>NC_047053.1:55929602-56589441 GCF_011762595.2 Tursiops truncatus
AGTGAGAAAGTTTGGAGTTTTTCGAGGATTTAAGGTTTAGAAGTGTAAGACTCAAAAAGAAACTACACCAAGTACTATTCACTCACATTCCCTGAGCACGTCCTGTTCTGTTACACTTCCACGCCTTAGCAACTGCCTAGAATATCCTTTTCTACCTCAGAAACCCGACTAACCCTCCAGATGCAGGACAAATATTGCCACCTCTTCCATAAAGCCACCTTCTCCACTGCCCTCACCATAGACACACACACGCGCGCGTGCGCGCGCGCGCACACACACACACACACACACACACACACACACACACAGTTACTCACTCTTCATCTGGGTTCTATAGCATTTTTTACTTGCCTCTATTACAGCATTGATTACAAAGCAAGCACTGTGGGTTTGGGTCTATAGAGCTATCTCCCCACACAGACTCTGAGGCTTATAAGCACAGTGAGATGACCTATTTATTTCCAACCTCTCTACATATGGTCTCCAATCCTGCAGTGCTCTAGTCTGGACTTCCTTGCAGCTTGGTGGCTGGGTTCCAAGTTCTAGGAAGCAGAAGCTGCTAAGGTCTATACTTTGAAGTCCCAGGATACTACTTCTACTTCATTCTTTGCTCCAAGCAAGTCGTAACACCATTCCCAGTTCACGTAGGGAAGTAGATCCCACGTCTTGATCTAAGGAGTACAGGCACACACGGAGATGGGAGGGCTCGTTGGTGAGCATATCTGGAGACTACCTACTCCAGCTGAGTTCTAATCCTGTTCTGTCTCTTACTATTACGACCTTGGCCCTAAATATATAACCTCTATGACTCAACATCCTCTTCTATAAAACTGGAATAACACTGTCTACTCGATAAGACTGTTTAAAAGACTGAAGGACTTGTTGCTATTTACTTAGTGCAGCTCTTGCACGTAGCAACCTTGTAACAAATGATAACTACTTTTCCTCTTCTGATAAAGGGGGAAAATAAGAAGTCATTAGGTGGCTAAAGGGAGAAAATGCAGAGGGAAACCTCCCTGGTAGAAAAAAGAAAGGCAAAAGGATGATAGATAAAGACAACCCTTATCAACTTCAATCAAGTTTGCCTCGGACTAATCTTATTCCTATTAGGTAACTATAGTTGAAATAACCAAAACTCTGAGAAGAAGTATTTGGGGTGTTGAGCAGTGAAGTACACTCACATCTAGGAAACCTCATAGTTAAGCTTCAGGACATATACTGTAGCTTTGCAGGATTTATGAAAATCTGTAGCTTTTAAAAATAATTTTTATTTCTGACTATTAAAGCAATATATGCCATTGAGAACATTTCAGGTAACTGAGTGAAGCAGCAGGAAGAAAGTGACCATCCGTAACGCTACCACAAAAGGTAACTGCCAGAAATAACTGAACTTACTTTCTTGTAGCTATTTTGTTATCACAATATGCACACGGGACTGGTTTTATGAGTGTGTAACTTCTGCAGTCACACAGGGTCCCACACTCAGAGGGACCCCAGTTTTGTTTTAATTTTATGTTGTCACCATCTTGAAATTCTTAATAAGTTTTATAGAAGGGGTTTCAATTTTTCATTTTGCTTGGAACCCTGCAATTATAGACAGTCCCGTGTACAGGTTGGTATGTTTGTAGATGTGTGTGTGTGTGTGTGTGTGTGTGTGTGTGTGTGCGCGCGCAAACGTAAGGATGTAGATACATATACATGCATTAATGCTTCAAGGATATTTAGAATTACATTTTTATCAGATTTGAATGTAACATATTATTATGTTTCCATATTATTAAACGTATTAGGTAAACATTATCTTAATGTTTACGTATATTTCATCCATGGACCTGTCATATTTTAATTAACTATTCCATGCCTATTAAGCTTTCAGGTAATTTACATTTCTGTTTATGTAAATTATTTTCCAGCATATATCTTTGTGCATAAATTTTTCTCTTCATCTTTTATTTATTCCTGTAAGATAGATCTCTGGAAATGGAGTTATTGGATCAAAGAGTATAAATATTTTTAGGTTTTGAAATATACTTTCAAATTGATTTTTTTCTTAGCAAAAATTTTCACAGTAGTAGTCCAAACAGCAGTCAACAAGAGTGCCTTGGGTATGTTTTATAAAAGACCGTGAACAAAGAGAATTCATCTATAGAGGGAAGATGCACAGTGCTTGAGAGCATGGGGTTTGAATTCAGTGTTCATATTATTCCTGCCATTTACTAGTTATATTGTTTCGCACAACCTCTATATGCCTCAGTTTCCTTATCAAAAAACGTTAAGGACAGTAATATCCACCCCACAGAGGTGCTATGAAGATGAACTCTCATCACTCAACCAGCGTGAATCCGGCACCAACTCTGTGCTAGGAATTCTACTACCCCCATGGGATGCAGCAGTGAACAGAGCAGACAAGTCTCTGGAGTTTACAGTTGGACAAGGAAGTGAGCCACTAAGCAGGAAATGTAAAAAATAAATAAATAAATAAGTGTAATGAGTATTAGGAAAGAAGCAGAAGCAAAGCTTCTTGAAAGCATGTAACTGTTTCCAGAGAAGAGGTCTCTCTGAGGACCAGTGTTACTCTGAGACCTGAAAAGTGAGGGGGAAGGTGATCCTAGGGAAAGTTGAGTGAGTGAGAAGCAATGTTCAAGATAAAGGAAATATCCATGGGGGCAAAAGCCCAGAAATATTTGTCAAGTTCAAATAAAATGAAAGTCCCATAGAGCTAGGGTGACCAGAAGTCCCCAGTTACCTACGACAGTCCCTGTTCATATCAACTGCTTTGAGGTAATCATTAATATGGTCCATACTTCATCTCAAAAAGGTCCAGGCTTAGAAGGTAAGTAATACCATCATGCTGTAGCAAAAAAAAAAGCAAAGAACAAGAGGGAGAGTAGTAAGAAATGAGGTTAAGACTTTGGAGGATCTTACATATCCTGTCTCTCTTATCTTATCCTGTCTATTTATGTCTATCTTAAGGACTTAAGAGTCATTAAAGGATTTTCATCAGGACAGTTACATAATCTGATTTGCCTTTCACCATAGAGACAGCTGCAACAGGAGAGATTCTGCTGAGTGAAGATTAGCACTCAGGAAGAATTTAGAGAAGTCGGCAGAGTGTCTAAAACTGACAAGACTTACTACCCAGATCTGCTGAGAAATTTTTAGAAATCAACAATGAAAAAAATAGGGAATTAAATAGGCGAAAGTTTTGCACAGGCACTTACTGGAATTAGAAAATCCAAACAGGTAAGAAGTAGATGGAGAGGTGCTTGCCCTCAAAAGTCAACCATCACTTCACAGGTGAATTCTATCAAACATTTAGAGAAGAGCTAACACCTATCCTTCTCAAACTCTTCCAAAATATAGCAGAGGGAGGAACACTCCCAAACTCGTTCTACGAGGCCACCATCACCCTGATACCAAAACCAGACAAGGATGTCACAAAGAAAGAAAACTACAGGCCAATATCACTGATGAACATGGATGCAAAAATCCTCAACAAAATACTAGCAAACAGAATCCAACAGCACATTAAAAGGATCATACACCATGATCAAGTGGGGTTTATTCCAGGAATGCAAGGATTCTTCAATATACGCAAATCTATCAATGTGATACACCATATTAACAAATTGAAGGAGAAAAACCATATGATCATCTCAATAGATGCAGAGAAAGCTTTTGACAAAATTCAACACCCATTTATGATAAAAACCCTGCAGAAAGTAGGCATAGAGGGAACTTTCCTCAACATAATAAAGGCCATATATGACAAGCCCACAGCAAACATCATCCTCAATGGTGAAAAACTGAAAGCATTTCCACTAAGATCAGGAACAAGACAAGGTTGCCCACTCTCACCACTCTTATTCAACATAATTTTGGAAGTTTTAGCCACAGCAATCAGAGAAGAAAAGGAAATAAAAGGAATCCAAATAGGAAAAGAAGAAGTAAAGCTGTCACTGTTTGCAGATGACATGATCCTATACATAGAGAATCCTAAAGATGTTACCAGAAAACTACTAGAGCTAATCAATGAATTTGGTAAAGTGGCAGGATACAAAATTAATGCACAGAAATCTCTGGCATTCCTATATACTAATGATGAAAAATCTGAAAGTGAAATCAAGAAAACACTCGCATTTACCATTGCAACAAAAAGAATAAAATATCTAGGAATAAACCTACCTAAGGAGACAAAAGACCTGTATGCAGAAAATTATAAGACACTGATGAAAGAAATTAAAGATGATACAAATAGATGGAGAGATATACCATGTTCTTGGATTGGAAGAATCAACATTGTGAAAATGACTCTACTACCCAAAGCAATCTATAGATTCAATGCAATCCCTATCAAACTACCACTGGCATTTTTCACAGAACTAGAACAAAAAATTTCGCCATTTGTATGGAAACACAAAAGACCCCGAATAGCCAAAGCAATCTTGAGAACGAAAAAAGGAGCTGGAGGAATCAGGCTCCCTGACTTCAGACTATACTACAAACCTACAGTAATCAAGACAGTATGGTACTGGCACAAAAACAGAAAGATAGATCAATGGAACAGGATAGAAAGCCCAGAGATAAAACCACACACATATGGACACCTTATCTTTGATAAAGGTGGCAGGAATGTACAGTGGAGAAAGGACAGCCTCCTCAATAAGTGGTGCTGGGAAAACTGGACAGGTACATGTAAAAGTATGAGATTAGATCACTCCCTAACACCATACACAAAAATAAGCTCAAAATGGATTAAAGACCTAAATGTAAGGCCAGAAACTATCCAACTCTTAGAGGAAAACATAGGCAGAACACTCTATGACATAAATCACAGCAAGATCCTTTCTGACCCACCTCCTAGAGTAATGGAAATAAAAACAAAAATAAACAAATGGGACCTAATGAAACTTAAAAGCTTTTGCACAGCAAAGGAAACCATAAACAAGACCAAAAGACAACCCTCAGAATGGGAGAAAATATTTGCAAATGAAGCAACCGACAAAGGATTAATCTCCAAAATTCACAAGCAGCTCATGCAGCTCAATAACAAAAAACCAAACAATCCAATCCAAAAATGGGCAGAAGACCTAAATAGACATTTCTCCAAAGAAGATATACAGACTGCCAACAAACACATGAAAGAATGCTCAACATCATTAATCATTAGAGAAATGCAAATCAAAACTACAATGAGATATCATCTCACACCAGTCAGAATGGCCATCATCAAAAAATCTAGAAACAATAAATGCTGGAGAGGGTGTGGAGAAAAGGGAACACTCTTGCACTGCTGGTGGGAATGTGAATTGGTTCAGCCACTATGGAGAACAGTATGGAGGTTCCTTAAAAAACTACAAATAGAACTACCATATGACCCAGCAATCCCACTACTGGGCATATACCCTGAGAAAACCAAAATTCAAAAAGAGTTATGTACCAAAATGTTCATTGCAGCTCTATTTACAATAGCCTGGAGATGGAAACAACCTAAGTACCCATCATTGGATGAATGGATAAAGAAGATGTGGCACATATATACAATGGAATATTACTCAGCCATAAAAAGAAACGAAATTGAGCTATTTGTAATGAGGTGGATAGACCTAGAGTCTGTCATACAGAGTGAAGTAAGTCAGAAAGGAAAAGACAAATACCGTATGCTAACATATATATATGGAATTTAAGAAAAAAAAAATGTCATGAAGAACCTAGGGGTAAGGCAGGAATAAAGACGCAGACCTCCTAGAGAACGGACTTGAGGTTATGGGGAGGGGGAAGGGTGAGCTGTGACAGGGCGAGAGAGAGTCATGGACATATATACACTAACAAACGTAGTAAGGTAGATAGCTAGTGGGAAGCAGCCGCATGGCACAGGGATATTGGCTCGGTGCTTTGTGACAGCCTGGAGGGGTGGGATAGGGAGGGTGGGAGGGAGGGAGACGCAAGAGGGAAGACATATGGGAACATATGTATATGTATAACTGATTCACTTTGTTATAAAGCAGAAACTAACACACCATTGTAAAGCAATTATACTCCAATAAAGATGTAAAAAAAAAAAAGTCAGCCATCAGAAGGATACAAATTAAAACAATGTTACTATTATTATTACTATTATTATGAATCATCACAGCATACTGAAGAGCTACAAGAAATATATAAAGCTCTATGTCGAAGGGTCTCAGGGACCCATAGGAAGCAACGAAATATGATCTTACAAAAGTTGTCCCGTCAGAGTGCTGTCTCCAAATGATGGTTTAGGCTCAAATCTATGGTGTTTGCAAGAACACAGGGAGAACAGGGTATCAGACATACCACTGATTAAATATGTTTTTCAGAAACAGAATCACTGACATAGAGAACAGACTAGTTGCCAGGGGGGAGGGGTCAGGAGAGGGATGGAGTGGGACCGTCGGGGTTAGCAGATGCTAAACTATTATATAGAGGATGGATAAACAACAAGGTCCTACTGTAGAGCACAAGGAACTATATTCAATATCCTGGGATAAACCATAATGGAAAAGAATATATAAAAAAGAATGTACATATATGTATAACTGAGTCACGTCGCTGTTACAGCAGTAATTAACACAACATGGTAAATCAACGACACTTTAATTTAAAAAAAATTTTTAATATGTTTTTCATCTTTACTGATTTATAAGTCTGATGCTTCTCTACCCTTAACTACCTATTTGTTGCAACTGCTTTTTGATCAGAAACTTTCAGAAAAGAAAATACGGCAAAAAAAAAAAAAAAGAAGAAGAATGATTAGCAGACCAGCCTCATTTGGAGCGTGGAGAGGAAGGAGAAGAGGATGATAAACAACAGCTTAGAGAGAAGACGCCCAAACAGTCCACACACAACCATGATATAGATGCACTGAGAAGTCTAGACAGCTTACATCCACTCAAAGACACTAGCTTTCCCTTCTTTCCCATAATAACCATTTCTACTTTATTTCATACAAAGCAAGCTAGTCAGATAAATTTTAAAACAACTAAGAAGGCCTTTATTCAGAGTAACTTCCTGTCATAACACATAACACAACATAACACCATTTGGTAATAAGAACCTACTGTATAGCACAGGGAATTCTATTCAACACTCTGCAATGACCTATATGGGAACAGAATCTAAAAAAGAGTGGATGTACGTCTGTGTATAATTGACTCACTTCGCTGTACAGCAGAAACTAACACAACATTGGTAAACCAATTACACTTCAATAAAAAAAAATTATAGAACAAACCAAAAAATGACAACATTTGGGATACATCTGACCAAATACCTGAAATTTTCTTAAATGCTTTAACTTTTAATAGAAAAATTTAGAACTTCAATTTTTCTCCTTGAACTGGATCTTATTCTACCCTTCGAAGGTCCGCGGGGAATGAAAAGCATAAATAGCTGCTTAAACTTCATTTAAGCATCAGTGTTGCTCGCTCTTTACTGAATCAGCGGTTCCACAGCTGGCCCTGGAGGAGCAGAGAGCTGGAACCAGACACTTCAATTGCATTCTCTGAATCCATCTAAACAGAGGGTTCAATACAAGCTAAAGGAAGTGCATTCCAGGGGAAAAGTCCAGCCTAGGAGGTAACTCAGGCCTGGGGGTAGCCCACACAAATGACAGCAGGATTTGATGTGCCCACCAAAACAAGGAAGAGAGGAAGCAGGGTGTGCTTCAGTGACTCACCCCCACCTTGGGAAACCGTGAGTTCTTGTAAGCCCTGCCCAAGGTAATGAAAGTTTGGAAATACATTTACACAGTAGTCATTGAAGCTGAGTGTTTTTCATCTTTTTTCCTAGTCTACTGGCTAAACAGGAAGTTTTCTGCAGGATGCTCCAATATCCTCTGTTCAGAGTAATAACTTTAGCACTTTGACTTCCTTTTCTCCCACGATACGCTTAATGTTTCCGCTCTCGGTCCGGGACTCGGTCACAGATTTCCTGCGGGAAGCTGGAGCTCCTTAACGCTTTGCAAGGATCAGTTGTACCCCACCCACATAAGAAGTCACAAGGACCTTTCATAGATAGACTCAACTTACTCATTCCCTAGGGAAGGTCAGCGTTGGTGAGTTAATGAAATCCTGCAAAATCTGTCCAGCCGTCTATGTCAATCCCCACCGCATCCCCTGGAAGCCAGTTACTTAAAATAATTCCTGATCATAGTGAGGAGGATAAATGACTCAACTGGGGTTAACTAAGAAAGGAAGCTCTTCCTCCAGGCCTTATCTTGGCACCTGCAAATCATTACAAGGGCTAAATGTTACTGTCATCTAAAGATGATGGTGAAAATAAGAGCCAGCCAACGGGTGCTAGGCATATTGTACTAACATCCAAAGTGATTATATATCAACAGCTGCCAGTCTTCTTTTAAACCGATCTCCTATCATCTGGTCGTATTTAATTTTAAGTTCTGCCTTTCTGGCTGAGCACAGCGTGGTGACGGAGAGCGTGGCCTTGGTTTCCGAGGGCCCTGGGTTTGATCCCAGTTCCAACATTTGTATACGTATTATGTCGAGGAAACATGTCCATTTCTTTAGGCTTCTCTTTTTCTTCACCTTTAAAGTGGGAATAATAATTGCATTTGGCTGACTCTTAAAATGATCCATTTTTGTAGGTTAAAGGCTTTTTTTTTGCAAGGATGAAGGAGTTAATACGTGTATAGTGCCTGGCACACTACTAATGCCTATTAAAATTCAACAAAGCAATTATGTTTTTATTATTGTCATCTTGTGTCATTTGCTGTTTTAAACTACCATTATTAAGTATTTATAACATAGAGACCACTTAATACCATGCTACAGTGTAAGTTTCTGGAGGAGAGTGTTTGTTCACTACTCCATCCAGCCAGGGAACAATGCCTGGTAGGTGGTAGGTAATCAATAAATACTTGCTGCACAAACAGATAACTGAGTAACACAATGATACCTATGACAAGATAAGGGTGACCACCAGCTTGAAAAATCTTGAGCTCTTCTCTCCAATTTCTTTTCAGCGCAACTGAACTACTTGCTGAAACAGCAGCGTTTCTAATGAGCCCAGGCAGGTGGGTGCATTTTCAAGATGGCAGGATAGATCTACATACTTCTGACAGCCTTAATTCCTGAATAGTTCACATCTTCCAGAAATGCCAGGAGCAATCGAAGTGAAGCAACAGCTGAAGCTCGAAAAAGGGCTCTGCTTTGAGAACTGGAACCAGGAGGGACGTCCATTGTGGCAGTGCTTTTAAAATTAATGACAGTTACCCCACTCAGAGGCAAGAATGATGCATTTTACTTTGACATGTACCTTCTCGATCTGTTTTCTTCCTCCTTTCTTTATTTCTTAGGCCTGATCCCTAAAAACACTGTAAAGGGCATTGGCTCAATGCCATCAGGACTGCTGCACCATTGCAGGAAAGACTTTTGGCATAAACTGTAATTGGTACTTTGAATCTAGCACTGAAGGGTGACTCATAATTTTAATAAACAAAATCAACATGGTGATCACAAATGTTCATTTACCAATTGCAGGGTATTTACGGAAGAGTATGGATACAATACAATGCCTATTGAAAAGTAAGAATCGTACGGATGGGCAAAGATTGTAAGGGATATGTGAGCTAGCTCTGAGCCGAGTTGCCTGGGTTCCCATCCTGGAGCCATCACTCACTAGCTGTGCAACATTGGGAGAGCTACCTCACCTCTCTGTGCAGAAGTCTGCCCAGTGTGTTAAGTGAGATAACACACGGGAAGCACTTTGCACAATGCCTGAACATGGTGAACACTGAATCAATGTCATCATTTGCTGTTCATACGACAGTTAACAAAGATAACATCTGCTTCAGAAGAGATGCTTTTGGAAAGATGAGATCCTCAAAATCCTTTCCTTTTTTTGTCTTGTTCCAATTTACATCATTTCCCTTAAAATCGTGTCAGTCCTGAGGCATTTAAATTTTTATTCAACAAAAAACAGGCTCAACGTTGTAGACTTGGCCTGGTTGCTCACACTCGTGTGCTTAAAACCAAAAGAGCAATAATAAAACTCTTTCATGATGTTCACCGGAAATTGTGAAACTTCATCTCCTGACATCTTCCTGTTTCAATAAAGATTCTCATGAGAGTCTTGGAAGAATGGAGTCAGACCAACTCCGGTGTGAGCTGTGCACGCGCTGCGGTTGCAAGGATGTTGTTTATGTTTTAGATCCTGTTTTCTTCCTGGATGAAGGGCCGCTGCCTGCAGGTGCTTCTCCCGCTGTTATCGTCCCCTCCGCAGGGTGCACCCTCCTGGAAGCCGCTTCCTGCCGCCTGTGTGTGACTCTTGCTGCTAAGGAATAGGAGGGAGGCTGTCAGGGCTTATCTCCCACCTGGCTGCGGTTTCCAAGGCTCGTGGCTATCACTATCTGGCACGGCCATTTATATGGGGAGACAGCATTCTTGCTCAAGGAGAGTTCAGAAAGCAAAACACAAAAACAAAACGCCAAAGATGGTAGAGGGTGGACTGTTGAGATGCTAAATGGAATTCCAAGAGTTAGACGCTGTAGACACCAGTGCAATGCCTTAACCTCCCTGGAAAAGCAATGAATGTGTGGCACTCTCTGCAGTGACTTCCAGATTGCTTTGCACATAGCTGATGGTCATCATGTTGCTCCCAAGAACAACTTGGATTTAGCTATCCAAACAGAGTGAATAACTTTTTGCATTCTCCTAACGGGAGAAGTGTTGTTACCTCCTCGGATAACTTATCTCCAAAACTGAGATGCAATGGACCAGTTTTACTTCCAATGGCAATTCGTGAGCTCATCAGAAAGCAAGGATGCTTAACTCTGCACTTAAACTTACTGATTCTGCTCTGCTCTGCCTCAGAGTCAAAGGGAAGATCGATCTGTGCTCAACTCTACCTCCCAGACTCAGGGGGGTAGCAGGTAGACAGAGGCTCACAGAGGTACAAAAACTGACCATCTGGAAGTCCCACTACAGCCCAGTCACACGTTTCAATGCCTGCCAACATATACACATCATGCTTGTATAAGCCACTTATTTAAGGAAATGAATGACAAGGTTGTATCCTCTGAGTTATCAAGTTATTAACGGTAAAAGCTAAGCCTTGACTTAGGAATAAGGAAAATATCACCCATTATGCTTCCTCGAAGCTCGCCCAGCTATTTCCTCCTCACTACTCATGGCTTCCTTCCAGGCAGAGACAGTCTGAAGCAACAGTCCTATAATTCCAAAATAGCCCCTTTGCCTGCCAACCCATTCACTAACTTCAAAGGCAAATCACAAACAGTAACCCTAAAAGCAAGATTCAGAGCGTGACCAGTCACCTTTCCCTTTGTGGGTAAGTTAGGAAAGAAAATGCGCCAGAGGAGGGATAGTGTTGGATGGGGGGGACATGATTTCTTAGGATAATTCTTGGGACTAGTTTTTACAGATTTCAGAAAATAGAGATTTGAAAATACAGAGAACTGCTTTTACTTTGAATCAGTTTTTCTAGAGTCATGTAAAAACCTTTCCTGAATCCCTGGGGATAACTGCTCTCCAGTAATGAGATAAAAGTAGGTAGTTTCTAGACCATGAGGGAATTCAGAATTCTTCCCACTGAGTTAGAACTACAATGTGTCTAGGAAAAGCCATGTTTCCTGTAAGGAGGTTTCAGAGTCTTAAAAGTTAAGTGAGACACAGCCATAAAAAAAGAATGAAATCAGGGCTTCCCTGGTGGTGCAGTGGTTAAGAATCCGCCTGCCAATGCAGGGGACAAGGGTTCGAGCCCTGGTCCGGGAAGGTCCCACATGCCATGGAGTAACTAAGCCCATGGGCCACAACTACTGAGCCTGCGCTCTAGAGCCCAAGAGCCACAACTACTGAAGCCACTGCAATGAGAAGCCCGCGCACCACAATGAAGAGCAGCCCCCGCTCACCGCAACTAGAGAAAGCCCACACACAGCAACGAAGACCCAACAAAGCCAAAAATAAATAAAAACAAATTTATTAAAAAAAAAAAAGAATGAAGTCATGCCATTTGCAGCAACATGGATGGACCTGGAGATTATCGTACTGAGTGAAGTAAGTCAGACAAAGACAAATGTCATATGATATCATTTATATGTGGAATCTTAAAAAAATGGTACAAATGAACTTATTTACAAAACAGAAATAGTCACAGAACACCAACTTATAGTTACCGGGTGGTATGGGGTGCGGGAGAGGGATGAATTAGGAGATTGGAACTGACGTATACACACGACTATATATAAAATAGATAACTAATAAGGACCTACTGTAGAGCACAGGGGACTCTACTCAATACTGTGTAATGGCCTTTATGGGAAAAGAATCTAAAAAAGAGTGGGTATATGCCTATGTCACTTACTTTGCTGTACACCTGAAACTAACACGACATTGTAAATCAACTATACTCCGATAAAAATTTAAAAAATAAAAATAAAATAAAAAAGAGATGCCCAAATATGTAACTGTAAACCCCCCCTCATGATTATAGAAACAGTGTAACTTTTCTGTGTGTGTGTGGTACGAGGGCCTCTCACTGTTGTGGCCTCTCCCACTGTGGAGCACAGGCTCCGGACACGCAGGCCCAACGGCCATGGCTCACGGGCCCAGCCACCCCGCAGCACGTGGGATCTTCCCAGACCGGGGCACGAACCCATGTCCCCCGCATCGGCAGGCAGACTCTCAACCACTGCACCACCAGGGAAGCCCCAGAAACAGTGTAACTTTTGAGAGTTTTCTAACTTCAATAAAGAGACACGATGTGGCAAAAAAAAATAAAATGTGAGACTGATACAAAGAACAAACTAGTGGTCACCAGTGGGGAGAGAGGAGGGGAGAGGGGTAAGGGGGGAAAAAGGGTTATTATAGGATTATATGAAATCATGTGTGTGAAACTTTTGAAAATTGAGAAGCACCACAGAATTTAAAAAAATCTTTCATTCAATAAAAAAAAAATTTAAGTGAGAAAAATTAAATTAAAAATAAGTGAGCCTCGGGACTTCCCTGGCAGTCCAGTGGTTAAGACTCCACCCTTCCATTGCAGGGGGCACGGGTTCGATCCCTGGTTGGTGAACTGAGATCCTGCACGCTTGCAGCGTGGCCAAGAAGAAAAGTGAGCCTCGCCACTTGTAAAATATGAATCAAAAAAGAAAGAAAATTATCATGGTTTCCACTCAAGCTGGCTAAAATATCTGAAGGGTACTGAAGTACTATTCCAAAGTATGTCTTCCTCAAGCTACCACAGTGTCTAACAATCTACACTTAGGGATTTATTTGTTTTAGTTAGGACCAGTGTTCAACAATTGTTCACTGAGTGCCTAATACTTCCAGGCACTAAACTAGGTGATGTCTGTACAGACACAGTGCTTGCCCACTAGTATTTCAAGTTACTCCCTAATGAATCAGTTTTAAAGCAAAAAAAAAAAAAAAAAAAAAAAAAAAAAAAAAAAGGCCTGGAACATTTTTAGCACCAAAATAAGCAATATTAGTAACAGATTAAAACCACAAAATAAAATTAAAAATCCATGAGTTCATAGTGATAAACAAACAAATGGATAGATAGATAGATAATGAAGGGAAAGTTCTTTCTATCAATACAATTCAAACAAAAAAATACAGAGGAATAAAGGAATTTAAAAATTCACTCTTAGCAACCACTGCAGTAATCATTGTTATAAAGCTGAATTACCAATGGATGCTAAAACTATTGTGTGAAAATTTGATAAGAAAAAAAAGGATATTTACATACAATATCTTCCCACAAAAAACTGATTAAATACAAAGGAAACGTTAATTTTACAGTGGAGAAAATCTGAGTGATACCACCTTAGCCAAAATTAACATCACCAGTAATGGGAAAAATAGACACTGAATGTCTCCTGTTAAGTTGCATGGGGTATTCATTCCAGAAATGCACAAAAAATCCAATCAAGGGAATTTTCAGGCAAACCTAAACTGAGGTATGATCTACAAAATAAATGGCCTACACTTATCAAAAATGTCAAGGTCATGATGAATCAAAAAAAACCGTAAAGAACTGCTTTCTAGTGAAGGAGAATAGACATAACCGTTAAATGTAACATGTGATCATGGACAGAATACCAAACTAGAAAAAAAATTTTCTTCTTTTTTTTTGCAATGAAAGACATTGTGGACAAAGGATGAAATATGATAAGATCTCTTAATTAGATCAAGGATCAAAAACTTTTTCTCTAGAAGATCAAATAGGAAATCCCTTCAGCTCTGGAGGCCATCTGTTCTCTGACGTAACTAATTCAAGTCTACCTTTGTGGGAAGAGAGCATCCACTGACACACCATAAAAAATGAGTATGGCTGTGTTCCAATAAAGCTTTATTTACAAGTATAGATGGCCATCTATACTTGCCAACTACTGGACCACATAATAGTAATAGCAATGTTAATTTCCCAATTTTGATGATTGCACTGTAGTCATGTAAGAGGATCCTTATTTTTAAGAAACATAAACTGAAGCATTTCAGGGTCAAAGACATCATGTTTGTTGCAACTTACTCCCAAAAAGTTCAGAAAACGAGATGCATGATAAATAAATGTGGTAAAATTTTAACATTTGGGGAACCTGGTGAAGGAAACTCTTTTTTTAACATGGGAACTACTTGGCAACTTTTCTCTAAGTTTGAAATAATTTCCAAATAAACAGTTAAAAGAAAAAAGGAAACGAATATCCACGGGACAGAGCAAGCACTTGGGACCAGAACCCACCACTGGCACTAATGCCAGGCACACAAAAAGTGCTCAGTTAATATTTCATAAGCAAATGAATTAATTAATTCACTAATTAATAATACTAGGTGTTCACTGGAGGAATGACATAGAGGACAGTTTTGTTCTAAGGAGAAGTTGGGAAAATAAATCAATTACAAGGGACAGCCCACGTGGGATAATGTCACATGTACATACACAGGAGGGGTAGGAGTCTGACAGACAGTAAGGATCAAGACATAAAAATAACAGCTGCGACAGATCATTGGGGCAAAATTTCCTCCAGGGCTGAGTTCCAAAGACCAACTTGAACTAAACTGATTTTCTCTTACTGGGCATCATTTCAGATGACACCCTCCTCCAGGCAAATGCTCAGGAGTGTTTCTCCCACCCTGTGTTGTGCACAAAATGCGTAACTCTGGAGGGAAACTGCTCCTCAGCCCTCACATTGTTGGGGTTGTCTGGGCATTTCAACATCTACAGGAACACTCTGCGTAACACAAAGAACTGCCAAACATTGCCACCAACACTTTTCCAAATATACATCTGAATCACTGGGGTAAGAATTGTAAGATTGCAGAAATAAAGTCTTCACGTCCAGGATAGTTTCCAAGGTGATATTTGGAACCATGATAAAAATCCAGATAATCATTGTGATATTAAACAAATTGGAGAAATGTCCAATAGGTTGACTGACTCAATGGTAAGATAACAAGGAAAACCCAACACATGGACAGGTGGACACGGGTGGGTGCGCATTTCTTGCTCAGAGGTGCAGAGCAGGATTTCCTCCAGGAAGTGTCTCTAGACTTCTTCCATTATCCACCTCCCAGAGACTTTACAACACAGGAGGAGAGAACGGGACAGTCACGGAGGAGCTTCTTTGGCCAGGCATGAGGGTACCACGAGAGCACTTCTGCTCACGTCCCATTGGCTAAAACTGGTCAATGGCTCCAACTTACAAGCAAACAAGGGTGACAAATGGAAGCAACGGAGCACTGCTTTTGCCATTTGGTAGTTCTGTGACCTGAGATAAATTACATTACTTCATTACTTCCCTGGGCACTAAATACTTCTGCCACCAGTATCTCTTTTGTTTAACTATTCAATAAAAACCTGTAACCCTCTATCAAGACTGCTATTTCATAGACAATGGAATTTAAAAGATAATGAAATGGAACAGATAATAGATAATGGAACATATCAAGTTTACTCCACGAGACAGTGAATTTTTTCCCAAATTTTTAGGGAATTGACTTCCCTGGTCTATGCTGAGACACATCCTACAAATGTCACAATGCACTTTGGTATTAAATCTCTAGCCTTTGAGAAGGTTCGTGTAAAATTTCTTTGTGACAGAAATGACAGCAAGGGTTGATTTTGTTGTTCTTGTTGATGTGACGTGTGGTGGAAGTGGGGGGGAGTTGGTTGCCTTTATATTTTTATGATAACTGAGTTTGGAAAACTACTCAGTGACAAGTAAACAGAATACCACTGTCACCATAATAATATTCCAAGAGAAGTTAATAAATTTCTGACATTCCAAGGTGTGAAAGGAAGCAATCTGACGTCTGAAAGCCGGAAAAAAACAGTTTCTTGGCCCATGCTGTTCACACATGCCGAGGTCACCTACAAAGTTATCAGGACTTAAAAATAAATGCAATTAAAAGTCTATTTTGTATCCTAAAGCACGTAAAGCCTTGAACATTTTCCCTCCCTAGTTTGAAAGTCCTCAGTAAGACTCTATCACACTAAGGTGGCTGTTTAATTCAGGTAAACACTAGATTTACAGAGTGATTTGCAAACAAACATGCCGCCCCCTATACAAACTAAAAACCATGAAAAGGGAGTCCTGAGAGTCTTCACTCAAAGCTGCAAAAATGATGCAAAGTCATTACTCAAAAAAATCTAGATTAAATGAAAGGAAAATCCTTACTAGGACCAATGTCACACAGAAGCAAAGGAAGGAAAACAAGCTTTGCCTCGAAATTCACATGTTTCCGTGGTGTAAAAATTACATCTCTAGGGATGACGGTGGTTTTAACTTGTTAAACCTCCATAAATAAATAAAAGTCCCTCTTATGATTCAGAGAGTCCCAGGAAGGTTTTGCTAGATAAGCAGAGAACACATTCCTGAAATTTCACCATGAAGCATTTTTTAAAAATTAAGCTTCACCTTCATAGGCAGGTAATCTCTCCCTCTTTCTCTCCCTCTCTCCCTCCTTCTCTCCCTCCCTCTCACTCTCACTCACACACACACTTATTGGAATAACATCTTATGTCATTGGTGAATTATTACTTGGGATGTTTTTAATGTATATGTACTGTGGCAAACGGGAAAGATTCTAATATGAGGCAGCCAAAAGGAAGAGGTACTAGGAAAGAGGTAGAAAAAAGAAGAAAACACTGAGGGTGTGAAATGATGGAAAGTGTTCCAGCACATCTTTTATCTGTCTCCTGCTCTCACCATTTGTTAGTTCTGTGACCGAGATAAATTACATTACTCCATCCAGCCCCTGGTTGACCCCCTCTAACATGGGAATGCTAGTACAGATCTTATAAGATACATCGGAGAACTAAATAACATAATATGTATAAAATGACACAGAGTTGACCAAAGATTTTTCTCATTTTTCTTCTCTCAAGGACAGACCATCAATATCATTGTGAAAATCTTCTGACCACCCACATATGTGTCAAACAATAGATTGAAACTGAGTACTAACTGAAACACACAGAATTAAGTGAGGAGTCATTGGCTGGTAAAAAAGTAAAGAGTGAGTGAGAAAAACAAGATCACTGTAAGGCTGGGTCATTTAGTAGGACACACTGACACATAACTGGCCAAGAGGATCTTTCCCCCAGACCCAACTCCAAGTCATGAAAGAGGAACCAGTTGGAAAATCTATGCTTGTCATGTGGCTTCAAATTATCCTCAGGAAATCCACAAACATGGTGATCTAACAGACTCGTGACTTGGGTAAGTTATTTACCTCTTCTCAGTCTTGCTTTCCTCGTATACAAAGTGATCATGATTGTGAAAATGAGGGGAATCTATAGAGATCCTCGTACAGAAGAATGTCCCCTGATTCAATCCTTCCCTCACTTCATGCACAACCGAGAAAGATGCTGAAACAGAGAACAGATGGGCAGTTCCTTGGTATCTATCCTTAGAGCCACTTCTGCAGGGCATTTATTAATTGGAAGGAAGATTAGTGAAAAAGATCTTCTGGTCTGGTCATTCTCTCCTTTAGCAGAACTAAACTGACTGTTTCCAGTTCATTTTGGAGATGAAAGCAAAAAAGGAAACTAACCTAGGGTTAGGACTGAACTTAGGGTTCAGTCCAGTGCTGAACCCTAAGACCTAAGCCCACTGTATTTCATTGAACAATGCTGTGAAGTAGATATTATTATTCTCATATACAAACTTGGGCAAGTGATTTAACCTTTCTGAGTCTCCGTCAATACGAGACAGAGGAGAGGATTCAACTTGTTCTGCCTGGCTCCAAAACCTGTCTGGAAACAAGCTTTACATCCAGCGACAAGGTAAGCCATCGAATGGAAAACACAAAAAGCAGAAATCATAAAAGACTAATAGGTGTGGCTACTTAAAAAAAAAACAAAGAAATAAAAGTGTACGGCAACAAAAAAGCCATTATAAGGTTGAAAGACAAATGGCAAACTGGAAAGTTACTTGCACACAGAAGACAAAAAAACTAATATCCAATAGAAAAATGATTCTTATGAGTCAATTAGTGAAAGATAACCTCACAGGGGAAAAATGGAAAAAGATAAAAATAATCATTTCCTTAAGGACAAAATATAAATAGCTCATTAATACACGTAAGAACATTCAAGCTACCCAATAACAAAGATGGTCAGAAAGATAAAGATTAAGAAGATGAACCCTCCATTGGCAAGAGTTTGAGGAAACGAAAATTTTCACATACTTTTGAAGAAATTGTAAGTGGCTACAGTCTTCTGGGAGATGGACTGTCAACGTATATCAAAACTTTAAATGTGTATGCCTTTGCATCAGTAATTTCACATATATAACTTAATTTGAAGAATAATGATAGAAAAATTCACTAAAGTACAAGGAAATTATTTGCAGTAATATTGATGAACAAAAAAAAAAAAAAAAAACAAAAAGAAAAGAAAAGTTCATCAAAAAGCAATTGTTTGAATTTTAATAGCCCTGTAATGGATTCCTGGATTGAAAAGGATATAGGGTACTCATACATTTTCCACTTTTGTTTTTATATCTTTCTCTTCTATTTGAATTATCTATACACATACATTCAGTTCAAAATCAGGGATAACAAACTATGATTTTCAAGCCCTTTAATACACCTTGCCCTTTACAATTTACAAAGCACCTTCCCCTATTTTATTCCATAGTAAAAACTAGGTCTCCAGTCCAAGGAAGCCATTGTTTCACATAGTTTTATGCCAAAAGCAATCATTTCTCTCTTTGCCTGTGAATTTCTTTTAATTACTTCAAAAAAAGGAAGTAGGCTACTCAAATTCACGCAGATGTTTGCATCCAGCAAGCACGATCAAAAGGA
Organism: Tursiops truncatus; assembly: GCF_011762595.2. Taxonomy (NCBI): domain Eukaryota; kingdom Metazoa; phylum Chordata; class Mammalia; order Artiodactyla; family Delphinidae; genus Tursiops; species Tursiops truncatus. The sequence continues at coordinate 55,948,910 of NC_047053.1, forward strand.
GAGAAAAATGTGGTTTTCTTTTATTTCACTGCCCTTGCAAGTCTTCATGACCCTTTGAAAGGACAGCTGCCTGTTCCAGACAACTGCTCTGCTCAGTACACAGGGAAGAGATGCAACCTGCTCCTAAGTGCGGCTGTTTTCGGGACCAGGGAATAGACATTTTCAGCATCTTCCCCAGGCTCCACTGGGCAGGCCTTTCATGTGAGCAGGAAGGAAAAGGCTGACAACTTTCTCGTCTTTATGGAAGGTGGACTTTATTTCCAGCTCTTGGGTCGAAAGGTGGCGGAAAGAAAACAAAACCACCAAGAGATAAAGGCTAAAAATAATGTCCTGTGGGGTGAATCAACACGGTTTGGGACCCTGAAGGCAGCAGCAAGGCGAGGATGTGCGTGGGGCTAAATCTGCGTCATCCTTAACAGGTGGTCGTGACCAGAATCAAGACGCCTGGGCCAGAGAGGAAAGGGATCTGCAAACAGGTGTGCTGGAGGGAAGGCGTGGGGGGAGGAGAGGAAGAAGCCATTTAAACAGCCTGGGCTTAGAGCCCAGACACTTTCCCAGCAGTTCACCTCTGGGAGAGCCCGAGGGCTGGGCATGGGCGGGGAAGGAGCTAAATTTGATCCCGGGGTTTTGTGGTTTGGGTGATGCACTTGGAGTTTAAAATAGAAATAGATGTGTTTATGCAGTTGGGCTTTCTTTCTCTTTACATTTCATTGTCACTTTAGAAGAAATAAATCTATGATTCACAGACTAATGCCCCCCCCTCAAAAAAAGGAGCTCTCATTGGGTGATTTCCTATTTTATAAGAAGCAATGGGAGGATGGGTTCAAAAATCACCCTAAAGACATCCATTCTAGACTTCTGAGAATGAAGATGATTTATTTTATTTCTATAGCTCTTTAATTGTGCTTTTAGAATTTTCTAATTCCTTTAGAAGGTACTTGTAGAACATTTTAGTTTGGACTTACAATAACCATCCTGGGAGACAGATAAGCTGGCTATAACCATATTTTACAAGTTAGGAAACTGAGGTCAGATAAATTAAAGGATTGTATGCGTCCTAATTAAAACAGCCAGATTTTGTTTGGTCAGCAAAAGGTTTGGCTTGATCAATAGCTTAAATGAGTTTTATTATTTTGTTTTATTACAAAGTTATACAGGTTTTCTAAAATTTTAAAACTATATTCATCAACAGGAAGGAAACAAAAAGTCATCTGTAACCTTACTTTGAGGATAGTCACTATCACGTTTTTTAATTTCCTTCCATGCTTTTGAAAATGTATATACATATGCACATTCATTATTTACTTTTATAAAAAGGGGATCGTATTATACATTTTTTTTTTTTTTTTTTTTTTTGGCTGTATGCGGGCCTCTCACTGTTGTGGCCTCTCCCGTTGCGGAGCACAAGCTCCGGACGCGCAGGCTCAGAGGCCATGGCTCACGGGCCTAGCCGCTCCGCGGCATGTGGGATCTTCCCGGACTGGGGCACGAACCTGTATCCCCTGCATCGGCAGGCGGACTCGCAACCACTGCGCCACCAGGGAAGCCCCTATACATTCTATTTTTAATCATATATCTATATATTATGACTGCTATCTCCTATCATAGCACCTTACTATATGATGCATAATTATGCATAATTATATATAATAAATTAATTATAACTTTTTAAAAAAGGATTGTACGTATCCTTATAGACTAAGCTATAATAATCACATACATACAGAGGCCAGTGAGATCATTATTTCTCTAACTGTAGCCTTGGGCAGACCTCCAAATGGGAAAGCTGGCATTAGATGCTGAGGAGCATGGTGCAAACACTAATACTGAACACAAGAAGCATGAAAAAGAATCTAGCCTACATAGACTTAGTGACAAGGTAGATCCCTCAAGTGACAAGCTAGATCCCTTAGGGAAACTCTGGACCAGTTTCCCTAAAGAGGTAATAATTTTTGAACAAGACATTCATGTCCTCTTGCCCACCCTCCCCTTGGGACCAGCTGGATGAAGCCATAAAAGATATAATCTATGGCTCAGCATCAGGCTGTGAGCTGAAAAAACGGCAGACTCTAGAGCCCAAAGCAAAACTTGGGGTCACCAAAGTGAGGCCAAGACAGGGGCAGATTCTGGAGTCGACAGGAGTTGAATCCAAAGGACAGCGGAGCTGGGAATCTGACTTGGAACTGACAGGAGGCGACATGTGGACAGGTAGGAACCCTGGAGAGGCCAGAAGGGGACTCAGGAACACCAGCAACAAAGCTGTCCAGCAAGGGTCTAGGACGCAGACAAGAAGGATGGGCAAGGAGCCAAGTTCCAGCAGTCCCAAGGCCAGAGCCCCATGGCGAGCCAGCCTCTGTATTCCCTCCTGATGTGTTAGATGTTTCTGAGAAGGCAGGATGTGGTCCTGAATGTTATCTGACTTGGGACTTTCAGTAGAGATAAGTGGAAGGCCCTGCCTGAAGAGGATGGGGTGGGAAGGGAGGTAGTTCAGCAGCTCCTGATCATTCACTGTCACATTCCCAACAGCACGTGGCAGGACTGAAAGTGCACAGTAAGTACTCCATAAACACTTGTTGATTACCTGATCAATGGTGGGGAGTTGTCTGTTTGTTTGTCTCTTATAAACAAAAATGAATCAAGCCTGTTCAAGTGCCCCTTGCTCAAACTAGCACGGCAAATCAAAAAGGACTCCAAAGGGGCCAATTCCTTTGCACAGGGCTGAGCTGAGCCCCATGGGTGCAAGAGCATTCTTGTTCCTACACCTGGGTAACTGGAAATGCCGTACCTCTTTGCCAGGGAATAGGCAATGATCCCCTGCCAGATTATGAGCAACACAAGAATTTACCATGATGGTACGACTTCAAGCAGCGCTCAGGAAGTTAGCATGAGTACAATCAAAGTTGGATATTTCCAGAAAGAATCACCCCACTCCATAACAGCAGTCCCCAACACACCTTCTTTCCCAGATAAGAAAGTCATCAAACGTCATCATCAAATTCCCCCAAAACTCCAAGTTACATCTGAGTGTCAAAATTCAAAGCCAATTAATCACTCTAATGAGAAATTTCTGACCTTTCAGAAATCTGAAATCCCCAAACGTGTTCGACCAGACCAGATGCACTCTGCCCTTAGAGATTTCAGGAGGGAGGGATTTATATTCAATTTTATCGTCGATTTTCGCCTGTACCCTTTGCTCTCACATCATCTGAACTAAACTCGCTCTTCTTTTTCAAATGGTGGCCACCAAGCGAAGTCACCGGGGCAACGCCCATTTTTCATTATTTTTGAAACATCTAATATTTATTTTATGACATAGAAGGTGTAGAGACTTAAATGAAATATCCCCCTCTGCATAGGTCATTGTGTAATAACACTACCTGTAATGCTTTCAACTTGGTAGCAGGCAAATGTTCCCTTTCTGCCAGATGAGAACATAAATCATTAAAACCCATGAACAAAATAAATATTTTAAAACCAGGTCATTTTAATCAGTGGGTCCTCTATTCTTTCACGGATGTTGTGATCAAATCATTATTCTCCATAATCGGATTTGTTCTTTTAATGACGTTAGGAGGAAAATCAACACCTTTTATGGCTGCTCAAATGATCCACACATGTTGTAACCGGATATCAGTCAAGTGTCAGCCACAGAACAAGAAGGCAACACAGTCATTAAAAATCAGAAATCAACATGAACACCTTTGGCTGTAAAGAACATGTTCTAAGCTTTGCCATAAACTAATGCCAAAACATTAAGTTTGCATAGGTGTTTCTATTAATCTACATATCTGTGAAGCACAATAAATAGAATTTTAGCAAAAGGAGGTATACCTGTATTGAAAACCAGAAATAATAAAAGGGTGGGTAGAAAAGAAAGTTCTCACTGAAGTCTAAAATATACATTAAAAATTACTTTTTCTCTCACCCTTACAGAAAGGAGAAAACAGAAAAATGTTAATATAATAATCTAACTGTCCTATACAAGCGGCCTCTGATTGGTCACACACAAATCAGTCAATACTCTAGTGGGGCCTCTCGGGCTAAGCAAGAGGTCTACTCACGCAAATAAACATCCAAAAAATGTGTCTGACAGTCCCAGCCCACCAACCTTAGACATTCCTGGAATATCATTTCTTCTCTCCCTGCCTGGGCAGAAAATAACTGAGAGCACACACCTGGAATCCACAACATTGTTCTTACTGGACAGGCGTCATCAGAAAAGCCTAGATATCCATTTATAGCAGAATGACTGCATACATAGAGTATTCCGTGGGATGCAGCACAGCAGTTTCAAACAAAACATGGTTCTGTATCAACTGACATGGAAAGAGCTTCATGAGACATTGGCCATGCTTCAAGCAAGTTTTAGTTCATGTGTGTGTTATGGTACCATTTACTGAAAGCCAAAATCACAAAAGAGCACAGAAACCAGCCAGAAGGATAAGCAGATCTGGAGAGAATGCTGGGATTGAGGGTAGCAACCAACAAGGCTGTGGCTTTATTTGTAAGTTTTTTCAAAGGAGAAAGTACTGATCCATTTCTTAAGCAAATACCCTCTGCTCCGGTCCCCTCCCCGACCTGGGATTTCTGCCCAGTCACAGGAGCCAATGAACAGAGCAGCCGCTCATGACGACACCCACCAAGCACCCATGACGGCCATGCAGCCCAGGTAGGACACACCACATGTGTCCCTCTTCTTGGGAGCTTTCTCTTAGCACTTAGCTCCAGCTTTTTTTTTTTTTTTTGGCTGCGTTGGGTCTTTGTTGCTGCACGTGGGCTTTCTCTAGTTGCAGCGAGCGGGGGCTGCTCTTCGCTGCGGTGCGCAGGCTTCTCATTGCGGTGGCTTCTCTTGTGGCAGAGCACGGGCTCTAGGCGCGCGGGTTTCAGCAGCTGTGGCGCACGGGTCCAGTAGTTGTGGCTCACGGGCTCTAGAGCTCAGGCTCTGTAGTTGTGGCGCACGGGCTTAGTTTTAGCTCCAGCTTTTTAAAAGCTATTCCTAACCTGCAGAGTCAAATGGCTCTTGGTTTTATCTTTTTAACCCACTGCCTCCTAACTTTTGCGAGAATCCTCCATTTCAATCATTTTGTGGCTCCTGCTACAATTTTGCTGCTCGAAGACCCTCTGGGACTCCTCTGCTTGCCCTTTGCACCAGCATCTCCTTTTGGGAATTAACAAATCTTGCTGTAGCTTTCCCAAGCACGTAGAGCACTGCAGCTCATAAACTAGGATTAAAAACAACAACAAAAATCTATGCCTTTTTATTTCCTCCAGTTTACTAGGCTTCCCCATCGTAGAACGACCACATCAATAATTCATGATTGTCCAAGTAAACTAATAATGCAAACCACACTAACGAAACACTGTAAGTCTAGAACTGCACTAATGACCACGGAGTGGTCACAAAATTAATCATCTCTGAAATCTTCATCCAAAAACATCCCACAGCACTTTATGGTTTTAAGATATCAAGAAGCTTCTGCCCTCTTCACAACCAGTTTGCTGGCTGCTCTCAGACAGCACAAATGGCCAGGATAGGAAGTGTGTGCTTCAAACTGGAAAATTACAAGTATGTGAACCAGCTTTTGAAATTCCCCTTTGCCCTGGACTAGAGCCAGGACACCAAGTCTTACACTTCCAGCCATGCATGGAAGATGTTTGGGGATTTTTCTAATCCAGGGCCCACAGGACTTTTTCTTGTTGCCTTCCAGGGGACAAGGCACTGAATGAAAGCATATCTTGCCCCAGTCTGACTTTTATGCATTTTTTATTTATTTAAATGTGTCATAACAGCTCCCCACATCTGCTAGTTTATTGCAGCCCGTTAAGAAATAGGATAAAAGATTTGAGCCCATCATTGCTTTTTCCATAAGGATTTAAATCACAAACCTGAAACACAAGGAATCTCCAGAAGGTCCAAAACGGAGCAGTTTTCAAAGACAGGTAACAGCAGAAAAGCCCCACCAAACCTGACAACTCCCCATACGTGAGCTTACTGATGTGAAAACACTCTGTCAACTCTAAAGAGCTTTGCAAACGTTCAAGACATCATTTTCAAGGCTACAATGAAAGGTCTAGCAAGGACTTCGACCTAAGCATATTGTATAGCATGTAATGTAGTGCTGGCAGGCACACGTGGTTTTGTTTAATTACTACTCACTGTTGTTGATAGGAATAATAGATGGAGTAATTGTCTGTGGGCCAAACACTAACATTTGATATGGATTTTCCAGGAAGAACTTCCAGTTTTCTCAGCCTGTTTCCTATCCCTCCTCCCCTTGGGCCCCGAAGTGGCACAGGGTGACTGAAGTAGATCACGTGTCTGTCGCACTGTGTGTGTGCAAACCAGCATGTGTAGACACCACACTCCTCTTTAAGGAATTTACACCAAACGATGGTAAGGAAGGAGCAAAGCTGCATGTCGGAGCTGACTTCCAATCAGGATATCCTACCTGGAAGCAAGCCAGCTTCCGCTCCTTTGAATTAAGCCAGAAAGACGTGACCTTTCTTACAAATGAATGTACAACCCTTTGGCAAGACCACTGTGGACTTCTGCCTTGAATACAATTCTATGTCATTTGGTAACAAGTGAATTCCTGAAAGAGACCTTTGGTTCTGCAATGAAGTTGGACTCTTCAAAATGGCAGCATTAAACTGCCTGGTTATTCTTCTTAAACAATTCACTTTTAGATATTTTAACTTTAATGATTATACTCAGGAATAGTAAATGAAACTGGGCAATCTCATACACTGCTCCTGATAGAATGTTAAAGATTTAAATGCTATTTAAAATATTCTTAACCTTTAACATAGAAATCCTACTTCTAGGAATTTATCCTAAGTAAACATCGGTCACGTCACAAAGATGCGGCTACAAGACACTTTTATAAAATAATTAATAAGAAGGAAAAATTGAAAAACACCTTATCCAATAATAATGGCCAGTGACAAGAGTATATTTATTCAATCATATACTCTGCAGTTATTAAAGGATGGGTATGCTTATTAAGAGAAAGAAAAGCAAAAATGTTTCATTTTTGTAAATATATATTTTGTAAACTTTATATATTATATAAATTTATATATTGTGTGTATTGGATGCATAAAGCAGAGAAAGACACACACACAAACACACACAAACATACTGAAAGTCCATTCCCCAAAATGTAAACACTATATGTTTTTTCTGAATGCTAGAATTAGAGGTGATTTTCATTTTCTTCTTCTTGCTTATCTACATTTCCTTCATGAAAATCTCTTATTTTTATAATAATTTTTTATTATGTTAAAAAATTAGCAACCCAGAGAAGCAGAGGACAGTTTTTGGTTTGTTTTGATTATTACTATTTTTATTTTTTTCTGTTTCTGGTTCTTATTTATTTTTTGCTTGTTTGCTCATTGTTTTACAGGCCAGGCTATTCAAGATATGTGTAACTTCATAGACAAACGGGACCTCTCCGGAATAGAATTCCAGATTCTCCCATTTTGTTCATGTTTTCCTGCTGACCTGATGGAGCTGTTCTTACCTGCCTTTGGGGGAAGAAAACCACCTCGGGTTGGAAAGTCAAAATAACACAGAAGAGGTCTACCGCCTGGGCAAGGATTAAGGGTGTTGAATGGACTGCTGTGAATACAACCGAAGTTCCAGACTGGCTGGCAGTCACCACACATCCCTCCGGTTCCATAATTGTATGTCCTTAGGCCATTGGGACGAGATCCTTACTCTGCCAGCCCCATGGCACTATGGGGGTAATTCTGCTAAAACACACGCACACACACACATACACACACACACAATTAAATTATCTTTTCATTTTCCAAACCAAGACCAAACATCACCCTGACAATGAACAGAGAGCCTCCAGCTACCGTCCTGTCATGCTACTAGAGACCATTCTTTCTGCTCAGAAAATTCCTTCTCACACAGAGAAGGTGAACTATTCTAATCTGTCGTTTTCTTCCTTTACATCATTTTTTCCTTTTAGGTCATTTCCAAAATAGGAAGGTAAGTACATGTTTTAAATCATCTGTGGCAGTGCCTTAAATTATGTCATTTCTTAAAGAAGAAGGAGGAGAAAGAGGAGAGGGAGGAGGAGGAGGAAAGAAAGAAAAGGGAGGGAATGGGGGTGGGGAGGAAAAGAGAGGAAAGGAACAGTGGGGGGAGGAAAAGAGAGGGGGGAAGGGAACAGTGGGGGAGGAAAAGAAGAGAGAGGAGGGGGGAAGGGAACAGTGGGGGAGGAAAAGAGGGGGGAAGGGAACAGTGAGGGAGGAAAAGAAAAGAGAGGAGGGGGGAAGGAAACAGTAGGGGAGGAAAAGGAAAGAAAGGAGGAGGGAAGGGAACAGTAGGGGAGGAAAAGGAAAGAAAGGAATAAAAGAAAGGAGGGGGAATGGAACAGTAGGGGAGGAAAAGAAAAGGAGTAAAAGAAAGGAGGGGAGAAGAGAACAGTAAGGGAGGAAAAGAAAAGAAAGGAGTAAAAGAAAGGAGGGGGGAAATGGAACAGTAGGGGAGGAAAAGAAAAGAAAGGAGTAAAAGAAAGGGGGGGGAAGGGAGGGGACGGGAGGAAAAACCATCAGTGATTATTTCCCTGGTTCCTTTTCTACTGAAGTTCACCGACGAAGGCTACTTCTTAGTGTTAGTTATGCTAGTAAGCACTCCAGGCAGCTTCAGGGTAGAGCTGTACAGACACATTTCTGATTATATAAACAAATGTCCGTTTTGATTTATTCTTTGGGCAGGAACATGTTCCCCTTTCAAAGGCTGACCTAAAAATCTCCTTTACAAAAATTAACAAGTGTATCATTGCATGTTTGAAATTAAAGCCCAAGGTGAGCTGGGAAGCAGGATTCTACAGTGTAACAGGAATGAGTACAAGACCCTCTCTACAAAGTGGAATTTATATATTTCCCATATCTGCTATGCCATGTACCTATGTTGTAGATAGACTTCCTTCCCATAGACTTAAGCAGACACAAGTCACGTAAAAATCTACCGAACGTGATATGATGACGCTTCACAGTAGTTTCATTTGCAAATATCTGATACCAAAAGAAACATTAGGGAACTATTTCTCAGAGTAAGATTCAGTACTCTTCAGAGTATAGGTCTAGCCCTAGAATAAGCTAACGAGTGGAAGGAAACCTGAGGCTTTTGAACCTGAAGCTCTCTGCTTCCCTAACGCCCCCGGCACCTGCTGACATGATCGCTGAGACCGCCTCCCCCTGGAGAAAGACAAAGGTGCAGAAAGCGCTGTGCTTCCCCAGGCTCATCCTCAGTAAGAACAGAATCCACTGAGAATTTTCCCCAAACCAGGGCACGTCAATGCCAACCGCACTGAAGAGTAAAATAAGATCATTTACGTTTAGAATTAAAATGAACACTTCTTGTAAATACCTTTTTTAAAGTCAACAGATAAAAATCCAGAAGCTATTTTAAGGGCATTCTCCATTTGGCCCTCACCTTTGGAAACTGGTGTCCGGGTGGCCAAGTCCCACGGGGTCACACTCCACAGTAGAATATTTACCAGGCAGGATGCGTGTTCCTCTGACCCGGTTTGCATGGGTGATGCTATAGGTTCGGAAACCTCAGGACCTTTCCCGGGGGACGTCTGAAATGGGACCCCGAGGGCAAGGAGGGCCCGAAGAAAGAGCCCCTCCAGGCTGGGCGGTGGCAGGGTTAGGAAGCAGGGGACTTACATGCGAGGCTTGTCCTGGGCACAGAGAGAAGAGCAGGTCTTCACATCCACGGCCATAATCTTAGAAGATCGTCTAGAAGCCTTAACGGGGTTCAGGCACGTATTCAGTCCATAGCTGATAACAAATCGCTCGCTCCAGCCCGCATCCTTGAAAATGGCTCCCACCGCGGGACCCGTGGGCGGGATGTACGGTCCGAGGACGGGGGAGGGGTGAGGAGCCTCCCACTGCCCGGATCCAGCTCCGGGGGTCAGCAGGCGGTCACACCCTCTCCGCGACCCCCTCCAAGTTCCGCACCGGCTCCCACAGTCTCACACGCCCCCCACGAGGTGCCCTGAGGCATCAGTGAGGGGTCTCATCAGCATGGAGGTGGACCCTTCGGCAGCTATGCGGCTGCACGGGAGGCGGATGCCACAGGCACAGGCGAGAGGAAACACAGATTCCCGAAATAAGTTACAGTTTCTCCCACCAAGAGCCCCACGGCCGGAACCACTGATTTCTTAAGTCCCCTAGGCTGGGGGGTCTGATCACGCAGGGTGTTCACGACCGTCCTCATGGGACTGAATAAAGATGACACCGGAGCGGACTCATCAGGGATTGTTACCAGCCCTTCCAAGTCAGGGCCCAGCAAGGGTCCTCCTGCCCAGCATCCTTTTCGCCAATAGAAGGAGACCAAGTTCGGCTCAGAAGCCAAGGTAAGCGTTACCCTTGGAACAGAGATGGGAGAGGTGTGAGCTCCACCTTCGAGCACAAGCCCTCGGGCGCTCGGCTGCGGACGGTCTGCTTCGCAGAGTTCTGTCAGCGGGCGGAAGGGGCGGGGTTCTCGCGAGGACAAGGCGGAGTTCTCGCGGGGCGGGGGCAGCTGTGCGGCTCTGGCTCCAGGTGGCGATGGGCGCGGCCTCTCTGCACACGGCCCGCCAGCGCCATCTTGGATTGAGGTGTCGTGCGCAGCTTCTGAGCACGGCCCGCCGAGCGGAGGTGTGGGCGCCGCCATTTTGTACTAGGAACTCCCGCCCGGGTGCAAAGTTTCGGCACGCTCTGAGCACGTGAAACTAGACTAAGACCGAAGGAAGAGAAAAAACAAGGTTAGGCTTTATGACTCTGATTCTATTTGTATTTCCCGGGAGTTGTTAATGAGCTCTGCCTGCGGCATTGTTTGGACAAGGGCACAGGTACCTCCTGGCAAGGCAGTAATCACGTCCGAGGTCATCCTATTTGGGAGGACGGCCTTTCTCATTAGAGACACTGTCGTGTGTGGTAAAGACGAGCCTGGTGGGCTGTCACGGACGCCTGGCTGGGTGGATTCAGTAGGGGCTCTGTGTGCGCCATAACGCCCTCTAGGCCGAGAGAGGAACCACGACGGCGCCAGTGGTCGTCCCCGTGGGAAAAGATGCTCAGCTGTCCTTGACGGGCGGGAGGTGGCAGTTTTAGGGACGTGACCTGGCGGTGCAGACCATGCCTGTCGGCCTGGGGAGGCAGCTCTGCCTGGCGAGAGGAGGTGGACTGGGGGGGGGCGTGCCCGACCGGGACCCCCATCTTCTCCCCTCTTTCCAAGGTGCGTGTTCCATGCCAGGTGCAGTGTGTTTCCAACAGCCCCGCTTGCAGCCGGATGGTGGGGTCCCGGTGGAGATTGGTTCCCCCTCACCCAGGGGTGTGAAGTAACTCACCCATCCCAGTGGGACGTCTCGTTGCAAATCCCAGCAAACGTCCCATTGCGTTTCCCAGGCGTGATGGGGCCTGGTGGTCTCGGCGGCACAGCACGTTGATCCATGGTGAGAGTCAGGGCAGTGGCGCTTCCGTGATTTCCATGCCCGTAACAGCCTTGGGTGTCTTGGCAGGGGTTCCCAGTCTGGCCTATGGGACAACGGGCCCTACTGGCTGATCCTTCAGAGGTATTAAAGCCTGGGAAAGTACTTTAGTCTACCCAGCCAAGGTGGTTTTACCTGTTAGTAATTTAATCTGCTGCTTTAATAGCCCGTTCTCCGTTTCTGTCAGCGTTGTTGCCTGTGGGTTATGCGGGAGATGGACCCTCCCATGCTGTGTTCTTTTTCCAGTCTTGCATAGCATGACCTTTGAAATGTGATCCCCAATCACGGTCTATTGGGTGAAGGTATCTGTAGGTGATACTCAGCCTCTTTAATTCCCCTGAGAGCCTGGTTTGCACAGTGACAGGGGAAAGCTTGGTTTAGGCCAAATGCAGTGTCCACATAAGCCCAGGCATGTTTAGAGGGAAGGCGTCAATGTAATCAATTTGCCAATCCCTCACTGGCTGGAAGTTCCCAGTGGAGGGCCCCAGACTCTGGGCAGTTGCCTTGGGCACTTTTTAGAACACATAGAACAAGCATTAACCAAGTCCCTGTATTTCAAGGGCATCGGACAGAATTTCTTTCATTCCTTCTCTGCAGCCGCAGGGACCACCACAGGAATAGGGCATTGGAGGATCTACAGGGCTGCGTAGCACCTGCGTTTCTAGAGGCAGCGGGCTGGCAGGCAGGGTGCTTCTCTGCTGTAAACAGGCCGCTTAGTCAGAATGGGAGTTTGAGCCATGACGGGGGATCACTGGAGCCTATTTTCACTTCAGCCCTTGATAGGAAGGAAAGTTCTTACCGTGATATGCTGTCTCTTCGTGAGAGGTTCTAGCAATTGTGTAGGTTGCTAGGAGTCGTTCTATGGTGGTGTATCAGGTGTTTGCCACCTTTCAGAGGGCAGTCCTGGGGGTTTTCTCTCCTTCAGTCATCACGTCCCCCTGTACTTTCCAAAGTCACAGACATCTAACGCAGACGGTAGCCCTGCTTGGGGGATGCCCAGAGCTTTCATCTGCTTCACTGGTATTCTTGCCGTCCAGAAGGCAGCTTGCTGCTCTGGTCTCCAGTCCCACACATGCTCTTTCTTTATGTACTGGTAAAGGGACGGAGGCCCTGTTAAAGGTGGGGAATAAAAGTCCTCCCAAACCCCAAATCCCTGCAAAGGCTTGCAACTCCTTCATGTTCATAGGGGTTGAATAGGCGCACATCTTACCGATCACAACTTCTGGGACAGCACACATCTCACCCAACCAGAGGACTCCCCCAAAACTTTACGAGGGTGGCTGGACCTTGGATGTTCTGAGGGGACCCCACCCATCTTCTCCCTCACCGATGTTCCAGCAAAGTCTGCAGAGGGTCCTGCAGCGGAGGCCAGTCTCCACGTGTTAACATTGTATCAGTGAAATGGGCCCGTTTTACTGATGTGGGAAGAAGAACAGGGGCAGATCTCAGGCTGCCGTGCCCTGAAGCATGGTGGGGCTGTGCAGGTAGCCTTGGAGAAGCCCTTGAAAGGTGCATTGTTGCCCCTGCCACGTGAAGGCAAGTTGATCTGAGTTATCAGAAGCTTACACTCGTCAGAGTCTTTTTTATGAATCTCCCTGAAAATGAAGCAGTTTTGTAGGAACACTTTTGCAAAAGCATCGGAATAAAACAGTGACTGTCTGTAAATGACAAAAGGCTTAAAAAAGGCCATAGCTAAAGATGTGATAAGAGTTCGTTATAATGCAACTGACAAGGGAATTTGGTTATTTCTCTTACATCCTTTTAAAAATAACAATTAGAATTATGATTGATAACATACATATCAGATTTTAGGAATATCATGTAAATGTAACTTGAAGTTTGGCATCATTTCTTATTTGACAGTGCTTTCCATGTAATTTAATATATCAAATGAGCCCAATTTGTTTAATATTTCTTTTTTATAAGGAGAGAGAACAAATATTTTGAGATGTTCCATCAGCCTTCTGGAAAATTCCAAAGTTCTAGGTCAAAAAGACTTGCTTTAGAATTTGATTTTGGAGAAGTTTATCAAAAGTATCAAAAGATTTTAAAATTCGATTAAATAGGCTCATAGGTCATACTTAGTTATCCATCTAACCAAAAGTGACAGTGACTGAAGGCAAATACAGAAAGCTACATACTTGCAAAAGAACTTATTTTTTTTAATAGAGGAGACTCCGTTTTCTTAAGTCATCAAAGACCTGATAAAGACACAGGAACTTGTTTTAATAAAACACAGAATCTTTGTTTTCTAGGCAAATTACTTAAAAGTAAAGAGTACCTTTTCACAATCTTATCAAAAACAGATGGATATTCCAAGAAAAGCTTGTCCTTCTGGCAGATGAAAGAAAATTTAGTTTTATATAAGTATACTACTGATATTAAAGTTTATTTTTCTTTAAGCCAAGTAAATAGGCCTCTTTTAAAAATGAATTTTTAAAATATCATCTAGAGGTAGAAAAATATCACAGATACATAACATGCCGTTTATAGATATACATAAACAGACACACACACACACACACAGAAACGCTATAGCTTTCATTCCAAAATTTTAGCCATGAATCATGTAAACAATACAAAACCCATTAGTTTATAAATAATAGTTGAATCCAACTCACTCAAATGGCTAGAATTTTCTACTGTTTGTGGAGAAGGCTTTTTAGATTTGTATTTGCCTTTGACAGGTAATCTTGTGGAGGCTGTGGACTAGATTTCTATACCAGTCTGTATTTTTAAAAGCCTCTATTCTTTTTTTTCTTTCTCTGTGGGCAGTGTTTTATTATCTCCTGGGGTGTTTATATTTCAAAGACCTGATAAGATTTACATCTTCAAGAAATGGAGAAAGAATACAAATTTTCTCTTAGGAGTTTGGGGGTTTATTTCTCTATTACCAGAAGTCTGGAGTAATTAGAGTGTACACGCTTCCTTCATATTAGGGGTCCGACTGCATGGGGCACTTGGTCTGTTTCACAGCCAGTCGCCATAGCATCCTCCCCCTCCCTCTCCTCACTTTCTCAGAGGTTCAGCCTCTCAGCATCTCAGCCGGCTTTGTCACGAGCGCTGGATCTTAGTCTGCGTCACCTTGTGTCCTCCTGGCTTTGCAAAAAGGCATGCTAAGCTCTCCTGCTTATCCCGTCCCCACCTTGTCTGCCAGCCCCCAAAGCTAGCAGAGTCGTGGACACCCACGTGTCCTTCTCTAAATTATTTCCTCCCAGCTTTCTAACTCCAGCTCTCGTTGGGCATTGGTGTCCACCTGAACTGACCACAGCAGACACCAGTGCACTGCACAGCCATTCCTTTCCCATTTTTGCCACAGTGCGCTATGTACAGCTCCCCAAACAAGTGCATCAGGCCAGCGGGCATTTTGGGGGCATCCTGCTACTCACCTGGCAGTCCATAAGCAGCTAACATCTGGCCACTCCTACCCACTCTCAGGTCAATGGCCACTTTGGGATTTCCTCCACAGAGGCCTCTTTCCCAAGGCCCTTTTTTTTTTTTCGGTCTCCTGGCTGCCTGGCCAATTGTTGGTTTGTAAACTGAACCCCACGCTGGAAAAGCAAGGAGAAACCAAAGAAAGAGGCAGCCACTCCAGAATGGTAGGTGGAAAGCTTAAGAGAGAGGGAACTTCAGTATGAGACTTATCTTGGGCACCGGAGGAGGAGGAGATCTCCGCGCCCACCCACCAGAATCTTAAAAGTTTGTACAGAGGCCTTAATGGGGTTCAGTCATGTACACCATCCAGATGGTCCCCACAACACATTGTTCTCTCAAGGCTGCATCCTTGAAAATGGCTCCCACTGTGATAACGGTGGGAAGAACGTATATTCCAAGGACAGGTGCAGGGGTGAGGGGCCTCCAGCTGCCCTGGCCCAGCTCATGGGTCACCCTACGGACACATCCTCTTGAAGGACACACGACCTTCTCCAGCAGATGCTCATGTTACAACATGAAGGAGTTGGGATCTGAAAACAGCTTTTGTTCTTTTGGGGGCACACCAGGATTTTCGTCAAATAATTTTTGAAGATAAATAGGTACTAAAGGAAATCTCATGTCATTTCCATAATTCTGTTCTCAGGGGATAAGAGTGTATATAGGTGAGTGGCCTTTCTGCTTGTAGTTTTGTGCTGTTCCCTTCTCTCATGGGAAAAATTTCTGACCTAAAATAACAGTTTGTGGAGTATCAAGCTATTTTAACCAGAGGAGATTTGGCTTTTTAGTTCTGTTTTGTTTTTTAATTTATTTATTTAATTTATTTATTTTTGGCTGCATTGGGACTTCATTGCTGCACGCGGGCTTTCTCTAGTTGTGATGAGCAGGGGCTACTCTTCGTTGCGGTGCGCGGGCTTCTCATTGCGGTGGCTTCTCTTGTTGCAGAGCACGGGCTCTAGGCATGCGGGCTTCAGTAGTTGTGGCATGTGGGCTCAGTAGTTGTGGCTCGCAGGCTGTAGAGCGCAGGCTCAGTAGTTGTGGCACACGGGCCTCGTTGCTCCGCGGCATGTGGGATCTTCCCTGACCAGGGCTCAAACCCACATCCCCTGCATTGGCAGATGGATTCCCAACCACTGAGGCACCAGGGAAGCCCCTTGTTTTGTTTTGATTTTTGTTTGTTCGTATGTTTGTATTTTTAATTTAGAATGTACAGTCAGTGTGTTTCTCCAGTGCTCACAGGGAGGGGTGTGTGTCTGTCAGCCTGTGAGGGTGGCATCTCCAGTTAAAAGTGGAAAGGGGAGTCTTGCTTCCTTTCATGAAAAGAGAGGGGTTATATACACCATATTGAGAGAGACCAGCCACAGCAAATTCTATGAATTTACATTTCTTACAAAGACCTCAAGACCATATTCTGATCCCAGACATGCATGTATTTTGTACCATAGCTGGGTCCACTTATTTCAACAATCACTTGTTCCTGTAGACAGGAATTGTTCTGGGTAAAGTGAGAGATGCACAAATGCCTGTGATCGCGAGTCTGAGGTACGTTGCCTTAGGCTGGTTTCCTAGTTGAGGCTGGTTTGGACGTTTGAGACATTTAAGTAACAATTTCTTCCTCCATGATTTCAAGAAATCCCCATAACCTCTATTGGTCTGATTAGCCCATGGGAAAAGTCATAGGATTCTGTGTCCTGTGCTGGCCTAGCCAAACTGCTGAGTCATTTCCAAGAACTGTCAGGTGACTGTAGGAGTTACCAAAAGCAGGGGGAAAAAATGACAGTAGGCTGTCTGTCCCAAGTGTGGTAAAAAGTACATGGGCTTAGAATCAGAAAATCATAGGTTCGAATTTCAGCTCTTCTATTTAATTTATGATGTTAGCCAGGTGACTAGTGTCTTTGAACCTCAATTTTCTCATCTATAAAAATGGAAGAGAGTAACACCTAGCTCTCACACTAGTGGTAAGAATTAAATGAGATAAGGTATAATCAGGTAGTCAAGAAATAGTTACCAAGCACTGCTGTGTGCCACTCATTTATTGTAATAATTTTATAGCTGCTAACTTCCTTGAATTCTTACCACATGCCAGGCTCCGAGCTAAGTGGGTGACATACATTCTTTTACTGAATCTTTGAAACAGCCTCTTGCATTACCCTCATGTTATGGGTGAAGAAACTACAACAGCTGTAGAGGTTAAGAAATCCGCCCAAGGTTACCAGTTCCACACCCAGGAATTCTGACCACAGAATTCAGGGTTTTCCAGTACCTTGAACTCTACTGCATTTTGTAAGGTTCCCTGCTGAAGAGAGCCTAATAATTAATAAGTGATTCACAAGTATTTACTGCTTCTTTTGAAGAGAGTCTGTTTCCCTATTTTCAAAAATTAAATCTTATTGAGATTTTACCCTATTGTTATTCTTCCCTTAAATACTGGAAAATATTAATAGGGGAAGGGGAATTCATAACCTGCTCCCTCCGATGGGAAGTACAGTGAACCACTGCCAAGTTTTAGCCCTCTCTGTGTGCACATCACCAGTAGCCCTTTATAGGATATGCTGAGAAAGCTGGTGTCTCACATATTGTTATCCTAGGAAGTATGGTCCCCTGTACTTGTCTCACTGTGCTTTTACTAGAAATGCTCATGTGCCAGGTACTTCAATTAGCTTTTTCATTTGCCTTCATTGTATCCCTGGAGCCGGATAGCAGAAGATTGTTGCTGCAGCACGTAAAGGAAATCCAGTGTATTTTGCTGTCCCCTTGTGGCCATCTTAAATTTCTTTATTTCAAGCGATAAAAAAATTTCCAATTAATTTCCAATTAAAACTCCTCTCTTCAGAGGACCAAGTATGCATTCTTTGTACCATCGTCATCAATGTAAAAAAGTATATATATACACTAGCACACTGAATTTTAATTGAGCTATGGCTGATACAGTGATGACTGAATTCTCAACTGCATTCAAAAGGGATCTCTGGTTTGAAACTTCTACATGTAAAGTTATTTCTTTTTTTCCAGAGTTTAGTATTGGAGCTTGATCATTCACCATGTTATTAACATAAATAGAACATTATATTGAAAGGGACAGGAGGAGAATTATAAACTTATCACTGTGTAACCTGCTTTTCATGAAAATGTTAAATAATTTTAATATTTTAAATAGAGAAGGCATAAGAAAGAAGCTTTGAGTTATTTTAATATAGTTTGTTCAGCAGTGCTGTAGAACTGCTAGTGAGGTCCACCATCACTGAGAGGTTAACAGGTTTTCTATTAACCTCCACCATCACTGAGAGGTTAATAGAAAAATGGAATGACAAAACACTACTAAAGTGGGAACTGACCAAAATATACCTGAAATTTTTAAGAGGAAAATTTTACTGACTAGTTTAAAACCATTAGTTAAACATTTATCAGTCTCTTCTTTACAACTTTTTAATGTTTATTCCTATTCTCACCATCCCCAAAACATACCCTAACATTAGGAAGGCTTTCCCCCCGATTCACCAAGCACATTAAAAACAAATTTTTTAAGAGCTACAATTGTGTACTGTGAAATACCAGTAATCAAACATTTAAAATGATTTTTTTTGCTCTTTTGTAGATCTCTCTTTTGTGAAAATTTACTCTCTTTCACTCCAACTTACATTAAAAGTGGGAAACGTTTTGAGACTTCCCTGGCGGTTCAGTGGTTAAGACTGCGCACACCCACTGCAGGGGGCATGGGTTCGATCCCTGGCCGGGGAACTAAGATCCCACATGCTGCAAGGTGCAGCCAAAAAAATAAATAAATAATACTAAGGAATGGGAGACACTTTAAGTGGTGGGATAAACTGCCTCTGGGTCAGCAAAAATATTATAAGCTATATTTAACATAAGCCCTATACATAGTGCATAAAGAGACCTTGTTTGCCTTGGTGGAAAAGTTGACATAGATATTTGGGTGTTGATGGGTTAAAATCATTTAGTGATCTCATCTGGATATGAGACCGGTCACGTTACTAACATTTAAAATAAATATTGTAAGTTCTGTGAAAATAGCATTTCTTTTGAGGAGTAAAGCAACAGATTTAATCCTTTTTTTTTTTTTTGATTACAAAGTTGCACTGCTATAGATTCTCTCAGAAAAGTGTGCGTACATGCTACACATACAATTTTACATTTTATTTTGTCACATTCACAGCCCGTTTGAGACCACCCATGGGTCCCAAAGCACCCGTGACAGCCTGATCTGACCGTATCCAGAGCTGTCCATTCAGCACCAATGAGGCCCCTCACGCTGACCTGACCAGGAGAACGCAAGCCCCCCAGGCCAAGCAGGAGAGTGGGTTTCAGTTACTGGTAAGTGGCCATAAGAGGCGCAAAGCTGAGTTCCTGACTGTGATTCGTGGATGGTATGTGTGAATTTCATTCATCATTTTCTGGTGTTGCGGTGGTCTTATTTCTCTATTCATAGGTCCGTGAACATGCTGCATATAGATTTTATTTCTAGGTATTATTATGGTGATGCTGCTGATACACCAATACAAACTCTTTTTTTTTCTTAAGAATGTGCTACACCCTCAGGGAATCATTGAAATCAGGATATCTTACCAAAGATAATTTTACAATCTGAAACGGATACAGTTCGTTCTCTGATGAAAAATTGAGATGGTTATTCTATTTCCTATGCGCTTGATAATTTCTTGCCTCAAAAGATCTAATTCTTTAAGGGGGAGGGGGAAAAAGAAGTTTGCCGAATTCGCTGAGTTGTTGCCCAAGGTTAGGAGTATCAACTACCTGATATAAAGCTGACCATTGACCTTTGAAATATAATGGGAAGAACTGAAGCACTTTGTGTTGTTATACTGTTTGCAAATCAGACAATATTTCTAAACCGCCTAGAAGCCTTTAGCATAAGATATTATTTCCCCTTTGAATTTTTGCTAACCTCCAAAGGACAATGCAGAACTTCCCTGTGTTCACTCTTATAAGGAAAATGGAAATTCACGTAACAGGCCCATGTGTATTATACATCTTAAAATATTTCCATCTGCTTCTGAAGTTTCCATACGAGAAGGCCAAAAAAGTCTGGTACAGATTAACAAGAGGGTAAGTGGGGAGTCGCAGTGGATCTTTTCCCAGCTACATCTTCCTACCTCTCCCTGCCTGTCCACCCCCCACACACCTAGTAAAAGTTTGGTGTCACTTCGCTCTGAATGAGCTCTCTATTCACATGCAAAAGATGTTAACTTTACATTCCCATAACTTACTCTGATCACCAGAGAGACCTTCGTTCACTGCATGTCACACTACATGTGACACAGGAGGTTGTTTCCATGTCCGTCAGGGAGGGCTGTGTGTTTGGGGAGGCTGAGCCCCACCTCCACCCTCTCCTGTCCCAGATCTGTCAATCTGATGTTAGAAAAAGACAGGCACCGTCACAGGTTAAAGGAGCCAAAGGGGTATTTACCCAGCCTCGAAGCATGATTGCATTTCTGAACGGCGGTAGAATTTGTCTTTGCCACGGCCCTTAAAGAATGCATTTCTTTCTTTCTGTCCTTTGAATCAGGGAATAAAAGTAGTTTATATGCTCTACAGCCACTGGTCTCAACAGATGGGCCTGGTTTTTCATGTTCCATCTGAATGGCACAGAGTTGCCTACTAACAAACCCCGAGTTCCAAAGGGTAAGCCCACCTTGCAAGGCAACGGGCCCCGCCTTAGACGTTTCTTAAGGAGTTCCTGAAAGTGAAGGACAAATGATCTGCGATCTCTTCCTCCCAAGCACCTTGACCTCACTTTACACAGGGTGGGTGTGGGATCGTTCAGCCTCTCCAGCTGGGGAAATGGAAGTTTTGCCAGAGCTTCAGGCTCTTATGACGGTGGGTTCTGGTTCCCGGTCCCCATTCTCCTACGTTTTCCTAGCTGGATCCACCAGTCCTTTCTACCTGAAGGTTCAGTCCCAGCCTCCCAGTCGTAAGAGCAGAATAACTGGGTGGCTGGCCTCTTTTGCGTTTGGCTTCTCTGCACTCCTTCACGCTGGGGAGTTGAGTTACAGCCCCACTCCCAGACGCGGTGACGCTGTCATAGTAATCGCAGAGTTACTGGGTTGCCCACAGTCTCCTGCACTGCATCCTTACATGGGATCAAGCACACAGGGACAAGTTCAGTTCTCCTGGCTTGCCTGCCATTCTCCTCTGTCTCTCTTCGATTGGTCCCCCGACCTAGGTTTCTATTGACACTCCCTTTCCTCAGTCCTGAGATCCAAATCTCTAGTCTACCTGATTCCACTCTAACAAAACAAGGCAGCACCTTAAAGCCAGTCCAACCGCTAAAGTCCCGGTGATCGCCGCCCCCCCCTCCCCCCGCCCACTGGCATAACATCTGCCCACCTGACTCCCCGCATCCCACCCCTGCAGTTTGACTGGCCAGGCCAGTCCTGGATCTTCTGGAGTTTAGTCTGCAACTCTTTCCTCTGCCTTCCCGGGATCACACAGGGTTCCAAGGTCCTGGTTAACCCAGCTCCCCAGATTGGACCATTTAAAACTCTGGTTTCCTTGGCAACAATGGAAAGACCGAAAAATTACTCTCAGGGTCAAAAAAGTTAGAACCCATTTTCTTTGTTTTAATGCAAATCTAAATGGTACACGATAGAGACCAGCCCCTTCTGGAGGGAGTCTGATGTCTAGCGCCTCCACATGGCTGTGTAAACGAGGTCCTGAACTTGTCCTCAGCAGGTCACTGAACTTGCTGGTCTCTGTTGGTTTGAAACCTCAGGAGCTTTGGGGTGGAATCTGAAACAGGGCCTCAAACACAGACGGCAAGGAGAGACGGAAGAAAGAGGGCAGCCCCTCCAGATTGGGAGGTGGCAGGTTTAGGAAGAAGGGAACTTACATACGAGGCTTGTCTTGGGCACAGAGAGACCAGGAGACCTCTGCACCCGCCTGCCTGCCAGAATCTTAAAAGCTTATGCAGAGGCCTTGATGGGGTTCAGTCCCATATTGAGTCCTGATGGTGTCAACATCATGTTCTCTCTCAGGGCTGCATCCTTGAAAATGGTTCCCATGGTGGGAACCCTGTGAGGGTGTACATTCCAGGGATGGGGGAGGGGTGAGGAGCCTTTGTTCTCCTGGGTCCAGCTCAAGGGTCACCCCATGGTCACACCCTCTCAATGACCTCATCCAACACCATTGCTCCACTTGTAAGGTGGGAGCGCCCACGGTGCACACCTGCCTGACCTCTTGTAAGGATTTAATGAAATAATGCTATGTCATAATGTTATTGTCGTTTCAGATATGTTTCTTTTTAAAGCAAAATGTTAAGCTTTCTTATGCACATTTTCAATGTATCAAAATTACATAGAGCTGTGTCATGTATTGAAATTTTACTCCAGACACTTCTCACTCTGCATGGTGCTGTGTTAACTCACATGCATGCATGTGGGAACCAAGTCCTCACTTTGCATGGTTGCTTGACCACTGATGTCACCACAGCAAAACAAGGACTGTCTGTATACACCAGGTGCAGTGTTAGATAATTTATTTCATATCCTTACAATTCTCGCTCCCCCCTCCATAATGTTCTTACTGGTTTCCCTCTTTTTTGGTAGAGAACTAAGTCTTAGGATGTTTAGGAAATTTTCCTAGACCCCAAAGCTAGCAGTTAGTAGAGCTGAGATTCAAACCCAAGTCTAGATGGCATCAAAGACCACATGCTTCCCACTGATATATGTTTGGTGCTTTCTCTGAGAATAAAGTAGAATAACAATGTCTGCACAGATGGCCAACAGGCACATGAAAGCATGTTCAGCATTGCTAATTACTGGAGAAATGCAAATCAAAACTACAGTGAAGTATCACCTTACACTGGTCAGAATGGCTGTCATTAAAAAGTCTACAAATAATAAATACTGAAGAGGGTGTGAAGAAAAGGGAACCCTCCTGCACTGTTGCTGGCGATGTAAATCGGTGCAGCCACTATGGAGAACAGTATGAAGGTTCATTAAAAAACTAAGAAGAGACTTGCCATATGATCTAGCAATCCTACTCCTGGGCATATATCTGAAAAAGATGAAAACTAATTCGAAAAGACCCATGCACCCCAGTGTTCATAGCAGCACTATTCACAATAGCCAAGATATGGAAGCAACCTAAATGTCCATTGACAGATGAATGGACAAAGAAGATATGCTGTATACCATATACCAATGGTATATACCAATGGAATATTACTCAGCCATAAAAAAAAGAATAAAATAATGCAGCAACATGGATGAACCTAGAGATTATCACACAAAGTGAAGTGAGACAGAGAAAGACAAATATCATATGATATCACTTATATGTGGAATCTAAAAAATGATACAAGTGAATTTATTTGCAAAATAGACTCACAGACTTAGAAAATAAACTTATGGTTACCAAAGGGGAAAGAGGGGAAAAGAGATAAATTAGGAGTTTGGGATTAGCAGATATACATTACCGTGTATAAAATAGATAAACAGGGCTTCCCTGGTGGCGCCGTGGTTGAGAGTCCGCCTGCCGATGCAGGGGACACGGGTTCGTGCCCCGGTCCGGGAAGATCCCACATACCGTGGAGTGGCTAGGCCCGTGAGCCATGGCCGCTGAGCCTGCACGTACGGAGCCTGTGCTCTGCAACAGGAGAGGCCACAACAGTGATAGGCCCGCGTACCACAAAAAAAAAAAAAAAAAGATAAACAACGAGGACCTACTGTATAGCACAGGGAATTATATTCAATATCTTATAGTAATGTATAATAGAAAAGAATCCGGAAAAGAATATATATATATATATATATATATATATATATACACACATATATATACATATATATATATATAACTGAATCACTTTGCTTTACACCTGAAACTCACACAACATTGTAAGTCAACTATACTTCAATTTAAAAAAACAAAATACGTATGATTTTTAAGGTCTTGACCCACATGGAATGCTTTCTCAAGTATTGGATAAACTGCAAAGAACTTTTTATTTAAAATTATTTCTATGTTTTCAGTATTTAAAGCATATTCCAGCAATCTATACTATTTTATTATCTGTAGCCTTTTTTCCTGATATATCTTATTTCAATCTTAATGAATACCTTGAAAATTTCTTTCAATATATGTTGGATTTGCCATTTCAAATGTGGTTATGTCACTGTTTTAATCTCGCAAAGCAAGGTTTGCAGAAGTAAAAATGCTGGTTTTCTCACTGATGTGAGGAGGTGAGCAAAGTTTTTAATCTGAGATACAAACTGAAAAATGTGAACATTTGTTTGTGACAAAATGAGATTTGGCTTCAGTGTCTGAACTCCTGCATGTTCAGCCAACACAAGCCAAGAATTATCGCGATGCATTGGGTTAGATGGTCTAAAATACCCGCATTTCTGTTCAGTTATATTTGTTGAAAAAGGATGTGATCAGAGGATGACATTAAGAAAAACTTATTGAGTGACGATGCGGCAGTCACTGGACTAAGTGCTTTACAGGCTACGTTTCACTTAATTCTCACAAGCACTCTCTAAAGTAGGCCTTATTATTATTTCCGTTTTAAGAAGGAGTAAACTGAAGGACAGAGAGCTGAGGACATGTGTCCTAGGTCACACAGCGAGTAAGAGATGGAGACAACCTGGCTCTAGCCTGGGGACATTCTCCTTGTTTCCACCAACTCAAAGCTTATCTCATGCTCAGTTGCTTCACACTTTCTTTCACTATTTTAAAATAATTCTTCACCCATTTTATGAGCATGATCAAGTCGTACTTCAACTCAGATTATCCTGCAGAAGTATGTCGTGAATCATAGATATTTTTGCACACATAATTTTCAGATAAGCGAAATTAAAACTCACGGGCTCCTTGATTTTCGAGAAATTGCTTACATGCATGAACAGAATTCATGTTCTTTGCTATCGGCAAACAGACGTTGCCACTTGCCCTGCATTTGTGGCTTGAAACAGACCTCGTCTATTCTTTTTTTTTTTTTTTTGCAGTACGCGGGCCTCTCACTGCCGTGGCCTCTCCCGTTGCGGAGCACAGGCTCCGGACGCACAGGCTCAGCGGCCATGGCTCACGGGCCCAGCCACTCCACGGCACGTGGGATCCTCCTGGACCGGGGCACGAACCCGTGTCCCCTGCATCGGCAGGTGGACTCTCAACTACTGCGCCACCAGGGAAGCTCCTATTCTTGTTTATAGTTTAGGGAATCTGGCAAATTGGTATTTTTGTTGATTCCAGTGAATGAGTCAGGGAGAGGAGAGCCTATCCAAAGATCACTATCTGACTAGCGAGACCGATCTAGCCCTTTTACAGTGAAAGTTGTGAATTGTTCAGAGGTTATCAAAATCACGCAATGTCACTGGCTGCCAGATTGGAGGAGTCAAGAGAGATGGCATGTTCTCAGTAAGCAGTTCTGCAGCTGTTGAAAAGGTCAAGTGGTTTTAGCAAGTTCTTGTCTACGGACAGCTCTTTGCCTCCCAGGCCACAGGCTCACTCTAGAATGTAGTAAAATGAACTGCCCTGAGCTCAGCTGACTAAGGCGAGTAGCATGAAGTGCTGACTCCACCTCCCTTGGGACACAGAGAGCCACCACTTACCAAAGAAATTTCTGGATACACTGTCAGTGCAGAGAAACCCACGGTGAGGTGCATGAAGGCCCAGATAATACCAGAAAGTCACTGAATTTGGAAACTTGGAAGCAATTTCTTTCAGGTCATTCTCTAAACTTCATGGTCACCACCTCCTTCACTGTGAAGCCTGCACAACGCTCTGCATACCTAAAGCAGCATCCCGTTTGGAATCGATAAAACCCTGTTCGTCTATAACTGGTATAAAGGCGTTCAAGCTTAAGGGTTATTTTTCCCCTTCACGATACTTCCTTTCAATAATCCTGCAATGAAAAAAAAAGGGAGGGGAGTGGAGCTGTATTTAACCAAACATCAGAGTGCTGATATATTTAAATACACTTTCACACATATATTCCTCCATCCAATAGAGATATTCTACTTTATAAATCTGAGGCATCTTTTGTCTGTAACATAGGGTAAATGTTGAAAGCATTGCAACAGGATTTGAGGTCTGACAACTGAAACTTCAGAATTGGATGAGCTGGATAGACCGAGACTCCTTCTCAAGCTACAACGTGAATATGAATCACTTGGGGATAGTATTGCCCTCCAGGTTCTTCCGTGGCTGTCAACAAGCTCCCAGACGATGGCATTGAAGAGCAAGGTCCCAGGAGGCAAATTCTAGGGTAGGGCAGAGCTTCTCCAGACTAGCATGGCCACCTCACGTCTGAAAAGGGATTCCAGAGCTAATGCCCATTGGGTGAGTGAGGATTGGTTTTGCTTGTAGAGTTCTAGCTCTGACTTCATGAAGAGTGCCCACCAGACCAACTGGAAAGTCTGCTCTTGCCTTTTCCTGGCATTGTATAATCATTATACCAAAACTGCAAAAAGGTTGTGTGTTTTTTTTAAGCAACCTTTTGCTTCTTAGATGCAGATTCTGGTTCCGTGTCCTTACACTCTGTCCTTTTTCTTTAAGTTCTTCACGCTGCTACCTTCCTCTGTGGATATTCATGAAAGAGATTTCTTACACTCCAGCTTATTTCTTGAATGACCACCAGGACACCATTGTGTGAGCAGAGGCCCCAGCACTAGACGTTTCTGATTTGGGTTTATTGCCCGACAAGTCTGATCTCTTAGTTTAAGGCTGGACCTTAAACTAAGGGATGAGAGAGGTGAGCACCAGAATAATGGAAGGAGACAGCTGTGTTGAGGCAAAGTGAAACCTTTGTTGATATTCAGCACTAGGGAAAGTGTTTGAGGCCCTTCAGCTCTTTACAACTTTCCCAAAACAATCAGAAAGAAAGAAAGAAGCCTTATCCCCATCAAAAGAAACACATTTTAACTATCTGATATGTTAAGGTATGAAAATATGGAATGGCTGTAAATTCCTGTGGAAAATGGAGAAATGGGTAAAATAACTTTCATATATGATGCCTGAGAATCTTGTGTGTGTTCATGCTGTTCCCCTTCACACACCTCCACCCCTTAGAGGAACTTAAAATTCCTAAAGCCAAGGAAGGCCCATCACCTAAGAAAGATGATGGACTGCAGCAATCTAAATACACTCCAGGGGGAGAAGGCCTTCACAATCAGCACAAGAGAGTGTGTTGTCATTGGAAAGTCATTTGAATGATGTCGGCAGAAGTAAGGTGAGCCCTCCACTTGGTATTCCAGCAGCCTGTAGAAGGGATGTAAATCTGAGGTGAAATCCTAGGGACTTCTAAAAGAGTCAACTCCTGATTCAGCAACGCCAACTTGTTTAAGCAACAAGCAAGAGAGAGGTGAGTGTGTGCCTCCGGATGCAATTGGTGATCCGCTCAAACTGTTAACATTAAGATCTAGCAATTCTTCTCTAAACTGGAGTAATGTGGATACAAGTCAATTAGGTCTAGCCACTCGGTTTACAGGAGAAATCAGAGAACTCTGCAGACCCATCCCTGTTTACCTGTAATGTAATAACATGTTCTTTCCCAGAACATCTACATTACAGGCAGCGGCACTACCCAGAGGTGGAAGACAAAATTCCTAATATTACATGCATTACGTATAGGACCAGGAAAAACTCAAATAACTAGATGGGCTATTGTTCACCATTGTTCAGTGTCAGGAACACATGGAAGCCAGAAAGTCTTGGTCTTCATCTTTTCATTTCAGCCATCTGGACTCATCCCCACCACAAGCCATCTGATTTTAATAATGAAATAATGGCCTTCACTTCTAACCTAGGAATATCGAGTCTGAAGTTCCCTGCAGATGAAATGGCTTTCTAATGAGTCTTCAAGACTGTGATGCTGTTGTTTTGTTATGTTTTGTTCCATATGTTTTGGAAGTGGGGTAGTATGGATGAGAGAACAAGAGAATATAGAGTTCCAGCAAAGCTTTTACCTGCAGGGCATTTACACATAAAAGCAGCATTTCTGGAACAAAGGATTTCCACAAACAACCCAATTAATATAGATTCACTGCCCTTTTTGAAATGTCTTTTATTGGTTGTACATTTTCCTGTGAGATCAACACACCCTTTCTTTTGAGGACACCTGGCTCCTGCAGACTTAGTTCTTTGTCCTAGCCATGAACACAGGGCAAGCACTTTGACGGAAAGAGGTGGCGGGCTGTCATTTGACATTGTCACTATCTTCTCCATCTTCATCACGTTATCGAGTCAGTTCATAGATTGACCTGACATGGAAAACAACACCCCTGGAGTGAAGCCTTACACACACGAGCACAAACATCCGGAGACCAGATACAGTGTCTGCAGCCCGTTCTCAGCAGCAGTAGGAAACCGAAGACTATCCTGAGATAGGAAATCAGTGTCAGCTCTTCATCCACAGAGGAGTCCAAGTGTGACCTAATCTCCCGATTTCATTTTCCTTTGAAAATTCTGAGTTTCCTTGAGGTGGTGGGAGGGAGGCCAGAGCGGTTGCCGTACAAGCCACGTAATAATCACATGGTTCGACACCTCAGCCATTTCCTTCGTCAAAAACACAGATTCAAAGAACTGTTCCGCGGCACATCAGAACCTTGTTCTTCGTTTCCTGTGCTCTCAGATCAGAAAGGGTGGGGGGGGATTATAAAGTTATGCTTTGTGCATGATAGTCTGATTGGAAATTTCACCACTGAATGACCTATGTCAGAGAAAATTACTCCCACCTCTGGCAATTATTATAACTCCTTGTTTACTGACCGCTAGAGGCCAACCATCCAGGCTATGAAGTATGCCCACCAATGGTATTTACATGAAAAGATGAATTTCTCAAGAATAAGGACCTAGGACAGGTGGCTTCTCCCAATATTAAAAACAACCGTGACCTCTTTAAAGCCACTTTATCCCTCAATCCAGGATATTTCTGGTAACTCTATTAAAACTTAACCTACGTCAACGCTAATACTTGCATCTACCTCAAGTCCTGCGCATTAGCTTCCAGGAACAAACTTTTTGGCCAGCCCGGTATTTCCTTGGTTTCGAGATTTTGAGATAACATCACCAATTACAATAAGCGGTAGTTTAAATGAAAACAACAACAGCAGTGCACACAACCTGGGTAACAGGAAAGCTAAGCTAAAATGAAAATGCCTGTCCCACCCCCGCCAAAGCTAACACGGGAAAGACAACAAAAGGTACACGTCCCCTCAAAACAGGTCTTTTTAAATACAATACTGAAGCTTTGGCTGGAAGTTATCGATTGATATTCATAATTCCCCTTTCCCTATACAATGGTTAGGAAGGTTGTGCCCTTAAGGGAGCTGCCGCACACATTTCCATGTAGAAAAACACACACAGAGTTAAGGATAGACCCCCAAGTTCTTCTTTCCTTTTTCAGCTCACAAGCAAAAAGTCCCCAAGGCCAAAACATAGATGTAACATGCACCTCAAAGGCATGGAAACATTCTACCCACAGTCTTCAGAGGTCTTTACTGGATAAACTCACAATGAATTGCATGCTTTACAGCCCAGCCCACCTCAGCCATAAAGAAAAGATACGGCAATCCACAAAGAAGAGATGAGTTTCACCAGGAAAGGTAGCAAGCAGTGTGCTCTACATGGCAGGAAAGACGAGGGAATCCACAGAATGGGAGTCAGGCTTCTATTTCACACTCTCCAGAGACACAGAGCCAGAGCCGGGTTTCGAAACCTCTCCGATCTCCTTTCAGAATATATCAGGTTCCAGGACGAGATAGCAGGGCCTCCTAATAATCAGCATCTAGAATTACTTCCTTCTAGCATCAAGGGATTGTAAAGACCAGGCATGTTTCCACTTGCCCAACAGCTGTCTTTACAATAAACATGGCTTAAAACCAAAGTTGGGGTGCAACACAGGAAAACAATCAATCATATATACAAATAAAAAAGGCCTCTCATAAAATTCACACAAGGTAAGAAAAGGTGGGGTTTTTTTTTTTCCATACAAAGACCAGATTAATAAATGAAAGCAGCATTTTCAGCAGTAAAACTGAGGCACAAAGGAATCTGGGGAACCCCATTTATCAAACTAAAGTTCTTGTAAAGTTCAGTTCCATATAGTAGGTATATATCTAGCATCTCATCAATATTTTCACAAAATATATAGAAAAATGTTCATGTATTTAAATAAACAATTTGAACTATTGATATACCCCAACCCCTCTTTCAGCTTTAAATGACCCCACGTGATGATTCCGTAGTGTAGGAAATATGTCCCAATTGTGGAAGTTAATTACAGAAGGGAAACATTTTTCCTCTAAAAATACCTATTTTATTAAAACATCACTTCATCATTCCAGTTCATAGAGAAAAATCACTCCACTCAGAAAATAAATTTGAGACTAGAGAATAAAACAAACACATGGATAAGGTGACGGATAAATTGTCTGAATTTTCTTAATCGAGCCTCCTCGGGTGGCTTTCGCACACAGATTGGCTGCAAACGTGACAAATTGTTGCCACATGTAACTTTTTGACACAAATAGTTGTTCTGAAATGGCTGCTTTGGAACCCCAGCTGTTAAATTTGGTTTGATGGCAAAGGTACCACTGTCAAAATTCACCGCAGATTTTTGATGAGTGTGCAGAAGGCACCTGATACGATCCGTTTGATGTCTGAATGTTCCCTTGCGTTCCATCCACGACAGATACACTGTCTCAGTTTCCAGCTCCCACGGGCCACCCTGGGACCCACTCCTGTTCTCCACCTGCAGCCTTTGTAAAACCCAGCAGCGGTGACCTTCAGCTTGAGCCTCAGAACTCACCCTTCTCCGTGCTAACACTGTCCAAAGAGCTTCATTTTTTTCCTGTGTGTCAATGAACAAAAATGACAGTTCCCGCCTCTGCAAATGTAGAAATTTAGAAATTCCACTGCCCATCAACATCCCAGTGACAACACTTCCTTGCCACTGAGATCAGGTTACCCTCAGCCACTTTACAGTAGTAACCAACTTAAGGATCTGTAGGCACGGCCGTCACAGGTCAATGTCTACGCTTTCTTTCAAATGATTCATGCTTGAAAATGAACATACATGACCCTCTCTTGCCCTTCTGCTTCCAAGTCCTGTTAGCATACTCCAGACAGCAAACATCAGGGACGCACAGATATTGTTGAAGACACAGCTCCCAGGTTCTTGGGCTATTTGTGGTCCTCGATGGGTCATTTCATCCTAGGTTCCCAAGGCTTTAATAGCCACAGAGACTTCCAGTTAAAGGGAACAATATTGATAGCCAAATATTTTGATTGGAGTTTGACAGGGGTTTCAGATAGGCAAGGTTGACCTTTATCACACTCTCTTCCCTCCCCCTTCGACGAGACCCCTCCCCCCCCAGAAGCACCAGTGAATATAGTCTGGAAACAACTTCTGTGCCCTTAACTCTTACCTTCCCGAGAATTGAACATACAGTAGGCCACTTGAGATCAGAAGAAAAGAAAATAGAACAACCACTTCTTCGACACTGCTTCTGAAAATTCAAACTAGCTTTTTTTTTTTTTAATTATAAATTCTAGCTCTTCTGGTGAAGACCTGTAGTGTATTTCTATGAACATTCACAGTTCTCTGCATTGTGAAAAAAGTATGCTCATCAGATAACCTTTGGTGTCCACCTTTCTTAAAAATGTTTGCCCCCGGAACTAAACGTTAGGAGGCTTGGTTTTGTGTTCATTTTTCTTTACCCAGAAGGCAGCCGATAGACGGGTTGCATACTCTCAAAATGCTTTATCACCCCTCTAATCATGTACCTTCTTTTCTGGGCGCCATCAGTTTAAATGGTCTCTGTAGAATCAGTAACACTAGGGAAACAAGAGAAAATTCTCTGATATCCAAATCTATGCCACTTTCTGAATCCTCTTATAGTTCAATATTTTGAAGAAAAAAAATAATAATAAAGGCTTGGCTTTTTCATAGATTTTCCCATAGGAGATCATCTTTATAGTATTACTGAAAATAAATTAAGGGATATATCTGTCTGCTTCTCTTATCAGCTTGCTCTTCCATGGGGTGCCAGCCCTTTGCATTTATCTTTTCTTCGAGGCCCCAAGCACAATTTCACATCACTGTTTAGCCTGAAACTACGAAGTCCGATGACAATCCCCTAGGGCAGTGGCTTGACTTGCTCTATTGAAATAGCTTGCAGGCTCCAACACAAACACTGGTAGTGACCAAATGATGCTAATTGTTCATTCCTGGCCACAGTAGAATGTGACTTTGGAGGAAGACGTAGCCAACCCAGCTGCTCTTCTTTAAAGGCCAAATGGAAGTTTTATTATAAGATCTTAATATTGTGAATGAGAGCTTTGCTACAAGTTCTCTTAGCTGTCCCTCACCATTTCACGATCTGAGAACAATAGAGTCCACGTAGGCAAGACCAATGCAAAACTGCTGATTCTGACTTTTGATATATGAAAATGGTTGGATCACTTCCTTTCCACAGAAGTGTTAAGTCAACCCAGTTCATCTGTAACCGGCAGAGGAATAGCAAGCAAATGCACTCAAGAAAAACAGAAAAGACCCTGATGGCCTGGCCAAAGCCACAAACCCTGGGGTTTACTTAGGAAGTTCTGTTTTGTTTTGTTTTTTCCTATATTAAGACACAAGTAAGTGCCTACACTGCCCCGTGCTTTCCCTGAACTCAGTCTCCAAGTCATAAGAGCATTAGCCTCATTCCTCGAAAGAGACCTTGAAACCCAGAAATGCAAAAGTGTAACCTGGGCAAAACTCACGTGTGTCAGGATTAAGTGTCCACAGAGACATATGTCCATACTGACAACTGTAAGAAAGAAATACAATGCAAATCTCCCAAAATCTAACTGTAAACTCCCAAGAATGAAGGGCTTGATATCCTAGTTCAAATGACAAATAAAAGTGATGTCAAGATACTGACAGTCCAAGGGAACAAGGCTGGATATTTTTAAATTCTGTTAACACATGTTTGTGTTATGAGGTGCTATCGGCTTCTTTTTAAAGAAAAGAATCCCTATCACAAAGTCCTTGACCTTGCTTTATGTTTTTTCTGAGGCCCAGTTCTCTTCCCTCAGTTCTCTTCCCTCAGATACAAAAAAGGCTTTTAGAGAAATGTCGCTTGCAATAGGAGTTTGGGTCAGGAACTGAAAAGAATAAACCCCAGGTGAAGTCTTGATTCCAAATGGCTCCATTAGAAAACCTGCAATGGTAGAATGATATTTGTAGAGCTGTAAACACAGACTCTCTAAACCTCAGAAAAATGACACATCTTCTTTGCAGAAACCAGGAACAGGTGGTGAGTGATGTATTTGGTGGCAATATGCTTCCCCCAGAAGGGTAGTTTCACTTTGAAGGCTCAGGAATTCAGGTTTTATTTCCCTAGGTGAAGAGAAAACATTCTTTTAGGTAAATTGCCAGAGCAAATACTTAAATATGCTCCCATGAGGAGTTTCCGGGTATCATTTTAACTGTACTTTATGTTTGCCCGATGGTGTAGCAGGAAAAAAAAAAAAGTTCCTGAATAGTAAAGAGACTGTAGCTTTAAGGAAGATGTGTTGTCCTGGAAGAAGAAAATAGAGACAGCTTAGGTAACTGGCAGACTGTTATTTGTATAGCATTCTGTACAGCAAAGAGGATAATTACTGACAGAAGCAAAGCAAATTGTACAGTTGTTACAGTCCCATGGAGAAAACAGAGCTTTCACCGAGGGCTGTGGAGCCCAGAGATTCAAGCAAGGCTGGCAACCCAAGACAGTCACATCAGAAAGGAGGCATCCAGCATAGACCCCTTGAAAAAGGAGGAAGGTAAAGCGGACTCCTCTCTCCAAGCCCAGGGACAGCACTCAAGGGGTAGGTCTGCGTCTCCTATGGCGCTAAGTCTACCTGAGAACAAGTATTTTGACCCCAAACTATTCTTTATCACTCTCTTCAAAGACAGCCGAACAGATGAGGTGGATGAATTGGAAGATTTTAAGAATTCTATCTACCTTCTACTTCTGAGGTTAAAGTGGCCTCCCAGCTTCTCAAATCCTGATGCAGTTCAGGAAGAAGGAAAACCGGATGATTTGTGTCTGGGTTCATGATTCTCCTTGCACATGAATCACACCACAAAGAGAAACAAAATGCAAAGCTAAGAGACAAGAATGCAGTGAATGTCTGGGAGAAGTGTGCCTTTATTTCCATGTTACGAAGTAAGTTATTGCATAGAAATGCAAAAGGTGGATACTCAACTTAATCTGAAGAAAATTGTCCCATTGGCTTCCAGAGCAGAATACTTACCTGAGGAAATTAAGAGGCAATTTTCATGGGATTGAACAGTCCCCATCTTTTCAGAATTCATTTTCCTATGTCCACCTTCCTAATCTGCCTCAACAGCAGTTGAGCTAAATACTAAATGGAAGAACTCTATACGTAGAATTAATCAATTGCAGTTTTGTATTTGATGGTCTAGAACAGGTTATGGAAAACCATGGCCTGGCCCATTGCCTGATTTTGTAAATAAAGTTTTATTGGAACACAGCACTGTGCTCAGCCATTTACATATTGTTTATGGATGCTTTCACTCTCTGACAGCAGACTTGAATCGTTGCAGCAGAGACTGCATGGCACACAAATCCAGAAATATTTACTATCTGGCCCTTTATACAGAAAAAGTTTGCCAACCCCTGGTCTGGGGTGTCAAAGTCCACATTCTACAGAGCCAGAAGTTATTGATCATATGGGATTGTACTCTACTCCCCTCTCCCACAACGAAAAATGTTTGCAAAACTATGTACAGTGTACATTTTCCTAGGGAAAAGGTCCTAGCTTTCAACAGAGTCTCAAAGCAATCCAGAGTACCCCACTTAAAGCCAAAGAAAACCAAAGAGTATCCTTAGCACATTAAACAGTGCTACACACACACACACACACACACACACCCACACCCACCCACACCCCCCCCCCTCCCCCCCAGATAAGAGGAACATGGACCTTCTACAGTAAAATACCTTTTGTCTATTCTATCAGGTTTGGTAACTTCCTCTTCCTAGATTTTACTCTGGCATTTTCCCATCTGAATATGTGAATCATCAGGGGTTGGATTGAAAACTGCACCTTTTACTTGCTAATAAAAATGGAAGATTCCTTTAAGCTAGGAAATCTCCCTTTAAATCACAGATAGACATTAAGAAGGCAAAATCCCCAGCACAGTAGAGGTTTAATTCATTTTACTAGATCTGACCACCAGCTCCAATGAATTTTATGAAAATAAGAATCCTCCTTCGAGGTCAGAGGGCGTTACATAGCTAAAAAAGCATTGGGGTTGGGAAATCAAGAAGTAGGTATCCACTGCACTTTCAGGCCAAAGATAAAGTGTTTTGTTCGACACCTTTGAGAGAAACAGCAGTTTCCCTGAGCAGAGCTGGTGAAGCCTCTTGGTCAACAAAAGCATTTTTAGAGTTAAACTGCAAAAACATTCGCCCCACTCTGCCTCCTTTGTGATTCTGTTTCAAAGACACTAAATCAACTGCATTAGCAGAAAACAGTACCTCTTTAGCCTCAAGGCTGACCTCCTGCAATGCTGGGGCAAAGGAATGTTTCACTTTCTAGACCATGACATCAGGGTCGCAGGGCTGACGAACAGCAAAGAAGGGTAGGGCCTCAATTAAAAACCTAATCAATGAGAGGCAAGCGGCAACAGTAATGAGACACAACAGTGAAGTCGCACAGAGGACTCAGTAACCAAGAGTTGCGTTTTCAGGGTCACGAACTGTAGACAGAGCAAAAAAAAACATACACCTGTGGTTCCCAAACTGTGTGCTGAGACACCCTGAGACTCCACAGAAAACTCCTAGGGACACAAGATATCATAACTTTTCAAGGGAACCACAGTGGCATCTGTAGGACATCCTGCAAACTACTACAATTAAGTTGTGTAGACCTCGTATGGGAGGATGTGCACAGGTTATACGCAAATATTATACCATTTTATAAAATGGACTTGAGCATCCATGGATTTTGGTACCCATGGGATGTCCTGGAACCAGTCCCCCAAGGGTACCAGGGACAACTGTGTAAGTCCTCCAACTTCGCTCTTTTACTTCAGAACTGTTTGAGCTATTAAGATCTTTTGTGCTTCTATATAAATTTTAGAATCAACTTGTCAATTTATATATTTTTAAAACCTGCTGGAATTTTTATTGAGAGTGCATTGATTCTATAAATCAATTTGGAAAGAACTGATATGAAAACAATATCTTCCAACGCAGGAACATAATATTTCGTTCCATTTATTCAGGTCTCCTTCATTTCTCTCTGAAACATTGTATAGTTTTCACTGTTCAGGTGTTGTGTCTATTTTGCTAAATCTGTCCCTAAGCATTTTGAGGTTTTTGATGCTCCTGTAAATGGTACTGTTTATTGTCATTTCAATTACCGACTTCTCCTTGCTAGTTTAATAAACTGTTTCAACATGAAGACAAAAAGTTTTGTGGACCTAACGACTTAATAAATGGAACTGTTAAGTATTTCTTTTGGCCTAGGGCACCGTGGAAAAAGTTACTAAGACAATCAATGGCACCCTGAACAGAGGATGTTTGGGAATCTCTGGCACATACATTTTTGGGTTAGGCTTGGAGGATATACAAGCACGGTAAAAGACAGACAGTTCTGAGCTGTACACACACATACTCATTTTCCATCTCAGACTGTGTAAGCACGAGAGAAGCAGCGTATGTAACCAATTTGTTCTGATTACATCAGTGCGACCAAACACAGACACTAGAAGAACGGACGGTTCTTCCACATTGGGGCTGATAGAAGTTGCCAGCTGGGAAACTGGGGGCTCTCTGATATTTTATCATGAAGTACACACATCTGTGTGATTTCCTTCTCCTTTAGTCACCACTGGGGAGGCTCTACACTTACTCCGGGGAGGTTGACTTTGCTTAAAAACGAGCACGTGCTTTTTTGAGAAATCTACATTTGAAATTATCTTCAGAGCCAACGCATGGTCTTCTAAAAGGACATTTCAAAGTTGTCAATGGTGAAACTCCAGCTCTGAGGGCAAATGTGACTTCTAGAAGTTGCCAAGCACAGCTTGGTGCTAAGTCTGATACACAAGGTGGGTAAAACAAAGAGGAAAATACCTGGTAAGGATTTTTGTAAAAACAAACAAACAACTAAGGAATAATTATAAAATGATGATTCTACATGTAACATGTATGGGGGAGGAAGTGGATTCTGAAGCCTTTTCTGAAAGAGAAGTGGCCAAGATATTTAGTAGCATTATTCACATAAAGAATCCTGAAAGTGTTTCCTCTGAAGGGCAATCCTTACTGATACACACACGTAAACGGCAATTGTCCTAAAAGTCATTCACATTACTTTTCTGGCATACCTCTGAAGCCAACAACATATAGAGAAATGGATATTTTTATCAACATAAAGACAATATATAATGTGGGTAATTATATCACACCAAATCAAATACATTTGTGGAAAGAAGAGCATGATCTCTTTTATAGAGATATATTGACTTTCTGATACACTGATAATTATAGGCAAGGCTAATATCCAGATGGTCCATGCTGGTAGCACATGAAATATTTTGAGTATCATCCCTGGACAGGGATTTCTTCTCTCTCTCTCTACACACACACACACACACACACACACACACACACGTATGTACAGGAGACTCCCAACTTACATCAACCTAAATATAGTTTATGCATCTCTATATTTATTTTAAAATTAGTTGTTTAGAACTTATAACACAGTTCTTAAAAAAATTCTAAACTTTAGACTTGTAAGGCTATCAGGCCATTCTACTTTAGTATGTAAGATACCTAATCACCATGTAGAACATCGTTTCTATGGGGAAAAGGTATCCCAAATTTCAAATCAGTATTCCGTCTCTCTCCCTAGGGGGTAGTAGACCATGCTGTCAACCCTGCTGCACATAAGAATCACAGTAGTGGCCTGTGAAAACTGCCTGCTCCCAGGTCCTACCCTGACCAGTTAAGTGAGACTCTCTGGGGCCTTGGCATTAACAGCGTTCACAAGCTCCCAGTGATGCCAGTGTGCACCAGGGTTGAGAACCGTTGACTAACTCCTCTCCCCGGGTGTACTTGTTTTGTGATTCCAGGCCCCGGGCTCACAGACTGGAGATGGGTACACATGAGACACACAGTTAGTTAAGAAAATTTCAAAGTAGAAATCACACTGAACGCGAGGTGAGAGTAATCTGACCCAGACCAGATAGGTGTCTTGCTTTACATATTTCAACAAAAACTGTCATGAAATGGCCTCAGATATTTTTCTGCTACTTTCTTTTCTCAGAAGATGAATGAGTACAGTTTTGATTTTTTTCTCTGGGTCTCAAAGAGAGAAACTTCCAGATTTAGAAAGAAGGGTAGGAAAGTGAATGGCAATAATAACTGGGATAATACCCTTTTTTCTGGCTGGAGAAAGATGAAGACCGGGGTAGCATCAAAGCAGATGAACTTGATGTTTATCAAACAGGTATGTCTTGGAACTGAAGATGAAGAAGTGTATGGACGAGCCATACCCTCTCTGGGCATGAGCTGGATGCCAAGAACAAGGGAAACATGCAAAGAGAGAAAAAGATATGATTGCCCCTCACAATCTAAAAGGGGAAAAAGCGGAGTATTCAAGGGAGCAGTCTTCTCTCCATATTTGTGAACTTGAGGCAAAGAAAGGAACAACAGAGTGTGTTCTTTTTTTCTTTTAATAAAAGTTCTCTGCCCTTGTGCTGCAAGAGTGGCTTTGTATTAACACAGTGTTTTCCTGGTGGTTCTCAGTCGTATTTTCCCTGTGGACCACTTCACTCTTGGACCTTTGAGGAACCTCAAGCCCCAGATCAGAGAACCCGTGGGTGTATCTGGCCATGAGAAAGAGCTTTTGTTGCCTCGTCCGCCTGTTAGGAATCCACCATGGAGCTGGCCTCCCACCGTGGAGCGATCCACTGCTGAAGAAGGACGTGCCTTGAACTCGGCCTGTGGAAATGTGGCCTCTACTTCCAGGAATTCATTCAGCCCTTCCCATTATCTTCTCACCTTATCAGAGAACGACTCACTGCCTTTAATTTTCTTCTACTGCAGCCCTTGCATTTATAGTAAGGCTTCTTCACTGAACAGAAAACAAAACCAAAAAAAAAAAAAGCAAGAGTACAGTAACAACAAAGGCAATCCTTGGGGCTTATACATCGTAGGAGGGGGAAAGGCAGAGGAAGGCACTGATTCTCTGTGTGGTATGACGTATTTCCCCTTAGGACTGACAAACGTCCTCCTTAGATGGTATTTATAGATATTAGACGTTATTTATAAGAGCCATTTGGCAGAATTTGTGACATCAAATACAAACATACACATGCGCGCGCACGTGTAGAAGGATAGACAGATGATAGAAAATCACATCACAAGTCACATTCCATTAATAGTGTAACACAAATGTCAAGAGAACCAAATCTGTGACTCTTTGAGCTGTGATAAAAGTGATTTTATGTTTTCCAAAGTTGGGAAAAGAGTATGACCAGGATACCTTGCCACTTCACCAGAAAATGTGGTTATTCCCCAGGATGGAGCAGAAATTTAGGAACACGGCAGCAGCCACAACAGCTGGGACAGATACTTCACAAGAGCTCCTGGTGGATACTTTTATAATACTCCTAAAGATGCACATTAAATAACTTCTTCTGGACCACAGACACGACTGAACTTAAAAAATGAAAAAGCCTATAAATACTGCCAACCCAATCTTGTCTTTTGTCTCTCCCTCCTTGCATAAAATGGAATCTTTTCAACCAAGCGCTTAAACATAAATATTAAAATAATAAGTGGGACAAACCACAGATCTACTTACAATTTCATCACCACTGTAGCACCTTTTTAC
The DNA here is from genome assembly GCF_011762595.2 of Tursiops truncatus. Lineage (NCBI taxonomy): Eukaryota > Metazoa > Chordata > Mammalia > Artiodactyla > Delphinidae > Tursiops > Tursiops truncatus. The sequence goes on from NC_047053.1 coordinate 55,988,713, forward strand.
CAGGGCCAATGCATTCATTTTGTAAAGAACAAGAGAAGTCTGAAAAGCCTAAGGACTCATATGATACATCATTAAATATTTAATCACCTTTTTTAAGTCCTAAGCCTTTATCATATTTCTTCCATCTAGACAGTTCATTCTATACTATAGATTCCAAGGCCCCCTTTGGAGGGGAAAAAAAAAAAAAGAAATGGGGAGAAAAAAACCTTCTGAGAGGCAGGATTAAATTATCTCAAAGATGAGTTTCTATTGGCGCTTTAGTGAACTTGCTTCACCCCATTAAACCCACCAGTCCACAGGAGGGTCAACTGATGGAGTCCGTTGTTTTTAGTCTCCAAGAATCGATTTTACAAAAGATGCCACATCTGTCGCTTTGGATTCGTGTAGGGTGAAAAATGGATGTTGCTGGTAGAGAAAAGAAAAATACCTGATATTAATATCTGTCACTGACAATGCATGAGATTACCAAGTTAACAGATCTGGCTAGTCAACAAATTAAGTACCCCTATCAGGGCTAAACTGGACTCTTCCTACCCCCTCCCAAACCAAGTACACATTTAGTGATGCAAACTTTCTTTTTTTAATTGGAGTCTAATTGCTTTACAATGTTGTGTTAGTTTCTGCTGTACAGTGAAGTGAATCAGCTCTATGTATACATATATCCCCTCCCTCTTGGACCTCCCCCCTCCCAATCCCACCCTTCTAGGGCATCACAGAGCACCGAGCTGAGCTCGCTGTGCTCTACAGCAGCTTCCCACTAGCTGTGTATTTTACACATGGTAGTGTATTCATGTCAAACCGAATCTCCCAGTTCATCCCGCCCTCCCCTGTGCAAACTTTTTAAAGATATTGCTTAGCTGCTGCTCCTCCCATTTTGGTATATATTTCCATGACAGTGTATCCACTGCTTTAAAATATACACATGTAACTAGCTATACACATCCATTCCTGGTAAAATACAAGGAATAGCAAAGATGGTCCAAGGCTCCGATTTACAAATAACCCTGTCCCTTACAAAGTAATTTCTAGACAGATACGGTAGTAAAATAATTAGAAATTTCAGAGGCTTATGTACATTCAGTTCTCAAGAAATGGGTGGCAGAGTGAGAAACCAGTTTTTAAAATACCAGGAGAGGCGGTTTGGACTGAGACAGCTAACAATGCTGCTTTTCAAGCCACATCTACAAGTGATACATATGTCTCTCCATGATGATTTGATCCATTTGGAAAATAATGTAGCCTGCCCGACTCGAGGTATGAGCAGAGAAAATGCAACTTGGAATTGAAAAACTGAAAAGCAAAAAATGGTCTCTATTCATGCAGCTCCGATTAAGTAAACTTTACACCAAGTCTTGTTCTTTGCTGGGGAAATAAGCACAGTCCAATACAGGAAGCCACACATTTCAAAACAATTCTGAAGGAAAAGAAGCCATTTGCTCTGCAGCAGGGCAGTCCTCCCCAAATTGCTCAATTTTGTTACAGGAAGTGCCTGGCCGTCACACTGGAACCTTACACCTCTAGTTAGAAGTAGACACATCAGCTCATGATCCACAGTTCTCCCAGTGGAAACAGAACAAACCGAACAAACCAAAAAGGACGGTTCCTTCAGGTAGCGCCTAGTGCCACATGCCCCCGAGCTAGGAGGGCCCTCTCCCTGATTGTCTGGGGGCATTGTTCTCAAGGACTAGTTGAACAGCTAAATATGAGCGTTTTTGCACGCAGACATGTAGATGACTCACTCGGCTTCCCCTGACTTTGAGGATTTTAGTTTACAACTTTCACGTTGCCTAGCTGTAGGTTTTCTAATTATATTTGTTTTAAACCTGACAGCAGAGGGCTGGATGAGTCAGCCCTGTGGGAAACTGAATGCCCACCCGTGGAAGTTTTAGAAAACAATGCAAATGGGAAAGGAACAAAGAAATAAAGCCCCAAAGAAGGTAGGTGGTCACCATTAAGTATCATGACTGAAAAAAAAAAAAAAAAAGGTTTTCTGCCTTTGCCCATCTGAAGATACAGGTTGGGTGCTGCTCCAGAGTTTCATATCCATGGGATTAACTGAAGCTCTAGGTGCTGGGCCCTTCCTCTTGAGCTCCTTGGATAAATAAATAGAAGCATTACTTTTGATTACTAACCGCTTACACAGCACACTTACCAAGTGTTACCATCATGCTTATTAGCTTTCCCACAGCATCTTGACACTTAGAGATCATTTTATGTCCTTTAAAGCTTTTTACTATCAAAACAGGACACGTCAAGCCTTGGATTGTCTCAGCGACTGCTTTCAATGCCTGCCAGTCCTGTCCTACCTCTGGTTCTGCTGGTGGTTCTTAGCTCAGTGTACGTAGCCCGGGTCTGTGATTGAATTCAATAACCTGACCTGGAGCCTTAAAAAATAAAAAATCCTCAGGCATCTTTCAGTTTATTCTCAGGCTGGGAAAATGCTGTGAGAGCCAGAGGGCAGGGGCAGGGGAAAGCAGGCGGGCATGCGAAAATGGAAAGTGTGGCTCGTCTTCTTGTGTGGGTTTTGAGGCTGTAAAAGGCTGGGAGGGAACCAGTCCCTTCTATAAGCAATCAGCTAAGAATAGCAAGGACAGCAACCAGGAGACAGCGAAGGGGCACCACGGAATCATCCCCAGACGATAGGCCCAGGCTGAGGTTCTCCAAAGAGGGGCCAGGTACAGGAAGGGAGGACTTGAACGTACTGCCGGAGCATCGCTGCCATCACCAAGAGTCTCCAGACCCCCTGCAGACACCTCATCCCTCAAGACAGTGGTTTTCTCTGTGTTCGGTCATCCCCGTTTAACACTGTGATTCAGTCTAGGACTTCCCGGGACATTCAGGGAACGTAATCACCTCACTGGGCAGTCACCTGGTTTTCATTTCTCGTGGTTATCATCTAGGACAAGGGTCAGCAATTGATGGACCAGCGGCCACGTCTGGCTCACTGCCTATTTCTGAAATAAAGTTTTATTGGAACGCAGCCACACCCTTTTGTTTACCTATTGAATATGGCGGCTCTCACACCGAAGCAGCAGAGTCAAGTTGTTGTGACAGCCCACAAAGCCTAAAATATTTACTGTCTAATCCTTGACAAAAACACTGGCTGGCCCCCTACCCCAGAAGAACAGTTCCTACCGAGTCATGCCCCCATGGACATTTGAGAGAATAAGCAAATGAAATGATCTTAAAGCATGTCCACTCCTCAAGCCAAACAGGGCAAAATATATGGAATTTCTATAAGAGGCACATGCCTGGGTTGGGGCCTTAATTATACTGTTCTTCACCTGGAAAAAGGAGGTTTTTTTTTTCCTTTCTACCTCTTCACCAACTCCCACAACCTAAACAATAGCCTCTCAGCATGTGTTTTCCCAAAGCTACAGTCAAAGAGTTTGGACTCAGATTTTCCATTGAAAAACCTCAATTCCACAGAAAAGCAAGGAGTAGTTATGGCCTTAAAAGGCAAGTCCGTTTCCAGGACCACAAAGATGAATGCCATAAAAGGCCGGGGGGGGGGAGGGGAGACCCACACGATCTTACAACATTAGTATGTAGACCATAATAGACCATAGTGTTAGAATAAATTGGAAAAGTAGAATTCAGCATCAGCTACCAATGGATATTAAGCTAGGACTCAGCATTTTTTCTCAAGGGTGTTCCATTGAAACTTCTGATAAGTCACTTGGAAGGGGGAAAAAAATGTCATGCATTTTAAATCACCAGACATATACAGAAAATATTCTTGTATCTAAAAAGACTGACGAACAAGGCAACTTTACAATAGGAGTACAGGCCCCATAGGACCCCACAGGAATCGCTCTATGCCTATTGCCCTTTATGTGACATTAATTTTAAAATACTCTGGGGGTTGCAGAAGAATACCAGAGTAGCCAGGGTTGAAAAGGCCCCTGACTGGCTATTATAAACATAATCAGAGAGGAAATATTTAACCCAAACAGGCAGTATGCTAAGATTTTTTCAAGCATTACTCATCTCCTTTTCTGCCTCAATTGCGGGTATTAGTTGAATAAAGCTTAGTTGAATGCTGAGTCCCAGGGGCTGCCTTTTTAAAGAGGACAAAGAAGCCCAAGAAGGATGCCTTGTCTCTTGTCAGACTCTTCCCAGAACTCTTTCACAGTCACACAGTTGATGCGTGGTTCAGACTTAAATCCATGCTTAACCAACAGAACTAAAAATCCACGTGATAAGCTGTGACTGACCAGATATGCTTTCTACTTCCCTGGCAACTTTCGAATATATGTAATACATTGTTGTCAACTCTAGTCCCCATGCTATATATTCTACCCCCAGAACTTATTCATCTTGTAAATAGAAGTCTGTATTCTTTAACCACCTTTATCCAGTCCCCCAACCCACCCACCCCTGGCAACCACCAATCTACTCTGTTTCTTTAAGTTCAGTTTTTTTAAGATTCCACATTTAAGTTAGATCATACAGTATTTGTTTTTTTCTGTCTGACTTATTTCACTTAGAATAATGTCCTCAGGCTTCACCCGTGTTGTCGTAAATGGCAGGATTTCCTTTTTTAATGCTTGAATAATATTCCATTGTGTGTGTGTGTGTATATATATATATTTATCTTTATCTGTTCATCCATCATTGGGCACTTAGATTGTTTCCACGTCTTGGCTGTTATAAATACTGCTGCAATGAACATGGGGGTGCAGATATCTCCTCAAGATAGTGATTTCATTTCCTTCAGATATATGCCCAGAAGTGGAATTGTTAATCATAAGATAGTTCTGTTTTTAATTTGGTGAGGAACCTCCGTAACTGTTTTCTATACTGGCTGTACCAGTTTACATTCCCACCAATCTTGTACAAGGACTCCCTTTTCTCTGCATCTTCACCAGTGTTCATCTCTTATCTTTCACACCACTCTAACAGGTGTGAGGTGATATCTGACTGCGGTTTTGATGTGTATTTCCCTGATGACTAGTGATACCTTTCCATATACTTGTTGGAAAAAAATCAACAAGTGGGACTACATCAAACTAAAATGCTTCTGCACGGCAAAGAAACAACAGAATGAAAAGGCAGTCTGTGGAACGGGAGAAAATATTTGCAAACCATATCTCTGATAAGGGGTTATTATCCAAAATATATAAAGGACTCAAAAAAAAAAGGGGGGGACTTCCCTGGTGGTCCAGTGGTTAAGACTCCCCACTTCCACTGCAGGGGGTGCGGGTTCCATCCCTGGTCAGAGAACTAAGATCCTGGTATGCATGCTGCATGGTGCAGCCAAAAAAAAAAAAAAAATCATACAACTCAATAGCAGAAAACCCAAAATATCCAAGTTAAAAACAGACAGAGGACCTGACTAGACATTCTTCCAAAGAAGACACACAAGTAGGTAACAAGCTATACTTCTCCAGGCTGGAGCCACTTCACCACCCCGTTTGTTAAGAGATATCAGGAACCTGTACTTCTGTCACCTGCCCGGAGTTGGTCCTGAAGACTGAGCGCTGCTTGTGGGTGGGATGGGATGGGAGCAAGCATTTAACACCTGCTGAATAACTACGCTCCAGTTAGAAATGGTGCCAAGGTTTGCTCTTATGTCTTTTGCAGTTGTGCACAAACAGAATTCTTCCTTTCCTTGCTAAAATTAAAACCTTAATAATTGAAGCACATCGAGGGAGGGATTAACACAAATCAGTAAATAGTCTGAATTTTACATTTCAAAAAAAAAATGTCTCTCCCGCATTCAACATACTCATAGATAAGAATTGCCAAGTATAGGTCCCTACTATGTCTATTTAAGAATCATCTGTAACTAGCTTAGAATTGCAGTCTCCATGATTTAAAAGAAACTATTTAAAAACAACAACCCTGAGGTCTTATCTTCACCTTTTTTACGGATAGCGCAAATAATAAACTGTGAATGCTGAGGTAGGATAATTCAAATTAATAAGGCTCTGTCTTTCTTTTTTCCACTAAAGTGAAACCAGGAGAAAACAAAGTGATTCTTTCCTCCCTAAACTCCCACCAAAAAGAGCTTCATCCAACGAATCCTAAATGTTTTATCAAAAATTGATCAATCATGTAGCACTTAAGTTTCTCTCATTATTGAAATCCTTTAAATTATGGTTTCCTTCTATTTGTGTTCCTTGGTGACTCCTAATGTCTTTAAAATTTGAAAATATAAATTTCACAGACATAATTTGGTCTATACGATGATAGGTTTTATTATCATGTAAAAAATTGCTAAGACTGGTGACACAGCCCGGATATACTAAGGATGACCATCGGGCACACGAAGGCCTCGGCTCTGTTTTTCGTAGTTTAACCTCAGTTACCAATGTCTCAGTGAATCAGCACTTCCAATACAGCCGTTTGATTATAATTTAGGTGTCAGTCATTTTCCCTGTACTCGCTATTAGTCTGGACACATTTACACCACTAACAATACTCACCATAAGCTCTGGATATGTTGGCCTCTCTTTGGAATTCTTCTTCAAGCTTAAAGAAAAAAAGAAGATCACATTAAAATCTAGAAACCATCTGTATTTTCACTAGACTAGGATTTCAGAACCTGTAGAAGACTAAACAGAACCACCTTTAAAAATGTACTGAAAGCATAAATCTCCCATCTTGGCTTTCCTCTTTAGTTAGTCTTACCAGTTATGTTTTAAATCACTCTGGGTGTACCTTAATGGGAAGAATAAGAGAGAGAGAGAGAGAGAGAGAGAGAGAGAGTGTGTGTGTGTGTGTGTGTTATGACACTTTACCAATGACAGAAAAACCAACTTTTATTATATATCAAAATACATGTCTCCTTTCCTTCAAAACAGCGTTTAATCCACCCCCACTTGCAAAGAAATTGGCAGGTATTTCTTATATAACATGCATCATCTCCTCGCTCTCTTCAGTCCCTCGTTCTCTTTGCCTCTGGCCCCTTGCATGTATAGTTTGCTTTTATCTACTCCTTGCTGAACCTGCTTGACAGAGAAGCAGTACACACACACGTCTGAGGTGACGCTGCTGGTTTACGACCTCGGCTGAGGAAAGAGCACACGCAGCCAAGGACTCAGCAGTTATTCTTCTTAGAAGCATCAGTGCGTGGTGGTCATACGCTACTGTCCAGTGGCGCCCACTCCTTCAGCTGTCTGTACGCACAGACATCTTGATCACATTTGATACTGGAGGCAATAGTCATAAAACGGCAGCATGAAGAGACCAACCCCTCACCCCTGTTCTTGACCCACCCGCAGCCTTAAAATGGAAAAAAAAAAGAAAAGAAGCAGTTTATTTGGAGTTGGAATCCCAGGTTACAGAATGGAGAAAAGAATGATTTTGAAAAGTATGATTTGCAAGGCATCCTACAGACTCCTGTGCCCTGGGCCATAAAATCATACATGGATGGAAAGGAGGTTTGCCTGGCGTTGAAGGAACCAAAAAGTGACCGACTATTGGGTGGCTGGGGTTCGTGCTAATGGATCATTTTGAGAAAATGAGACCTAGTATGTGTGACATGAGCTCTGTTCCACCCACAGAGGCTAGCAGTTGAGGAGAGGGCCAGATACAGAACCAGAGAGTGAAACAGCTGAGATGCTTGGAAAAACTATGGTTTAAAACAACACAAAATGAAAAAAAGAAAAAAAAAAAGGAAGCCTTTGAACCAGAACAACTTAAAGCAGCCTACCCGTCGACTCCAGGCAATGCTGTGGGTAGAAGCCAGGGAACCTGAGACAGGGTACAGGTAGATGTGAGGACAGAAGTTTCAACCTGGAACTGAGGGCAGATCTAGGACCCTAGTGACCTCACAGCCCAGACAACCTAAGAGAGAAAGTTTCATCTCAACTGAGGATAAAAATAAGATCGAATTAGAAAGAGGACTTATCGACTGTCACAGCTGGGTTGACGTGGGAAGATGTGCCTGAGTGAAATGAATGAGACATTGTAGCTCCCACTGATGACGCCATGTGCACCTATGTCCTGAGATTCTAAAAGGCTCTGTTGGTGGTTCTCAACTGCAGGTGGTCTTGCCCTCCAGGGGACGCTCGGCCATGTCTGGAGGCACTTCTGGTTGATGCAGCTGGTCGGGGTGGGGGGGCGGTTATTGGTACTAATAGGAAGAGGCCAAGGATGCTGCTAAGGACACCCAACGATAAAGAATGATCCAGTCCAAAATGTCACTAGTGCCGAGGTCGGGAAACCCTGGGCTATGTGTCCTAGGGCATTCCTCCTCGCTGCCCCCTCTAGCTCCTTCTCTGAAATGAAGTTGGCTTACAGTCATCTCCAGCTGGTTCATCTCTCTTTTGGGCATATCCTCATGTCTACCTCCCCTCCCTGCCTTCCACCCCAGGAAACAAAAGTCTTTCTAAGTTCAAGAGCCAGTTCATGTAGAAAGAAACACGGAAGAGATGTGATCCCAGGTGCGTGGCTGAGAGAGACACACAGAGACCCTAGGAAGAAAAGCAAACAGACTAATGTACAAAAGCCCTGAATTTCGGCTATTGTTCAACTCGAATCAAGAAGCAGAAAGTCTTCTCTATAATCTGAACAATTTATCCTCCTAAAATCAGTAAGGAGAAGCACACATGCAACGTTAAATCCACACTCAGTAGTCAAGTGGTTGATTTCAAGTGTCCTATTTAGATGCACCATCAATCAAGCATCAAACCCTAAATCTACACAGACTCTGAAAAAGTCTCCTTGAAGACCACACCCCAGCTTTCCATTCCCACCTCTCACTGGTCAACCCTGAACCAAGGAAATGACAGAAAGAGAAGCTTGCCTCCCAAGTGATTCAAATGAACAATGCCCTCTTTTACCAACCTGAGTTCTTTGTGATATAGCTGATTTTTGACCTTCTATTTAGTACATAATGAAATGATACTCTCTCTTCTCATCACGTAGAAGAAATTAAATACTTATTTTTTTAAGGAGAGGTCATTTTAAGTCAGGACGTCTTATCTTTTCACTTGTGGAAGTTTATGAAAATTTCTCCAGATTTTTTTGTATAAAGGAAATGTAGGGAAAATACCCCAAGTTGACCGTCATAAAGCGCTAAGAATTCCTAAAACCTCAGAGATCTCTGTCAATAGACTATTTCTTGACCTACGGCCTCTGATGAGAAATCTCAGAATGTACCACAAGCACTACTGCAGAGTACTGTTGGAAAATATTTACACAGCAAACCAAGGCTGTTTATTGAATTAATATAACTGATATAACCCATTCTCTCCATCTTTTAAATCAAGAACACTTCAAAACATGGGCTAAGAATAGCAAAATACTCAGGATAAGGTTATAGGAAAAAAAGCAGATTTTCCATGTTTAATAGGAAGTGCTTGAAATTCAGTACAAAATAACAACTGTGGAGTTCAAAGCTACACCAATTTCTTTTTGGATTTGAGTCAGACTTTTGATTTTCAAGTGGCTTGTCATTTTCAAGCGTGCAATTAGCTAACTGCCCTAATTGCTCTTCCAAATGCCACAACACACACTCCTGACCGTAGCTGACACTAGAAAACAGCTTTATGCCGCCTTGAGCATTGCTAGCTTGGAGTTTGTGCTGACCAGAGGATTTCTGCCTATTTGAATTCCCCGACTGTTTCCAAGAAGGGCTCTTTTGTGCGTCCACAGAATAAACACGCAATGCGCCTCCCGAGCCCTACATTGGTCATAAGCTAAATAAATATCCAGTGCCTCTTTTTACTGTCCTTCCTGAACAAGTCAGGAGCTATATTTGTTTGTGTCTCTTTTGTACTAGTTCACACAGTATCGACATCTGGGTGGGCCTCTAACCATCTCTGATGGACATCGGGCTGGTGGACTGGGCGCTGAGCTCTTAAATAGGCCTAAAGGCACAGCAAGAAGGAAGTCAAGCTGTTTGGGCCCTTCGCAGAGCTGGTCCCCAATGACCTTTCCTCAGTCCCCACGCCTATAACCTATCGAAAGAAGTTATGGTGAAAAACTCTAAGCCTGCCAAGATTCCATTTTCTGGAGAAAGTCAGTTGTGAAACCTTCTGTAGGACTAGAATGTAAGGCTTTTCTATTCGATTTCTCTACCGTGAATCCCCAAACAAGGCCTAGATGGTGAGCCTCCCTGGCTCCAGGAACTCTTCAGAAGCCCTAAGATAAGAAAGCCAAGTGTAGGGAAAAAAGAGGAAGAAAATGTCATTCGCTGGTCCTATTTCAAAATCGGTACAGAAAGGAGGGGTTTGTAAGGTATCGTTGCTGTTGTTGTTTTCTTCAAGTTCATAAGGAATAAACGCCTTAACTTTCTTTTCTTTTCTTTTCTCTCCTCCCCGCACCCCTTACCCCAACTCAGAGGATAACGTTTCTCTGATGCTGCTACAAAAGAAAGATACCAGCCGGATCTCTGGGCTCTATCATATCATAACTTTGGATATGACAGTGATAGCCAGTAAGTGCCTCTACTCCACCCCTCAAACTGCACTTTACTGTCAACTGACCAGCAGTGACCAGAGGAGAGTGACTACCAAGTTGATGCCCTGGATGAAGGTGCGTGGCTGCGATGCCATCAGATGCTTACGGTGGACGCTTCCCACGGAAGGTCACAGATACCCTGACAGGTCACCTAAGCCGTGAGTAATGCACCCTTTTTCTTCTTGTTCTACATTTAACCCAAAGACAGACGTAGGAAATAAAAGCACAGATGCATCTTTCCCAAAATTTGAGATTAAGTTGTTCACTGTCCAAATCTGTAGTCCTTCTTCCCCACTTTCCACAAAGAGTTGGGCTCTTTGAGAAGTCCTGAAGGATCATAGCCTGACTATATCATAAAAATACACACAGAGGTCACTCAAAAAGGGGTCCTTTCATGAAGACGTGCCTCAAACGTACACAGGAAAATGGAGGAACCGAGTATAAAAGGGAGATGACACTCATAGGCTACATCTTTCTTTCATCAAGAAATAAAAGAGGCGTTTTATAGGTAATGATCATTTTTCCATTCTTTCCACCCAGCCCCAAATCAAACTTAAAACTGTCAGTAATAAAACAAGTGAATACCTAGACTGCTGTTGTGGGCAGGTGTGTATCTGTATGCTAATGCATGTGAAAGGTAAAATTGCCTCCATGAAGATCTAAGCCATCCATAAAATCCCCCCAAAAATCAATACACTTTTTTGAAGTATTAGACAACTTTCCCAGCTCAGTTGACTTCAAAACAATGTTCACACTAAGGGGGTATCAAAGAAAATATATCGGTGGTTTACGGTAGGCAAAGAACGATGCACCTGGCGTCTGAAACAGGAGAGCCTGGGGCTCTCAACAAATCCGACTGAGGATAAGTAGGAATGCTCATCAAATTCAGAATTAAGGCTCCCCTTCAACTTCTCGATTCTCATACCAACAAAAATGACTATTTTACACAATTGATCTTAGGTCTCAGATTCTACGGGAGCTACCACACTCAGAAGTCTGAGGAAGAATTTATTCTTTGACAACTTCAAAGTTAAAGCGATTTGAGTTTTGTTTCAATTATTATTATTATTTTAAGTAAGCCCATAAACAAGCTAGACTGGCTGACTTGAGTGCAAATGAAATGACAAAGAATCAACAGTATTAACGGAATTAACAATTCCGAGAAAGCTGGAAAATGTCTATGGCTCAAAATTTTTAAATTAATGAACCATAGTAGTTGGGACTAAAAATCAGAGAAAACGAGAGGGAAACAGAGACCTCAGAGGGGTGGCCATGAGGACACTCTTATGCTGTGCGGCGGGGAGGGCCGGCCAGGGCGGCTGCTACATGAACAGCAGTAGCACAGGTGTCTGCACCTTCCACAAACGTGTGCGTGCGCTGAAGTTAGAAAACATGTATTCTTTCCAAAGCCTTCATTTTAAAAATATCTGTAAAAAGCTTTAACACTCTGACTCTTTAGGGGAAGTTCTAAGTAGGAGAAGAAAACTGGTAAAAGAAAAAGTCATCCAACGATTTTTCAATAAATTGCAGATGAAAAGGAGCTTTCTGAATAGGAAGCAGTTAATAACGGGTCCCTAGAGCATAGATGTGACTCATGGGTTCTCACCGCAGCCCTAGAGTAGACGGATTTGAGAACATTTGTACAGGACTGATATTCTGGACGCTCCCCAGGCCAATTAGATCAAAGTCTCTGAGGCCGAGGCCTAGGTGACGGCACATCTTAGAAACGAGCAGCCGGAGTTGAGAACTGTCGGATTAAACTGCTGGTTCACAACAGGCAGCGTGGCTTTCTCAGACCTTTCACACCAGCCTTGCTCTTAGCAAGGCTTCCTGAAGTTCCCAGAGTCTTGGGAAGGGGGCCAGGTGGGAGAAAGCTTACATAGTGCAGAGCTTGAAAAGGCTTCCTTACAGAAGCTCCTTCTCCACTATCACCCTTCTGGAGAACTGTCGGTGTGAACTGTCAAAGATGCCTCAGTCCATTTCCTAGGTGACCTTTAAACATTTGAGGATAAGGAAAACAAAAATCAAAACCAAAAACCAAGTTCTCAAAACCAGAAGGCAAAAGCCGGAAGCCATCTCAGCCTCACAGGTGTACCACCGCTCCCTGCATACTCAGGCAAGGAGAGCAGAGAGGAGGATGCACCCCCAGAGCCCAGAGGATGCACGTATTAGGAGGACCCAGCAGCACACTGTCCTACAGCCCTCTCTGGCCATTCAGCCAAAACTGCACCAGAAACAAACTGTGGCAGCTCAGCCTCATATATCCTTCGGGAAAAGTCCCCGGGGTGACATGGGCTTAGAGCCGCTGAAAAGTCTAAGGGCCTTAGTTTCATAAGCAATAGGCAGCTGCTTGGTCTTAATCATGTTTCCTAATAAAAGCCATATTCAGAAGGCTTCTTCCAAAGGGCGTGGAGGCCAAGGAACGATAACCTTGAGGAAGCCAGACTCTCAGCAGCCTTCAGAACACCAGCCCCTCCCTTAGCAGCCAGCAGCCCGACTGCCCTTCTCCAAGGATCACAGCTGGGCTTCTCGCCACCTCTGAGTCCCTTCCCCCAAGTCTCATCTGCTCCGGAGGCACCCGGATAAACCACCTCATCTCCAACGCAGCCTCCTCTTTCCAGCATCACTTGCGATGGTCATTAGTGTCAAAGCACGCCAAGCATCATGTTCCCTACGCAGACAGAAATCACTGGATTTTCTGGAGAAAACAATCCCCTCTCCAAGTTTCCTCAATTCCACTTTCAATTTCCATGAAAACAAAGTTTACAGCATTAGCACGGTTCCTTCCAACTTTTTTTATTTTCCCTTCTCAGACGCCCCCCCCCCCCGCCCAGTACTGTCCACTGTACACTTATGGGCAAGCACGTCCGTAAGTTAGCAAGTGTTCTGTAAGAGTCAGCCTACAGACACTAGAACTGCTTTGTAAGACTTCTAGGTACCTAAGGAAGGCTCTGAGAGTAGCCTCTGTCTTCTTATCCAGGGTGGTTCTTTGTGTCATACCTACTTTTCATCCCTAGCCCTCCGGTGGGTCGCCCACCTTTCTCTTATGCTCCGGTCAACATCACAGGGCTTAAAATTCCCATAAAAGAGTTTCTCCCTTTTGCGATATGATGCACGGAGTCCCTTCTGCCTGGAATACCTCTTCCTCGCCTATTTCTCTTTCGCTTGGACGTACCTCACAGGGTCCCAGCCCAGCATTTATTTCCTCCAGAAACTCAACCCAGCGCTGTTCCTCTGCGTCCCCCAAATACCCTGTGCATGTCTCCATGTCTGGACTTGCAGTGTGGACTAGAATGACTGACTGTGGACACGCCCTCCTTGGCTCTGAGCTCAGCGGGGGAGGGGCAGAGCCATCTTTGTTGCTCAGCAGCAAGGACAGGCCCGTCACTGCTTTGGGGATGGATGCATGCATCGTGGATTAAAACGATGGGGGAAAGTCATGAGAACTCTCTTGTTTCTTCACGCTGGCCTCTGAGAGACAGGCTGTCTTACCACTGTGAGGTAAAGTCAGCAAACTCTTCGGAGAACTTGTCTGCGGGGAGTTGTGGCGACGGCTCCTCCACCACCTGTTTGAGCTGCTGAAAAGGAGTTCCCCACGAATCATAGGGAAACCGAAGGATGGCCAGCTCGATCTAGAGGGGAGAGGGACACAAGGAGACAGGATCTTACACGGGGTGCTTAGGTAAAGAGGGGGTCCACTAGGGAATCCACTTGGCTCCAGGAGAGCCAGAGGGACGCATGATGGTGACCATCAGGTAAACTGGCGGGAGGGGGAAAACTAATGCTGTGTTCTCTAGCAGTTTTCCTCCAAGTCCTAGTGCTAGGGGTTTGCAGATTGCGTTGTACCGGAGACAGCCACTTAAACCTACTTAAAACTGGGTCCTTCCTGAAACCCGGTGCGGCACATCATAAAATTGTAAGCCAGCAGTATGAGACTTCAGGATGCAAAGCGACCAGGTTTTCAAATGCTGAGTCTAAAAAGTGATTCTCACCCTAAGACTCTTACAGAGCTGTACATCTGCTGCCATCTGCTGGGAGCATGCTAGAATTAAAAACAAACAAACAAACTAGGACTAAATTACTGATCTTTTTTTGGACTTGAGTAAAGGCCACTTTGCTTTGACAAGATCATGTGCTTTCTGGGCAGGGATGTGAAATAACTCACAGGATTTAATCAGCTGCTGTGTCTGAGAAGGAAACAGGACCACCATGGATCATTCCAGACCTCGGTGATACACTGAAAATTTATAATCAGCAAAGTTACAAATCAGGCACTCATTGCGTACCTTTAGGCCTGTGCCTGAGAAAATTATCCTATGCGCTCCTATGAGTTTGGGCTATACCTGTACTCAGCAGCCAAGACTTCTGTCGTAACCATGTTCTGGGAAGCTGAGCCCATGTCCTGCATAACAAAGCTCTATCAGGATCTGGGCGGGGGATGGATTTGGAGTTTGGGATTGACATGTACACACTGCTATATTTAAAACATAACCGACAAGGACCTGCTGTACAGCACAGGGAACTCTGCTCAATATTCTCTAATAACCTAAATGGGAAAAGAATTTGAATAAGAATAGATACATGTGTAACTGAACCACCTTGCTGTACACATGAAACTAACACAACATTGTTAATCACCTATGCTCCAATATAAAATAAAAATTGAAAAAGAAATAAAAAGCTCCACCAGGGTCCACACACATTAGCGCTCTTTGAGTAGCTTAAGCTTCTGCATGCCTTGATTAGAATAATTTAATTTTAAACCATAAAGAAGTAGTCAGACCCTCTCATTTTACAGATGAGGACAGTGAGACAGTCTGTGATTCCATCAGTGAATCGGGCGCGCAGCTACTTGGAGGTGGAATCAAGGGAAGTGTGTTTTGTCCGATCCCAGCTCCGTGTTTCTGCTACACCACACTGCAAACAGTGTCGCTCCAAATCTCCTGCTCTCTCAGACCGGCGTCTCGGGCACCTGCCTCTTGTTCTCCAGGTTCACCCCATTCCAACTTCATGCCCCGAACACCCTGGTCCACGATGATTATCATACACTACCATGGTGATGCCCAGACTCCAAATGTCGGACTTCACGCTGTATCCCTTCTGGTTGAGCTCTGGGTTTATTCTCTCGGGCTGGAAAGGAGACAGAAAAAGACAGCTGAGACGACATTCCTGGCTCCATAAAGGCTCAGGGCTGAGAGTGTCACCAGCTGCCCAGTGAGTTGCTGTGAGCTGTTAACATACCTCCCAGGCCAAGAGGCTCACTAACTACAATAAATAACAACGTCTCCATAGGATTTTCCTCATTCTCCACACGTCTTTTCTTGGAGACAGTAATGGATCAAAGTCCCCTCTCAATTCAAAAGCAGTTTCAATTCTGCCTTATGAAGAACATGGTATACATTACAAAATTACTTTGTCAGCCTAGAAGTTGCCTTGTTTAAAAGACCAACGGTCCAGAACTCAGTAAAAAGAGTCAACAAGAGTCGCTGGGCTACTGTCTGGTGTTAATAGACCTCAACAACTTTTAGCTAAACATGGACAGAAAGCTTTTCAATTCTAAGAGCAGGTTCATTTCCAAGTAGAATATTTACAGTAGAAGTCCCTTAAGTTAAAGGGAGTCTCTGCTAACGACAATGAACCTTCATAGCTATGAGGTTCCTTCAGGACTCACTTAACTGACTTGTTTGGGGAATTTAAATTCTTACTTCTGTTCTGTTCTCAACAAACAAGGCAGCATTCCCTTGTAACACAGTGTGGAAAATTGTGTGGGCTCTGTGTATTACCCACCTGCTTTTTCAAAGAGTATACCTCTTTGCCTGATATTTTTAAAGAGTGATTTGTAGAAACATAGGCAACGTAATTCATTGCATAGTTTTAAATTTTATTTTATTTTTCCAGTTTTATTGAGATATAGTTGACTTATAACATTGTGTAAGCTTTTTTGTTTTGTTGTGTTTTTTTGGCCACACCGAACAGCATGTGGGATCTTAGTTCCCCAACCAGGGATCAAACCCACACCCCATGCATTGGAAGTGTGGAGTCTTAACCACTGGACTGCCGGGGAGGTCCCCTTTACCTGATTATTTTTAAAAAGAATACCTATGAAGGAAGGGATTCAGTATTTCAGACAGGAAATATTAAGAAAAAAGAAGATGCAGAATATTTCTTGCATCTTAGGCACATCTCTGTTTTCCCTCCCTGGCCGTCCCTTTCCTATTTTCTGGCATGGTTTGAAGGCAGTTACATTCTCGATGCTAACCCCAGCTGCTGTACTTACGGCCATGTACGGTTTGCATCCTGCATCGATAGTTTTAGCGACGGAGTCAACAAGGTAGCCACTGATTCCAAAATCGCACATCTTCACCTGGCCCAGGGTGTTGATGAGCACATTGGAAGGCTTGACATCTGAAAGCAAGAACAGTCAGGAGCCCAGGGTGGTAGTAGCATCCCTCTACCAGCAGGGGCCCTGGAACCTCCCTTCCTCCTTCCCCTTCACTTTCTTCTCAAGACCCAATGCAGAAGTAACCGCCACCCCTGTGATACAACATTGTAAATCAACTCTACTCCAACATAAAATAAAAATTATTTTAAAGTAAGTAAAACATCAAAGCTGAGAAAAGGGGGAAAAAATCAACTTGATTTTCTTTTTCTTAATCATTTTTAAATGTTTTATTTCAATTTACAAAAGTAGAATTTACTAAGTTGATTTGGATTACGGAAAGCTTGGAAGAAAGAGAAAGGACATTCTTACATACGTGGCAGGTAGACCATAAAATGATTTCAGCAGTATTTAGAATGAGTAGTCACAAAAATGTTTTTCATTAGTTCATTCAGTCTAATGTCATTAATTCTTGTTCTGCTGGATCTTGGGTTAGTAGTCTGCTTTCTATTTCAGCAGTCCCCAACCCTTTTGGCACCAGGGACCGGTTTCGTGGAAGACAATTTTTCCACGGGGGGGGGGGGGATGGCGGTGGGCGGGGATGGTTCAGGCCGTATGCGAGCAATGGGGAGCGGTGGGGAGCCGTGGGGAGCCGTGGGGAGCGACTGGGAGCGGCAGATTAAGCTTCACTCGCTCGCCCGCCGCTCACCTCCTGCTGTGCGGCCCAGTTCCTAACGCGCCGCGGACCGGTACCAGTCCAAAGCCCAGGGGTTGGGGACCCCTGTTCTATTCCACGTTGTGTCCTTGTCGGATTGGGAATCCATCAATGGAAAAAACTGTTTCCTCTATCTAATTTCTCATCTTCGTTGCCCTCATACATGCAGTAAGAACTTAAAAATTGATGATTGAATTAAACGCCTAGCCCCATGGGCCAATCATCTCTGTTATGTTAGATGAATAAGTTCTAGATAGAGATCGGCCGTTACAACATTGCCCCTCTAATGAACAATTCTATATTGTGCCCCTTAGAATTTGTTATGAGGGTAGAGCTCATGCTAAGTGTTCTTGTGACAGTAAAATAGTGTTTTACAAGCCCGGTTCATGATGATCTGTTGCGCATTTAGTGGAATGAAAAGGCAGACTGTGACGTAACGATACACCAGATGCGAGCAAAGCCGCCAGTTTTGACGGATGCTTCTGCCGGAAGTGTGTCAGAGGCCACAAGGTGTTAACTCATCATAAACCCAGATATTCCAGACCAGGAGGCAGGTCACAGAGTATACATGTGGATAAAGAAGTTTCATTCTACAGTTCTTAAATGAGTCCTTCAGTCTCAAGAGAGAGAACGCACTCCCCAAATAGATGAACCATTGTTATGTCTCGATAATGGAATTAGAAATTACAGTTAACTTTTTCCCTAGTGACACTTTTCCCAAAGGGCATGTACTCAAAAGAAGAAAGTTATTCTAAAAACTTTAAAGGCTATCCTTTATAATTTTTCCCTTAAACAACAGATATACAAATTTCATTTTATTATTTTTTATACTTTATAAACATTCTCTACTATGAGTGAAACATTTTATAATTTTGGAATAAGCCTTTAAAATTCAGTTTCCCATTTGTGGATAATCCAC
Organism: Tursiops truncatus; assembly: GCF_011762595.2. Lineage (NCBI taxonomy): Eukaryota > Metazoa > Chordata > Mammalia > Artiodactyla > Delphinidae > Tursiops > Tursiops truncatus. Next base: position 56,007,139 of record NC_047053.1, read on the forward strand.
GTTCTTCTTCCTATCTGAATTCCTTCCCACTTTCTTCTTTTCCTCTTCCTCCCTATTTTCCCCGTTTTTAATCATAACAATGAATAATAATAATAACAGTCATAATAGGAATACTGTTTGAAGCATCTTACATTACTTTCAGGCTCAGAGAGTGTAAGAATTATCAAATCACAATACCCTATTAGCGATCAATACTTTCCATAAATTTTTTCAGAGACCTGATTAAACATATCTCTTCCAAGAAGCTTTCCTTGACTATGGTCACCCAGTGCTCATCATCTTCTTGTTTTGTATTCTACCTCTACTAGTTCCATATGTGGTACATTCATATTTTTAATGTGGTTTTTTCCCCAGGTGTTTGTTATAGATTTGTCTTATTTCCCTATCAAGAATCCCTATGTAGAATTTGAATAAGAATATATTTTTTTCTCAGATACCTGTCAGGGCATCTATTATAGTGCCGTATAAACATAGTGCTGTGTAAACATAGTGCTGTGTAAACATAGTGCTGTGTAGATGTTGGACAGTGATTGCAAAAGGTATACGGATGGAGGCATGGAAGAAAGATGGAAGAAAGAATGGGTGGATGGATGGATGGATGGATGAAAAGATAACAGGAAGGGACAAAAGGAAGGAGGGAGAAGAGGAAGAGCCATATCTTCCAATTTTTTCATCTTATCCTGACTCCTGCTGTCTGAAAGGGCTGTGCTTTATACCACTTTCATGTGCACAAGAATCACCTGGGAATCTTGTTAAAATGCAGATTCCGATTCAGTTGGTCTTGGGACCCATGATTCTGCTTTTCTAACAAGCTCTCGGGTGATGGCCAATACTAGGTGAATTTTTATCCTATTCTCTAAAGTTCTCAATGGGTAATACCACAGCTCTGCTCGGTAACAGGCATTTTATATTCAAGTTTTAATATAAAGCCCACATCTTCTGATGCCCTCAGACAAGTTAAAGAACTTGTATATGATTTTGCTATCCAGTCCCAAAGGAAAACCCCTCCATTCTCTTGCCTGACTCAATTCCATCCACTGCGGAATAAAAAAGAAAAGATAAAACTCAGGTAAAAGAAATAAAATTGATAAAAGGAACAGCCAAGGCAGCTCCATGGATACTTACCTCGATGAATGACAGAGAGCTTACTGTGCAAATGTTCTAATGCTTTTACAATCTGCAAGAGAAACACAAGGTGGGTTTATTCCACCCCATCACTGGAAAGGAACTGAATGTTAAGCATATCCAGGTTTATCATCCCTGGCTTAAGGTCACAAGGAGAAGTATCTTCTCAGATAGTGGTGTTCCTATCCAGGAAAATACACAGGAAGTCATACAAATTGGATTCCGCACACCAGAGAGGACTATACCCCATAGCAGAGAGGATGCCTCACTCATACATTTTGATTTTCATTTGGCCTCCAGCATTTTTTCTCTCCACCCTCCTGGGCCTCAGGAACCATGAAGGGAGCGGCCCTTCATTTCATTTTCTCCTGCTTCCTCCTCTGCCTATTGATCCTAAGAAAACATTTAAAACTCCACAAATGAAAATCAAAATCAACTAGTATCAGGACAGAGACACCAGGAACGTGGTCATAACAGATGAATGTACTGCTTAGAGGCACGTTAACTGAGAGTTTACCCAACCAAGTCGTGAGTAGACTCTTTTACATAATGCCCAGAAAGAAGAGCGTTGATTGATCCATCCACAGATGCACTCATGCATTCAGCAGACACGTACGGGATGGGAGCTATGGTCCAGGTAGTGTTTCCCCACACTGGGGGTACAGGGACACATAAGGCCCAGACTTCTCACATGCTCCTTGAAGTAGGGTTCCTGATGTACTCACAGAAACTGCTATTTTCCCTAAGATGTCCTCTGGAATTGTTTGGCCTTTATCGATGACTTGTTTGTAGAATTTATCTAGGGACGTGTCCATGAGCTCCATGCAGATCCAGACATCCCCCTAGAGGCCGGTCGGTTCAGAGGTGGTTAGAGAGGATGGAAAAGGGAAAAAAGGAGGAAACAGTTAACACCTGTCAGGAAGAACGGACCGTTTCTTGCTTGAGTTTTGGAGGAAATGTACTAATCCCTTCAAGCTCTCAAAGGGATTTATAAACAGGCAAGATTACCTCCAAAGAACAAACTAGCAGACAGCCAAGCCGACTTGCAGGTGATCACCCACTCCTTAATGCAAACTAGGATCTACACACTAATAGCCACAAGCAATAGAACTCAGAAGTCTAAGCCTTTACTGTCACTGCCCTCCAGGAGTTAAGTCCGGATACCTACTCCGTGTCTGACCTCCCAGGCTGACCGCTGGCGGTAGTTTATCAAAAGGCTGGTTTTAAGAGGGAGATGAAGCATCGTAACCCACATCATCGTGAAGTGAAAAAGAGAGGCAGAGCAAAGAGGTAAGCGTAAGCCCACATGGTACACAAGGCTACCTGAAGTATAGCAAGAGGCCAAAAGACCAGAGGATTTCAGCTTTTAAGGAATCAGTCTACAGACTCTTGATAGAGACAGTTCTGGCAAAATAGACAAACCAAAACAGAAAGGAGAAAGGGGGCCTCAGCCATTTAAAAGGGCTAAACGCATTTGAAAATATCGTGGTTTCAAGCCAACTTTGCACCAACATTTCACGAGCATGAAACTCTACAGAAGACACGTCAAACAAGAAAGAGCACTGTGACTGTGTACGGCATTTATGTGATCAAGGAAACTTCTTGTTAAGCTATCGCTCTCCTTGGAGTTTGAAGGGAAGGATCACCTACCTCACGGAAGAGTGCGCCATAAAAGGTGACCGTAAAAGGACAGTCCACGGTCCTCATGGAAATATCCAAATCCATCAGTAACCTTTTCTGCTCCTGGCTATTTACTGTGGCCCGGATCCGCTGAATGGGAATGCATGAAAAATGTATGGTTACTGCTCCGAGGATGAGTCTGGTAATAAGGCAGAGGGACCTTGAAGCGTCCCATCCTGAGAATAGTACTAAAATCCACAGCACAACTTCCAGAAACAGCCCTTCAGGTATCTACCCTGAGGATTAGCTGTTTGTAACGAATGAAAAGGAAGGAAGACTGTTATTCATTTGATTTCCCGAATAATCCCCAGTAAGGAGCAAACTGATAATATATTTTGGAGAGTGTGCAAATGTTTGGGAATGCATTTCCAAGTTATAAAAACAGTCTGATTTATTATGTGGCTTTAGTGCAAAGAGGTCAGAGTATTAATTGATTTCGGGCTGATTTGGGGTCCTATAAAAAAAAAGCCAAAAGCCCCTCTTTGTGAACAAGTAAGAATATTTGGACTGAACAGCAACTGTAAGAGAATTGATTCAGGAAAGGAGAGAGGAGGAATCAAACCGAAATGGAGAAACTGTTCATTCCTACCCCAGGGCTTCTGAGAGAAGAGACACTTGTCACACCAGCAAATGTAGCCTTATAGAAACACGATTATGTCATTAAATGACAAGACGATATAATATCATGAGGCTTTCACATTTTTTGCCTATGTAGCAAAGAGCCTGCAGAAGAAGAAACTGAAAAATCTACAAGGTAAGGGAAAGATATCTCCATTCTCCAAAAAAAGAGGCATCCCAGTCATCTGACCACCCACATTCCTAACAGTTCATCTAGAATTAATACGTTGGTCATTCTCCAAGGTCCTTCCAACATCTACTCAAGAAATTTGCAATGATTCTAAATTTCTTTTTATAGCTCGAAAGCTATGCAAATTTGCTCAAGATGATTTTACCCTCCTTTTTCCCACAAACGGAGACAATTTCCTCCCCCAGTTCGGGCTTCCTGATTTTCAGGGACAATTCTTTAAAAGCAACAGAATAAGGGTTAAAAAGACACTTGAGAGACACAAAACCCAAATGCCATATGTGAGCTCTTGTTTGGATTCTGATTTGAAAAACCAGCAGGAGAAAAAGCAGCAACAACTATTAGATGACGTTGAAGAGCTATTATTGATTCTTTGACGTGTGATGATGATGCGGTGGTTGCACAAAAAATTAAAAGGAGGTGTCGGATTTATCAGCTAAAAAAACCTAGTTGATGTAGCTCATGCCAAGGAAGCATATGTCACATATTTGGAGGGGAATATTGTTCCCTATGAGTAAGCTTTTCTGTTGCACCCCACGGAGGATTGTTTTGCTTATATGAAGAGAGCTGGTTTGTGCTTGAGATGGACAAACACATAAATCAGGGATGGAAAACGTTTGGGGAAGGGGAACTCTACCTTCACCGCCATGATCTGCTCGCTGGGCACATGCCGCATCTTCTCCACCACCCCGTACGCCCCCCGGCCCAGCTCCACTATAGGCTCCAGGTCATCCGCCTTCACCTCAAAGTTCTGCAGGAGAGAAAAGCAAGAATACAATAGGAAAAAGGGAAATAAACTGGACACAGGCTACCTTGTCCTCTCTCTAGTTTCTCCCAGCGTTCTAGGGGCTCTTTCTAGTCCAGAACTTTCTGGTCTAGAAGCTTTTCCAAGCAGCTACTGAAAGCAAGAAGTGCATGGGAGATGGGTAGACCCTACTGCACCTGCTCGTCACGGGCAGTACAGACATCCAGCTCCGACTGAGCCTCCACATCGCTCGGTGAAGGCGAACTCTGCACCGGGGTTCTTTAGCCCTGCCCCTCGTTTGTTGGCTGATGGCAGCTAGATCTAGGCCTGGACTTCGACGAATCTACCCCAAAGAGCACCATCTACTCGCTTCAAATACCTTCCCTCAGGACCACAACAGCCCGATTTCAGTTCGACATTTAAAACAGCAAGAGCTCCACAGACCACTTCCGTTTACATTCAGACTTTATTGACCCATCGCCCCTGACAGCATGTTACAGGAAATACAGTTTTTTCGTTGGCCAGTTGGAAAGCATCCATGTAAAATGGTCACGATATTAACTGGCAGACATGATTTTTCTCACCTGATTTCCAATAGAAATGCAAGCTTTGGAGTCTAAATCTCGAGGTGGCCTAAGAAAGAGAAGGGGAGGAAAAAAAACATGAGACATTTAGCCAAATATGACCTTCCCAAATCAGATGTGACTGGAGAGATCTTTCCTTAGGAATAAGGTGAAAGCTCATGGGTAAAATAAAGCAGCATAAAGGGGTTGATAGTGTGGGATTTGGAATAAAATACATTTGCATTTAAATCACTTAATCTCTGAACTTCCATTTCTTTTTAAAATTTATTTTAATTTATTTATTTTTGGCTGCGTTGGGTCTTTGTTGCTCTGTGCGGGCTTTCTCTAGTTGAGGTGAGCGGGAACGACTCTCCCTCGCGGTGCACGGGCTTCTCATTACGGTGGCTCCTCTTGTTGCAGAGCGTGGGCTCTAGGCACGTGGGCTCAGTAGTTGTGGCTCGCAGGCTCTAGAGCGCGTGGGCTTCAGTAGTTGTGGCTTGCGGGCTCAGCAGTTGTGGCTCGTGGGCTCTAGAGCACAGGCTCAGTAGTTGTGCTCGGGCTTAGTTGCTCCGCGGCATGTGGGATCTTCCTGGACCAGGGCTCGAACCCATGTCCCCTGCACTGGCAGGCGGATTCTTAACCACTGTGCCACCAGGGAAGCCCCCGTTTCTTCTTTAATACAAAGATATTAGTACACTACCTCGTGGAGTAGGAGTGGGTATTAAATGAGATATTCTAAGTAACATGCTTAGCAGAATCCCTGGCATACAGTAAATATTCAATAACTATGAGTCATATATATATAGTGATGTGGATAATTACACTACTCTAGTAAGCCCCTGTATAAGTAATTATATTCTTACAAGGAAGTAAAAGTACCAGACTCTTCTTTCATCCGAGAGCATCCATGTACCCAGTTATCCCACCACTTTTTCCACAACTGTTTTAACAAAAAGAAACAATAATATGGTTCTTTTAACTCACAGAATTCATAGGTCACAGGAATTCCAAATCTATCTAACCCTGCCTTTAAGATGGAACAAAGGTCCAGACAGGTAAAGTGACTTGCCCAAGGTCACGACTAACCCAGGCCTCCTGATTTTCAGGTCAGAATCCTTTCTGTTCTACCAGGCTGGCATACCCAGTTGTGATAGTTCTTCTATACATAGTGTACTCACTACCCAGGGGTCATCTCAGCAGCTGAGGTTCGCTGCTTTTATGTCTCCATTAGAGAAAACAGAGTCTTCTCATGTGTACTTATTTCCCCTACTTCACTGCTACCTTGACTGATAACAGTCCATGTACGAGAAAGAGATTTGGCTTTGGCTGTGCATAACATACAACAAACAAAACACACATAACAAACACAACATAACAAACTTGTTAATACGATCAAACGAATAAAGCGATAGGAGGCTAAAGACAAAAAGAATCCCACTGTTGCCTGAACAAAGGGCGACCAAAAAGGGTGGAAATGCAGGTGTCCCCAAGGGGACGTTCCAGGTCAGAATTATACAGAAAAATACAAGGGACGAAGAGAGGAAGAGAGAAAAAAATCCTTGGCCAATGACAATTTTCCCCATCCCTAATATATTATAATTCTACCCCTCCTGCTGAAAGTGACTAAATAAAACAATAAGTAAAATGTAGGAACATAAGCACAGATACACACGTGAATCTAAGGTTTTCATGGCAAGCCTTCCCTCACCTTAAAAATCTCTTTGAAACATATAGAAAACGTAAAATAAAGTTTTTCTATAGTAACTTAAAACCAGGACTGAGAGGGAGGGATAAAGAGGAAAACACACACACGCACGCGCGCGCACACACACACACACACACACACACGGCAGTGATGTTTTCATATATCTTGTGTTTCTGAACAGGGGATTTTTCTTCAGAAACACTTTCCGAGGAATAAATTTCTGAAAACCTGATTTCTCACTCTTAAAACCTCCAAAGCTCATTTTCTTTAGTTGTCACAATTTGTAGTAATTGCAATGGAACTTTGATATAAAGACAAATATTATTTGAAACATGTGACTAATCTAAACAGTAAAAAATCCTTTGCAATTGTTCGGACCCTTCCTTTTAAAAAGAATGAAGTAACAGAAAAGGTCACTAGTTATTTGGGGCTACGTCCACGTGCTTGCCGTCCAGCGCGAGTGCTGGGTGAGACCTCCTGCAGGTCTGACATTCCAGTATTCATACCAGGGCTCTGCAAATTACAGTCCATGACCCAGCTGTGGGTGAATTCTACACATTTAAAGGGTTGGAAAAAACAAACGACAAAGCATCTTCGGCAGAGGCCATGGTGGCCTGGGTAGCCCCAAATATCTACTATCTGGTCTTTTGCACAAAAAGTTTGCTGACTCCAGCTTTATTCTAACATTGCATGACAACTTCACCTCACAGGAGGGTTTCACGCCATTTTCCAGAAACAGAAAAATGAAACCCAGAAAAATTCAGTGATATGCTGAACAGACAGTCCTCAACAGAGCTGAAAATAAAACTCATGTCCCCCAAGTCTCGGCCTTGACCTAAGGAGAAGGGGGTAGAGGCTGAAAACTGGGCTAAGTGCTTTACCCGCTTCTCCTATCATTAAAACACACACACACACACACACACACACACATACACACACACACACACACACACACACCCCTACCTAAAAGTGTCATTGTTCCCATATTCCAGATCAAAACCTGTTTGGTGTCACCTTGAGCTAACTTGCTCCCAAGCGGTGAAGCTATGATTCAATCCAAGTCTGACTGAATCAGAGAAAACTTCCCCCACACCCAGGCCTCCTCTAATGAAAATGACCACCCACCCGCCATGAGGCCTACAGGCTCAGCGAGTCTGCCAAAAGCATCAAATGATGGACTGAAATGGACAGCTTGTATTGGGTTAGTTGACACTGTATCCTGTCCAGGGCTGGGCATATCCATTTGCCTGGGGCACCAAGTCTGTGCAGGAGGTTTAAACTGTGTGTGGACATTCTCTGTTGCTTATTCACTATTTCAGTGTTCTGGGGAAAGAACCAAACTTATTATGAAACTCCTAACCCTGGAAGGCCAAAGGTATTCCAAAGGTCACCTGCTATTACTTTTTTATATAAACAACCAGCTCCGGTTTATTAAAATATTTATTTATAATTCTACATGAGTAATGAGGTTACTGTTTACTATTATAATTATTATTCACCTATAATAATGTTTATTAATAACAATGTGTACTTATTACCTAATGATAATATTTATTAAGCATCTACGTGGGCCAGAGACCATGTGAGACCCTTTACATCAAATATCTTCTTTAATTTTCACAACTCTTAGAGGTGTTGGCTCTATTTTAATGTGAAGAATTGACATTGAAACAGACTAAATAATTTAAGAGATATCATCAAGGAGATGGTGACACTGGAACACAGAGCGACACCACGAAGTCTTCTCAGCTGCAGAAGTAAAAGATCCCGCCTCTGATGGATAGCCACGGGCTATCTGGCTGTAGTCACGAGCAGTGTAACGTGTGGCTAAGAGCGCATGCCTGAGGTCAGAGAACCCTCAGTTCGTATGCCACCTCTTCCACTTATTAAGTGAAATAATAATGATAATAACAACACCACTTAGAGCGACATTCATTGAGAAATTGCATTTGAAAATGCACTAAACTTGACCCTGAATATGGACTGTGACATCTGATCCCCATAGCAACTCCATCAGTGTTTGTTCCCGTTTTTCACAAGGGGGAACTAAGGCTTAGAAGGGTTAGGTAACTCGCCTAAGATATCCAGCTGGGGAAGTTCAGATATCAGATGGGAAGCCAGGCATTCCAGCACCAGAACCTGGGCTCCTGGAGCTCAACTGCTTTGAGCAGGGCCCCTGACCCTTGTATAGGTCTGTCTTCTCACTTATGAAGTGAGAGGAATAACAACTGCCTCTGAGTTTCTTGTGAGGATTAAGTGAAAGAATACTGACTAGCATGGAATCGATTTAGAATCAGTTGCTGCCAATCAAGTGAGGGAACAGCCCAGAAACCTGAGTCAAAGACACATTGGCATCAGTGACTCAAAGAAAAAACTCAAGTGAAGAGACCACACACGCAGCCCTAAAAAGAATGGGGCTCTGTCCCGGTCTATTTATTTGTGTGTAGTTCAGCAGAAGGCGGCAGGGTCTATATAAATGGCAAGAGTTACCAAGCCAACCTCACAAAATTGCCAAGAAAAACTCAAAATGAGGAAGCTTCTTCTTTAGGAGTACATATTTCAGCCTCAGTATTAAAATAATAATAACAACAACAACAGCAATAATCCTGTCCATGAGCTAACATGGGACAGTCTACAGCCATGAAGGGACCTTGGCTTTACAGGATGAAACAGAAAAGTACATTCAAGGCTTATTCTACCACATGAGGGAAAGACAACAAAGAAACTACTTTTACCTTTGCATAGGTTTTTATTCACTTCTTTATACCAAGCAAGGATTTATGGTGGTTTTCAAAAATTCATTAAAAAAACCCAGAAAATTAATATAAATTAGAAGGTGAAGACTAGCAAATTTTAAAGGGAAGGAATAAAAGACAGCTGGAAAGTGGATATGAAAATATATCCCGAAGGAAATGATAAAGAGCAGAAAAATATCAATACACCATTCAAATGGCTACAACAAAAAATAGTGGCGTCACCAAATCTTGGACAGGTTGTAGAGAAACTGAATCACTTATACATTGCCAGTGAGAATGCAAAATAATATAGCCACTCTGGAAAACAGTTGGGCAATCTCTTAAAAACTAAACACGCACTGCCACCGGCAATTCCACTAATGGGTATTTTCCTCCCAGAGAACTAAATGTTTATGTTCACACAAAAACCTGTACATGATTGTTCATAGACTTACTTACAACAGCCAAAAACTAGAATCAGCCGAGATGTCTTCAATAGGTGAGTGGTTAAGCTCTGCTGTCTGCACGCACACTTACAAATGTACACGCATAACTCAGCAAGATATACTACTCAGCGATTAAAAGGAGCAAAGTATGTATACAGCATGGATCAATCTTCGGGAAATTATGCTGAAGTGGCGAAAGCCAATCCCAAAAGGTTACACACTATAATCCCACTTATATAATAATATTTTTTAATGAGAAAAATTAATAGACAACAGATTAGTGGTTGCCAGGAGTGAGAAACAGTATTGGGAGAGGTGAGGAGGGAAGGCAGTCATGATTATAAAAGGGCAACATTAGGGATCCTATTGGTTTCAGAACCAGTTTCTTGACTGTAGTGGTGAATGCATGAACCTACACAGGTGACAAAAATGGTACAGAAATTTAACATCACATGTACTAGTGAATATAAGTAAAACTGGAAAACCTGAATAAGATGGGTACATTGTATCACTGTCAATATCAATTGAGCTTATAATACTATAGTTTCACAAAATGTTACCATTGGGCAGAGAATATAAAGTTTCTCTATATTGTTTCTTACAACTGGATGTGACTGTACAATTATCTCAATAACGTTGTCAATTTGAAAAGTCAAAGAAAAAAATCAGAAATCAATAAAATTGAAAGGAGGAAAATAAAGAAAACAAAGTTGGCTCTTTTAAAAATTCAATAAAAATTGATAAACCTCTAGCAAGACCAACACAGATAAAAAGAAAGAAGACACAAATTATCAATATCAGCAAAAAAAGAGGGGGATATCTCAGTATATCCTGCAGTCATTAAAAGAATAATCAGGAAATACTATGAGCAACTTTACTTTCATAAATTCAACAACTTAGAAGAAATTCCTTGAAAACTGCAAACTGCCAAAACTTAGCCACAATGAAATAGATTATCTGAGTTGCCCTATAACTATTAAAAAAAATGAATTGGTAATTTAAAAGCTCCAAAAAAAGGAATATATAAGCCTACTTTTTTTCCCTGGGGGAATTTTTTTTTTTTTTTTTTTTTGCGGTACGCGGGCCTCTCACTGCTGCGGCCTCTCCCGTTGAAGAGCACAGGCTCCGACCGGGGCATGAACCCGCGGCCCCTGCATCAGCAGGCAGACTCTCAACCATTGCGCCACCAGGGAAGTCCCGAATCATTATTTTGTACACCTGAAACTAATATTATATGTCAGTTATAGCTCAAAAACATTTTTTTAAGAATTACCGCTTATCTTATACAATGTCTACCAGAAAACAGAAGGTACTCTTACCAACTCATTTTATAGGGTCAGTATTACCTTAAATACCAAAACCAGAACATAATAGCTCACACACACACACACACATTACAGGTCAACATCTCTCATGAATTTAAGACACAAAAATCTTCACATTTTAGGAGATTAAGTCCAACAATGTATAAAAAAAGTAGTATATCCCAACCACGTGGGATTTTTGGGGGGTATGCAAGGCTAGTTCGATATTTTAAAAATCCGTCAGTGTAATCCATATCAAAGGGACAAAGAAGAAAACTCCAAGATGACATCAATTGATGCACAAAAAAAACACTCAACAAAATTCAACACACATTCATGATAAAAATGTTGAGTACACTTCGACCAGAGAGGAATTTTTTCAACCTCATAAACAACATCTATGAGGACTTAACATCATGCTTAATGGTGAAAGATTGAATGCTTTCCCTCTAAGATGGGAGACAAAGCAAGGTAGCCTGCTCTCACCAATCTTATTTAACATAGTACTAAATATCCTTGCCACTAAAATAAGCTAAGAAAATAAAGGTTAAAAAAAAAAACAGGAAAGGAAGAAATAAAACTGTCTTTTTTGCAGAAGGTATGGCTATCTACACAGAAAACTCTAAGTAATCTACTAAAAAAGCTCCTGGAACTAATAATTGAGTTTTAGTAAGGTCACAGGGTATGCAGTCAACTCAAAAACCAATTGCATTTCTAAATAGTGACAATAAACAAATGCAAATCAAAAGTGGAATACAATTTTTATTGCTTCAAAAAAAGGAAACACTTAGGTATAAATCCTCACAAAGCCTGATGGAGAGAATCTGTGTGATGAAAACTATAAAATACTGTTGGACGAAATCAAAGAAAATCTAAATGCTTGGAGAAATTTACCACATTCATGGACTGGAAGACTGAGTGCAGTAAAGATGTCAATGCTCGCTCAACTGATCTATAGGTTAAACGCAATTCCTACCAAAAATCCCAGCAAGTTTATTTGTAGACATAGACAAGCTTATTCTAAAACTAACATGAAAAGAGGAAAGCCCTAGAGTAACCAAAATAGTTTTGAAAAAGAAAAACAAAGTGCAAGGAATCACTTTTCCCAATGTGAAGGCTTACTATGTAGCCGCAGGAATCAAGACAGTATGACAGACTGGCAGAGCAACAGACTCAGAGACCAGTGGAGCAGAATGGAGAACCCAGAAACAGATCCACACAAATATGCCCAATTAATATCTGACGAAGGCGCAAAAGCAATTCAGTGGAGGAGGGATAGCCTTTTCAGCAGATGGCGCTGGAGCAACGAGAAATCCATTGGCAAAAAAAAATAAAGCCCAACCTAAACCTCACATCTTGTACAAAAATTAAACTCGAAATGTAACATAGCCTTAAATCTAAAATGTAAAACTAAAACACTTCTAGAAAAAACATAGGAGAAAATCTGTAGGACCCAGGACTAGGCAAAGGGTTCTTAAACTTGTCACCAAAAACATAACACATAAGAGGAAAAACTGATAGGTTGGACTTCATCAAAATAGAAAGACGAGGGCTTCCCTGGTGGCACAGTGGTTAAGAATCGGCCTGCCAATGCAGGGGACACAGGTTCGAGCCCTGGTTCGGGAGGATCCCACGTGCCGTGGAGCAACTAGGCCTGTGCACCGCAACTACTGAGCCTGCGCTCTAGAGCCCGTGAGCCACAACTACTGAGCCCGTGTGACACAGCTACTGAGACCGCGCGCCTAGAGCCCGTGCTCCACAACAAGAGAAGCCACCGCAATGAGAAGCCCGCGCACCGCAACGAAGAGTAGCCCCCGCTCGACGCAACTAGAGAAAGCCCGCGCACAGCAACGAAGACCCAGAGCAGCCAAAAATAAATAAATAAATAATTTTTTTTAAAAAATAGACGAAAAGACCCATTACAGACTGGGAGACAATGTTCTTGAATCACATACCTGACAAACTCTGTGCATCTAGGATATATGAAGAACTCTCAAAACTCAACATAAAAAAAAAAAATCTGATTACATAATAGGCAGAGAAGTGCACAGACATTTCACCAAAGAAGATATAGGGATGGGAAATAAATGCCAAAAGTATTGAACAGCCATTAGAGAAATGAAAATTAAAACTGCAGTGATATCTCACATCTACCAGAATAGCTAAAATGAAAAGCAGTGATGACGCTGACAGGGATGCAGAGAAAGTGGGTCATTCATACATTTTTGGTAAGAATGTACATGGGTAAAATCACCCTGGAAAATACTTGGCAGTTCTTTCAAAACTAAAACTGGACTTACCGTATGACCCAGTAATTACACTACTGGACATATATCCCAGAGAAACAGAGGCTTGTTTCTATGCAAGAACTTACACAGGAATGTTCACAGCAGATGTATTCATAACACCTCAACTGGAAACTACTTGTACCTCCTTCAAAGGCTAAGGGGTTTAACAAACTGTGGTATATCCATACCATGGAATGGCAGTCAGCAACAACAGAGAATAAACTATGGATACGTGCGATACCTTGAATGAACCTCAAGGAAGTGATGCTGGATGAAAAAGGCCAGTCTCAGAACGGAGACGCATGATTCCATGTGCACCACAATCAAGAAGTAATGAAATGGAAAAGGAGAACAGATCAGTGGTGGCCAGGGATTAGGGACGGCAGGGGTGGGGGCAGAGGTGGGGAGTAAAAGGAGAGGGTCTTGTAGTGCCATGCACTCGGGTATCTTGATTGCGGTAGTCGTTATGCAAGGCTGCACGTGTGACACAACTGCACAGAGCAACACACACACACACACACACACACACACACACACGAGGGCTTGTATTGCTGGTGCAATGTGAACACGTTCTGCGGTTTGCACCAACACCACTTTCTTGGTTTTGATGTGATACTAGGTTTGTGTAAGATGTTAACATTGTGGGGGACACAGATGGGGGAAGGGTACAGGGGACTTTGTACATTTCTCTGCCACCTCCTGTGAATCTACAATTACTTCAAAATAAAGTTTTAAAAGTGTACCACCGAAGTCCCGTATAGGGAAGCCACATGTTTGAGCCTAAGCTCACGAGAAGAAACCAATCAGAGAGGAAAAGTTATTAATTACATAGTTCATAGGTCCAAGGGAAGAAAAATAACCAGAGGGACCGAAAAAAAGAAAAAAAAAAGAAAGAAAGAAACCCCAGTCTTGGTAGTAGATATGGAAAGAATTCCTCCTGCAGATCCTCATGGAAGGAGCGCTCTCACTTGAATTTGGCTCCACAGTCCAGGGCGCTGAAGAACAGCCCTCCCCTCTGCTCCGTCCCTAGAGGTTCTTCAGTGGAAAGTGTGTTTACATGGTTGCATAAGATGCAATGACCAAAGTCTTACAGAACATGATCATTTTTATTAGCACATTCCAACACCAGGGGTGCACTGTCTGATAGGGAATGATCATGGTTAAGGTCGGAAACCTCTACAAAGGGAGGTGCTTTTTTATAGATGAGCAGAAGCCTGAAACATTTAAGTTTCCTCTCATTGTACTTGCTGTGCTTTTATGGTACCTCTGCTGTAATTGTTTTTCTTGGAATTTCCATTCCTCCCATGCAGATGCTTTGATAGGTGGTCATACCCCCAGCTAGGCAGGAAATACCCTCCCCACCCAACAGAAAGACAAAGAGACGAGGTGGAGGCTCCAGGAGAGGGTGCCCTGCTTCACCAGGACCCGAGCTCCCTTAGGGATTTGGGCCAAAGGCTCAGCTAACAAAGGAGTGGTCCTTCGTCTCATGCTTGCCTTCTGTTTATATGAGCAGGATTTAGGTGGCAGGATGCTGAGTTCTCACCAAATACCATCTTTCTACCTCAAACCAAATTTTATAGTAGTGGCTCTCTCAGGGGTTTGCTTGTTTGCTCAGATCTATATAGAAAAGGCAGAAAGTCCATGTCCAGTGACCTTTTTGGATTTACATAGGACCCCATCTGCTGAACGCATTTGTAGAATTTTTAACCAACTAGCAATGAGTTCAAAGCTACCCATTCCATATCGACTGACCGACTATGATTTTTTTTTTTCGGGTCTCAGAACAGTAAGTACTTGGCTTCCTCCTTTAAAGGGCTCTCCTTTCTAACAACTATCTCCATAGTTAAGGTATTGCTCACCAGTCCAAAAATGAACTCCCATTCCCTGGAAATCTGTAAAGTGCAAGCATTTGGATTAAGGCGATGATCCTGCCAGACTTACGTGGAACTGGTCTGAGGTTGTTCAAATGCTTCTTTTGGGATTTTAAGGCCAGGGTTTCTCTTCTTGCCTGTTGGGAAAGATGGAAGAATAAAGTTAAGGTCTGAATCACAGCATGAGAGCAGGGACAGAGACTGCAGCAGAGAAAAAGGACAGAACTGGGAACGCAGGTCTCATTTCCACATTCAGAACTCCACTTCCTACCAGGACGGCCGTGAATGACACGCACCAGTCACCAGGCTGAGCAGAGCCTCCCAAGTGCAGACTGAGATCACGGATGCGGTTTTTCACCAGTGCAGGGTGCAGTGTCAGTATAAGGCTGCCAATCCTCTTTACCCAGGAAGACCTGCCCTTTTTTCCCTGCTGGGAGTTCGGCATTCCAACTTCTTCTTCATTTTCTTGTACACAACAATGGTAATGGTAGACGGTGTTAGTTACAGGATTTTTTCCTTTATAATGTCAGTCAGATGTACCCACACTTCTCTTAGTATACCAGAGTTTTCTAAATTGATCTTTGATTAGCTGACAGAGTTAACCATGGAGGTAGAATAAAACATACTTTCCCACTGTTCTCCCCTTCCTCTTCTCAACCACCTGCCGTAAGTTAAAACACCTAAGCGAAGGGTAGGGTAATACTTATTTACTTTTTCCCCATTCCAAAAAGGATTATGATAAGAGATGGGCCCATGCAACGAGGCTGTCACTTCTTTGGGGGCAAGATGGGAACATAATGTGTTTGTTCATCATCCCCGGGCTGAAACCACAAGAGAGCTTCGCTCAAATACTTTTGTTGATGGTTTAAAAGAACAGACTGAAAAATGACGGCTCAGGAAGCGATAAAGAGAATCCAGTCTTGTAAAGGCTCGGGATTTTCCTCATCTAAGGACATCCTGTATCTCTTCATGCTTAGCAGGAAACGCCAGAGCAGAGCTGGATACAACACCCGTGGGCTTACATTCTTTCTCACCTCTTCTCCACGTTGCAGGGAGCACTACAGAGCTGACACACACCCTGCTTAAGGCTCTGAGTAGAGATCTGCAGCTGCATAGAAACTGCAGAAGTCATATTCTGTAGCCTCTTGCAGGAAAATGACATCCAAAGACTTCAGTGACTGCTCACCAGCAGAGAGCCAGCAATGACCCAGTCAGAATCAGAATCCAGGCCTCCAAACACTCAGGTGGGAACTCTTTCCTCTGTGCCACAATGGATGAAGTTTAGAGGTGACGAGAGAGAATGAGGTAGGGGAGTACGGGGTTATGAGTTTTTAAAAACCAGATTACAGGGGCTTCCCTGGTGGCGCAGTGGTTGAGAGTCCGCCTGCCGATGCAGGGGACACGGGTTCATGCCCCAGTCCGGGAAGATCCCACTATGCCGCGCAGCGGCTGGGCCCGTGAGCCATGGCCGCTGGGCCTGCACGTCCGGAGCCTGTGCTCCGCAACGGGAGAGGCCACAGCAGTGAGAGGCCCGCGTACCGCAAAAAACAAAACAAAACAAAAAAACCAGATTACATCCAGTTCCTTCACTCACCAAGAGACCTCCAGGGTCACTTTTCATCTGACTC
Source organism: Tursiops truncatus (assembly GCF_011762595.2). Taxonomy (NCBI): domain Eukaryota; kingdom Metazoa; phylum Chordata; class Mammalia; order Artiodactyla; family Delphinidae; genus Tursiops; species Tursiops truncatus. Next base: position 56,024,034 of record NC_047053.1, read on the forward strand.
TTGATATCCTCAACTATAAAACGGTGTAGTAACATCAATGCCTACCATATCGGACTGATGTGAGAACCATGGGATAACACATATGAAAGAGCAATGAAATTATAATCATTTTAAAAAAACAAGCTGCACAGTCTCATAAAAGAAAATGAGTCATTTAAGAAACTCAGGAACAGGGACTTCCTGGTAGTCCAGTGGGTAAAGCTCCGCGCTCCCAATGCAGGGGGCCCGGGTTCCAGCCCTGGTCGGGGAACTAGATCCCGCATGCATGGCACAACGAAGATCCCACGTGCCGCAACTAAGACCCAGCACAGCCCAAATAAATAAATAAACATTTAGAAACTCAGGAACAGAATTGGTATATTATCATAGTCCAGTGTAATGTATAATTGTGATCTTTCTCTCTATGCCTTCAAAATCCAGAAATCTAGATCAATTCTGCCAAGTTGCACAAAGCCAGGAAGCAACATGCTTGGCAGTAACCAACACAGAGAAAGCCTTTCAGACCCACCTTCACTGAGTGACGTTAAGTCAGAAAGAGAAAAACAAATACTGTATATTAATGCATATATGTGGAATCTAGAAAAATGGTACAGATGAACCAGTTTGCAGGGCAGAGATAGAGACACATGTAGAGAACAAACATATGGACACCAAGGGGGGAAAGTGGTGGATGGGTGGGATGAATTGGGAGATAGGGATTGACATGGATACACTGATGTGTATAAAATAGATAACTAATAAGAACCTGCTGTATAAAAAAATAAAATTCAAAAAGAAAAAGAACCACCTTCATCGTAACAGGTCTTCTCAGTTCTCTCCTCATTTGGACTTACCTATGCGTTTTACAAAAATTCAAAACTCACCATTTCCCTTCCTATTCCTGGAGCTCAGATGGCCATTGAGCACATGTCACTGAGTTAGTTATTGACAATACACAGAGCTGTACTATGCTGGATCTGATTGTGAGAATCCAAGTAGATAAATGGCCTAATTCCAACAATTCCCATCCATGGGCCTCAGGCAATACATAGGGAAGGCTATTTTAAATGAGATACTCTAAGGAAGAATGAACGAGTTTGACTTGTCTAAACATCATGCAGATTCTAACACAGGTGACAGAGAATTCAGGTAATCCGGACAAATACAACCCTGTAGTTCTCCCAGATAAAACGAAGCAAAATGAAACTAAAATATATTTTTCCTGCAAAAAAGCCTCCCCAGATGCCATTTACGCAAGCCGCAAGCAAACGTTACTCTTAAGTTCCTGCATCTCTCTTCTTCATTTCTAACTCAGCTCTTACAAGATGGATGTCAAGAGAAATACCTATTTATGGAGGAAAACACCTTTGAAAAACTTTAATATAGCAGTGAATTATTACACCATAGGAATTAATTATTCGTAGTTCATTAATAGCAATCGACTATTAAGCTATAACTAACAAATCATCAAAACATCTATATGAAGAAATAGCAAAAGAAAGAGAGAAAACTTTTGGCACGGAGACTAAAGAAAGAAATGACCCAAAGAACAATAAAGTCTTCTAGGTGTAGGAAAAGAAGACCCCTGGTTCTCCTCTGACAAAAAAAAAAAAACAAGAAACAGAGTTCCAGCAGACACAAAACCTAGTTGAATCACCATTAGAAAACACCCTGCCTTCATTTTTTAACAGTAAATAAAACAAAAATCACAAAGGCACGCACCAACATTCCATAATTCACTTACTTGACCATCACTGGAAGAACAGCCCCGTAAAAGACCAGCAGAGGTACCTCTAATAAGGGTTTCAGGGCTGCTGCGAGAGCGAGCAGAAGAAAACCCCAGAGAAGGCTGCTTTACTCGGAAGACGGCGCTTCAGCCGAGCAAAACGGAGCTGCACAGACTCCACCCCTCCTGCAGTGCCGATCACCCCAAACCTCTGCAAGTTTATCGTTCCCAGGGAAACTCCCACTTCAGGAAGGGAGAGTCGAAGTGGGTCTGTTTGAACACCAAGGTGTGACATTAAGCATTAACCAGACTTGGAGGAGTAAATCTATAAAGTAATTCTGGATAGCACAGCGTTCTCCAGCTTTTCTGTAAATGCCTCTTTCATTTCTTAAAGAAAGGAAAACAATATGTGATCAGTTTCCAGCTGTGTTTATTTCAAAGCAATCTGTTCCCCTTGGCAAGGCTGCCAACACCTGACTGTTAACATTTAACACTGTGTTAAAAAAAAATTAAGGAGAGGCAGCAAAGTGAATAATAAAACTAAGTGGCCAACTATGATAAGTGGCGTTTTTGCTTGACATTCAAAAGCAAAAATGAAAAATACGTCAGAAAATAGGCTCTATGTTATGTCACATGCTAGTAACAAGCCTTCTCAGAAGGAGAGAATTCTGTATACGTCTGCAGATCTCAACCAGCTGTGCCCTCTTATTGGCACAATCTGCAAAGGGTAAAAACCTCCTTGGCCTGATGGAGCATATGTGGTACCATATTACATCAGCCTGTGTCACACCCATGCCTGTTTTCTCCAAAAATATTGTAGTCCCACTGCACACATGTATTGGCAAAATTCATCTTAAACCAAAGCCTTTCCCCAATGGCACTGGGGAAAAAAAGAAAAAAAACCTTGCCAGCAGTTAGAAAATATTTACCAAGCCACAGAAATGTTCACCAGCTCTGACCGTACCGAAAATGATGGGGTACACAAGACATCTTGCTGGGCACCGCTCAGAGAAGCTAAGCACAAAGGGCTTCTCTCATGTGCCTTATTACATAAAACAGAAGATCGCGCTCCAGCGCCAACCCAAACAGCAAGAGAAACCAGAGGGGTGGAATCCGGAGGCTCTCCTGACACCTAAATGTTTGTCAGCCTGGCCAAGGGTCCAGGAACATGATTATGAGGGTTTACGATTATTGACACAGCTTTACAAAGGGATGACTTTGCTCCCGGCTCCAAATTTATTTTAAAAATCTGTTTCCCAACGTGAATGGGATTTCCAGCCAAGTAACTGGCAACCTGAAGACCCTGGCTGCCCTTGCCTTCATACTTGTATCTAGGCTTCAGTTCCATGGGTAGCTGGCACTAAAGGTGGCAGAGAAGTGTCATTAAATGTTATTAAGTCACAATGGTCAGATGTAAGGCAGCTCACAGAGCAGGGCAGAGTGAAGGGAGAACAGAGAGAGAGCTGGCTTAACAACAGTGACCCGGAAGTGGACACAGAAAATTCCCCCAAACCACTGGATCTCACCCACCACTGAGACTTCCACCAGGATGCCAGATTTCTTTGGAATTACATAAAATTTAGAGAAGGAAAGCTGCAAAGTTCATTTGAAAACGTGCAGTCATTTTTATTTCAAGGCGGCAGATGAATCTCCTGAAACGACAGCTTTACCTCCGTGTCCCTGGGCTCAGGGGCTCCAGCCCTCCTGTGGACAGGAGCTCAACCTTCTAATTTCAGCCCGTTTATCACACGCCCCACAGAACCTTCCCAGACCTCCCCAGACATACTTAAGGAGCACAGGCCACACCCACCAGCTTCCACAGGCCGGCATCTCAAACACAATACGAATTCAATGCAACTTCACTCAACTCCCAGTATTTTAAACTGTCCACTCTACCTAAGATAGATCTCCACGACCGTCTTCCACTTATATTCCTCATACCTTGTCTCACAATCTCGAATCACTTCTGCATTTACGTGTTCGTTTTTGAATCTACTTATTACTTATTTATTATCTGTCTCACCCAGAAACGTTCAGCTACAGCAGCAATTTTGCCCAGGGCTTGTACACCGTCAGTATTTGTTGACGGAACAGTTGTTGTTCTTTTCTCAGCTGTTTTGAATTTTGGTATTGAGGTCTTCAAAAATAATTTTAAATAGTGTAGTCTGTAAAAATATTGAATCACTATGTTGTACATCTGAAGTTAATATAATATTGTATATCAACCATAATTTTTTTTTAAAAAAAAGCACAGAATGGAGTAGAAATAGTTCAACCCTGAGCATACGTAAGAGCTCGTTTTAAGTCCCCGCCGTGCCACTTAACACTGGGACCCTGAGGATGATTCTGAAACTCAGTTTCCACAGCGACAAGCTGGAGACGAGACTCTGGCTGCTGAGAGATTTAGTTGGCATAACCTACGGGAAGGAGTCCAGCACACAGCAGGTACCCACCGGATAGCAGTTTCTTTTCTCCCTTCCACGTTTGTGCTTACATTTTTAAAATAGGAACGAAACAGAATGTCCCCTCTGTGGGCAGGTTATTTCTTCAAATGCCATCTCTGTTCTCCCCCTCCTGTGTTATTTATGTGAAAATGACATTTTCAAACATCTCATCGATCGTGAACCGTATTCTCTTGGTTCCCACTGACTATGGGAATTGTTTAAGCTCTATAGGATCAGGATCTCTGAGAGCAAACCCTCAGAATCCATATTTTTTATAAAGGACTTCAGTTTTTGAGAGCAGTTTTAGGTTCACAGCAAAACTGAAGGGAAGGTACAGAGATTCGCATATACCTTCCTGTTCCCATACATGCAGAGCCTCTCGCGTTAGCGGCATCCCGCCAGAGTGGTGCATTTGTTACAAATGACGCACCTGTATTGACACATCATCACCCACTCGCTCTTGGTGTTGTACATCCTAGGGGTTTGGATAAATGTACACTATGCATCTATCATTACAGTGTCATACAAAGCAGTTTCACTGTCCTAAAAATCCTGTTCTCCCCCTATTCATCCCTCCTTCCCCCCAACCCCTGGCAACCACTGATCTGTTTACTGTATCTATAGTTTTGCCTTTTCCAGAACATTATATAGTTAGAATCATACTGTGTGTGTGTGTGTGTGTGTGTATAGCCTTTCTGATTGGCTTATTTCACTTAGTGATATGCATTTAAGCTTCTTCCATATCTTCTCATGACTTAATAGTTCATTTCTTTATAGCACTGAATAATATTCCATTGTCTGGATATACCACAGTTCATTAATCCATTCACCTACTGAAGTGCATCTTGGTTGCTTCCAAGTTTTGGCAATTATGAATAACGCTGCTTATAAACATCCGTGCGCAGGTTTTTATACGAATGTAAGGAGTGTCACTGCTGTATTGAAAGAGCTAGAGAATAAGACAAACCAATTCCTGTAACATCAGAGAGCATGTGTGATGTGCAGTAAAAGTATCGCACCATGAATACACAGGACGTTCAAAGAGGGAGAGAGAAAATCAGGCAAGGGAAATGAGAAAATACAGTCTCACAGAGGAAGTAGTATTTTACGTGGTCCTTTGATAAATGGTAGGATTTGAGGGTACGTGATGGCTCATTATACTATTATGTCTTCTTTTTATATATATTCAATGTTTCCATAATAAGACATGAAAAGGCAACAGTAGGATTCCAAGGAGGAGGAAGAGGAGGAGCTCACGGTGTGGCGAGAAGGACATTGTGGCGTCTCAAAGGCTGTGACACGGAAAGACTGAAAGATTGTAACTAACAATTTTTAATTTTCAGATTTAGGAAGAGAAGTCATCTATTTTTTAGTAGAGGAGTATCATGCCATGTTGTGTTTTAAAAACAAATGATGTAACAAGATTAATCTACTATCTGCAGGGTGTTTTGAAACTGTGGTACACGTGCACACACATAACACCTGCATACACGCTCACAGGCCCACATACACACACCTTGGTGGCTTAAGCTGTTGGGTCTTTGCTCATATTTTCCCTGAAGCGTTATCATCTTTCTCCCCTGGTCAGTTGCAACACACTCAGCTCAAGTGTGTTCTCCTCCAGGAAACCTTCCATAAAAAACATGCAATAAATGTCCCTTATCTGTGTGGCCACAGGACTCTACACGTTATCTTCCGTCTTCCTTCTTACACTGATTGATTGAACCCACCTGCTCACCCGTCTCTTCCACTAGAAGGCGAGCTCTTCAGAGCCGGACCCCATGCCTTACCCAGGTGCAGAGTAAGCACTAGACCCAAAAAATGAGAGGCAGAGACCACAGCAACTTGGCTAATAAATTTAAGTTGCTTAAACTTCACAGAGGCAAAATCTATAGGCTCTGGTAATTTCCTGGATAAGAAGTATAGAAGACCAGAAGCTAAGCTGTAGCAGTAACAGTGGTAGCAATCTGGCTTTTCCCCACCTAGATAAAATTAAGTAAAAAAGGAAAGTCAGGCCAGTTGGGGTGGGAGGTGGGAGAAGGCAGATAATGAGCTCCAGCCCTGAGATGTGCTAGGGATAAGCTGAAGGAACACCTGGCAGATTTCAGGCAGGCACATGGAGCTTCAGAGAGGGATGGCGGGGGGTGGGGGGGGATATGAAAATCTGTGAGTGACAAACAGAGAAGTAGAAAGTTGAATGAGACAGGCAGAGAAACAAGAACGGGAAGCAGCCTATGTAAGAATATTTTGAGAGAATGAGATGTAAATGAAGAATCAGCGAAGGACACCAAGAATCTCTGGAGGTTCCAAGGAGAAACACCAGCGAGTGCAGAGCAGCACTATCCACTATTCAGAAAAGGTCCTATTTTCAAAGGATGAGAGCACTCCGAGTTTTCTTACAGCTTCCCGGAACTGAAGTTCTTTTTCCAGACCCGGTCGAGCTGAAGTATATGCTTAGTCACGTTAACCATTTGGTGCTGACTTTGTGCTTTTGAAAGAACCTAAAATCAAAGCACAGCCAAGGCCCTCCCGTTGTGGTCTGGGGCCCAGTGAAAGCAGGGGGTGTGCGTGAGGGTGAGGCGGGGAGGGCCCCCCGTCTGTACTCATCTCCTTCCTCGTTTACATGCGGCTTCATTCATGAGTCTTATCAAAAGGAAACGCAGTCACAGGGTGTTAAAAATACCGCTTTACAATAAAAATATGGCAGCAGTGGCAAAGAAATTGAGGGATGTGGCTCACCTTTTCAAAATGCATGCTCCATTCTGGTTAGGTTTAAAAATTGCACTTATATTTTAGAGAAAAATATTGAAATGTCTCCAAGTGGAATAATATGATTCTAGGATATGCTTCAAAATAATATGGGAGTGGGGTGGGGTGGAGATAGAGGTGAAATAAGCTAGTAATTGTCAAAGCTGAGTGATGGACACACGGTGCTCACTATATGTCTGTCTTTGAGTATGTTTGAAAATGTCCAAAATGTAATGATTTTCTTGAATAGCTACTGAATCACAGAAAATTCTCTTTTAATAGTTAAAAAAGAGGGATAGTAAGAAGACTGCATTTTTCTCTTGGGAGAAGTGGATTCTTTTTTCCCTTTGGTCTAAGATCACAATATTTTAAAATTTTTTATTGGAGTAGAGTTGATTTACAATGTGTTAGTTTCAGGTGTACAGCAAAATGAATCAGTTATACATAGACATATATCCACTCTTTTTTTTTAGATTCTTTTCCCATATGGGCCATTATAGAGTATCGAATAGAGTTTAAGATCACAATTTTAATAGCACTGAGATCACCTCCCTTTAGCCAAGGAAAACTACAGGGTCATAATATTCATTCAACCAGCTGCTTGAAGACTAAGAAGTGCAGAGAAATACAGAGGAAAGTTCTTGATCTATATGTCTTCTAAGAGTGCTACCAGTACAGTCCATCCTGCTTCTCCCCCAGATTTACCTAATTTCTTTTAGTGAGCTGCATTCTACCATGATGTCATTGACCCATGTTGAGGTCACCTTAAAAAGGGAACTCTGGGGCTTCCCTGGTGCCACAGTGGTTGTGAGTCTGCCTACCAATGCAGGGGACACGGGTTCGAGCCCTGGTCTGGGAAGATCCCACATGCCACGGAGCAACTAGGCCCGTGAGCCACAACTACTGAGCCTGCACGTCTGGAGCCTGTGCTCCGCAACAAGAGAGGCCACAATAGCGAGAAGCCCACGCACCGCAATGAAGAGTGGCCCCCGCTTACCGCAACTAGAGAAAGCTCTCGTACAGAATCGAAGACCCAACACAGCCAAAAATAAATTAATTAATTTTTTAAAAAAGGGGACTCTGAAATTCATCTCTGTAAGGTTGTTTTTGATTACCTTATATAATGTCTTCTTTTTCAAAAAATTTTATTTTTTATTGGTCTACAGTTGATTTACAATGTTGTGTTAGTTTCAGGGGTACAGCAGTTACTCCTGATTCAGTTACACATATACGTATAGCTATTCCTTTTCAAATTCTCTTCCCATTTAGGTTATTAAAGAATATTGAATAGAGTTCCCTGTGCTCTACAGTAGGTCCTTGTTGGTTATATATTTTATATACAGCAGTGTGTACATGTCAATCCCAATCTCCCAATTTATCCCTCCCCCCCCACCTTTCCCCCTTTGAATAACCATAATGTCTTCTTTATAAAGACTCTTGGGGTAAAAATATGTGTTACCAATAACAGGAAGAGGTGGTTTCTCCTGTATAATCTCTGCCTATGGATGATGTGAATGTTCCGCTAACGTGTTTCCTTCCTTGGGTTGATGGCTGAAAGGCTTAAGGCCAAACCTGGACTCATATTCATACTCATTTCTGACTCAGTGTTTTTTGTGGCTCTGTTTCTGTCTTACCCACCCTTTTAATAATATTTTATTGTGGAACATTTTATATACATGGGAAAGTAAACAAAACAGTTATAATCAACCTCTGTGTACCTATTCCCCAGCTTCAAAAAATACCGACTTAAGACCAATTTTGGTTCATCTACACCCCACCCACATTCCCAGACATCAAATCATTCCATCCATAACTATTTTATCAAGTATCTCTAAAGGAAATTGACTATTAAAAATAACCATCATACCATTATCACATGGAAACAAATAAGTAATTTCTTAATATCTACTCAGTGTTCAAAATTCTAATTGTCTTGTGAAGAGGAGTTGGGAGAGGGGTAAGATAGGAGAAGGGGATGAAAAGGTACAAACCATAGGTATAAAATAAATAAGATACAAGAATGTAATTAATGTATAGGACAGGAAATCTAACCAATATTTTGTAATAACTTCAAATGGAGTATAATCTATAAAAATATCAAATCACTATGTACACACTTGAAACTAACAGAACATTGTAAATCCACTATACTCCAGTAAATAAATAATTCTAATTGCCTCCTTATAAATAAGTAAGATAAATAATTATCTTGTTTATAAATATTCTAAATACTCTTAAATTATGCTGTGTTTGAATCAGGATCAAAATTAGGTCCTTGCTATATAAAAAGCAAAGGGGACTTTCCTGGCAGTCCCGTGGTTAAGACTTCACCTTCCAGTGCAGGGGGTGCTGGTTTGATCCCTGGTTGGGGAGCTAAGATCTCACATGCCTCGCAGCCCAAAACCAAAAAACCAAAACATAAAACAGAGGCAGTATTGTAACAAATTCAATAAACACTTAAAACAAAATGGTCCACATCAATTAAAAAAAAAAAAGCAAAAAAAACAAATTAAATGAACAAACCAAACCAAACCAAACATGTAGATACAGAGAACAGAGCAGTGGTTACCAGAAAGGAAGAGGAGAGTAAAATGGGTAAAGGGGGATCCACCCTATGCTGATGGATGGAAACTAAATTTTGGTGGTGAGCAGACTGCGGTGCACACGGAAGTCAAAATACAATGTTTTAAGATTAGGTGATAGAAGTTCTTAGGTCCCTGTCAATCTATAAGCTCTCCCTCCATTTCTTGTTGTCCACCCCTCCCCACCCAATGCGATTACTTTGCTGAAGAAATCTGATCATTTGCCCTATACAGTTCCCCACTAATTCTGAGGGCGCGCCTTGTGGGCTTGTGTGCCCCTTTGTTAGCTAGAGTGCGATCAGACGGAAACTCGACTGCTCCGTTTGGCACAGCGGCATCACAGGTGGCCTCACCTGCTTTTAACTAAATTGCTGAATTCTTTGCATCCTAGTAAACGCTCCTAAACTCTTAATGGAAAAAGGAAGAAATAAATAAATAAATGAATAACCCCTCAACAACACTGGGTAGTCAACAAACTTCTTAATCTTTGTCAATTTGATAAGTAAACAAAGGTACCTCATTGTTTTTAATCACCCTTTAAAAATGTGTAATGAAGTTGAATATTTTTAACATGTCTACTGACATCTGTAGTTATGTTTCTGTGAACTCCTTGTTCAAGCCATTTGCTCATTTTTATGTTAGGTTATTATTGTTGTTTTATTTGTAAGAGAAGACATTGCCCCTTCTGTAGTTTGAATCACAAAACACACACACATGTGAGTGTGTCTGCCCACTTGGGTTGGGTTTTTCTCCCCTTTTTGATTGTACAGAATTAAAAATTTTTACATTACTTCATGGCCTTTGCACTTTTACAAGGCAGGAACATTCTTTCCTTTTCCCCAAATAGCTAGATAGTTGTCCCAATACCACCTATTAATCTGTCCATTTTTTTCTCCATTAATTTTACACATCTTTTTAATATTTATACCTCTTATATAAGTTCATTGGCTGCTATGTCTAAAAGTTATTAAATATTCGTGGCATTGAAAGGCAACTTCACTCAATCCTGACTTTAAGAGAACTCTTTCTAGCTTTTCACCTTAAAAAAACTCTGCTGGTTTTACGAAACTGTGTCATTTGCAGAAATGTTGATGGACCTGGAGACTGTCATACAGAGTGAAGTAAGTCAGAAAGAGAAAAACACATATCATATATTAACGCATGTATGTGGAATCTAGAAAAAATGGTATGGATGATCTTATTTGCAAAGCAGAAATAGAGACACAGATGTAGAGAACAAACATGGATACCAAGGGGGAAAGGGGGGTGGGTGGGGTAGGTTGAATTGGGAGATTGGGATTGACATATCCACTACTACGTATAAAATAGATTAACTAATGAGAACGTACCCTATAGCACAGGGAACTCTACTCGGTGCTCTGTGGTGACCTAAATGGGAAGGAAATCCAACAAAGGGGATATGTGTATCCATATGGCTGATTCACTTTGCTGTATGGCAGAAACTGACACAGGAGTGTAAAGCTATGCTCCAATAAGAAAAAAAAAAATTATGCTGCTTTTAGATTCAGTTTGACAGAAGAAGGATAGAGCCATCCATGTTTACTGAGTGAAATATCTTATCAAGGCTCTCAAAGACTTGCCCATACCGTAATCCTTAGAACTTGTGAGTGTTAGCATGCTCAGGTTTCAGGAGATGTGATTAAAGGAAGGGTTCTGGGATGAGGAGATTATCGTGGATTATCCAGTTGGGCCCTAAATGCCATCACAAAGCTTCCTGATAGCAGAGAGGCTGAGAGACACGAGACACACGGAGGAGCAGACGGAGGCAGAGGCCGGGGGATTCAGCCACAACCTGGAGAACGCCGCGAGTGCCAGCAGCTCCTGCAGGCTGGATTCTTTATCCCAGAGCCTCTGGAGGGAGCCTGACCTGCTGACACCTTGATTCTGGATTTCTGGCCTCCAGAAATGTGAAAGAATAAATTTATGCAGTTTTAAGCCACCAAGTTTGTGGTTACTTGTTACAGCAGTTACAAGAAACTAGTACACTATGGGCGGACCTCGGAGATATCGTGGGTTCCGGTCCAGCCCCGGGCAATAAAGCAAATATCGCAAAAGAGCAAGTCACACGAATTCTTTGGTTTCCCAGTGCATGGTAAAGTTATGTTGACAATATAGAGTAGTCTATTAAGCGTGCAACAGCATTATGTCTAAAAAACAATGTTCATACCTTAATTTAAAATACTTTATTGCTAGAAAATGCCAACCATCAGTGAGCAAATGCTGTTAGAAAAATGGCGCCGATAGACTTGCTCGAGGCAGGGTTGCAACAAACCTTCAATTTGTAAAACATGCAATATCTGCGAAGCACGATAAAACGAAACCCAATAAAGACAAGGTATGCCTGTATTAGAAATGGATGCTGAATTTTACCAAATTCCCTTTCAACATTTATTGAAGTAATCCAGTGTCCTTCCTCTTATACCCAAGCTGCCACGCTCTCTACCAAATGGATTTCTTACTTTTTCCTTTTCTGTTTTCTTTCTTTCACCAACTCATTTTCACTCTCTTTATTTCCTCCTCAGCAGCTTCTGCCACTAAGCCTTCCTGAGGATCCTGTGTTCCTGCATTGCCTGTGGTGGTAGAAACTTAGAGCCTGCTAATCCCTGGATTCAAGAAACATCTAGAAAGTCTTAACTTGACAAAACAAGGGTGCAAAACAAAGTTAAGAAATTAAATGCAAACAAGAAGGAATAGGTATTAGTAAATGTTCCTTTCTCTGGAACAAAGGAGATGGTGCTGGCTTCCTTTCATTTCTCTCTAGCTTGGGGCCAAGGAAGAAATGTACCCTTTCCCCAGGCCTGTGTCACATTGTGAAATTCTTCATGTCCCCTGTCAACAAGAAACAAGAAGGTAAAGAAACCAGGGCCAAAGCAATCTCAGAAACTATGGCAAGATTCCTCACCTTGACACTCCAGCCCTGCAGCCTGAAAAAACTCAGGATCATCCTCTTCCCCATGGCTGTTTCTGCAGTATCTCTCACTTTTTTCTCTCCAGGGAGGCTGGACGTTTTTGAGAGTCATGTTTTACAAACCACAGCCTGGCAGAAAACCAGTGGCCTCTGCCTTTTGTTCTGCCACATACTTTGCTGGCTTCATGCATCCCCCACTGGTGACACTTCTGATTAGAGGTTCAGGATGGTTGATAAAAAAACAAAGACTAAGAAATAGCCTCAAGAAAACCACAAAACTTAAATGTGAGGTTTTCTGAAAAGAGAAAGCAAACAACTTTTTTTATGCATGTCTACTCATATTTCATTACTATTTCAGATCCTCATGGAACCCTTAAGGGAAAATTCCACACTCCTATAGAAGGACTTAGGTCCTTATCTCACCGTAATTAACAAATATTGCTTCAGGCAGTGCCATAACTCTGCGTGTCAAAGAAGTGGAGTTCTCTAGTCTTGGTCATATGTTTAGAAATTGTTCCAGGCACTCACCTTGAAACTTGTAAATCAGTTCATCTCTAAGACTAATTGCAAAAAAAAAAGTACAGTTGACCCTTGAATAACACAGGTTTGAACTGCACCGATTCACTTATATGTGGATTTTTTTCAATAAATATGGCATCTGTGTTTTCATTTTATAGTTCTTTAAATGAACTAAGTGTGGGGGAAAGTATGTGCTCAATCAGAGCTCACAATATGTGGAACCGAAAGAACTAGGGTTTGAGTCCTGATTCTACCCAAACTGTTTGAGCTTCCTGCCCCTGGGTGAGTCACTGATCAATTCATTTGTTTTTCAGGCAGAGATAGCAGTCTGCAGATTTTTGACTGTGGGGTGGGGGCAGGGGGTGTCAGTGCCCAATTGCTGCTTCGTTGTTCAAGTGTCAACTGTACATAAATTCCCTGTTGCATCCATAGAATGATCCACCTACCTATGTGATCAGAAATGGGAGGGAAAGATATAAATTTAAATACGCATCATGATGCCTTACACACAGCTACCTATACAGCTTCCCCAAACTGGTTTTAATGGCTAACCAAAAATTCAAGGAGATAATTTATAATGATCCCTGGATATACTAATTTTATAAGATTTTCTTTAGAAGAACTACAATCCTGCAGCCTGTGGAACAAAAACCACCTTCACAGAAAGATAGACAAGATGAAAAGGCAGAGGGCTATGTACCAGATGAAGGAACAAGATAAAACCCCAGAGAAACAACTAAATGAAATGGAGATAGGCAATCTTCCAGAAAAAGAATTCAGAATAATGATAGTGATGATGATCCAGGACCTTGGAGAAAGAATGGAGGCAGAGATCGAGAAGATGCAAGAAATGTTTTAAAAAGATCTAGAAGAATTAAAGAACAAACAAACAGAGATGAACAGTACAATAACTGAAGTGAAAACTACACTAGAAGGAATCAATAGCAGAATAACTGAGGCAGAAGAACGGGTAAGTGACCTGGAAGACAGAATGATGGAATTCACTGCTGTGGAACAGAATAAAGAAAGAAGAATGAAAAGAAATGAAGACAGCCTAAGAGGCCTCTGGAACAACATTGAATGCAACAACATTCGCATTATAGGGGTCCCAGAAAGAGAAGACAGAGAGAGAGAAATGACCTGAGAAAATATTTGAAGAGATTATAGTTGAAAACTTCCCTAACATGGGAAAGGAAAGAGCCACTCAAGTCCAGGAAGCGCAGAGAGTCCCATACAGGATAAACCCAAGGAGAAACACGCCGAGACACATAGTATGCAAATTGGCAAAAATTAAAGACAAAGAAAGATTATTGAAAGCAGCAAGGGAAAGATGACAAATAACATACAACCTCCCATAAGGTTAACAGCTGATTTCTCAGCCGAAACCCTACACCAGAAGAGAGTGGCATGATGTACTTAAAGTGATGAAAGGGAAGAACCTACAACCAAGATTACTCTACCCAGCAAGGATCTCATTCAGATTCAATGGAGAAATCAAAAGCTTTACAGACAAGCGAAAGCTAAGAGAATTCAGCACCACCAAACCAGCTCTACAACAAATGCTGAAGGAACTACTCTAAGTGGGAAACACAAGAGAAGAAAAGGACCTACAAAAACCCAAAACAATTAAGAAAATGGTAATAGGAACGTACATATCAATAATTACCTTAAACGTGAATGGATTAAATGCTCCAACCAAAAGACACAGGCTCGCTGAATGGATACAAAAACAACACCCATACATATGCTGTATACAAGAGGCCCACTTCAGACCTAGGGACACACACAGACTGAAAGTGAGTGGATGGAAAAAGATATTCCATGCAAATGGAAATCAAAAGAAAACTGGAGTAGCAATACTCAAATCAGAAGAAACGGGCTTTAAAATAATGTTACAAGAGACAAGGAAGGACACTACGTAATGATCAAGGGACCAATACAAGAAGAAGATATAACAATTATAAATATATGTGCATCCAACTTAGGAGCACCTCAATACATAAGGCAGCTGCTAACAGCTATAAAACAGGAAATTGACAGTAACACAGTAATAGTGGGGGACTTTAACACCTCACTTACACCAATGGACAGATCATCCAAACAGAAAATTAATAAGGAAACACAAGCTTTAAATAACACAATAGACCAGGTAGGTTTGATTGCTATTTATAGGACATTCCATCCAAAAACAGCAGATTACACTTCTCAAGTGGGCACAGAACATTCTCCAGGATAGATTACATCTTGGGTCACAAATCAAGCCTCAGTAAATTTAAGAAAATTGAAATCATATCAAGCATCTTTTCTGACCACAACGCTGTGAGATTAGAAATCAATTACAGGGGGAAAAACGTAAAAAACACAAATACATGGAGGCTAAACAATATGTTACTAAATAACCAAGAGACCACTGAAGAAATCAGAGGAAATCGAAAAATACCTAGAGACAAATGACAATGAAAACACGACAATCCAAAACCTATGGGATGCAGCAGAAGCAGTTCTAAGAGGGAAGTTTATAACTATACAAGCCTACCTCAAGAAACAAGAAAAATCTCAAACAATCTAACGTTGCACCTAAAGGAATTAGAGAAAGAAGAAAAAACAA
The DNA here is from genome assembly GCF_011762595.2 of Tursiops truncatus. Classification (NCBI taxonomy): domain Eukaryota; kingdom Metazoa; phylum Chordata; class Mammalia; order Artiodactyla; family Delphinidae; genus Tursiops; species Tursiops truncatus. Next base: position 56,039,569 of record NC_047053.1, read on the forward strand.
AACCCAAAGTTAGCAGAAGAAAAATCATAAAGATCAGAGCAGAAATAAATGAAATAGAAACAAACAATAGCAAAGATCAATAAAACAAAAAGCTTGTTCTTTGAAAAGATAAACAAAATTGATAAACCTTTAGCCAGACTCATCAAGAAAAAGAGGGAGAGGACTCAAATCAATAAAATTAGAAGTGAAAAAGGAGAAGTTACAACGGACACGGCAGAAATACAAAGCATCCTAAGAGACTACTACAAGCAACTCTATGCCAATAAAATGGACAACCTGGAAGAAATGGACAAATCCTTAGAAAGGTATAACCTTCCAAGACTGAACCAGGAAGAAATAGGAAATATGAACAGAGCAATCACAAGTAATGAAATTGAAACTGTGATTTAAAATCTTCCAGCAAACAAAAGTTCAGGACCAAATGGCTTCACGGGTGAATTCTATCAAACATTCAGAGAAGAGCTAACACCCATCCTTCTCAAACTCTTCCAAAAAATTGCAGAGGAAGGAAAACTCCCAAAATCATTCTGTGAGGCCACCATCACCCTGATACCAAAACCAGACAAAGATATGACAGAAAAAGAAAATTACAGACCAATATCACTGATGAATATAGATGCAAAAATCCTCAACAAAATACTAGCAAACAGAATCCAACAACACATTAAAAGGATCATACAACATGATCAAGTGGGATTTATCCCAGGGATGCAAGGATTCTTCAATATATGCAAATCAGTCAATGTGATACACCATATTAACAAACTGAAGAAGAAAAACCATATGATCATCTCAATAGGTGCAGAAAAAGCTTTTGACAAAATTCAACACCAATTTATGATAAAAACTCTCCAGAAAGTGGGCATAGAGGGAACCTACTTCAACATAATAAAGGCCATATATGACAAACCCACAGCAAACATCATTCTCAATGGTGAAAAACTGAAAGCATTTCCTCTAAGATCAGGAACAAGACAAGCATGTCCACTCTCACCACTATTATTCAACATAGTTTTGGAAGTCCTAGCCATGGCAATCAGAGAAGAAAAAGAAATAAAAGGAATACAAACTGGAAAATAAGTAGAACTGTCACTGTTTGCAGATTACGTGACACTATACATAGAGAATCCTAAAGATGCCACCAGAAAACTACTAGAGCTAATCAATGAATTTGGTAAAGTGGCAGGATACAAAATTAATGCACAGAAATCTCTTGCATTGCTATACACTAATGATGAAAAATCTGAAAGAGAAATTAAGGAAGCACTCCCATTTACCACTGCAACAAAAAGAATAAAATACCTAGAAATAAACCTACCTAAGGAGACAAAAGACCTGTATGCAGAAAACTATAAGACACTGATGGAAGAAATTAAAGGTGATACCAACAGATGGAGAGATATACCATGTTCTTGGATTGGAAGAATCAATATTATGAAAATGACTATACTACCCAAAGCAATCTACAGATTCAATGCAATCCCAATCAAATTACCAATGGCATTTTTTTACAGAACTAGAACAAAAAATCTTAAAATTTGTATGGACACACACAAGACCCCAAATAGCCAAAGCAGTCTTGAGAGAAAAAAGTGGAGCTGAGGAATCAGACTCCCTGACTTCAGACTACACTACCAAGCCACAGTAATCAAGACAATATGGTACTGGCACAAAAACAGAAATACAGATCAATGGAACAGGATAGAAAGTCCAGAGATACACCCACGCACCTATGGTCAACTAATCTATGACAAAGGAGGCAAGGATATACAATGGAGAAAAGACAGTCTTTTCAATAAGTGGTGCTGGGAAAACTGGACAGCTACATGTAAAAGAATGAAATTAGAACACTCCCTAACACCATACACAAAAATAAACTCAAAATGGATTAGAGACCTAAATGTAAGACCGGGCACTATAAAACTCTTAGAGGAAAACATAAGCAGAACACTCTATGACATAAATCACAGCATGATCTTTTTTGCCCCACCTCCTAGAGTAATGGAAATAAAAACAAAAATAAACAAATGGGACCTAATGAAACTTAAAAGCTTTTGCCCAGCAAAGGAAACCATAAACAAGACGGAAAGACAACCCTCCAAATGGGAGAAAATATTTGCAAATGAATCATCGGACAAAGGATTAATCTCCAAAATATATAAACAGCTCATGCAGCTCAATATCAAAAAAACAAACAACCCCATCCAAAAATGGGCAGAAGACCTAAATAGACATTTCTCCAAAGAAGACATACAGATGGCCAAGAAGCACATGAAAAGCTGCTCAACATCACTAGTTGTTAGAGAAATGCAAATCAAAACTGTGATGAGGTATCACCTCACACCAGTTAGAATGGGCATCATCAGGAAATCTACAAACAACAACAAAAAAACCCAACCAAACAAAAAACAAATAAGATTTTCTTTAGTTCACAGGTCTGTATTGGATTGATTTCAATTGCAGAGTATGGATGGCATTTCTTACAAGTCTTTATTACTGGGGAGCAGGGTGAAGGCCTGAGGGAGGTGCCCACTCATATCTATATATAATTAGATGGTTAAATTGGGAAACAACTCAACATGGCGCTGTGAAAAAAGAGGACTTACGGGAAGGGGCCAGGCCATAGCACTCATTAGCTGTAAGATCTTAAGAAGTTATTAATCTAAGTCTCATCCTTAAAATGAGAATACCAGTATCTACCTTGGTGGGACTGAAGGAGCAACAGCGCAATATAGGCAGGACCACAGGATAAGCATGTGTTGGATAAATAAATACTGAAAGTTGCCTGGTCAGCTACACTGCTATTTGGGGCAAGTGCTTTCTTTGTTGTTACTGTTTTAATTTATTTTATTGAAGTATAGTTGATATATAGTGTTGTACTGTATTAGTTTCTGCTGTACAGCAAAGTGATTCAGTTAGACGTATACATATACATTCTTTTTCATTCTGGTTTATCACAGGATACTGAATATAGTTCCCTGTGCTCTACAGTAGGACCTTGTTGTTTATCCATTCTCTATATGATAGTTTGTATCTGCTAATCCCAAACTCCCAATCCACCCCTCCCCAACCCCCTCCCCCCCGGGCAGCCACAAGTCTGTTATCTATGTCTGTGTGTCTGTTTCTGTCCCGTAGATAAGTTCATTTGTGTCATATTTTAGATTCCACATATAAGTGATATCACATGGTATTTGTCTTTCACTTTCTAACTTTCTTCACTTAGTATGATCATCTCTGGGTCCATCCATGTTGCAGGCAGGTGCTTTCTTACAAGTAGCAGCTCGTGAAAATAATAAAAGCAACTAATACTTACTGAGAACGTATAACATGCAAGGCACAGTGCTCAGCACTTCTCATAAATTCTTAATGGTCACTGCAACTCCATGGGGTAAGTATTACCTCCACTTCAAGGGCCTTGTCCCGATACACAGAGCTTACACAGAGCTGACCAGTCAGCTTTCCCATGTAACTACATTTCGTCCTTGAACCACAATTACTTTTTAGCAAAAGTCTTATTTCCATGGGCTTGTAGAAGGATTCTTGCTGAACCGTGTCAGGACGACACATAAAATCTGGGAGGCAGAGGGCCCTTCAAAATGGCGGAGGAGTGAGGAGACGTGGAGATCATCTTCCTCCCCACAGATACATCAGAAATACATCTACATGTGGAACAGCTCCTACAGAACACCTACTGAACGCTGGCAGAAGACCTCAGCTTCCCAAAAGGCAAGGAACTCCCCACTTACCACTTAGCAAAAGAAAAAAGTAAAAACAGAGATAAAAGAATAGGGACGGGACCTGCACCTCGGGGAAGGAGCTGAAAAGGAGGATAAGTACCCACACACTAGGAAGCCCCTTCAATTGCGGAGCCGGGGGGTCGGCAGCGGGGAAGCTTTGGAGCCACGGAGGAGAGCGCACCAACAGGGGTGCGGAAGTCAAAGCGGAGGGATTCCCGCACAGAGGATCGGTGCCGACCAGCACTCACCAGCCCGAGAGGCTTGTCTGCTCACCCGCCGGGGCAGGCGGGGCTGGGAGCTGAGGCTCTGGCTTCGGAGATCAGATCTCAGGGAGAGGATTGGGGATGGCTGCGTGAACACAGCCTGAAGGGGGCTAGTGCATCACAGCTAGCTGGGAGGGAATCCGGGAAAAAGTCTGGACATGCCGGAAAGGCAAGAGACCTTTGTTTCTGGGTGCGCAAGGACAGGGGATTCAGAGCACCGCCTAAACGAGCTCCAGAGATGGGCTCGAGCCGCGGCTACCAGCACAGACCCTAGAGATGGGCATGAAACGCTAAGGCTGCTGCTGCAGCCACCAAGAAACCTGTGTGCGAGCACAGGTCACTATCCACACCTCCCCTCCCGGGAGCCTGTGCAGCCCGCCACTGCCAGGGTCCTGGGATCCAGGGACAACTTCCCAAGGAGAACACACGGCGCGCCTCAGGCGGGTACAACGTCATGCTGGCCTCTGCCGCCGTAGGCCCGCCCCGCACTCCGTGCCCCTCCCTCCCCCCTGGCCTGAGTGAGCCAGAGCCCCCGAATCAGCTGCTCCTTTAACCCCCTCCTGTCTAAGCGAAGAACAGACGCCCTCAGGCGACCTACACGCAGAGGCGAGGCCAAATCCAAAGCTGAACCCCAGAAGCTGTGAGAAAAAAGAAGAGAAAGGGAAATCTCTCCCAGCAGCCTTGGGAGCAACGGATTAAATCTCCACAATCAACTTGATGTACCTGCATCTGGGGAATACCTGAACAGACAACGAATCATCCCAAATTGAGGAGGTGGACTTTGGGAGCTACGGTAGACTTGGGGTTTGCTTTCTGCATCTAATTTGTTTCTGGTTTTATGTTTATCTTAGTTTAGTATTTAGAGTTTATTATCATTGGTAGATTTGTTTATTGATTTGGTTGCTCTCTTCCTTTTTTTTTTTAATATATATATTTTTTCCTTTTTCTCTTTTAGTGAGTGTGTATGTGTATGCTCCTTTGTGTGCTCTTGTCTGTATACATTTGCTTTTACCATTTGTCCTAGGGTCTGTCTGTCCAGTTATTACTTTTTTTTTTTTTACTACAGTTCTTGGCGCTTGTTATCATGGGTGGATTTGTTTTTCGTTTGGTTGCTCTCTACTTTCTTTCTTATTTTTTTAATACTTTTTAATTTTTTAATCCTTAATAATTTTTAAATTTTTATTTTAATAACTATTTATTTATTTTTCTTTCTTTCTTTCTTTCTTTTTCTCCCTTTTCCTCTGAGCCAAATGGCTGACGGGGTCTTGGTGCTCCGGCCAGCCGTCAGGCCTCAACCTCTGAGGTGGGAGAGCCAACCTCAGGACATTGGTCCACCAGAGCCCTCCCAGCCCCAAATAATATCAAACAGTGAAAGCTCTCCCAGAGATCTCCATCTCAACACTAAGAACTAGCTCCACTCAGTGACCAGCAAGCTACAGTGCTGGACACCCTGTGTCCATTAAATGCACCAACATTTGAATTATAGGGGTCCCAGAAGAAGAAGAGAAGAAAAAAGGGACTGACAAAATATTTGAAGAGATTATAGTTACAAACTTCCCTAATATGGGAAAGGAAATAGTCAATCAAGTCCAGGAAGCACAGAGAGTCCCATACAGGATAAATCCAAGGAGAAACATGCCAAGACACATATGAATCAAACTGTCAAAAATTAAATACAAAGAAAAAATATTAAAAGCATCAAGGGAAAAGCAACAACATAGAAGGGAATCCCCATAAGGTTAACAGCTGACCTTTCAGCAGAAACTCTGCAAGCCAGAAGGGAGTGGCAGGACTTATTTAAAGTGATGAAAGGGGAAAGCCTACAACCAAGATTACTCTACCCGGCAAGGATCTCATTCAGATTCGACAGAGAAATTAAAACCTTTACAGACAAGTGAAAGCTAAGAGAATTCACCACCAAACCAGCTTTACAACAAATGCTAAAGTAACTTCTCTAGACCGGAAACACAAGCGAAGGAAAAGACCTACAAAAACAAACCCAAAACAATTAAGAAAATGGTAATAGGAACATACATATCGATAACTACCTTAAATGAAAATGGATTAAATGCTCCAACCAAAAGACATAGACTGGCTGAATAGATACAAAACCAAGACCTGTATATATGCTGTCTACAAGAGACCCACTTCAGACCTAGGGACACATACAGACTGAAAGTAAGGGGATGGAAAAAGATTCCATGCAAACAGAAATCAAAAGAAAGCGGGAGTAGCAATTCTCCTATGACAGAAAATAGACTTAAAATAAAGACTATTACAAGAGACAGAGAAGGACACTACATAATGATCAAGGGATCAATCCAAGAATATATAACAATTGTAAATATTTATGCATCTCAATACGTAAGGCAAATGCTAACAGCCTTAAAAGGGGAAATCGACAGTAACACAATAATAGTAAGGGACTTTAACACCCCACCTTCACCATTGGACAGATCCTCCAAAATGAAAATAAATAAGGAAACACAAGCTTTATGTGACACATTAAACAAGATGGACTTGATTGATATTTATAGGACATTCCATCCAAAAACAACAGAATACACTTTCAAGTGCTCATGGAACATTCTCTTGGATAGATTATATCTTGGGTCACAAATCAAGCCTTGGTAAATTTAAGAAAATTGAAATCGTATCAAGTATCTTTTCTGACCACAACATTTTGAGACTAGATATCAATTACACGAAAAAAATCTGTAAAAAATACAAACACATGGAGGCTAAACAATACACTACTAAATAACCAAGAGATCACTGAAGAAATCAAATAGGAAATCAAAAAATACCTAGAAGCAAATGACAATGAAAACACAATGACCCAAAATCTATGGGATGCAACAAAAGCAGTTCTAAGAGGGAAGTTTATAGCAATACAATCCTACCTCAAGAAACAAGAAACGTCTCAAATAAACAACCTAACCTTACACCTAAAGCAGTTAGAGAAAGAAGAACAAACAAACAAATGAAAAACCCGAAGTTAGCAGAGGAAAGAAATCATAAAGATCAGATCAGAAATAAATGAAAAAGAAATGAAGGAAACAGTAGCAAAGATCAATAGAACTAAATGCTGGTTCTTTGAGAAGATAAACAAAATTGATAAACCATTAGCCAGACTCATCAAGAAAAAAATGGAGAAGACTCAAATCAATAGATTTATAAATGAAAAAACAGAAGTAACAACCGACACTGCAGAAATACAAAGGATCATGAGAGAGTACTGCAAGCAACTATATGCCAATAAAATGGACATCCTGGAAGAAATGGACAAATTATTAGGAAAGCACAACCCTCCGAGACTGAACCAGAAAGAAATAGAAAATATAAATAGACCAATCACAAGCCCTGAAATTGAAACTGTAATTAAAAATCTTCCAACACACAGAAGCCCAGGACCAGATGGCTTCACAGGCAAATTCTATCAAACATTTAGAGAGGAGCTAACACCTATCCTTCTCAAACTCTTCCAAAATATAGCAGAGGGAGGAACACTCCCAAACTCATTCTACGAGGCCACCATCACCCTGATACCAAAACCAAACAAAGATGTCACAAAAAAGAAAACTACAGGCCAATATCACTGGTAACATAGATGCAAAATCCTCAACCAAATACTACCAAACAGAATCCAACAGCACATTAAAAGGATCATACACCATGATCAAGTGGGGTTTATCCCAGGAATGCAATGATCCTTCGATATACACAAATCAATCAATGTGAAACACCATATTAACAAGTTGAAGGAGAAAAACCATATGATCATCTCAGTAGATGCAGAAAAAGCTTTTGACAAAATTCAACACCCATTTATGATAAAAAAAAAAAAAAAACCTCCAGAAAGTAGGCATAGAGGGAACTTACCTGAACATAATAAAGGCCATATATGACAAAGCCACAGCCAGCATTGTTCTCAATGGTGAAAAACTGAAACCATTTCCACTAAGATCAGGAACAAGACAAGATTGCCCACTCTCACCACTATTATTCACCATAGTTTTGGAAGTTTTAGCCACAACCATCAGAGAAGAAAAAGAAATAAAAGGAATCCACATTGGAAAGGAAGAAGAAAAACTGTCACTGTTTGCAGATGACGTGATACTATACATAGAGAATCCTAACAATGCCACCAGGAAACTACTAGAGCTAATCAATGAATTTGGTAAAGTAGCAGGATATAAAATTAATGCACAGATACCTCTTGCATTCCTATACACTAATGATGAAAAATCTGAAAGAGAAATTAAGGAAACACTCCCATTTACCATTGCAACAAAGAGAAAATACCTAGGAATAAACCTACGTGAGGAAACAAAAGACCTGTATGCAGAAAACTATAAGACACTGATGAAAGAAATTAAAGATGATACAAACAGATGGAGAGATACACCATGTGCCTTGCACTGGGAGAATCAATATTGTGAAAATGACTATACTACCCAAAGCAATCTACAGATTCAGTGCAGTCCCTATCAAACTACCAATGGCATTTTTCACAGAACTAGAACAAAAAATTTCACAATTTGTATGGAAACACAAAAGACCCTGAATAGCCAAAGCAATCTTGAGAAAGAAAAATGGAGCTGGAGGAATCAGGCTCCCTGACTTCAGACTATACTACAAACCTACAGTAATCAAGACAGTATGGTATTGGCACAAAAACAGAAAAATAGATCAATGGAACAGGATAGAAAGCCCAGAGATAAATCCATGTACCTATGGTCAACTAATCTATGACAAAGGAGGCAAGAATATACAATGGAGAAAAGACAGCCTCTTCAATAAGTGGTGCTGGGAAAACTGGACAGCTACATGTAAAAGAATGAAATTAGAACACTCTCTAACACCATACACAAAAGTAAACTCAAAATGGATTAAAGACCTAAATGTAAGACCAGACACTATAAAACTCTTAGAGGAAAACATAGGCAGAACGCTCTATGACATCAGTCAAGGATCTAGACAGCAAGATCCTTTTTGACCCACCTAGAGAAATGGAAATAAAAACAAAAATAAACAAATGGGACCTAATGAAACTTCAAAGCTTTTGCATAGCAAAGGAAACCATAAACAAGACGAAAAGACAACCCACAAAATGGGAGAAAATATTTGCAAATGAAGCAACTGACAAAGGGTTAATCTCCACAATATACAAGCAGCTCACACAGCTCAATATCAAAAAAACAAACAACCCAATCCAAAAATGGGCAGAAGACCTAAATAGACATTTCTCCAAAGAAGATATACAGATTGCCCACAAACACATGAAAGGATTCTCAACATCACTATTCATTAGAGAAATGCAAATCAAAACTACAATGAGGTATCACCTCACGGAATGGCCATCATCAAAAAATCCACAAACTATAAATGCTGGAGAGGGTGTGGAGAAAAGGGAGCCCTCTTGCACTGTTGGTGGGAATGTAAATTGATACAGCCACTATGGAGAACAGTATGGAGGTTCCTTAAAAAACTAAAAATAGAACTACCATATGACCCAGCAATCCCACTACTGGGCATATACACTGAGAAAACCATAATTCAAAGAGAGACATGTACCACAGTGTTCACTGCAGCACTATTTACAATAGCCAGGACATGGAAGCAACCTAAGTGTCCATCAACAGATGAATGGATAAAGAAGATGTGGCACATGTATACAATGGAATATTACTCAGCCATAAAAAGAAACGAAATTGAGTTATTTGTAGTGAGGTGGATGGACCTAGAGACTGTCACAGAGTGAAGTAAGTCAGAAAGAGAAAAGCAAATACCGTATGCTAACACATATATATGGAATAATAATAATTCAAAAGATGGTTGTGAAGAACCTAGGGGCAGGACAGGAATAAAGACATAGACGTAGAGAATGAATGGACTTGAGGACATGGGGAGGGGGAAGGGTAAGCTGGGACAAAGAGAGTAGCATTGACATATATACGCTACCAAATGTAATACAGATAGCTAGTAGGAAGCAGCCGCTTAGCACAGGGAGATCAGCTCGGTGCTTTGTGACCACCTAGAGGGGTGGGATGGGGAGGGTGGGAGGGAAACGCGAGAGGGAGGAGATATGGGGACATATGTATATGTATAGCTGATTCACTTTGTTATAAAGCAGAAACTAACACACCATTGTAAAGCAATTATACTCCAATAAACATGTTAAAAAAATTTTTTTTAAAAGGATAAAAAAAAAATCTGAGAGGCAGAGGAAAAAGTCCTGGATTAAATCTCCTATATAGATTTTCTACTTCTGTGTGGAGACTTCTCTAGACAAGAAATGCAAGCTATAAATCTGTTTACCAGGAACTATTGTGACATGACCTAGGTCTATCGGGAGATCCAGACTCAACTGAAAAGCCATATTGCCATGAACTTTGCCCAAGACATTTTAACCTTTCTGGACTTTAGTTCCCCTGATGCTAAAATGGAAAACATTCCATCTGTATAGTAGGTAATTTTCTCGTTAAATGGCACTCTGGTATTTGACAGGAGCACTATTCCAGCTTTATTGATAACATCATAAAGTTTCCTACTATGAGAGAGCTCGGTGGTGTGTTTATAAACTAACACCTCTTCCCTAAGGGGGTTTCTGTTGAAATTGATAAGCCTATTCCCTATTCCCTTAAATTACATTTAGCAGGAGTGTATCAGTCAAGTGACTCTTTCAGAGTGGTGACTGTGGCTACTGTTTGCAGAATGCTGTGTCTCAGTGATACTCGTGCTGTGTGGTGATATCCCTCTCAATGACAAGGAAGGGGCTCTTAGTTCACTAGTGAATTCCTTGATCACCTCATCCTGACAGTAATCTCACCTCATGCTTCTTACTTCCTCCTGGCGGATTCACCAGTCTCAGGCTAAACTAAACACTCAAGGCCACTGAGCCTCGTAGATCTAGCTACATGCCAGAAACCTTAACATTCAAACTAAACTAAATGCACAAAACCAAATACATCTCCACAACCATCTTGGGGCACTTGCTGCATAGGAAGAACTCCTGTCTCTTACTAAGGATGGTATTTTCTCTCCAGGATGCCACTCTGTTCTCCAATGCCTAAAAAATAAATAAACAAACAAACTAGGGCTTATACCAAATAACGCTCTCCCTGCATCTGTCCATGTAACCAGAACACGAGTCCACATGTGGCCATTGGGCTTCTAGCACAATGCCTGGGAAAACCATTTAGAGAATTCTCTCTCCTCCTCGCTGCAGTCTCATTCTGCGTTCCCACCCAGAATTGTTCTAGGTATGATATGTTCTAGACTTAATTTTAGCACAGGGCTGGTAACTTTGAAACCTCAGGCTCTTCCTCAAAAGTACCCATCAAGGAAAATAGGAAAAGACACAGACTTTCCCCAAAATAAGGTTACTATGGGGGGAAAAAAGAGAACATAGGATATTAAGGAAGAAATCAGGATCTAAGGGAAGTTTTGGTGTTGGGGTTTTTTGTACTTTTGTTACTGCTTTCTAAAAAACGATGGGAAATTTGACCAAGAATCCAGCCAAGGAAAGAATCCAGTGGGAGACAGAGACCAGAGAAACAGCACCGATGGGGCAAAATCCCAGGGGACGTGGTGGGATCCACAGCCCAGAGGAGAGAGTTTAGACTCAGAGAAAGGAGTGGAGGGTCCCTCTTTAAGACAAGAAAAAAGAAGGACATTAAGAGTGACAACAAAGACAAAACTCTATGTGAAGGGAAGTACTGACACATAACGGGGTTCTGCCACGATTTCCCATGGGGTCCAGGAAACACGAGGCCAAGGAACATTAGAAACAGCCAGAATAGGTCAGCAGAGGGGGTTCCTATAGTTTCAAATGAAATCTTACCAAGGACTCTTGCAGTATATGAGCTCCTGAGGAAGTAGCTAATATTCTATGAGAAACAAGAGAAAATTCCAACAAGCAACTCAGTTATGTAAGGCTGGAAAGTCGGTAGATGTGCTCTAAACCCTCCTTATTTCTTCTCAGAACCTCCCCATTCCAAAGCTGCTCATCATAAAACCTGGAAACAAAAGAGTCAGAAGTGGTTCCCAGCTCAAGAACCATCCATGAATCTCAAAGGCCATATGTGAGTACACAATGCATTTTACTCTTCAATAAATTTTAGAAAGTTTGCTACTAAAGAGTTGGAATTCTTAATCTCCAGAGTTGCAAACCCCAAGCTCTACAATAGGTCCAGACATTACCTTTTTTGAAAATGCCAAAGCAGTTAAACCATGTTACATTTTCATCAGCGATGTATGAAAGTTCCAGTTTCCCTACATCCTTACCAACACTTATTTTCTGTTTTTTGGACAACAGTCATCGTAGCGGATATGAAGTGATATCTCATGTGGTTTTTATTTGCTTTTCTCTGATAATGACATTGAGCATAATTCATGTTTATTGACCATTTATATATCTTCTCAGCGAAATGTCTGTTCAAATTCTTTACTTGTTTTTTAATTGGATTACTTGTCTTATATTATTAAGTTGTAAAAGTTCTTTACATATTCTAGAACAAGTCCCTTATCAGATACATAGTTTATAAATATTTTCTCTTGTTTTGTGGGTTGTCTGTTTACTTTCTTGATGGTGTCTTTTGCCACACAGAAGTTTTTAATTTTACTGAAGTCCAATTTCTCTCTCTTTTCATTGGTTGCCTGTGGGTTTGTTGTCATACATAAGAAACCATTGCCTAATCCAAGGTCATGAAGACTTACACCTATGTTTTCTTCTAAGGATTTTAGAGTTTTAGTTCTTACATTTAGGTCTTTGATTCACTTTGAAGTAATTTTGTATGTGGTGTGAGGAGAGGGCTTAAATTCACTCTTCTGCATGTGGATATCCAGTTGTCCGAGCACTATTTGCTGAAAAGGCTACTCTTTCCCTATTGAATTATATTGGGACGCTTGTTGAAAATCAACTGATTGTAATCAGGGTTTATTTCTGGGCTCTCATTTGATTCCATTGATGTATGTTTATTCTCATGCCAGTACGAACTGTCTTGATTACTGTAGCTTTGCAGTAAGTTTTGAAATCAGGAAGTGTGATTTCTCAAAGTTTGTTCTCTTTCAAGGTTGTGTGGCTATTCTGTGTCCCTTGGATTGCCATATGAATTTTAGGATCAGTTTGTCAGTTTCTGCATAGAAGCCAGCAGGAATTCTGATGGGATTGCATTGAATCTGTAGATTAATTTGGGAGTATTGCCATCTTGACAATACTCCATGTTCTGATCCCTGAACGTGGTATATCTTTCTAATTACTGAGGCTTTCTTTAATTTGTCTTGACAATGTAACTTTCAGAGTATAAGACTTGCACTTATTTTGTTAAATTTATTCCCAATTATTTTATCATTTTAACATTATTATAAATGGAATTGTTTTTCTTAATTTCATTTTCAAATTGCTTTTCAAATACACAATTGATTTTTGTGTATTGAATTTGTATCCTGCAACCTTGCTAAACTGGCTTATCAGTTCTAATAGTTTTTTAGTGGATTCCTTGGGATTTTCTATATATAACAGTGATATCTTTACTTCTTATTTTCCAATGTGCCTGGCTTCTATTTCATGTTCTTGCCTAATTGCCCTGGCAATATACTGTTGAATAGAAGCAGCAAAATCGAGCGTCCTTGACTTGTTCCTGACCTGAGGGGAATGTCCTCTGATTTTGCCTTGACTCCTGCCAACGCCTCATGTAGACAACCATCAATAGATAAATAAAGTAGGGTCTGGAATAGTATAGTAATTGCTCCTTGTTATTTAAAATTCCCTGAGATGATGGTAAAAGTGTAAATTGGTATAAGCCCTATTGTGGGTGGTTTGACAAAAATCTATATTACAAATGCACATTCCCTTTGTCCTAGCAATTCCACCACTAGACCTATATCCTACAGATACACCTCCCTCTTATTGAAATGATGTATGTACAAATTTATTCAATGCAGCACTGCCCGTAACATCAAATGTACAACAATAGGGGATGGACTCAGTGAAGAAGTAGGTGCAGCACATTAGAAAATAGCAATATTGGTTGCAAATGGGAGAGCAGCCAGGATATTGGAGGACGAAAGTGGGAAAAAGACAATAGACTTTAAATCTTTGTATACTTTTTCAATTTGACCCCTGTAAATATATTACCTATTCAGAAAACTAAGTTTAAAATATGAAGAATAAAATCAAATGCCATAAAAGCCAGTAAGTAGTTAATAACAAGTAACAGAACAGTCTTGAAAGGACTGGAAAGAAGTGGTGCGTGGTGGTATCCAGAGTCTTGACGTCGTCAGAACCTACGTTCTTTTTCTGAGTCTGCTGCTAACTAGAAACTTGGAGTCATAAGTTGCTTAACTTTTCTGGACTCGATTTCTTTGCCGGAAAATTCTGTGGTCAGACTGGTTTATGGCCTACACAACTAATACAGTTAACATTTTCTGAGCCCAGCCCTATGCCGCGCCCTTTATATGCCTTTGAGTCTCATAGTCACTCTACAGAAATAAGCTATTTCATCGAAAAATTAGAAAGAGAATTACTGTATGATCTAGCAATTCTTCTGAGTTTATACCCAAAACAACTGAAAGCAGAGGGTACAACGGGCTGAATGACCCCTTCCACACAATTCATATGTTGGAGTCCTAATCCCAACACCTCAGACCATAATTGGAGACAGGGTCTTTAAAGAGGTAATTAAGTTAAAATATGGTCATGCGGGTGGGTCATTAGGAAATTTGGATACTCAAACACAGAGGAATGTATTCCCATCCAGGTCTGAACCCAAAGCCCAAGCTAGAGATCCAACTTTTCCACCCTAACACTTAATTGCTTTTTATCTTAAATCAGGAAGAAACGCTATTTTTTACATTCTTTTTTTCCTATTACTTTCGAATGATTTTGTTTTCCCAACAAGCATTTTGTTTGTTTACCTGCTCTGGAGGTTTAAGTTTTCTCCAGGGAGACTTGAGTTGTTCCCTTTCTTTGTCTCTCCGACCAATCTCTGTATTCCTGACTTGTCCTACAGACTCTTATTTCAGGATCCAAAAAAGTAAGAATGAAATGGAACTTTTCCAAACTTCCCAGGGGCTATAGTGAAAGATGCCACGAGAGCTTCCTCCTTCTATGCCGCAGACTACCATCTCTGAAGTTAAATGCATCGCTACTTCTCCCCATTGCCTCAGTATCCAAAAGCTGGGCCCTGTTGGGCCAGGGCTTTGGTCTCTGAAAAGCTGAAACTAGTACCGTCCCAGGGGTTAGACTCTGCAAAGAGTCCTGTTCTCCCCGTGTGCCAAGGTGCAAACAGGCTGGGGCTGGTGGGAGGAACAGAATGTCTTATGACAAAGAGGAGGGGCGCAGAGATAGCCACAAGCAGCAAGAGGAACAACCACGGTGTTCCACGTGCTGTGGAAGGAAAGTGAAAGAACATGAAGGGGCCAAAGGGAGATGTGAAACTCTAGGAAACGATACCCAGTACTTTAGAACGCTTAGCTCTCAAGAATGTAAGCTCCATAAACAGCTGAATGGTTCTTTTAAATGACTTTTTCTTAAATTTTACAAAATCAAGTATGAAATCTTTCAACTTGGGAATATCAGGTTAACTCTCCAAACCCTTCTGTGCCGGGGAAGAGCAAACACCAAGTAACTGTGCAGCCGCAGACATATTATAGAAAGTAGAAGCACATTTCCCGGGCTTAGCTCCCCAAATAGTCTCGCCATCAGTCAGAATCTGTTACATATGGCTCCGAGAAGCTGCTCACATTCTAAGGTGGTACTGAAATTCTGTCATATTTAACACTGCTTTGAATACGCAGGCCGTTAACTAGGGCTAAGATTTATTACTGAAATAGAGTGAGTCGCTCTGGCTATTGGAGTCTCTTTCCGGCAGGAAGCAACCTGTTCTGGACATTCCGGCAGAGGCTGGGGTCACCGGCCACGCCACAGTCCCTCTGCACACTTACCGGCCACGTCGTTTTTCAGTGAACTGAACGTGTGTGCAAGCACAAGCCGAAACACAGCCTGATCGGACCCGGGAAGGAAAACGGAGACGCGTACACTGAACGTGAAGCTCAGCTCAAAGCCCCTCCCAGTCTTTATCCTCGGGACTCCAGAGGATATCCCAGCTCCGTGGTAGCCAGGCTGCAGGCTGCCTGACGCCACACGACTGAACTTGGCCGGGGAATAATCCAAGGTATCACGGCTAGATAAGGGTGGAGGAAGGTGTGCTTTGCCCACACCCTGAATTTTCCTTCCTTGACCATCTGGAGCGGAGTGTGTGCATGAGACAAGTCTGGCGGCCCCCCCATCTCCCCACCCTCCCCCCGCCCCCTCCCATCTCTCCACCCTCCCCCCGCCCCCATCTCCCCACCCTCCCCCCGCCCCCATCTCCCCACCCTCCCCCCGCCCCCTCCCATCTCCCCACCCTCCCCCCCCGCCCCTCCCATCTCCCCACCCTCCCCCCCCGCCCCCATCTCCCCACCCTCCCCCCGCCCCCATCTCCCCACCCTCCCCCCGCCCCCTCTCATCTCCCCACCCTCCCCCCCGCCCCTCCCATCTCTCCATCCTCCCCCCCGCCCCCCATCTCCCCACCCTCCCCCCACCCCCCTTCTCCCCACCCTCCCCCCACCCACTTCCTTTCTTCACGTGGCTTTCCAGTTCAGCACAGGTTTTGACCAGCTTCCACACGGATGGAGCCAAAGTACCTCCTCTCCCGTGTCTGGGCTCCTGCTCGAAGAGTTCTCAGACACCAAAGAAGCTGCTGGGCCTGCTGACACGCAGAAGCTGGGGGCTCGAGCGTGTTGGGGCCACTGTGATCAGCAAAGCACGCTGGACAGGAGTGATGAAACCCCTGTAGTGCGCAGGGCACACGACCCTGAGGTTCATTTCCGAGGCTCCTAGAGATGGTGTTAAACATTAGCTGTCGGTCTGCTGCTCTCCCTCCATCCCTGCTTCATCCACTAGTCCCTCCTCCTTACTGAGGTCGCACTGACAAACAAGTCTGTTGTACACAAGCCTCTATTTCAAGCTCTGAGTTCGGAGTCAGTATGTGTAGGTTGTGGTGCAGTCGGACCTGCCCTGGAGCCGTGGGAATCAGCAGAGCCCCGGTGCTTGAGGGGCGCTTGGAAGAATGCACGACTCTCCTATGGACATCAGCCAGCCTCCTGCGCTCAGTGCCTCCGCTGCTGGCACAAGGGACCCGTGAATGGGACGGCTCAGGTGGCAGGGAGGGAGGCTACGCCTGGGTCCAGAATACGGGCCCCCTCTTACCAACGACCTAGCCATTGCCACTGGGGATGTCTGACCAACCAGCAGTGGAGACGGATGTCAATCCCTACAGCACCTTCAAGGGGATCAGCCGGCCCCTTGGTGGAAGGTTAATTACCGACAGACCACTTGCACCCTGAAGGGAAGGAGGAGACAGCAAAATGCTTACTGGAATCCATAGCAACCCACTCCAAATGCGGGTCTGCCTTCTCTGCACGGAATGCCTCTGCGTGCGCACAGCCCAGGACGTAAGAATGCCCGACCTACCAGCGTGGGAGCCCACACCACACTGCGGCAAACCAAGGGGCTGAGTTTACGTCCAAGGAGGCGCAACAATGAGTGTATGACCAAGGGATCCGCCGGCTTGATCACAAACCTCATTGTTCAAAAGCAGCCACTTAGCTGACTGGTGGGATGGCCTCTTCCAAAGGCTCAGTTACGGCCCCAGCCTGAGAAAAGCGACCTGCTCCTCTGATTACACCTCAATTCATGCCCCATCCCTGGAATTGGTTTTTTTGGTTTTTTTTTTTTTGCAGTACGCGGGCCTCTCACCGTTGTGGCCTCTCCCGTTGCGGAGCACAGGCTCTGGACGCGCAGGCTCAGCGGCCATGGCTCACGGGCCCAGCCGCTCCGCGGCATGTGGGATCCTCCCGGACCGGGGCACGAACCCGCGTCCCCTGCATCGGCAGGCGGACTCTCAACTACTGCGCCACCAGGGAAGTCCCCCTGGGATTGTTTTAACAGCTTTATTGGAGTCTAATTGCTTTACAATGTTGTGTTAGTTTCTGCTGTATAGCAGAGTGAAGCAGCTCTATGCATACGTATATCCCCACATCTCCTCCCTCTTGCGTCTCCCTCTAGGTGGTCACCAAGCACCGAGCTGATCTTGCTGTGCTATGCAGCAGCTTCCCACTAGCTATAAATTTTACATTTGGTAGCGTGTATATGTCAGTGCTACTGTCTCACTTCGTCCCAGCGTCCCCTTCCCCCTCCCCGTAAAGACCCATCCCTGGAATTTCTGCAAGGAGACTTGCTTCCTGTCAGTGGGCAATGGTGTTGAGATCTGTGTACTAGGTGTGTTCACTGTTACTTTGTATCGCTTCTTCTTGGCCCTTTTATCAATCAATCGATCAGAGGCAGGAAATATATCAAAGTGTGTGCACATATACAGATACAAACATACAAATATACATACACCCCAACATAAAAGATCACATAGGTGTTCACCTCTGCATATGAATACACATACACACATCCATGTGCGTGTTTTAGAAATCATGAATCGACACCAATATGGCCCCTTCCAATCCATTGCCACAGAGTTCTTCTTGCTTTCTCTCATTTGCTCAATCCTATAATACCTCAGAAGGAGTGTCAAGATGACTTTCTGCATACGAGTGTACGTTTCTCATTTTACGAGTGATGAGATTTTGCCCCAAAGCTCCCCAGCATAAAGACGCCAACAGAGTGTCACACACGTTTGCCAGAACCATCTCTGGAAAAAGGCGTGGGACCATCGTGATTGGCTTAGAACAACCATCCTCCCTATCACCTCCATCTGGGCGCTGGGGTCAGGGCCTCTCCTCAAAACACAGGGAGGAGGTGACATACCAGAAGAAAATAGGGCTACTGATACAAAGAAGGCAGGGCGGCGACATAGCACGGATATCCGAGCGGCGACCAACTGGATCTGCTGCGTTAACCTACAATCCGTAGAGTGAATTGGGCAACACAAATCCTCCGAAATCATAGGGAGAATTTTCTTTGTGTGTCACATGCCTAATTTTCCGGGGAGAGGATCCTCAGCTATCATCTTTTCTCAGAGGGCGCGTGGACCCAAGAAAATGTTAGAACCATTTTTGTTCTAAACCAGCACAATCCTTAATCTTAAATTTACAGAGCACACGAGGTTTCCAGGAACTTAAACCCTAATTCAGAACATGCAGAAGTTTTTCCCAATCTCATTTATTACACCTCTGCTCCTAGGGCAGGAACAGAAAAGTGCACAGCCTTTGTCAGAATACAAATGCTTGTCTCAGTGTGAATCCTCCTTGAGCTTGTTTCCAGAGACTGATTTTCCTGGCTTCTAGGGCAATTAAGGGAGGCTAAATCCTCAGCGAATTAGCCATGCTGCCGTTCAGCGCTCATTCTTCTAAAGGAAAAGGGGACCGAGAGGGAGTCTACAAAGGAATGGGGGAAACAGAAGAGCAAATTGTTATGAAGAAGAAGAAAATCTATGGCTTAAAAGCCAAAGAACAGAAGTCAAGGCAGCTTGTCAGTTTCAATGTGTTTTCAGGGTTTTATCCCATTGGCTCCAAATGCAGCGCTCAGAGTCCTAGAAGTATGACCACCATCTGGCCCAGCTGTGGTTACAGAAAGAGATCAACTTGTCCAGAGCTTTAATCTTCCAGGGTTCCTTCAACAGTTCCATTTATCTATCTGAAAAGGCTTAATACAAAGGCATCTACTGCAGTCAGGGCAGGGTAGGGAGGAGGGTGTGGCATTAAAAAGCATGTGCCCTTGGGCATGGCCCTGAAATTTCTGCCAGGCAGACAACTGCTCTTCAGACAGAGATGAAAACACGGCTCTAGATTTTACTTAGCCACCTCGGCCACAGGGTGACCCAATAAAATGACCGTCCCACACGGGACACTTTTGAGAGTGAAAGAGGATACTGTTCACGATGAAACCAAGACAAGAGGTGTGAAGACGGGCAGTCCCAGCCAGTCAGGTGCATGGCGCCCTGCTCAGCCCGTGCTTGATAACACTACTCTCCTCTGCTTTGGTGTCTGTCCTTTATCCAGCACTTTGCATGTTGCTTATATTGTGTTAAACGTCACAGAGAATACAAAAGAGTAATGAAAATAACATAGCATACCATAATACACTGTAACATGGAGTCCTCACCCACAAAGAAGGGGCCATCGATCTTTTTTTTTAAATGTCTTTTAATTTAATTTTTTATTTATTTTTAATTGAAGTAGAGTTGATAGCCATCTGTCTTCACTCCAGCAAGACTCTGTCTTGAGCAATAGCCACTTTGGTAGCCGTGCCATCAAAACTAACTGACATTCACTCTGAGCTGAGGCAGGAGGGCCATTTGCATGCTTTGGTTTTTAAATCTTTGGTTCAGAATATATCCAAGTGACTCACTGGACTATTTTGGTCTTGGGGATCGAGCTGTATTCAGACAGTCTTGCTGCAATCACACATACCAGGGTAGACAGAGGCCCTCCTAAGAAACCACTGGAACATCTGCTGAGGCTGGAGTCCAGCAGATCTGACGGGGCACCGCTTGAAAATCTCCTGAGCCCTGATCATATTCTTATATTTTAAGTCATCTGCAAATCCTCTCCTGGGTCAAAAATCATTCGTGTACATTAACCTTCATTCTCTAAGTCCTCTTGGCTAAAAACACATTTCAAATCTAGGACTCCTGTTTCTTGCTCTCTCCATCACTGGCCAAAATAAAAAATAAAAATAAATTTAAAAAGATACCTTACCATGGAGGCTTAAAGAATAATGGGTTACTTTTAACAACAAATACCATAGGTTTCCTGAGTTCAAAAGTAGAAAATATTTATTATATATAAAGATTCAGAAAATAAAGAAAAGTACAAAGAAGGAAGTTAAAATTACCCAAATAAATTCCAACCACCCAGGCAAAGCCAGCGTTAATATTTTGGTGCATGACTTTGCAGACATTTTGGTATACATACTTATAACTATATATACTAACACAGATATAGAGTTTCCTCATAAAATTAAAACCCCACTGTGTACGCAGTTCTAATACTGCTTTTATCCCTTAGCATTTTATTGTGAATATTTTCTGCAGACACTAACCACAGTTTCATAAACTTTTTTTTAGTTGCAAAATATTTCATTCAAAGCACTGCAAACACCGGTTGTGAAGATGTCTATTTATATGTAATTATTAAGTGACCAATTGCATAGCTAGCATGCCTTAGTAGCAAGGGTGAAATATGTTTGACACTTAAAAAAAAAAAAAACAAGCTGAAAAACAATGTGCTAAGTCACTCAGCTTCACAGAACTTAGAGTCAACCCACTTAGAATAAACCAAGACCTCTGAAACGAACAGAGATCCAAATGAGGGTTGTATCGGACACATTTGCTCTAAAGGCTGATCAGAGAACATGCCCTGGAAAGGAAGATTTGCTAGATACTACAGCTTCTAGAGAAACAGAAAATCATTTGAAAATAATACGAAATCATTAAGCATCTTTAGCTTCCGACAGGCTTTGCCCTGTGCCAAGTAACGGCAACACAAAGATGACTAAGCCGTAATCTTAAGCAGGGTGCTTGAGCTCGCTGAGATCCAGCTGTGAGGAGTGGGCAGAAGGAAGTGACAACACGTCAGTGAAGAGCAGCATTACAGTTCCTGGGCAGTGAATGGATGTATTTTTCTCTCCTACTTTGATATTTTTTGATATATGTTCAATCAGTTTACCTGCTAGGAGACTATCAAGTGCAACCAACACTTTCACGATGTGCGGGCACTGTGCTACGTGCTATGGAAACAGAGATGAAAGAGACATGCCCCTGCCCTCAGGGAACTCAGGTTTTAGTAGAGACGACGGACACACAGCAAGTAATTATACTCGGAGTGACAGGAGCGTGACGGGGGAGCTCTGAGAGAACCTGAGCAACTCACCCACCTAAGTGAAGGCGTGTCTCAGGCTGGCTCCTGCAGAGGTGTGCACGGAGGTCGAGGGAGGGGGCGGGGAGAGGAAGAGGCAAGGCATCCCAGTAAAGGGAGCGAGCAAACACTGGTCAGCAGCAGAGAGGAGAGGCACGGCTGTACGGAGCACGCGAGGCGACGGAGCCAGGAGACGAAATCAGAGGTGAGCAGGCGGAACCACGGAAAGGTTAGAAGCGGCGAACCGGTGCGGCCACAGTTCTGTCTTCAACCGTGGCCCTGTGTCCTACGTCGTTGAAGAAATGGAAGGTGCGCGATGAGACCTCACCTGTCTCCCATCACAGGGTCACGAAGCGTCCATCTTCTCCTCCTTCCCTTCTCTACAGAGTAGGCAAGTCCTCTCCATCCGAGGCCCCCGCCTCCACTTGCCTCTGGATCCATCCACTCCCGTCCTAGGAAGGATTCCAGCGCCTCAGGTGTTGCTCCTCTGACAGCGCTCCCCAGCATCGCCATCATGCTACTCTTGTCTGGTTTATGCCTGTGAACACACAGCTAGGCTCCTGCACCTGCCGTAACAAATGCTTCACTTTATTCACATCCCCCTCCGCTCATAACTCCTGTTCGTTAAGAGCTGTCTGCACAGTACTGCGTTGTTTCTACTTCCTAACTTCTCCTTTCTTTGCTCAACCCACTACGATCTACTGTCCCTTGCCATCACACCCCTGATAAGGCTCTTGTCAAGGTCACCAAACACCGCTGTGGACACTTTTCTCATTTTACTCTAATCAAATGCTGGGGTAGCCAGAATATTCCCGCCCTCCAAAGACTTCCAGTTCCTCATCCGCAGAATTTGTGAACATGTGACCTTACGCGGCAAAAGGAACTTTGCTGCTGTGTTTACGGTTAAAGACCTTGAGACGGGGATCGTGACCTTACGCGGCAAAAGGAACTTTGCTGCTGCGTTTACGGTTAAAGACCTTGGGACGGGGATCGTGACCTTACGCGGCAAAAGGAACTTTGCTGCTGCGTTTACGGTTAAAGACCTTGAGACGGGGATCGTGACCTTACGCGGCAAAAGGAACTTTGCTGCTGCGTTTACGGTTAAAGACCTTGGGACGGGGATCGTGACCTTACGCGGCAAAAGGAACTTTGCTGCTGCGTTTACGGTTAAAGACCTTGGGACGGGGATCGTGACCTTACGCGGCAAAAGGAACTTTGCTGCTGCGTTTACGGTTAAAGACCTTGGGACGGGGATCGTGACCTTACGCGGCAAAAGGAACTTTGCTGCTGCGTTTACGGTTAAAGACCTTGGGACGGGGATCGTGACCTTACGCGGCAAAAGGAACTTTGCTGCTGCGTTTACGGTTAAAGACCTTGGGACGGGGATCGTGACCTTACGCGGCAAAAGGAACTTTGCTGCTGCGTTTACGGTTAAAGACCTTGGGACGGGGATCGTGACCTTACGCGGCAAAAGGAACTTTGCTGCTGCGTTTACGGTTAAAGACCTTGGGACGGGGATCGTGACCTTACGCGGCAAAAGGAACTTTGCTGCTGCGTTTACGGTTAAAGACCTTGGGACGGGGATCCCTTCGATTGTTTGCATTCACCCAGTCTAAACACATGAGTCCTTAAAAGTGGGCGAGGAAGACAGACGGGTCCAAATCTTCTTCGTCTCAAGAGATGACCTCCTCCACCCACTTGTTCAAACCAGCTGTCCTTAACCTCCTCCTGTTCTTTTGTCCTCATGTGTAGTCAAACAGGAGATCCCATTGACTTTACCTCCCAAAGTGATTCCAAACCTGCTCCTGTCTCCACCTCTCTGGCTAACGCCTCAGTCTACACCATTGTCACCTCTTACCTGGACCGGAACCACCTTCTCCCTGGCCTCCACACTTTCTCTTTCATCCTCCCCTAACCCATGCTCCATGAAGCAAGAGCAATCATGAAATGTAAGTTCGATAAAACTGCTCCTGTGCTTAGGATTCCTAAACGGCTTTGCATGGAACTTGGGTAAAATGCACTCCTTCCTATAAGCTACAAGGCCTTGTGTGAGACAATTCCTGCCCATTTCTCTGATCCCACCTTAAACCACTCTCATTCTCTTCCAGTTTCCAGTTCTTTGAGGCCCCCCAAGCTTTCACGCATCTCAGGGTCTTTGCACAAACCATTTTTCTGCCCAGAACGTTGATTTCCCCACATCTTTCCATTCCAGTTCCTTCTCATGCTTTAGATCTCAGCTTCAATGTCATCGTCAAGGACAGCCTTGCTTATCTACACAGCGAAGCGTGTCCACCCTTTTATCCTCCACCTCGAATCCTTGTTTGTTTCCTCTGTGATGCAGTGCAGTTTATAAACATGTTAGTTATTTGTCTGTGTACGTGACATGGCTTTGTTTGTCTTCAGCACTAGAAAATAAGCTCCGTGAGAGCAGAAACAGTGGTTGGTTCACTGTTTTATTCCTAGCCCTGAAAAGAGGGCGACTGGTCTGTAAGTGGTTGCTGAATGACTTCTTTAATCATTCTGGTGGCACATGGAGAGCAGATGGAGATGGAGAACAAGCCTGGAGACAGAAAAAGTGGCTGAGAGATAACCGCGGAGGTCCAAGTGAGAGAAGAGAGGAGCCTGGACTTGATCGGTAAACCGTAAAGATGGAGAGCCGGAAAAATGAGCTGCACTGAAAAGGTCTTCCTAAGAGGAAAGGCAGGTCCCAGCTGAGAACAAGAACACAGGAGAGGCAAATTCGAAAAGATGGGAAGAGGTGAGCTTGGGTTGGAGTAGAGTGAGGCTGAGGGAGCACCAGCAAACAGCTGTCTGTTTAAATCTAAACCTTCAGGAAAGGATTGGACAGGCAACCAAGATTTGAGAGGTACTGCTGTTCACAGATATGAGCATATTCACATTTCTGTAGTAGAGTGTTTCCAGGATGGTCCCAGTTGTCTCACCAAAAAGTGCAAGTCTAAAACCGTTGCTTCATCGTCAACCTAGCAGCAGCGAACATGGAAAGGGACTCAGTCCAGAGCCTTCCTCTAGAAGAACCGATCAATGCACAATGAAAGGAAACTCACCACAATGGCATTTCAGAGCTGCAAACAACCCCTTTTCCTCCTCTTCCCCCTCGATCATCCCAGACCTTCCTGGCTACAGATTTCCCGCTTCCTAACAAACATCAGCCCATGAGCGCCAAACAGCCGTGATGCCTGCAGAGCAGACCAAGGAGGTACTTTTCAGTATTAGATATAACACCACACGAGCTCAGGATTTCTCCCTCAGAGGCATTGAAACACAGATTCCAACATTTTCTAGTCTTT
Source organism: Tursiops truncatus (assembly GCF_011762595.2). Lineage (NCBI taxonomy): Eukaryota > Metazoa > Chordata > Mammalia > Artiodactyla > Delphinidae > Tursiops > Tursiops truncatus. Next base: position 56,064,790 of record NC_047053.1, read on the forward strand.
TCCTATGTATGTTTGTTATAAATGGTCACTCTTCCTTTTCTTAATCCCATAGTCTTTGCCTGATCGAGCAACCTTTACACCTGCCAGATGATGCAGGTGTGAGGAGACAACTGGCTGAGTGATATCCAGCTTCAAGTAGAGCAGTGACCAGCAGGACAGAGTGGTGTCCAGTCAGATGATCCGTTCATGAGTCATTACTGACCCTTACTGAAATCCACGTAGATACGAGGATGCACTTTTCTGCTTTGATAACAGTGCCTTTAACAGATTTCACGGCAGAATCTACCTTAACAAAACAGATGGCGTATCAGGAGTTCACCTGTTTACAGCTCTGAATCTATTTTTATAGATACACAGTATTCCAACGGGGAGTTTCCTACAAAATGCCCATTTAACTGATAACAAGTGAGTCACAGACCTTTGAAGCTGAAACAGGCCTTAAGGGAGTGGAAGTCATCTTACCCATCACCGATGAGCAAACTGAGGCTGTTGTAGGACATATAATTAGTCCTGTGAATAATGCATTTAACCCATACACCAAGTCTGTGAGATTTCAACTCAGGATGCGGAGAGCACAGGATTTTTGCTTTTGCTCTGACAGCAGGTGCAAGGTCTTTCCTAGATTCAAACCACTGGAAGGGATGTGGCACCGATGGCTTGAGAAGTGAATTCCACAAAGGAATTGGCCGAGGAATCGAGGTACGGGATGGGGAGAAAGATCCAGAAACTTGCTGGGAAAGCGGAGATCTTAATAAAAGTAACCATACTAACTAGCCTCTTACAATTTTTTAGCACCACTGTTTATGAAGTGCCTTTAACATAAGAGGCAAAGAGGTGCTGGCAGGGAGGGGGTAAAAGAGGAGGGCAGCCCATTTCCAAGGAGAAGGGAAAATGGCCGAGAGGAACGGGAACAGAGCAGCATCGCTAGGATGGGCGAACCCTCCGCCTGAGCCCCAGCTCCTCCGCTGTATAGTCAACAGAGTCAGCACGAGGGAGCACCGGAAGGCGGCCTTCCTTCTTTCAACCTGCTGCTAATTAGATCGCAGGGTGCTTAACAAACATCTGAATGAAGGCACATACACTGGGGATCTTAAAGCAAGATGAAGAAGTGTTTGCCTCTGCTGAGCTTTAAAGGTCAAATGAGGCTGCTTTTGATAGAAAATGCAAGAGGATGGTAAAAACGTAAATAAGGGAGCTAAGCGGGCAGGCTGTAACTTGTCAATTTATAGAAGGTAGTAACAGCATTTTATTTAAGACTTGGTGTTTGTGGTAGCCAGTTCAGTTAGCCCAGCTGGGGTCCCAACGAGGATGGAATGAATCTGGAATTCCTGCGTGGACTTTGCTCAATCTCACACGCACAGACTGCGGCTCAGAAATGGTCCCAGTCATTTAAAGGAGCTGTCTGACATTCATTATTCAATCAACAAACATTTTCAAGGAGGAGCTATTATGTGCCGGGTTCTGTGAGGGGGGTCTCTAAAAGTAAACAAAACGTCTCCTCTCTTAAGTGAGCATATAATCTAGCAGAGGATATAAAAAGATACCAAACTAAAAATAATAATTAGCAGTGATGGAGTGTTTATAAATGGGAAAGCACTATACTAAATATTATACATGTAACAACTCCTTTAATCTTCATGAAAATTCTATAGTCAACTATTACCATCTCCATTTTACAAATGAGAGAACCAGTCTCTAATAGGGGAAATAGTTCACATGCCCCAGAGCTGGGGTTTGGGATCAAAAATTTAATTTCAGAGTCCATTTTCTGGACTATGGAGTATGGTGATCATGTACTTTATCACCTAAATAGGGACACTTTTGTGATTGAAAGACAGTATGAAAAACAATAAAAATTATACAATATGTTAATATTTGTTTATTGATCAGCAGATTGGTTTCACCGTGGTGAACCTATACAATTCAAACCTGTTTTCTTCAAAATATGTATTAAAACGCATATGTATGTATATACATATGTACATTAAAGCAAAATGTAGAAAAATACTTCGTACTGATTAGCTGAACACTATAAAACGACACAAGCAGAATTATTTTTCTCGGCACGTGTTCACTTAAAAGTCAGTTTCTGAGCCATCAAGCCCCTAACGCTAGGTGTCACAGACCACAGCTTGGACCACAGGGATGACAAATACTGGCCTCCCCCCCAGGACGGGAAGGAACTAGCCAACCCTGGCCGCTCGGGTTTACCAGGAAGCAAGCACCCTGCAGGCTCTCTCTCCATGAAAGGCAAGGACAGGAGACCTAAGACGTTGCTGTGTCTGCGCCTTAACATAAAATCCCGCTTGCCGCATTAAACCCCACGCACGCATTGAGATCATGGCAGAAGCCAAGAACTGCAAGTGGTCGTCTGTGAAGCTCATCCTGGCTTGTTTTAATGCATCTACTAAATAATGACAGTTTACTTTAAAAAATAAAAATAAAAAATCTGGGGTAAATGCTAAACCAGATGGAATGCAGGACAAAGGAGTTGCCCAAGACTGTCCTGAACAAATGAGGATGCATGGTCTTCTAACTACTGAGCTAGTTAATCAACTGCCCTAACAGGAAGCAGATGTCAAAAGGAACGGCCACAAGCAAGCGGCACACATGTGCGGGAGTAGATCACCCCTGGTTTGGGTGATTAAAACAACTTTTCTTTTGCCTTTTATTATACGAAAATGTAAACATACACAAAAGAGAACCATCTAATGAACCCCTAAGTACCCATCACCCTGATGAAACAATTACGGATTCTGGGCCAGTCCTGCTTCATCTACAGCCCTGCCCCCGCTAGACTTCTTGAAAGTGAATCCCAGACATCATATAATTTCATCTGTACGTTCAGCATGTTTTCCTGAATAGTAAGGAGCCTTTGGGGAAAACTTTATCCTTGAGCTATCATTTGAGCTAAGTCTTAAAAACATGATTTCTTAAAGGCAAATATGGGGGCTTGCCTGGTGGCGCAGTGGTTGGGAGTCCGCCTGCCGATGCAGGGGACGTGGGTTCGTGTCCCGGTCTGGGAAGATCCCACGTGCCGCGGAGCGGCTGGGCCCGTGAGCCATGGCCTCTGAGCCTGCGCCTCCGGAGCCTGTGCTCCTTAATGGGAGAGGCCACAACAGTGAGAGGCCCGCATACCACAAAAAAAAAAAAAAAAAAAGGCAAATATGGAGAACAGAACATTCTAAGGGGAAAGGGAAGGAAAGCAGTAAGGACAAGAGTGTAGATGTGGGGAAGTGAGGGACTGGAGGAGAGTCTAAGTGGAAGGGAGCCCAGACTCCATGGAGGACAAGAGATGCCCAGAAACGAGGCCGGGACCCAATCACACAGGGTGACACATACAGGGAAAAAAATATCCCTGGCACAGAGACGTAAAGAAGACGAAACTGTAGTTCGGAGTGGTTAAGAACTTTACCCAAGGCCATCAAACTAACACAGGGTAGAACTGGGAGTTGAACCTGAAGTCCTTTAGGCTGCGGGCCTAGAATTCACTGGAAGAAACCATCCTTATCATGGCCCTCGGGGAAAAGTAGATGGCTCAACACAAACCCAGTAGCACTCGATAGCACACTGTGTTCTGCTGTCATTTTATGGTAGGACTGCGTGTTCTGGAATCCACAGAGAGCAGCCAAGCATCTCCTCATTGCTGGAGTGTTCTTGCGACACAGGTCAGCAGACCAGGGTCCATGCCCCCATCAAGAAGATGCTAACCTGCTCCCTGCTAATAACTGAGGCAGAGGGCCTCTCGTTCTCCCTGGCTGTATCCAAAGCCAGCCTGTAAAGGGTTCTGCAATGTGCCCAGGGGTCTGCGAGGAAGCGGGACGGCCCGAGAAGGAAAATGCAGCACGATGTTTGCACATTGCGATCCCAAACGTGTGTGATTCATTCCAAATGCGAGCTGAAAACCTCACTAATTGCACCTTCCTTTCCAAGCTGCCTGATTTCTAATTTCTACACGTAAATTCTGACTAAAATTGACATCGTGCTTTCTGCAAAAGAAAGCAGTTTGACTGCCAACCACGGAGGGAAAGTTCTGAAAGGTGGTACACAGCTGGGTTTTTTTTTTTTTTTTGTAATGTGTGATTGACAATTAAAACGGAATCTTGCTGGCCTGGGCTCCTTCCTGGCTACTACGAAGCCGGTTAAGTTGGTGACAGTTTCCGTGACTATCAGAGTTAGGCTGGGGACAGACTGCAGCGGCCTCGGATGACCTCTGCCGGGCGAGGGCCGCCTCGGGGCGGTGAAAGGCAGCTCCTGGGAGCCCCGGAGACGGCCCTCTCAGCAGCCCGCTTTCTCAAACCAACTCTTCCCAGAACAAAAACGACCCTGTCGGGCCCCAGAAACAGTCGGACAAACATGCCTCTGGACAAAGCAAGGCCATTCAGCGGCCCGGGAGCTGTGTCTCCCACCCCTCGGGAGCATGGACCCAACAATGCACGCAGAGTCGGCTGTAAAACGTGGAAGAAAGAGACGTCTGTGGAAGGCGGAAGGGATGAGGTCAAGGGGAAGTCGCTTCTCTCACTCCTTCCGTCCCACTGCGACCACGTGCTGCTGGCTGTGCCCGCGTGCAGGTTGGAGGCTCAGAAACCATGTCACACGCGGGCCCGTGGGGGCCACGGGGAGCCGGTAACACAGGGGCAAACGGTGGTGGGAAGTCACAGAGCTTTCGTCTCGTCATTTCAACAGCTGTCACGACGAAACGGGGTGCTCCCCTTTCTGAGTGCCTCCGGGAGGTGAAGGAATGGGGGGACAGGAGTTGTGTCGCTAGAAATAGGGCTTTCTTACAAGTAGCTGGACAAGGTAGTGGGCGTTTTAAGTCTGTACCACACAGGTTTTCCTCCTCGTTCTCTAAGCGACTCTGCCTCGACTCTCCCCATCGAAGTCTGCCCTGACCCAAGGGTCCATCCCCAGCCCGTCCTCTCCCTGTGCCCCTCACCCGTGCTCACGTTTTCTGGGACACCGGGCCACTTCCCAACACCGAATCCCAGGCTAGATGTGAGTCTGAGCTGCAGTCTGCTCGGATCTTCTCAATGATCGCCCACCTTTCAGGACTGCACTTCTCCCACCCACGGTCCTCGCAGCTGTGACAGCCGTGTGGTCACTAAAATCCAGACTTGTGGTCCCCCTTACTCCCCCAGACTTCCCCAGCCTCGTCTGTCAGTACTCCCTCAAGACACCTCGGGGTCCCGCTGGTGAGGGTGCAGTGCCCGAACTACGTCTGCCTCTGCGCTCCTGATGCTGCAGCCCAGGACACCTGCTGCCCCTTCGAGATTCAGCTCCAGCAAGGTCCCTCCTAGTGAGTCTCCGCCTGCTCTCCACTCACCCCATCTGCATCGCTCCCTCCCCGGCCATCAGACCCTCACCTTTCCTGTATGCTTAGCAAGTTGTGTTATTTATTTGGTGACAAGACTGCCCCGTGCTAAACCCTTAGTATCTTAAATGCAAGGACCATGTTTGTTTCATTGTACTGTACCGAATGGACCACCTGGAATATGTCTGCTGAATATGTGAAAAAGAGAAGGAAAGAAGGAAGGGAGAGAAAGAAGGAAGAAGGAAGGTAATATGTACATATCTTTTTGAAAGGTGCCCCCGAATAAAACAGAAAGATGCCCTGCCTTTGGTGCCTCCTTATTCTATCTCCTTTCAACCTCAGCATCTACTCTTCCACTGAATTTTAAAGATGTAGTTTACAGTTCTCAAAGAGAAGATAACGACTTGTTTAGCTACCCCAAATATGAATGCATTCTATAAAACAAGGGGAGATTCTAGTCAGAATCAGTTCCACAAGAATAATATAGGCAATAATTTACCTGAAGAAATTTGGTAATTAAATGAATTAGGAATTAAAATAACTAGCTTAATGCTAAAAAGAAATTTTTGCAGTAAACCTGAATTTGTAAAACATGATTTTTTTAATGCATACCATACTGTAATAATCAAGACAATTCAGCTCTTTTTCTCGAGTATGTTTCAAACAGAGTTAACATATAACCCGTAGGTAACAATATTGCTATGTTTTTAGTCATTTTATATTTAAGGGTCCAAAATATATTCACAAAATATTACTGTTTGTGAATGTCAACCAGTTTTTAATTTACATTCCTTCAGAAACATGCTACCCTGGTCGTACACACTAATCTGTATCACTGAAAATAACCAGAGATGATGATTCACAAACACAGTCTCAGCCCCACACAGAAGTTCTAATTGCCCTGGAAACCTGTAGGGTTCTTAAGTATAAAAACCCTCGTGGCTGAGTACTTTCCTACCCTGAGGGTCGGCAAGTAAAGGGAGAGTGAGGTCCATTTTCTCCCTGGCTTAGGGGCTGATATTCACACTCAGCTTTGCACTGCAGCAAAGCAAGTCAGAACCATGATACGTGATTTTTTTATGGGGCTGCAAACCTCTAAGAGGTCTGCTTTAAAGCACTCAGCTCAGTGAGGGCTTCCCTGGTGGTGCAGTGGTTGAGAGTCCGCCTGCCAATGCAGGGGACACGGGTTCGTGTCCCGGTTCAGGAGGATCCCACGTGCGGCGGAGCGGCTGGGCCCGTGAGCCATGGCCGCTGAGCCTGTGTGTCCGGAGCCTGTGCTCTGCGACGGGAGAGGCCACGGCAGTGACAGGCCCGCGTACCGCAAAAAAAAAAAAAAAAAGGTCAGTGAATAAGAAAATAAAGACGTCTCTGGTGACTTTTGTAAGAAGAGTTTTGGTGGTGAAGTGGGAAGAGATGCCAGACTAGAGGCACTACAAGTTGCATGGGCGCAGAGAAAATGGAGAAACTGAAGAAAACAGAGACAGTGGCAACATACGATGGACCTAAAAGGAGTGACACACACAGAGACGCGGACAATGACCAGAAAAGGCAACAGATGGAAACAAAAATGTCTCGTCTCTGTTTTCCTGAAACCGGGAGACACTGCATTGTTTAATGCAAGATAAAGGAATATTCCAGTAACGAGATGAAAGCCAGGTGGAAACCTGAGGCAACAGGAGAAGGACAGCACAGCTGAGAGCAAGAGGGACGCAGACCTCAGCAGAGTTAACACTAAGTATGACGACAGGCCTCATAAGTCCACATTTTGGTGGAAATCAGAGACAACTAAACAGCTAAGAAATGCCCTGGGATGTGGTTCTCAGACTTCAGGCTGATAGAAATCTCCTGGGGTATTTGTTTCAAAGGTTGTGGCCCTGGGATTCTGATTTAGTAGGTCTAGGGCAGGTCCTATGAATGTGCATTTTAGGAAGGAAGGGAGGGAGGGAGGGAATAAGGAAGGAAGGAAGGAAGGAAGGAAGGAAAGGAAGGAAGGAAGGGAGAACTGTAAGTTTTTCTGAATCACCCGCATTCAAGGGTGATTGTATTAGAGGTGGTAATGGCACCGTAACTTGAAACAAGCCTAAGGCAGTATCTCTCAGACTTTAACATGCTTCTGAATCTTCTGGGGATGTTGGTAGAATGCAGATTGTGATGTAGCAGGTCTCGGGGGAGACTGGAGACCCTGAATTTCGAACAAGCTCTCTGCTGTCGCCAGGCTGCTAGTCTGCAGGTCCAGGGACCACACTAGGGATAACAGGGCCCCAGCAAAGGATGTAGTTTGAAAAGGAGAGGAAGCCCCATGAAAATGCCACACTGGGCTCCTCCATTTACTCAAGCATCATGTGGAACGGTGGGCCAAGCACTGAGGATTCCCAGTTGAATGCTGCTCAACATGGGGGACAAACATGCCAACAGGCATTGGATAAGAGAGAGGAAACACCATTACAGGGCTTAGCAATGGGAGTCCTTCCTGAAGTGTTCACTGTTGGTGCACAAAGGCAATTCCAGGCAGAGTAGGGAGTCACACACTCATTCTGTAAATCCCCAAGCTGTATCCTTCAACAAAAGAAGCCACCACTACAGAAAGGTACTAAGGTCTCTCTGAGGCAGGAACTCTTGCTGCAGAGTCTCCCAGGGAAGAGAGCACTTGAACTGGGTCCAAAAGCATGGGTCCATAATGTCCAGGTGGAAAAGGAAAAGGGTGTTGTCAAAGGGAGCGGCAGGTGCAAAGGTGTGGATTGTGAAAGGGCTTTGGGTCCATAATGTCCAGGTGGAAAAGGAAAAGGGTGTTGTCAAAGGGAGCGGCAGGTGCAAAGGTGTGGATTGTGAAAGGGCTTCGAGCCAGTGGCCCGTCAGGCAGTAGGTCAGGCAGAGCTTCCAAGCTAAGAAGCTGGCTTTCCTCGTGGCGCCAGAAGGAAGCAGCAACAGCAGTTTTAGAGCAGGAGGATGATGAGAGGTGTTTTGCAGGAAGATACTTAGCAGCGGCGTAAGGGAGGGAGATGCTTAGCCACCGCGTAACGGAGGGAGATGCTTAGCAGCTGCGTAAGGGAGGGAGATACTTAGCAGCCGCGTAAGGGAGCAGGCGGTGTCAGAGCGCCCACAGAGACGTGTGGCCTCCAAAACAAAGCAGTCAGCTCAGATGAAGACAGGAGGCCAGGCAGGGGCGGCGCAAAGGCAGAATAACAGGGCTTAGTGGGCAGGAATGAGGGGGAAGGTCATTTAGTTCAGACATCACCCCAGATGTCTGTATCTCACACGGAGAGCTCTCGGTCCCACCAAGCATCTCTCTATGAACACTGACAGCAACTTCTCATCCTCAGATTACTAGCTCTGCATTAGGAAAGTCATAGGTGTGTAGTGCTCAGCAGACCAAACTATAGTGAGTTTAAAGATCTGATAATTACAGTAGAGAAGGTTAACTCAGGACAATTTCTAGTATCAATTAAAGTTCCAAAGACATAAGGTTGCCCTACTTTAAAATAAGACTCAACACAAATCCCAGGCCATTCCCAACCAAGTTCTTTCCCTTTAAAAGAACAGAAGAGTCGTCAGAAAGCCTAGATACTATTTTCCCCCAGAGAGCAAATGTATAGGCACTCCCCCAGGCCAACCATAGTCAGGTTCCAAAATGCTCCACTAAATACGGTGACCAACTCATTCCGCATTGCCCTGGACATTCCTGGCTTTAACACTGAAAATCCACACCCTGGGAACCCACTCAGTCCCAGGCAAATCTATACAGTGGGTCCTCCCACAACTAACAAAGATCCAGATGATAGATTTTCTAGCCTATGTTAACAAGTATAAGATAAAGAAGAACAAAGGAACCATTAGATCAGGGATTTTTAGGAACTTTGTGCTCGTGTCCATTTAACTTTCACAGTATTTCAATGGGGTCCATTTTAAAGACAAGTAAACTGAGAATCAGAAAGCTAAGTGATGCATGAGGCTACATAACAACCAGTCCCAAATGGAAAGCTTTTAACAATCACTTGATTCCTCTCACCTTGAGTATGGCAACTTGTAATCCTTAAGTAAATGTTTGGTGAGTGCAGAGGTTTTTCCCATAAGGGAGACTGGGGCAGGGCAAGAGTTAGAACCCCGTCCTGCAAACACCAAACCTACAGCCTGCTGCGTCCTGAAATAGAAGAGCTTATCATCATGGTGAGAGAATTAATGGTTCTCTCTCTTTAAGGATGTTTTACTTGGGGCTACCAATGTTTGTCTATGTAATGAATTACTATTCTTCTCCAGACATATTTTTTAAATCATTAACAGCAATTTCGAGCATTAGAATCTTCCCTAAGTCAACTTCATCTTTTTCTTTGGTTATACTATCCCTTACTTGCTCTCCTAGAAATCTAAATTCTTAAGTGTGAAACATGCACACCCAAATATAATTTTAGCAAGAATATCATCACCATCATTAAAATGCTTTGGGTCCTTTGGACGGTAAGCACACATTTACAAACTTTGTTGTATCTTTGAAACATGCGGCAGAGACATCAGGCTCTCTGAATACACGAGTTCCCCCACACTTCCGAGCCTCCCTTGCCGTTTGTTCTGGCCAATGGGATGTGAGTAGAAGTGACAGGTGCCACTTCTGGTTTAGGAATTAGTTAGTGAAAAGCCCACGTTGGGATCTCTGGTTCTCTCTTCTCCTGCCATAAACACCTTCAAAATCCACGTGTCCTACATGGCATTGCTGAAGGAGGGTAGTCTAAGACTCATCCAATTTTATCTGACATAAAATGAGTGAAACAGCATTTTGTGTTAAGTCACTGAGAGCTGCCAGTTACTTTGATAGCTTACCCTGGCTACTTGCTTTTTTTTTCTTTCGTTTCTCTCAATTATGATATTTCCTGTGTGGGTCTTAAGAAAAAAACATCCAAATTTAAAATAAGGCAGAAGGTCGCTGTGTCTTTCAAGGACACATTAGAGCAATTGTTCTTGAAGTGTGATCCCTGGATCCCCAGTATCGGCATCACCTGAGGCTTCTGTTAGACACGCCAGGATCTCCCCGCCACACACCTCCTGAAGGAAAAACTGAGGCTGGGTCCACGCATCTAGTTTCTACAGGTCCTGGGGGTGATCCTGACGCAGGCTTACCTGTGGGAACCGTTGTTCCAGAGCACTCTCTAACTGTTTGACATGGTGTCTTCTACTGAGTAAGGCCCGGACTCCATGAGGCTGTGTGTTAACTTGCATTAACATCTGTACAGATGCAAATGACTTCTGTCTGTTACCAAAACTAACCTCAACGGTTACAGTCTTACGGCCCTGAAAGATTAACAAGTTTTTTACCTTAACTATCAGCCCTATGCAGCAGTCTTTGTTCAGTGTCTGTAAATCCTCATTGTCTTGATTTCTCCCATGAAGCAGCTTTGCTATCCTCACTAACGAATTACGTAATTATTCAACATATGTTCCCTGCACATTTGTATGAGTCACATTTGTAGCTATTTGGAAAATCATACTTTCACAATGGTGACTTGGATAAACAACGTGAAATATTCTAGAGCTCCACAGATGTATAAAGCTTGAGAAGGACAAAAGTAAAACGTGAAAATTGCGTTCAGAGAGTCTACCCGAACCCTGAGGAAGTCTACTTCATAGTCACAAAGTCTGTAAAAGAATCAACTAGCTACCTGTGCTTGGGCGGGGGTTGGGGGGGGTGTGGGGGAGGGGTGCGGGTTTACATTTTTACCTTTATATAGTCCACAAAGGTGTGAAGTAAGTCAGGCTCGTGTAAATACGTAAAGGCTGCTCAAGAATAAGGCTCAAGATAGTAATTAGTAAGAGAAAGAAGCAGCATTTTCTTTTCTTTTATTGACATATAGTTGATTTACAACATTGTGTTAAATTCTGCTGTACAGCAAAGTGATTCAGATATACATATATATATATCCCTTCTTTTTCATATTCTTTTCCATTATGTTTTATCCGAGGATATTGAACATAGTTCCCTGTGCTCTACAGTAGGACCTTGTTGTTCCTCCATCCTGTATCTGATAGTTTGCCTCTGCGAACCCCAAACTCCCAATCCACCCCTCCCCCACCCCCTTGACAACTACATGTCTGAGTCCGTTTCTTTTTTTTTCTTTAATTTTTACTGGAGTATAATTGATTTAAAATGTTGTGTTAGTTTCTGCTGTACAGTGAAGTGACTCAGTTATGCATATACCTATACCCACTCTTTCTTAGATTCTTTTCCCATGTAGGTCATTACAGAGTATTGAGTAGAGTCCCCTGTGCTCTACAGTAGGTCCTTATTAGTTACCTATTTTATATATAGTAATGTGTATGTGTCAGTCCCAATCTCCCAGTTTATCACTCTCCCCCCTTCCCCCTTGGTAACCATAAGTTTGGGTCTGTTTCTATTTCGTAGATAAGTTCATTTGTGTCATATTTTAGATTCCACATATAAGCGATATCGTATGGTATTTGTCTTTCTCTGTCTGACTTACTTCACTTAGTATGATCATCTCTAGATCCATCCATGTTGCTGCAAATGGCATGATTGCATTCTTTTTTATTTTTATATAATATTCCATTATATATATGTACCACACAGAAGCAGCATTTTCTATCTCAACACTGTTGATATCAGGCCCTGATAATTTTCTGCAGTCGGAGGTTGTCCTGTGCATTGTATAATGTTTAATAGCCTATCTGACCTCTACCCACTAGTTGCTGGTAGCAACCCCCACCCTGTGTGACAAGCAAAACTGCTCTTAGATGTTGCCTGATATTCTCTAGGGAGCAACATCTCTCCTAATTGAGACTCTCTGGGTTAGAGGAGTGTGCAAAGAGCAAAAGAAGGTGCTTTTGACATTTGCAATGATAAATCCTGTCAGATTTCCACACTGTAGTTACCCAGCTGGGACACACCTTCTCACTTCTATCACTTTCTAATTCATTCATTGTGACCTTTAGAAACTCTTGACAAGATTCTAAACCGTATAAGAAAAGGGAAAAAGAAGAATGTAATCTAAAAATGAAAAAAAAAAAAATAAAGAGAAAACAAGTGAGAATGGGATACACAAGAGTGTATCACAAGTGTACACAAGACAAGATAGAAAGTAAAGGACTAGGAATTACACGTGTTATAATGGTCCAACTTCATCAACTCTCTCCTTCTGAAGAAAATGAATAGAGCAATGGGATGGTGAAAGGGTCAGTAATACGCACCCAGCATTCCATTTGCTCCCCCATATTTCCCAGCCCTCCTTGCAGCTGGATTGACCCATGTGATCAGTTCTGGCCACTGAAATATGAGACGTGAAATATGTCATTTCCAGGCTGAGGCAGTGAGGTGCTCCCTTGTCATGGAGACTGGTGACAAGGCCATCTTCTCCAGATGGTACAACCATCGATGGCGGAGCGTCCATCAGGCCAGGTCACTGAGTCACTGAGAGGGGTGGGGTTTCCTGACGATTCATTAGGGACACGGAGCTTGGGCAAGGGATAATATTTTTCTTGTATTAAGCCACTGAAATTTGGAGGTGTTTTGCAACCTAGTCTAAGCTGACGAACATAGTAAGAATGATAACTCTATTCCAATGAAAAGGCTACTAAAGGCCTCAGAATTCAAATCCCAGTTTTTCTTCATCAAATTGCCCATTGCCAAATTACTTTTTTTTTAAATTTTTGTTTTATATTGGAGTATAGTTGATTTACAATGTTGTGTCAGTTTCAGGTGTACAGCACAGTGCTTTAGTATAAATATACGTGTATCTATCGTTTTTCAGATTCTTTTCCCATATAGATTATTACAGAGTATTGAGTAGAGTTCCTTGTGCTCTACAGTAGGTCCTCGTTGGTTACCTATTTTATATACAGTAGCGTGTATGTGTGTTAATCCCGATCTCCTCATTTCTCCCTCCCCCCCCAACCTCTCCCCTTTGGTAACCATAAGTTTGTTCTCTATGTCTGTGACTCTGTTTCTGTTTTGTAAATAAGTGCATTTGTATCATTTTTTTTTTAGATTCTACATATAAGTGATGTCATACGACACTTGTCTTTGACTTGCTTCACTTACTATGATAATCTCAGAACTTTAAACTTTTGTATAAATGGACGAGATATGGAATTCAGAGGCCACACTTCCCCACAATAGAGGAAAACTGAACCAACTAAAAAATCACCAAATAATGTTTTACTACAGTCTAATCAGAATTCCATGCATGCATCTAAGCCGGGTTTAGATGACAGAATTCCACAGGGTGAAACCAGATTACTAAACAACGACAATAATACAAAATAACAATAATAATATAAGTATTTTGGCTGCGGGCCTAAGATGTGCCCAGAACTACATTATTTGCTTTCTTTAGTTATGACATGTAATAATTATTACAACAAGTCTACAAATTAGATATTGAGGCAAACACAGTTGGCTGCCCACTCAGTTTGCTAACAAAATCACAGTTTTGTTCTGAAAATGGGTGGCAGGGCTGGTGGGCCCCTCCACCAGCCTCAGGAGATGAAAAGCAATTGATTAGTGTATGCCTGGCACACACCCCTAGAGATAATCACGCTTGTTTACATTTTCCCAGGGCTAAGAGAAGAAAAAGAGGAGTATGGACCCGAGACCATATGTAGCCCACAAAGCCAAAATATTCACAATCAGACGCTTTACAGAAAGAGTTGGCTACCCCCTATTCTATGCCAACCGCGGTAAATTAACGCCTTTTGCCAATATGGGTTTGAGGGGGAATAAGTAACACAGCTTTTGGCTCCAGGTTTGAAATCTGAGAAGTCTTCTGGGAGCTCCTGGAAAGGTTTTCCTTCCTGATTAAAATAATAATAAGACCCAGGGGAGAAATGCCCCCTTCTTTTCCTGCCTTTTGATGTTGTCATGTGACATCATGATATTTGGGGCTACAGAGCAGCCATCCTGTGACCAGAAAGAAAAAGTCAAGGGAATCACGAATTGAAGGGATGCCCTCCCAGGCCCGGGCAGGGTTAAACCGGTGCATTAACCAACTCTGGAGGGACACCTCTCCAGGTGTTCTTGTAGAGGGAGCAAGAAACCCCCGTTGTGCAACCACTTCTGCTGGTATTCCGTTACTCGCAGTGGACAGAATCCTATTCTCTTCCCATGGTCCCCCAGTAAACGAAGTCACATCCCCAGCATATGTAATGGAACTTGAGAAGCTGCAGTAGTTGTTAGACGCCCTGCTCCCAGCTGCAATCCTCTTCAGAACCTTGTAGGCTGCCCCCCACGCCCCCCAGAATCATGATTCTCTAACTCTCGCTTAGGAAAGAAAGCTCTAAATCTTTGAAGTTCAGCCTTGAATAGTAAATACTTGAGCAATTCCAGCATCACAAGGTTAGAATCTTGCATTTATAAAGTGAAAAAAAAAAAAAAATTTGTGAACCATATGCTGTTGACACAATCCCTTAAAAATGTTGCTACTTACAAAGTATTATTATCCCCAGATACATATTTTCAAAACAATTTTGACATATCTATATAAAAGTTCCTTGAATTTACCTTTTCAATCGCCCTGGGTCTCCCTACATGAAACAAAAGTCACCTTGAGCGGTCCAGTAGGTTCTGTAAGAAACACCATCAAATACGTAGGCGCCCATGACTACGTTAGAAGGTTATTCCCTCTGGACACAGAGCATCTGTCCTGATCATTTACTCTGGTCAAGACTGGCTCCTGTGGATAATGACTTAATCACTGGAGCCTGGAAGCTTTCACCATGCTCAAAGGCTGTCACCGCACCCGGTGATGGAAAAAGCGCTTCTGGCTAGGAATGCAGACGTCAGCCAAGTCACAATACCTTCCTGGTCTTTCTTTTCTTGCCTCTACCACAACAAAGAATTCCGACTGTGGCACTGAGAAATAAGCTTGTCTGAATACAGCCCTTAAAATTTGAGGAATTCCATTTTCATAGTTATAACCTGTGGGCCATAAATGGTTATCTACGCAGGTTAAATGTCCCTCTTCACTTCAGCATCTAGGACAATGTGTTGGGGACATTTTTTTCCTTTAAATCCAAGGCAGTGGTTCTTAACCTTGGCCGTACACTGGCATCCCCAGGGAGCTTTAGAATCTAATGATGCCTGGGCCTGCCTCTGGAGTTCTGATTAATTGTTCCAAATGCAGCCTGGGTATCGGGATGTCTAAAAGATCCCCCAGGTGATTCTAACATACAGTCAAAGTTGAGAAACACTGACCCAAGGTCAGTGGCAAATAGAAGAAAACGTAATTAAAGAGCTACCCGCAAGAGAAAAATAGCTAAACTGCATTTACAAAGGGCTAACAGAGAGAACTAGATGAGGTTCCTCCTACAATTTAACACTTCCAAAATAACAGGAAATCAATTATTATTAATCAATAAGCAGCTAAAAATACACACACACACTAAAAATCATTTAGGAAAAGGAGAGAGGGACTTCCCTGGCGGTCCAGGGGTTAAGACTCCACACTTCCACTGCAGGGGCCGCGGGTTCGATCCCCGGTCGGGGAACTAGGATCCTGCGTGCCGCGTGGTGCGGCCAAAGTAAACAGATAAGCAATAAAGAGAGACAGGAGAGAGGTGGCTCGGAGACAGAGACCAGACGCAAGGAAGGAGGGCGAGCGCGTCTGGCCCCCTCGGCCGTAACTCTTACCTGCGCCTCCTTGCCCACACCTTCCTTAAACTGCACATGAAAATCATTTCTTAAGTGCACCCAGCTCCTCAAGACCCTAGTGCAGGGGCTCAGCAAACTACCGCCCATGGGCCGGATTTGGCCTGTCGCCCGTTTTGGTAAATAAAATTTTGCTGGAACACCTCACACTCACCCGTTATCTGCCTGCTTTCACTCTATGACAGCAGAGATGCAAAGGAAACCCTAGGCCCACAGAACCTACCGTCTGGCCCTTTACAGGAGCGGTTTTCAGCCCACCGCTCTTGTCCGTCAGCCTGTCCATTAATGCACCAGGCGTTAATGTGCCTGCCTTTTCTACCTCTCCCACCCGTGCACATCCAAGAAATCTGCACCTCTGCTCCTGCCAGAGTCCTCTGCTCTCCTGCTCAGGCCCATCCAAGGGCGCTGCAGTGGCTCCAGGGGCCTCTCTGCTCCAGCTCGCTTGGAGTCTCCTCCTCAGCTGACCGTCACTCTGTGCAATACCAGCTTTCAGGCAAAAAAAAAAAAAAAGCACCAAAGTCCTTACCAATTTGCTATAATTGAACGTCCTCATGCTAGAAGCCAACTAAGATATGTGACATGCCCTTCTTCACAACCTAAGTTCAAACCTCCCTTATCAGCTTCTGGTTTTCCCCGATTAAATTTCATTTTCTTCATTTGCTTTTACTACCTTGCTAAAACCTAAGTAACGCATTTCTCAATTATCCCCAGAGTTCTACTATTTCTTAGCAAAACTTTTACCATGGTAGCAAAAACCAGGGGTGATTCCAAAAGCCCCTTTAGTATTATTGGCTTGCCTTCACATCTGTATTTTTAAATACAGGGTGAAGCTCTAATGGAACTTTTTGGAAGGGAGATGGAAAGGAAAGACATGAGAATCTATTGCTATCTAGAATTCAAGTTTCCATAGGAGATGGGAAGGGTCTGAGAGACAATATGATGTGTATTTGCTTCTAAGATAAGAGTTCTTCTCTCCTCTGCCCATCAGTAAAGGACTGTCTCCACGTTTGCAATCTGGTACTGACTTGTGGACGCAATACCCAGATGCCCTGGGCAGAGACAGAGGAGGAAGGCATCTCACGCCTCCTTTCCCCTTCTCCTGATAGCATTCCTTTGCTCGTAATACCATGTCGACCTTGGCACCACCGACATTTGGGGCCTGGTAATGCTCTGTTGTGGAGCTGTCTTGTGCCTTGTAGGATGTTTGCCAGCCTCTCTGACCTCTACTCCCAAGATGCCAAGAGCACACACACACAAACACACAGCCCCTCCCAGTTACACAACCGAGACGGTTTCCGGACGCTGCCTAATGCAGCCTCGGGGGCAGCTCCGGCCCTCAGCTGAAAACCACCACGGGCGGGGGGAACGGGTCCCACAGACCTACCTGCTCACTAGCCGGCCCTCCCCCACCTCCTCCATCCTTGGGGCTGCTCCTCTATCTAGGCCTTAATCACCCTTGACCTGGACAACAGTCACACTCACCCATCTGGCTTCCTGGCTGCCCTCCTCCCATGGGGCTCACAGATCCTCCACACTGCCGCTGGGGTGCAGTGGGTGCGGGGGTGGGACAGCCCAAGTGGCCTTCAGGCCCGCGGCGCGCCCTCTCTGCTCACGGAGCTTCTCCTGGGAGTGTCCTCAGCTGCAGAGCCACTTCCCAGTGGCCGCGCGCCCCTCCACAGGGCCAGCCTCATCCACTGATGGCGGCTGTATAAAGGCCTGACCCCTGGGGTGAACCCTTCCAGCTGCAAAGCATCCCTGGGGCCCGGGCCTTAGCAGCTTAGTCTGTCCCCTCTTCCAGTCATGTTTCATTCACTCCCCTTCAATTCTAGTCCCAAGAACACTCCCCAGAAAGCTCCTTCATGAAAAGCTCCCTCTCTGGGTGTTTCCTGAGGGACAAAACCAAAGACACAGAGTTCTCCTTCTAAATTACAAAGCTGACCGTGCCAGTCCCTTGCCAGCATCCTGCACTGACTCCCATGGCCGACACGGAGGGGCCCTACAGAATAGCCATCAGAGAGGGGCACACAAGGGCATCACCAGCAGTAGGGCACTGAGAAAGCCCTCTTCGGGGGGACAAAAGCCCTGATATTTGCCGATTTCCATGGTGTAAATATTTCCACCACTGTCGATTTCAAGCCACCCGCAGTTTAACAAGCAGATTGCAAAATTACTGGCTACTTAATAAACAGCTTTCGTGAACCAGACACAAGGCAGCGCCAGCGTGCCGCTGATATAACCCCTGACTGTAAATTCTCATTGTCCTTCACTCACACTTCACTTCAGCCAGGACAAATTCTTGCCATTCTCAGACCACCAGGATGCTTGGAGGTTCTGTGCCCTTATTCACGTTGTTTTCTGTCTAGACTCTGCTTCCTTTCCCTGACTGACTCACGCCAACCGACTCAATGTTCTGGATTCAGCTCAAATAAAATCCCTTCCATAAACATTTTTCAAGATTCACCCCTACCCATCCCGTTTCACTCACAGGTTAACTAGAACCCTCCTGGTTTTGTGTTCGCAAGTACCAAAAATACTTTCCTATTATATTTCATGATGTATACATGTGTGTACTTACAAAACTGTACTGTCTGGACTGTAATTACTCTGAGGGCAGGACCGTATTTATATTTTTCTTGCATCGAAGGTGCTCACAAAATGTGTTTTTGGACGGAACTAAAAAACTGGCCTCAACTTCCTCGCTCAACTTTATCATGAAACACAGATCTTAAGAGAAAAAGTACTCTGGAAGAAATTTTTTCTCAAGGAAAAACTACCCTGTTACCCCAAACTGGAACAATGGGTTTGACCCCCTGCCCCCGACCTCCGAAATGCTACAGAGAAGCCGAGCACGGATGAACGCTGGGCCAGAGCGTGACCTCCACGGCTGCATCCCAAACTCAAGAGTCTCAGAAGGGAGCTGAAAGGCACTGAAAACAAGAGGGACATTTGGAGGCCCGAGGAGATGGGCAGGTGACCGGCTGGTTACCTTCTGGCCGGGCAACGTGGAGACCAGGCTTTCCGAATGCTACCGCCCCAGACCCAGAGCCAGCCAGGTGCTTGCTGTGGTTCAGATTTAGATCAAGCTACACATATTCACTCTGCACCTACTCCTAGGAAAACACGACACCTTTAAATTAAGCCTAGAAATGACAAGTAATGAGCAATAATAATCAGCCTTGCTTTTAAGTCAAAACCAAAAATGCACTCCCCTCTCCCCCCCCCCCGGCAGAAAAAACTCCACAGAAACACAGAAGAATAAGCTCCTTTTTTCCTATTGATCTTTCTGTTGAAGTATAGTTGATTTACAATACTATATTAGTTTCAGATATACTGCATAGGGACTCAGTATTTTTACAGATTCTACTCCATGAAATGTTGTTACAACCATAATAAACTCTCGCATAGCACCTGCTTGCTGTATACCAGCTCTGTTTCAAAGGCTTTACACTTATGAACTCTATATGCATGGTTTACACACTACATGTTATATATTATTATATATAATTTGAGTGATATACTATTATGATATATAACATATGCTATAAATATATTATTATATGATATGTTATATAATACATAACTGTAAAAATACATTGTATTGACATATGATGTTCTTTTACATGTGGTATGTTATAAATATATAAAACATATATCACATAATATGGAATCTTCGCATCAGCCTTATTTCCAAAGTACTAGTATCATCCCCATTTTACAGATTGAGAAACAGAAATGTTAAGTCCTGTGCCTAAGGCTACACAGCTCACTAGGGGAGAGCTGGGACTCACACCCAGGCCGCCTGGCTCCAGAATCGATGCTCTTAATCGTGCCAAAGGAAGGAGAAAAACAGGCTCCTTTCACCACTGTCATCAAAGGGCTGGTGATGTCACTTTCAAAGCTGGAACCCGGGGGGGGCCGGCCTTTGCCCTAGACCTCGACACAGCACGCGTGGCTGACCACGCTCGGCCAGCCCTGCAACACCTACAAACGCCCCAGTTGTGAGGGGAGCCTTTCACTCAGCAACTTCACCATGCGGAAAAAAGCCGTGAACACCAAGGACGGAAGACACCAGAGACCAAAGAGGAAAGGAAAGCACCTCCACCGCCAGCAACGAAAACAAATGCTCGGAGCCATGCTGAAAAGAGCCACGAGGAAGCAAAGCACCGAAAGGACATCCGGCCCGGCAAGCAGCCCATCCACCAACCGGAGGAAGGAGCCTGGCGTCACCTGGAGATGCTAAGAAGTAAGCCACGGGGGCCGACAGTCGGGATGCTGCGGAGCGAAAAAACAGCAGCAGCACAAAAGAGGAGTGGAAAGAGCAGTGGCCGGCGGCGGCTGCCATCGGGAGCGGGGCCAGGGCGGCGCCAGGGGCCGCGGCACGGCAGCAGCGGGCACACCGAGGGCGGCCCGCCCCGCGGGGAACACCAGGCCCAGCACCTCAGCAGCCTCTCCCGGGCTCTCCGCGCACCACACGCCCGCAGGGCGGTCGTGTTTCTTACGTAAAAACGTTAGACTGCGTTTAAGTGAGGAGGAGAAAAGACAGTGCCTTTTCAGAAAGAGTCTCACGTAAAAGAGGGTTCAATTAGGCCTCCATGCTGAGAGGACTTTAGTTTTTTAAAAAAAATGCTCTGAGAATATTTCCCCACAAAGCTAGATAACTGAGCCAGTTGCTTGCTTTTATGGTGGGGTAAGGCGTCCTCGCACAAACGAGGAGGGGCAAGACGGATGAGAGAGGCGCTGTGGCAGTACTGAGGTGCATCTGTCCTGCTTCCTGAGGGACAAGCGTGTGCAAGGGCGCCTCCTCGTTTCAGGCCTGGGCTGCCCGACTCGCTTGCCTGCTTCCGACCCCGAGTCCCTAGGTCTCCTCGCTGCGGTGTACCATACGCTGCCCCGCAAGTTCAGGTGTTTTGGTTTGGTTTGGTTTGGTTTGGTTTGCTTGTTTGTTTTTTGGCCACGCGGCGTGCGGGACCTCAGTTTCCCGAACAAGGGTTGAACCCGCGCCCCCTGCAGGGGAAGCTCAGAGACTTAACCCCTGGACCGCCAGGGAAGTCCCTCAATTTCAGGCTGAAAGGGCCCTGGCTCCCAGCTGACCTCAACAGTCTGGCACGTCTGCATCTCCCTGGACCCGGCCGTCCCCTCTTTTCCAAGGCTCCCTGCTCCAGGCTCCCTGCTATAGGGAAACGTGGACCTTGCTTCCTCTTCACTCCCATCACGCCTTTAGGACCTGACTTCCGTCTGGTCGGCCAACGCTCACCCTTCTGAATGCCCCGACGGCCCCAGGCGAAACGGCTGCCCTAATTCTTCCCTGCGTCATCTCCTCTCTCTTCCGGCCCCTACCTGCTGACGAAACTGCCTTCCGTGCCATCGCCCATTTCCGCTTCCCAAACCTACCTTTACGTAGGACTCCTTTGTTGGTAGGAAACAAAGATGGCAATAAACTATGAAGTTATATAAATCACCCACATCATCGAACCTGCTAAGGGTATCGAATTCAGTGACTACTTCACAGAATTGAATAATTCAATATCTTTAAAAAAACCATGACAAAGTCTAGCCATTGTGTTTTCAAGCACCTGTTCCCCAACAAGCTCAAAACACAGCCATTGTGAAAAGGCGGAGGAGGCGTGCACACGTGTCTTTCAGGATCTGTGGGGGGCACTGACATGATGCTGAAAGGCAGGGGATAAGAAGAGGCAATGAGGCTGAGGGGCCCCGGATGTAAATCTGCATCCCCACCCTGCTACGGACTAGCTCCGTGACCTCAGAGGAAAGTACTCAGGCTCCCCGAGCTCGGATTTCCTCACCTGCAACAGAGAGAAAACACCCACCTCCAAGCCTAGCCACACGTGACAGGTCTGGGATCTAGGCTATACCTCTAAACACTGGAGGAGAAACTGAGGTACAGAGAGTAACTTGGCTCTGCCGTCCTGCTGCTACTGATTTAGCCCGTGTAACACGACTCTGAATGTGCAGCAATTCAATCTCTAGCACTTAGTATAGTTGAGGCTTCCTGTGCGTCACTCCAAACACTTGTTGACTAACGTAAATCCAAGCTGTATCCTTGCACTGCGTCCTCATTCCCTAGGAGAACGCCAGCGTTCAGCCACTCAACAGTCAACTGTCAATCACAGGCTAGATGATACAAACTTGATATTCTGAGGCAAAGTGATAGATCTGCCCTCCCCCCGGCTCCGTTTCCATTCGTCCCCAGAAGAGACGAAAGCAATGAAAGCTAATCTAACATTGAGGGAGACGGCAGCTGGCGAGACCACGTGCACACACCCGAAATACCTTTGTTGCAGGGTAAAAAATAAACAACATTTTTTTCTTGCTTAAACTCTTAACTCCTTAGCTGTGTGTGTACGTATCTGATTTCTTGGGCCACCTGACCCGCATGCTTTAATGACTCGAAATAAATGTGAGCTAAAGCTCAGAATGATACATTTGAAACTGAAGTTGATGGTATAAAATATCTCAAAATAAGGAAGAGACACCTCCACGGGGTTTACTTTTTCAAGCCAGAGTATCGAAATGCAACGTATCCCTCATCCAAATAACCACCCTGAGAAGTAAAGCTACTGTTTATGTCCTACCAACCCAATCGTTAGGCATAAAATCAGAGTTCTTTTAATACTCTTCATGGTACTCGGGCATTTACAGACAATTCATTTCTTACCCAAAGAAGACGGGGTTCCTACAGACAAATACCCAAGGCGTGGTGAAAATACAGAAAGCAAAAGGGAAAGACTAGGTCCTAGCCTCGGGTCGACCACCTGGTCGTTACATAACCCCAAATGAGCTACTCCATGTAACAATTTCCCCTTCTGTGAAACAAGAAACACACCTATTCTACTACTCAAGTTTTTAATTAGGATAAAACAAACTTTATTCTCTGATTTTGTCTATGATTTCTGAAAATCATTCACAAATCAGGGCAATGCCATTCACATTTCAAATCTCACTTCTCTTAAGTGAAGCAGAATTAGCTCCCTGACAGACCTAACTAAGGCTGAGCCAGCCCTTTTGCTTTTGAGGTCAGTAAGTAATCTAAGACTGAGAGTTTTCGCTCCACTACTGAACTCTCCGAGTCTGAGTTTCCTTCCTCTATCTCAGACTGTTGCTAAAAATCTTTTCCCGATGCAAACACACTTTTATTTCCCATACGTCTGAAAGTTGGTGGCATGTATACGATGGCCAGCTTAGAGATGGTAGGAGATGCTGGTCCTGCCTTTAGCGTGAGTCCCCTTCCTGTGTTTGGAGAATCTGCACCTCACGAGGCGGAGCCAGCTACCCGTGATGGAAGCTAAGAGGGCTGGATACTCACTTTCTCAGCACCCTTTGCGCTAGCGTCTGGGCCCAGCACAACCACTGTAGACTTGGAATTTGTCCCTCGTGATGTAAACAGGCAGGGGCAGCACAGGATCCACTCTGGCACTTGACAATAGCAGTGGCAGCTCCTTCCAGTTTGGGAAGCCGTACTGGAGCAGCTACGATGAGGACCGCACCCCAGGTCCAACAGCAGTGGCATAAGCGAGGAATCTGTACCCACTAGTGGTAGCAGTGGTGTCGGCACCAGCCCCCTTGTTTGCTATATTTTTGTGTCTCTTCGAGCTCTGTTGTCTGATTCTAGTTCTCTGGCCCTTCAGCATCTTCTGCGAACTACCCCAAATTCTTTCAACGGATTCATTTCCTGCCAAGATCAGTAAGAATCAATTTCTAAGCCTTTTCACAAGGACTCTCATTGATTCAGAAATCATCCTCAAGGGTGAGAAATCAAGCAGCACAGCACCTGCTCCATCCAGAAACTTCCAGTTGAAGTACCACTAAACCTATGACCCTATCAACCTTTGCATTCACAATGTGCATCACGCAGCAAGCAGAAGGATTGAAAAAAAAGGGGGAGGGGGAAGCCTGAAAATAACAGAATCGTAGTTCAAGGGCACAGAAAGACAAACGGACAATGTTACAGCACCTCAAAAGGTTTCAGGGCCAAATCTATTCAGACCTTTTATGTGGAAGGAAGTACAATGAGGTACTAGAAGAAGAGCATATGGACTTTTTAATAAAAAAAAAAAATCTGAATTGTGGTCACTCCATCACCTCCTCTCCCCCAACTCCCTAAGAAACTGCACCCCAGACAAAACCCAGTTGTACCCAAAACCTACATACCATACAGGACATGCGTATTCAGGCCTCCTTTACTTCCCCTAAGCTCTTCAGTCCGACCAAAATGTTTTCCCCTTGCTACTGAACTCTTCTTCATCCTTCAAAACCCAGCTCCAATGTCACTTCCATTCTGAAGCCTTTCCTAATGGCCCCCAAATTAATCACTACTTCCTCTATGTTGCTGTAGCCTCTGGTGTGGTTAGTCATTCCCCGGACCCCACCCCACCCTGATCGTCAGCTCTCAGGACAAGTGGAGGTCTCACCAGGACCAGCAGTAGGTTAGGGCAAGCAGGGTGCCTCGGGAGGCACGTGCTGTCAAGTGCCAGTGCACGAAACTCGTCCTTACTACCTTTCTTCAGTTCTGACCCTATCATGAAATAAGTACTGAGACTCTGTGGATTGAATGGTGAATAATGTAAGAACATGGGCATGATTCAGAGATTGTTTATACGAAAATAGAGAAGGCAGTGTCAGACGTTGCCACCAACGGGTTGGATGACCTTCCTGAAGTCACGTAACCTGACCAAGTGGGAAGAACAATGTGGTGCCTTTTGTGGCCAGTTGATGACTCTGTGACTCCCCGTTCAAAGGAAGTTCATAAAGGAAGAGACCAGGACAAGAGGGGCCAGTCACAGGTGGCGCTAGCTGTTAGGTGAGGCCTGACAAATGCATAGGACTTGAAGGAAAGGAGGGGAAGATGGTCAGTCTATGAAAAGGCACCGCCTATGGGAGGGGTATAAGATGCTGGAGGTAAAAAACTATAAGAGGCTAGAGGAGATGATGCATGTGACAGAGGGAAGAACAAGCTGAATATAAATTGGATGGTTTGAGTGGAAAGAGACCATGAAACACCCCAGAAAACCGAGTGAGGTAATTTAGTGGCTTGGGACTGAGCAATAGGATAGAAGTCAGACAGAGAAAGACAAATTTCATATGATATCGCTTATACGTGGAATCTAAAAAAGGGTACAAATGCATTATCTAAAAAACAGAAATAGAGTTACAGATGTAGAAAATAAACTTACGGTTACCATGGGGTGAGGGCAGGGGAGGGATGAATTGGGAGATTGGGATTGACATATACACACTACTATATATAAACTAGATAACTAAGAAGGACCTGCCGTACAGCACAGGGAACTCTACTCAATACTCTGTAATGGCCTATATGGGAAAAGAATCTAAAAAAGAGCAGATATATGTATACGTACAGCTGAATCACTTTGCTGTACACCTGAAACTAACACAACATTGTAAACCAACTATACCCCGATTTAAAAAAAATTTTTTTAAAGCATACAAATTAAAAGTGTTAAATGTCTGGAATAAAAGTAAAAACTCTTAAAAAAAAAAAGGATAGAAAATACCATTCTATAATAATAGAAGACCAAGAGCTGCAGTTCTTAGTGTCTGTCAGGCACGGGCACGTTTAGGTATAGTAGCACATAGGTGATCTCGTTTAATTCTCCAGTCAAGCCTCTGTGGCTGCTATGATCACCATCCCATTTTACAGATGTGTACACCCAGATTTAGTGAAGTCAAGTATTCAAGGTCACATGGCTGCACATGACAGAACCAAACTGAACTCATGCTTTTTTGCCCTACTTACACCCAAGAGGAGAGGAATCTCATGAGGGTAGGGATTGGGGTAGGGCTGGCGGGTATGGTCAGAGGAAGAGCTGACCCAAGGGGATACTGTTCTCAGGATGCAAACTTAATACAGAAAAGAAAAGAACATCAGAAAAAGCGGGGGGAATGAAGAGGGTATACATAGAGGGATGGGGGCCGTATGGGGTCAGGGAGATAACTAGGTAGACAGAGAACCAAGATCACATCGGTCAAGAGAAGTAGCGGCCCTGGGGTCAGGAAGACTGGGGTCCCTCTGCCAGCACCACGACTTGCTAACTGATGTGTCCTGGAGAAGCAATTTCACCGCCCTAAGCTTCAGTTCTCACATCCCTAAAATGGACATAATACACCTGACTTGACACGTATCGTCTCTGAACCTTCTTCACTGTCCCATGGAGTGCCTGGGTATGACAGGCATGGGATAAACCATAACCTTGTTTATTACTCAGACTAGATGAATCAGTGAAACGACAGATGCACAGAGAGATGTGAGGTCAGGGCATGGATGGGTATGACCAGGAGTGGGGTGGGTGGGAGGAATGTCTATTTCAGATGGACTCAGTCTTTGTCCTCAAAGAAGCAAACTCATCTGCTGACAATGAGGAAGGTAGAGGGAGCTGGAGGCCTCCCGGGAAAGCAGAAGATCTAAACACCTTTCTCTGCAATTCTCAGAACATTAGAGCTGAAAGGGACCTGAAGGATAATGTAATTGAATTCTTTCCCTGTCTCCATTTTACGGGTGAGGAAACAAGCAAATGTGTTCCATAAAGGGCCAGATAGGAAATATTTCAGCCTTTGTGGACCATAATTTCTGTCCAAATAACTCAATTTTGCCATTGTAGCATGAAAGCAGAGATAATACATAAAGCAAACAGGCGTGACTGTTCTAACACAGAAACTAGAACTCTGTATAATTTTCATGGGTCATGAGACATTCCTTTTGATCATTTTAACCATTTAAAAATGTGTAAACCATTTTAGCTCGTGGGCTGTAAAAAACACACAGTGAGCCGTAATTTGCCAACCCCTGCCATAAAGTGGTTCTGAGGGACTTCCCTGGTGGCTCAGTGGTTAAGAATCCGCCTGCCAATGCAGGGCACACGGGTTCGAGCCCTGGTCCGGGAAGATCCCACATGCCGCGGAGCAGCTAAGCCCATGCGCCACAACTACTGAGCCTGTGCGCCACAACTACTGAGCCTGCGCTCTAGAGCCCACGAGCCACAACTACTGAAGCCCGTGCGCCTGGAGCCCGTGCTCGCCACAACTAGAGAGAGGCTGTGTGCAGCAGTGAAGACCCAACACAGCCAAAAAAATAAAAAATAATAATAATAATGTAAAAGAAAGTGGTTCTGAGCTCAGGCTAAAGATAATCAGACATGAGTCTGAGTCTTGCCCCACAATTTACTACAAGTGAAACTTCAGCTTTGGTATCTAGTCTTCCAACATTTCCTTATGTACAGACTCCTCGTTTATAAAATGTGGATAAAAAGTAGACTTATTCCATGCAATTTCTGTGAGGATTACATGAGATAAAAAGGTATGTAAAAGAGCTTAGCAGAAGACCTGGTTCAAAATCAAACCAAAACAACAAACAGAAAACACTAGGCAACATAGTGTCAACTAACAATTAACCCAGGATCAGAACCCTGTGCCCATCTACTCAGTTCAATACCTTTTCCAGTCCTACAACCACCGGGTAGACTTGGTTTTACAAGAAGTCAGATGTTCATGAATATGTAATTCAGTGGCACTAAAAAAAAAAAATCCCCTATCCCCTTGGAAATGTCTTCCCATCTTGGAGATTCCCCCATCAGAAATATATTACTTTATTTTCAGCTGTTTTCCACTTGAACAATGCAAATTCCCCTTGGATGAGTTTTTAAGTTATATTTATTATGTAGTTTATTAACTACTTTTTAAGAGGTTCTCTTAGACACTGGATTTTGACAGGAAATAAAAAGAGGAAAGAAATGTGATATATCCAAACAATGGAATGCTATTCGGCTGTAAGAAGGAATGAAGTACTGATAACACGCTACAACACGAACGAACCTTGAAAAAAAATTAGGCTACGTGGAAGAAGGCAGATACGAAGACCACGTGTTGTATGGTTCCGCTCACAGGAAGTATCTAGAATAGGTAAATGCATAGAGACAGAAAGTCGGTGGTTGCCAGGGCGGGGAGTGAGGGTGACGGCTTTCCATCTGTGGTGACAAAAATGTTCTGGAGCTAAACAGTGGTGAGGGTTGCACAACCTTGTGAAGACAGTAAAACCACAGAACTGTAGACTTCAGAATGATTTAATAGTGAGTTTTATGTTACTTGTATTGCTATTTGACCACAATAAAAACTATACATATATAAAGAAGACACATGAGGGTTCCACAGGTGTGATAAGAAGTTCTCCTGTGAGAAGCAAGAGGAAAGGTTAGAAAAGGGAGACTGAATTCGTCAAAGTCCATCTCAGCCTACCTTACAAGTCTGCATAAGGCTACCTCTGCGTGTTGCTAGTCGACAATTTATTCAAACAGTACTTGTTAAGCACCTACCCTGTGCCAGGCACTGAGCCTGGCTCTGAGGATAAACTAGAAAACAAGAAAGAAAAGTGTTTTTTTTACAATTCTTTCCAGTCTATAATTAACTGGAGCAAAAGCCCCCATCCAGTTATTTTTGCAAAAAAAAAAATATGCAGAATATTTACTGTAGAGTCATTATTATACAGTTTTGTTTGTTTGTTTGCGGTACACGGGCCTCTCACTGTTGTGGCCTCTCCCGTTGCGGAGCACAGGCTCCAGACGCGTACGCTCAGCGGCCATGGCTCACAGACCCAGCCGCTCTGCGGCATGTGGGATCCTCCCAGACCAGGGCACGAACCCGTGTCCCCTGCATCAGCAGGCGGACTCTCAACCACTGCGCCACCAGGGAAGCCCCTATTATACAGTTTTTAAAATGACAGCATTTCTTCATTGATTCTCATTTTAAACCTGCCTGATAACTAGCATATCCAACAGTGAGAAAAAGGAAAAAGTGTTCTATGAATCAAGAGAACCACAGGATTGTGCTCTTGGGGGGGCGGGGGCGGTGGAGTTGGGGTAGCGGAAGCTCCAGGGAAGAAGGATGGAATTTCGATGAGATCTGTTAATTTGCAAACTTGCTATCTCCCCGAGGCTAAGTCTCTACAAAGGACAGAAAATGTGACAGCTGTACTTCTTTCAAAGTGCTGTTTGCAGTCTAACAAGCTAACACTGTTGGCAGCACGTGTATTTTGTTTTTAAATCAATTCCAAATGATTGAAAATACATTTTAGATTTTTTTTAACTTTTAGGAACCTCAGATCTAAAACAATCCATAAAGCTGAGTCTGTCCTTTGTTTTAAAGACTTCCTTACCTTTCTTGGTCATATACTCTTGCATTTACAATTTATATGAAAAACAAAGTTCTTCCTCCATCTCCACTGTTTTATGTTTTTCTTTTTTTGTTTAATTGAAGTATAGTTAATTGACAACGTTGTGTTAGTTTCTGGTGTACAGCAAAGGGATTCAGTTATACATATATATGTATAAACACATATCTATCCTTTCTCAGATTCTTTTCCATTATAGGCTATTACAAGATATTGAATATAGTTCCCTGTGCTATACAGTAGGACACTGTTGTTTATCTGTTTTATATCTAGTAGTGTGTATACGTTAATCCCAAGCTCCTGATTGATCCTTCCTGCCCCTTTCCCCTTTGGTGACCATAAGTTTGTTTTCTATGTCTGTGAGTCTGTTTCTGTTTTGTAAATAAGTTCACTTGTATCATTTTTTTAGATTCCACATATAAGTGTTATCATATGATATTTGTCTTTCTCTGTCGGACTTACTTCACTTAGTATGATAATCTCTAGGTCCATCCATGTTGCTGCAAATGGCATTATTTCATTCTTTTTTATGGCTGAGTAATATTCCACTGTACACATGTACCACCTCTTCTTTATCCATTCATCTGTCGGTGGATACTTAGGTTGCTTCCATGTCTTGGTTATTGTGTTGCCATGAACACTGGGGTGCATGTATTTTTTCAAATTAGAGTTTTCTCCAGATATACGCCCAGGAGTGGGATTGCAGGATCATATTTATCTTTTATTCTCAGAGGCGTTTAAAATGGATAAATGCAGTTTGGAAAACAAATGAGTCCAGTTACATATAAATTCAGGTTACTATTAGAGTATTGTTTAAGTAGTTAATTTCTCCCAAACTTCTACCACAAACAGTAAAAGCATGGATGATTTCCTTGAGCCCAAATGGAGTAGAGGAAGGGTGAAATGTCTGAAATATTGATACCTCACCCACTAGGGTGCACCTGCCTTAATTTCACACTTCTGAATTTGCACCATCTCTCTGTATTCTCTGCACGTTTCGGCCTTAATGTATCTTCCCAATCAAATTAGTCATTTCTTTAAAACAACAGAATTAGCGACCATCTAGTTACAACAAGATGAAACCAAGCCCCAGGGAGGTAAGAGGAAATAGATGAGATTACACATCTAGTAAAAAAATACAGAAAACTGGTTCATTTTTTTTCTCTGATTTGTTGCTAAGTTTGTTGCTAAGAACTATGCAACGCTGTGGATGTAGACTTTGGAAATTTGGAGTTAAAAAAAGAAGCAAGTTGAAAATAACACAAAAATAATATTAACTGCTCGTGAAATTTGGAAGAAACCATCTTAGGTTTGATTTTCCACTTCCTAGGTGCTCCCTCTAGCACTTTTGTTAAGACACTGGGACCCATGGAGCAGTTTCCCTTTTTCAGAGATCAGGACCCACCTCCAGAGGTCCGGATGGTTAGAATCTCAGGCTCTAGAACCGAGGCTGGGGTTTCCGTCGCTAAAACCCAGAATGGCAGGCCCTCAGATGCGAGTAGCACTTGCCTGCCCTCACGGAGGAAAGCGAATGGGGTAAGCAGACAATCTCCCCGGGGCTTAGCAGGCAGGAATGTCAAGTTCATTAGCTAAAAACTAAAAACAGCAGGGTGGGAGACATGCTCCTATGAACAAAAACCGTAGAATCAGGCCTCCGGGCGTGCCCTGGTGCAGGGGCAAGCGCGAGCTGGTGACCCGCCAACAAAGTGTCATTATGAGTTGAGTTATCAAATGGCAGTGAGAGAAAACTACCAATACTCATCAGCCCTCACAAACTCCTTCCCATAAAGCTCGCTATCTTTTTTTTTTTCCTAACTGATAGAGAAAGTTAGTCGTAGACTTGCCAAAGGAAAGCTTTTCATGGCCAATTTGGCTTCTCCACTTTAAACCCAGCTCAGGATATTAACAAAACCTGTTGCCAAGGGACAGAGACGCAGAGTTGAGTCTGAAAGACAGAAAATTCTATTCAGCTAGCTGCTGGAAGAAGCCCTCTCTCAGCAGTGCTTCATACTGCGGATTTGAGTCCGGCAGTGCACGGCTCCCAAGTTGCAAGGCCTTCCCTACCTTGGGCCCTGCCTTTTCTCCTCCCTCAGCTCACTGCCCTGCTAGGTGACCCCCTACGCTGCAGCCACACGAGGCTTTAGGATTTCCTGGACGCTCACGACTGCACACACTGCCCCTCAGACCAGAGCTGGGTCTCCTCAGACTCCCCACGCCCACCCAATCTCCAAGTCTCCCATGCCCTTTCCAAGATCTAAGCAGTCGTTCAACCTTTCCTCTGAGCTCTCATTAAGTCACAAACGTTGGTACACACGTCTGTCCCTCATTAGCTTAGAACGTGAGCCTCTTGCAAGTAGGAATCATCTCTCTGCACCCTCCCTGGCACCCAGCCGTGAACCACACCAAGAGCATCCAATAAGTGGTCAGGGAACGAATAAATGCATGACTGACTGCGTGCGGGATTGAACAGCCCCATTCAATCAACTGATGACCGACTGAATAAACAGAGGTCCTCACTTCCTGGGCCTGGCGCTCTCACTTATTTTTTATCTTTAGGCCTCAAGGGTTAGTTAGTTTCTGCCTTTATAGGATGAGCAGAAGGGCTTCCCAGAGAGTCAAAGCTTGGCCTAGCATCAGGATGTGCCTGGGGCGCTAGCAACAGCCCAGGTGAGTGTCAGGAGATTTGTCTTCCCGACCTAATCCACTATCACCTTGGATCTCCCAGTGACTTAATCCCTCTTGGTCATAACTGCTTCGCCTATAAAATGAAGTGCTTGGCCTACATGATTTCTAGGGTCCCCGCTAGATGTAACATCCCACGTTTCTAAACTCTTTACGTTTTGCCAGGTATCTATCTACCGCCCAGACTCTTTGTACCGAGATACTTGGTATCTTGGTGTCTCAGCTGTCACATCAGCAGAAAGTTAATCATGTATTTATCGCTCAGCCATTCGAGAGCACCAGGGCGCCTTTTCTGTGTTGTTTTCCAGTTCCAGGGCATTGACTCCGTTTGTTCACCAGATGGTATTACTGCTCTTTTCACTGCTCAAGTGACCTCCTTATAAAGGCAAATGATGGTGTATATGGTCTGAGTCTCTTCCACTCACAGAGAATATGAGGGACTATGAGTAGACACAGCTCCTTCCTTAATAATTAAGTTCTTCATCATTAACAGTATGCGAATTTTTAAAATATTACGCAAATGTAAAATGCCACAGGTCACAATACTGTCAAAGTTTCATTCAGGTTGAAGGCTAAGCAGCCGTATTCGCTGTTTTCATTTTTTCATGTATTTCCTGGTTTATTATGTCAATCCGTTTGTCTCACTTACGCCCGTACTCAGATGACCTGTTCCCACAGCCCCTCTAGGTGGGCAGCGGGCCACGTGTTTCACCCTCGTGCTCCTGGTGTATATGGACACCTGACTCAGATCCAGTCAGTCCAGCACCCACTCATCGTCGGAATTATTTTTTCTTTTGCAAAATAGAGATTTTGATCTCAGACCAGAGACTGTAACTAGTCAAAAAATGGTGGGTACTCAAGTACAAAGTCACACAGATGCGGGGCTAGTGGCTCCTTTGCACCATGTGCACACTGATAAGGTGACAAAGCCTGGTCTGCAGGGGAAAAGAGTAAAGACTCTTCTAGAAAAGCAGAACGAGGCCCCTGCAAAGGGAGAGAGAAAGGAGTCAGAAGATGCCTTTCTCAGTTCCTACCAGGTTCTGCTGTGCCTCCTGCAGCTGGACTCAATAAAATTCTCCTCCATAAAGACTCTTTTATGGAGGGAAAGCAGAACACACACAAATACACAAACGCATGCACATCCCTGTGATCACTCTGCCTGTATACTGTATACACTCTTCCCAGGTCATAAGCACCTTTCCATTAGTGGTTTCGTCCGCCCTCATCACCTATTACATCAGGTAGGCATCTGTAACTTCAGCTCTTCCCTTATTATTATGCAACGTGACAGTTACATAGTGAAAAACACGAACTTTGGGATTTCAATGAACTAGACTCAAATCCCAGCTCTGCAAACCACTAACTGTATGATTCTGGGCAAGTTATTAACCCAAGTTCCAATTTCCTCCTTTGTAAAATGGGGATAATTTTACCTACCTCTCAGGTTTTTATGAAGATCCGCCCTAGTAAGTTTAGTGCTTGTCACCAAGCCTTGCACACAGTAGGCACTCCAAAATCACTCGCTGTTTAGGACAGAGTCTCATAAACGGGAACGAAATTGTCCGGGTTCTCGACACTGCCCAACTGCTTTCGCAAAGACTCTGCATCCGCCGATATACTTTTTTTAATCGAATTATAATTAACATATATTATATTAGTTTCGGGTGCCCCCCCTCCCCCGGTCAATACCCTTTTTAAAACAGAAAAGCAGCACAAACTTTCCTCTAGAAGTTTCATTGCTCCTTCCCAGCTTTGCCTTGGAATTGAAAGTCTAGAAGTCAGGGCTGCTTTTCCACATGAGACCGTATTCACCTCCGAATCTGAGACGGAAAATCAGAGGCTGGTTTTAGTCCTAAAACCAGTGGTCTGACCACCCAGCTGCTTCACTCCTTCCTCTTTTCCTCCGACTCTGCTGGTCCCACTTGGGGAGCTGTGTGCAGGTGCTCAGCAAGGGGATGCGTCTGGGCTCGCTTTAAACAAGCCCCAAGCTAGTTTCTGTTGCTGCTTTTCCTCATATCCATACACCCTAGGCAGCATCACACCAGAGGCAGGTGAACAGAGACTGCATCCAAAGCTGCAGGAAACAGGTGAGGTGGATACTTGTCTCTTAATGCAATGTGGAATAAAAACTCGCATTCACGCCTGGCTTCTGCACCCTGGGTGCAGACCCCTTCACCCTCTGATCCCCACTTTCCAGCTGACCTCCCCGCTGATGACTTCTTTATTCCTCTTCCACGCTGGCTCACCTCATTCTTGACTTTCTGCCTCACTACTGCTTGCCCACCTGTTCTCTTGCTGTTTGGATCACCTGCCCCGGGACCACCCACCCAGCTGTGAGGGATGCCGTACCTTCCTGTGGCCTGTTCTGGGTTGCCCACCTGGCCGCGCACTTGAAGGATGCGGCCATCAATACCCTGACCGACGATGGACATCTGTCCTAAGCTGGAAAAGTTCCTTCCCACTGACCTTACCCCTGACCATCCCACATAACACATCCTGACAATTTCATCCCTTACTGTCCCCTCTTCCTGAAGCTGATGCAGGTACTTTTATTCAGAATTGTATGCTAAACATACTCAGGCCGCATAAAATAAAGCTGCCTATTAACACGAATACGTAAGACACGCAAGTTGAAAAGACCTGTGGTTAATAATCAATATTGGAAGAGCTTGGGAACACTCGAGTAGTACTTTTTTTTTTTTTTTTCTAAGGCTTACAGGCCTTTTCTAAAAATAAGCTTTTCCTGGCTACAGATCCTCGGTTCTTACTCACGGCCATTCCCTCTTAAGCTTTGTTCCATTAGGACTGGAACCATTTGTTACAAAGGGAAAGGCCTCCGTATATGTGCACGGAAGGGGCATGTGACAGCCACGGACGGATCACCAGCAAACACTAATTAAGTTTGGGAATCAAGACAGCAACAGCACGTATGTGTGTGCGTGTGTGTGTATGTGTGTGTGTGTGTGTGTGTGTGAACTTAACGACCCCCCCTTCCCGCCGCCCCCCAGCTTAGAAGCATCCAGTCTCTCACTAACAACAGAAAATCAGAAGAGCCGGTAGTGTGCTCAAGGACCAGACGGCAAGTCTCCTGTTTTTCTTGCTTATTCTCCCGAGAAGCACGGCACCGAAAGTTCCATTTGGCCAAGTTAATGTCCTCCCTCTACCCACAGGCGGTAACCCGTACCCCAGCCGCACCCTGTACCAAAACTACACGCGTATCACACACAGGAGCGTTAACCTGCTGACGTGCTCAGCTTCTCGTGCTATGGGTTGAACTCTGTCCCCTCCCCCAAAGTCCTAACTTGAAGACTTAACCTCCAGCGCCCCAGAATGTGAGAATTTGTCTTACTTAGAAATAGGGTGGTTGCATATATCATTAAGATGAGGTCATACAGGATTAGGGTGGGTCCCTAATCCAATAGGACTGGTGCCCTTATGAAAAGGAGAAGTTAGGCGATGGCACACACACTGGGAGAAGGCCGTGAAACGATGGAGGCAAAGGTCTGGGCAATGCTTCTACAAGCCAAGAAACGCCAAAGATCGCCTGCAAAGCCCCAGAAGCTAGGAGGAAAGCACGGAGCAGGCTCCCCCTCACAGACCTCAGAAGGAATCTACCCTGCTGCCACCTTGAGCTCAGACTTCTCGCCCCCAGGACTGTGAGACAACAAGTTCCTGTTGTGCAAGGCACCCACTTTGCAGTACTTTGTTATGGCAGCCCTAGCAAACCAACACATCCTCCTAGACAGGGAGCCTCTTGAGGGTAGAGATGGAATTCTATGCACCTTTGTAGTCACTGAGCACAGCGCAAGGTGCAGGTTATTTATATAACTGTTCAATAACGCTTGTTAAATTCAACCAAGAAATATATGGTCCTCTGCCCCCGACACACAATCTCACGCATCTACCCCACCCCCTGCCCCATCAACACTGACTTGCTGTCGGTCTTGCCTAAGGACAGGTCACACCAGAAAAGAAAGATTGAAATTTAAGACGGAAAAAGTCATCCTAACTGTAGTGTATCAAAATTTCTCAATCTCATTCTTAAATCAATTCCAGAACTAAATCTGCATTTTCCCCCCTAATTTACCTATAAAAATAGGAGCTCATTCAGGAACGAAGTCCCAAGCAAGGAGACTTAGCAAGCCACTTGAAGGAGATGACAGAATTGGCAGGTCGGTCCTAGCCCCCTGGCCAATTGTATGTTCCCTTTAACTGCCCAGCAAGGTGAGGCAAAAACTGCCCCGTGGCTTTCCTGACTCAGACTGGGGAGTGATTCAGCCCACCCACCCAGTCCACTCTCCGGACCCTGAGCTGAATGAAGTCACCAAGGAGAAAAAGGTGACTTCGTATAGTTACACTGAGAAACAGCCTATTGTGAGCTCCAGAGCTGTAGGTCACTGTGTTTTTGAAACCAAGATAATGAAAGAAACACAGATTTAATCTAACAATTGTATTAAAATATCAATTGTATTAAATCTGTTCACCTTTTAAATGGAATTTTTCGGAAATTAAAAATACACACAAAAATGTATGAACTCCCTTGCCAGTACCCGGTATCATGCTTGAGAAAGTAAGTTTGGTAAGACAAAGAACTTTCTGGAGCACTTCTCTTCAGGTACAAGTACAATGAGAATTCAGAAGTGCAGTTTTCCTTCTTTTCAACTGACTTCGGCTAAGTCTAGAAAAGAGAAAAGGAGCTAAGAAGTGGAAAAGGCAGGTTGGCAGGTTATAAAAAATGAAAATTACAGCTGTGGCCATGCTCTGGAAAGTATCCCCTGACCTAGGTAGACGCTGACTATTGAACCAACAGCTTGCTTATATAATTACGGTGTGCCTATAAACCCAGTTGATATACTTGTTTAACTATTAACCTCTAGATTTCCTGGAGTTTCCACAATCCAGGAAAAAAAAAAAAAACACCTAGAAGTACGAGATATGACATGTTCCATTTATTAACCTACTGTGATCATAAGTGATAAAACCGTGTTGAGCCTGCTAAGAAAAGGAAGTTCTTAGAAAACACACATAAGGTCTTTGAAGCTCCAGAGCTTTTCCTAGGGCATCTTCTCTTCTTTATTCTTCTGAGGAATTGTTCTGCCTCTATCAACATTGGACTGGTTATTCTACTTGAAGTCAAGATCCTTCTCCATATTTACTTTGGATCTAGGACACCGTTTCCTCAAGAGCTCTGAAAGTCATATTGATACTTGCACGCTCGCTGTAAAAAATTTTCCTGATTCCCCTCACCTGCAGGGCTTTCTAACCCATAGTATCTATTCTAAGCATATCTCGGATTCTAGCTTGTATTCTGTACATGTCTGTGCAATCTTACCTCCTGTTAGACTCTAAGCTCCTTAAAGGCTAGAGGGAAAGAAAGAGTAAAGCAAAGTTATGCTTACGGCGAGCTTACTATAGCTCAGTGCCTCAAACCCAGAAGAGCTCTCGATAAGTAGTTCCTGCACAAATGAATGCCAAGCACTGGCCAAAGCACCTTCCATGCACAGCCTTGCTTCATCGTTATAACGATCCCGCGAATGAGTATCCGTCTCTCCATTTAGCAGGTCGGGAAACAGAAGCTAGAAGTCAAGTCGCTTTTCCAAGGCTCAGAGCTCGTAAGCGGGGAAGTAGAGCAGCATGCATTTTTATTTAGTTCCACCTAGCACAGTGCCTTAAACACGGCAATCAGGAAAAAGTTATTTGTTGAACTGATACGGACGGGCCCTTCATCCGCGTGCTCTCTTTAGATGTGCTTGGAGTCTTTGGGGTTATTTTTTTCAATGGCTAAGACGTTTGGGGCACAGGAAGGAGCAAGTAAAGTGGGGAGAAGATGCCTATAAAGCTTTCAGATATCACAGAAAGGCTGTCCCTGCACATTCACTACAGAATAATTCCCAGACTCTTTGCCACTCTGTCCCCACCGGTTCTCCAGACTCGAGCCTCTCCCTTATCTCAAACTCATCCCTCCCATGTGGGACTGGAGGAGGGAGGATGGAGGAGGGGAATAAATAACTCGTCACTCAACACCCAGGCCACCTACTCGCATGGCTTCTGTGAGGGATCAAGGGAGGGAATCACGCACAGGCGCCCGCTGCTGTGCTGGGCTCGAGAGACAGCTGGCAGAGGGCTCACCGGTTTAAGAGAGAAGACTCATCCCGAAACCCCTGCTTCCTGTACCGCAAAAAAGACGTGATTCCGGTTTCGTCCACTCTGTCCAGGGAAGAGGGAAACAGTGAAGATGAGGGTTCAGGCCCAGTTCCAAGGAAACTGCACTTGTTACCTTTACATAGAAATAACCAAGGGCTTCCCTGGTGGCGCAGTGATTGAGAGTCCGCCTGCCGATGCAGGGGACACGGGTTCGTGCCCCGGTCTGGGAGGATCCCACGTGCCGCGGAGCGGCTGGGCCCGTGGGCCCGTGGGCCATGGCCGCTGAGCCTGCGCGTTCGGAGCCTGTGCTCCGCAACGCGAGAGGCCACAGCAGGGAGAGGCCCGCGTACCGCAAGAAAAAAAAAAAAAATAACCAAGAAGAAAGGAAATCACTAAGCCAAAAAGGCTTGTTCCTCTACGCAGGTATGTTGCCAAATGGGCCATGTTCTCATTACTGTTTTAAAACAATTCAACTTGGATGTGCAGAGAAACACATAAAGTTTAGATCTGCTTAGTTACAGCCTCTCAGAGAGCTAATGGAATCAACATTCATTACTGAGGTTTAACATAAACCTCCTGTCTGTACACACCGGTACCTACCAGTAGACCAGTTGTAACCAGCTTCCTTTAACCAATGGGCAGTCTGTACTTGGAACTCAAGCTTAAAACTCAGAATGAGTCCGGCTCAATATTCTATGATCAACAGAGGCTTAAAGGAACAAGTGGAAAGGCACCCATGTATAGGTAGACACAGGTCAGCCCCTCCTAATTACCATACCTGGCCCTGGTATGCACAAGTTCCCATGGCATCCATTCATGTTTTCCATCTCCAACCATGTCTTTTGGGAAATGGGTTCAGACATTTATTATGGAGTGACACCTCAAGTGGAGTAGCCAGGAGCTCAGGCACTGGGCTCA
Source organism: Tursiops truncatus (assembly GCF_011762595.2). Taxonomy (NCBI): domain Eukaryota; kingdom Metazoa; phylum Chordata; class Mammalia; order Artiodactyla; family Delphinidae; genus Tursiops; species Tursiops truncatus. The sequence goes on from NC_047053.1 coordinate 56,103,688, forward strand.
CACAGACCTTGATTAAAGCAACTGCTCTGCCACGATCAACCTTGACACTTTAACCTCTGGCCTCAGATTGCTCATATACAAAATGCGGCATCACCTCATCGGGCCCTGGTGAGGGGAGAATGAGATAACTCACGTGCGTCACTAAGCGCGGTACCTGGCACAGAGAAGGGCTCTCCAGCAGTGCAGCCACCTAAGATGGTAGGAATGACGGCACCTCCTTGTATGGGACTTGAACGGACCTCATTTGGAAGGCGGTGAACAAATCTGGGCTCGTCCTACCAAAGCTACTCTGTCCTCAGGTAGCCTCCATCCCCATCCTTCCCTCCCTTCATTTCCAGAACCTGTGCCAGGACCTTCCCTGCTAAATCCCCACAATATCAGTGACTCGGAAGCAAAAGGATACTCGTACGCAAAAGAAAACTGTCCCCAGGGCTGGGGCAGTTAATGTGAGAAAACGGCTCTAGCCTTCGTAGGACGTGACAACCGGAAACCCGTCTGGGTGAGGGGGAGGCTCCTACGATGAAGGGGGGCTTCCATCCTCATTCCACACAGACGACATCACGGCACCTCTGACCTGGGTCGTGGCAGGAATCAACAAAGCCGGGCAATGGTGGTAGCGTGAGAGGTGTTTCTAGTTCATTTGTGTTTTAAACACAATATGGGACGAAGAAGGGGAGGATGAAGGGACCAGGAGAAGAACTAACGAACAGCCTCTCAACGGGAGGGGCAAGAAAGGCAAGAAACGCCAAGCAAACAGGAAGAGTGCAGCTGAGGGGAAAGGACCCCAGGATGGGCCAAAGGAGACGGGTAGCTCCGCTGAGCGGAAATGAGCAATGGCCGGCCAATCTCACAACCAGGAGAAACACCACTCAGACGTTTCCTGTGGGCCGGGCCCCAGAGGTCGCTGGCTGAGTCATGGATGAGTAGTTATCCAGGTTAACAACTTCCAGTTAAAGCCAAAGAGGAATGTCATACGGACCAGGAGTCATTACGTGATTGCGGAAAGTCAAAAAGGGCAAGGGCACCAAACTTTTTTGAAAAGGGCCAGAGAGTAAATGTTTTGGGCCCTGCGGGACATACGATCTCCATCACAACTGTTGGACTGTACAACCGTGGGGCAAAAGCAGCCCTAGACAACCTGTAAATGAATGAGCAGAGCTGTGTTCCAATAAAACTTTATTTGTAGACACTGACTTCAAATTTTATATAATTTTCATGTGTCATGAAATGTTATTCTTTTTATTCTTTTCCCTATCATTCGAAAATGTGCAAATCATTTTCACGCACAGGCTGTACTTAAAAACAAGAGGGGCTGGATTTGGCCCCCAGGCTGTAGTTTGCTGGGCCCCGGTTATGAGCTTGGGCCCCGTGGCCGAACATGCCTGGCTTTGCATCCTGCCTGGGCTGCCTGCTGGCTCTCCAGCTGTGGGCAAGTTCGTGAGCTCACCTGAGCCTCAGCTTCTTCATCTGTAAATTAACGATAACTGTATCTGTCCCCCTAGGATTTATGTGACGTTCAAAAGCATAGTACCTGAAAAGTGACTGACATAAAATAAGTGATGATGATGGTGATGGTGACAGAACTGGGTGTCTGGGTGTGGGTCGTGATGGCATCAGATCTATAGCTAATTGTCTCTGAAAAAAAACCAGAAAAACCAAGGCTGACCCCAATCCGACTTAAGGAGGGATATACAGACTAGAAAGTAAAACAGACAAAGAGAGATTCAGCAAGAGCCTGTTTAATGCTTCAACTCAGAACTGAGTTGACTAAATTACGATGATTTGTAACAGACTTTGCGTGTGTAGGTTATAACCTGACTACCCTTTCAACTGCAGAAAGAGGGGGTTTTATGAACCATGTACCAAACCTTATGGACCAGCTCAGGAAAGGAAGACAATCTGAGGAAGCAGAGTAGGAAACAGAACCGAGGGCAGGGTGCGTGGAGGGGGCGGCAGAGACAGTGGTAGGTGGTCGGGAAGGAAGTTGTTTCATTGGGGGGTTATCCATGCAGAGTTCCCTGTTTTGTCATAGGGCAGCCAGCTGTTAAAAACTTTCAGGTTCTCTCTCCCAACGCTTCAGAGGCTCAAGTGCAGAGGTAACTTACAAACCAGCTCCTAAAACCAGCACAGGGTGGAGGAATTCACTTCAGTCCTTAAGTCCTTAACTTGTTAAGTTATCGCACGGGACCCTTCAGACAACCCACCTTAGTTCTGCATAGTTTTAAAAGAGTTAATAGCCAAGGCTCATGCAACCTTTAGATCTGTTTAGAAGGCCTAGGCGGGAGAAATCACACTTCTTCAGCCATTGTTAAGTTGCTTTTTATGCTGTTCTTGCAACTTCCAAATAATCAAGCAAGGATAGAATGGAAATATTAATGCAAAGAAAGGAAGCACAGGAAAACTGCAGTATGATTTAACTACCCCACACCTTGTATGAAATGTGGGGCAAAATGACAGAGATCTCCACGGATGAAAAATACTTTCACTGTCAGACATTTATTGAGCACCTAGTATTTATAAGCTCAATGCTCAAAGAGGCAGAGTTGCAAAGATGTATAAGAAGAAGTATGAGCTACCCAGCAGGGGCTCTCAGAGATCGTCCATAAAAGGCAAACAACAATTACAGTGGTTAAAACTTGCAGCTGTATAGTGTAGGCATTGGGACTTAAAATGAGAGCGTTCGCAAAATATCCTTTGGCAGAAAATTGGTAAGAAACCCCACCACCATGATTGATGTATCACCATTTCTTGGGCACAGAAAAAGAACCCCTGCTGACTGTACGTCAGCGTTCCTTACCAGCCTGCTCCCCACAAAAACAAACAAAACAAAAAATGTGAAATATACTAAAGATTCTGGGGAAAAAAAAGTTTTATAAGTGTGGATTACTAGTGTTTGTGTGTGATTTAGTGAAAAGAACATTGGGGCAGAGAAGCAGGAGACGTGAGTTCCACCTATGGTTCTGTCTTCAGGCAAATCACTTTCTTCCAAAGCTTCAGTTTGCTCATTTGTAAAATGAGATGATTAGACTATAAAACTCCTTTCAAAGCTCTAAATTCTACTACTTAATATCAAGATGCAGACATAGGCGCGTTTACTAAGGAAGGCTATGTTAAGAATACGTGAAATACATGGGCGCGTTTACTAAGGAAGGCTATGTTTAGAATACGTGATACATGGGCGCGTTTACTAAGGAAGGCTATGTTAAGAACAAGTGAAATACATGGGCGCGTTTACTAAGGAAGGCTATGTTAAGAATACGTGAAATACATGGGCGCGTTTACTAAGGAAGGCTATGTTAAGAATACGTGAAGTGTGATTGACTTGATAGAATTTCTGAGGTCATCAAAGTCGACCCTTGCCTTAATTATTCTAACAAATCTGGTAAAGTAAACCACTTTTTATGATTAGACATTACACATGAAGAGGAAAAAATAATAATAATAATTACTCTGCAACAATGCACATAACACAACCAGGTGCTTATGTGAGAATTATTTATGAAACCAAAGAAAAACTACTTTTGCCTGTAGAGATAACTGAAAATGCAGAAATGTCCAGAAGTTAGTAAATTCCAGATGGAATTTAAATCAAATCATTACACTTTTCTTATTATTTTCATAAGATCTGGATAGGTATAATTAGTATAACAAAATGAGTTTATAAAGTGTAAGTTTACTTAAGACATTTTGGTTAAAATTAAAATGAGAACTCACCAGGGAATTAAATTGTTTAGATGCATTAAAGCTGAGCCCAACTTTCAACCCATGATTACCTAAGCTCTGCCATCTTGGTATGTTCTGGCCTAACTTTGAAAATAATTTGATCCCCAAATTAAATTTTTAAAGATACATTTTATGAGGAAAAAAAGAAACACATGAAACACAAATGTCAAAACAAGAGAAAAATTCAACTTCTTTATCACTAAGAAATGCAAATAATAGTAAAATATTGTTACTTTTCATCAAATTGGCAAAAAATTTTTTTCAAATTATTATACCCAGGATGAAGGAAAGTGAGCATAACCTTTCTTTTTTTATTTTTATTTTTTTTTAGTTTTTATTTTATATTGGAGTATAGTTGGTTTACAGTGTTGTGTTAGTTTCAGGTGTACAGCAAAGTGAATCAGTTACACATACACATATATCCATTCTTTTTCAAATTCTTTTCCCGTTTAGGTTATCACAGAATATTGAGTAGAGTTCCCTGTGCTCTACAGTAGGTCCTTGTTGATGATCTATTTTTTATATAGTAGTGTGTATAACCTTTCTGAAGAGTTATTTGGCAATATTTAGCAGGATGCTTAAGGGGAGAGAATGGGCACTTCCACACATTACTGGTGAGAATAAGAACTCGTTGCAGGCACTCTGGAGGGCAGCACGTCCATGCCTGCCCTTCGCTCAGCACTTCCACTTCTAGGAATTCATTCATCCTAAGGAGATAATTGGGCCAATGTGCAAAAATGTGTGTGTTCAAGGTATTCCTTGCAGTTTTGTTTATAGCTGTAAAAACGTGGAACTCTGTGAAAGTCCAGTTGGAGATTGATGAAACAGCTACATTCTTACAAATTAAAATGAACAATTGCTAAAAAGAATGAGGAAACTGTATGTGCATGAGTATAGAAAGATGTCGAAGATATATGGAGTATGAAGCAACTTGCAAAATATCATATATAGTGTGTGAAAGAGCACGTATGCAAATATATATATGCACGTACAAACGCAAAGAGTCACTAAAAAGTTCGCAGTAGGTAGCTGTGGGTGGTGTGACTTTGAGTAATTTGTATTTTCTTATTATGAATTTCTCTTCAGCTTGAATTTTTTTCAATGAGTATATATTGTTTTTATAGTAATAAAAAAGCTATTTTTAAAAGGTGAAGAAAAGAATGGGTCATGGGGAAGAATTAGATATCCATAACTTGTAGTTCTGTGTCCTGGAATTTAGTCTAAGACCACAGTATACGTAATAATGTATGAACTGGGATGATTATCATAGCAATATTCATGATATTGAAAGTTAATAAACATTAATGTCCTATTTAAATAAATACACTAGAATTAGACATTATTAATGTAGAAATATATTAACTTGGAATATTTCACATTATTATTGGTAAGTGAAACAAAAGGCAACTAAATAATTTTATACACATTTTGGATTTATTCATATTCACATATATAGAGAATAGAAAAAAGTCCGAAAGGATATATGCCAAAATGTGTACTGCGGTAACTAGTGATTCTTATTTTTCTTCCCTACATTTTCAAATGCTTCTACAATAAACGAGTATTATTTATGTACTTTTTTCTTTTAAGTTTTAAAAACGTCCCTTATAGACCTTTCAGACTTTAAAATAATGCAAGGTAGTTATAATGATACTAATCTGTGAAAAACAAAGGAATGAGAATCTCAGCCCTTTGCTCCAGCATCAAATTACCACCAAGAGACCCCCGGAAAGCCCCTGCAGCTGACCTGCAGCATGTTGTAAAGTAATGAATGCCACACTGATGCAAAACAAACTCAGGAAACCCAGGGTACCTATTCTGATTTTGTGTCCTGCGATGTGCGAGGTTATAAAACATACTGGCTCAGATTACAGGCTAAGCATGACAAGTCCCTCTGCTGCAACCTAACAAAGGAATTTACAGAATGAGAAATTTACACATTTCGTTTCCCAGGGTAGAATGAATTACAGAAGCAAAGGGCCCACAGTACGGTTAAGTCCTTGCCTGTCACTCTCCTACATGCTTCTGAATTATATGCCTTATACACAGTTCCCATGACACAATGTACCTATTACTATTTTAAACCAAGATAAACTAATATTTTTTAAAGGTGAATAGAAGGAGAAGTGAGAAGAAGTGCATTTGTAACACAGTCAAACTCTTTGTATATTTTCAGGTGAACTGGGGGATGCCAGACCTCTCTCCCCCAACCCTCCCTCCCTCAGATCATTATGGCTGATAACAATAGTTTTACTTTCCCGGGTAATGTAGATGACACATTTTTCCTGTAGCCTGTCTTCCTGTAAAGTGCAGGAATTCCTGCACCTTCTGGGTGCCCTTCCTGTTAACTTACATTTCAGATTTCCTCAAAAGGCATTCTACCACTTTAATATTTGAAAAATGTCAGCTCAACCCCAGATAGCTAATATAAACAAGCTGAAAAGCATACCACCTAAAGTTACAACTGTGGAAAACAAAATTTCTTTTTAAGAAATTCTTTCTCGGAATCTCACTGTTGGTAAGGCTGGAAAGAAGTAACCCAGTCCTTCCAGCTCCCAGGGAGTCTGTAATTCTTTTGCCTCTGCTGTGCCTTAAATTAGAGGTCTGTAAAACGGAATTATAGTGATCTAGAAAGTTCGTAAAGGTCCTTGAATTGAACATGTTGTTAAAATCTTCAATACTATGAGGTTATAGCCACCTTTCACTTTTCCTCCCATTTCATTTGGTTATAGTATTACAAAGAAGTTTGGTACTGCAAAAAAACAAAAACAAAAACAAAAACAAAACACTGCCTTGGCCATTTGAGAATACCGTAGCTGAATTAGGCCAGTTCCACATTTACAGCCCAGGCCAAAAGTCTTTGCCATTTCTGAAATGATCACACACTTCCTTCTATCAAAAACTTTCCTTTTGGACAGGAATCCCATGTTCACACCAGGTGCACCTTCCAAAGGGGACCCAATTAAGAAAACTATTTGGATAAATGGGAATTAATGTAAAGAACCACCAGTACCTGATCTACTATGGGGGCACCCCTAATGGAAGAGTGCCATGCTAATATGTTTTTCAGTTTCCCAACTTCTTCTGCTAGGAGGGAGCCGCCTTAGGAGTGAGCCCCCCAAAATGCACAAAGAAACCTGACTGAGTTTAAACCCTAAGGTTCAAAGATAAGATCACTAGAGCACCCCCTTCCTATCTCCCAGAGAGATCACTGCCATCTCTAAACTCCAAATGCACCATTTTGCTTCACTATCTATGCAATTATCTTATATCACAGTGATTTGCATACGTGCTTTCTTTCACCAACTACATGGTAAATTCCTTGAAGGAAACAACTACACGTAAAATATTTTTGTATGTCCCCAAATCCTGTGCACTACAAACACACACACACACACACACACACATCTCATAATATATTTATTCATATATTAAACTGACCTGAATGAATGAGTGAATACACACCAAATACAGAGTAACTAGATGCAATCTCTCTCATACATCAAAGCCTGGAATGCCCTCCTAAGCTATTATTTCTATGCTCAATTAAAAGATTGTCGGTTTTCCCGATATTAAGGAACATTGGCAGCTCATAATGCCAATTCCTAGGTACTTCAGCACTCTCACTTAGCTTTTCAGATTTCCATTTTTCCCCCTAATATCCAAAGAAAAGAAGAGCCCTACTTTGAATTCTTGAGAATATATATTACTTCCTTCTGGGGCTGAGATGTATGATTCCCATCAGGTAGAACTAAAAAGTGACACAACAACTCTCCCAAAAGTAGCAGAACGCTGATGAGACACTTGAATTTCACTGGATCTTACTTACCTAATGCCCTGGGTAGCCTAACTCACCTTGTGCTGAGCTCACCTCTCCTTTCCATACATTCTCACAGGGCATATGCTTTCTCTATGCTCAATTTGTTCTGAAACAAGTGACTTACAGTCCTAGGGCCACCTGACAACACCCCCTCAGCTCTCTAATGCCATGTCAGGGTTTTTATATTTTTAATCCCCTCCCCAGCATGACATTATGCCTGCAAAATACAACTGTGTAAAAAGAATATTTTTAAGAACAAAAAAGAAAGAAAGAAAGAAAGAAAACAACCATAACCCTGAACTTCTGACCTATTACAGCTGACTAAATATATGCAATTACACACTTAAAAGATTTCATTATGGTTGTCAATGAAACAGTGCAGTCCTCCCACATTGGCGTAATGCTTAAAAGTACAATTTTTCTCCCAGTATTTTCCCTCGAGATGCAAAGCATCTCCCAAATGGGAAGACATAAAACCTCGATGTCCTCATTGCTGCTTCTAAATACTGTGAACCAATAAGGAATTGGTGTAAAGTGCAAAATCTCGGAAGAGAAAGACTTCTTGTCTGCTTTTTTCTAAAATGCTATTATTCACCTTTACTTCCTTTAAAGATCAGAAGTTGCTTAATGTTCAAAATGATACCAATGAAAATTTAACTAAATACTAGCACCAACAATTCATTCCCAAAGGAATATAAGATTACATTAATTTCCTACTAGTTTAACTCAAGTTTTACCTTTCATTTTCATCTACAGACTTTTTAAAAGTTTGTATTCCTGTTGCACGTAAAATCACCTATTATATGTGTGCATACTAAAGAATTTTACAATTATATAAAGCATTGCACATTTTAGACGCTACCAACCTGCTCTATCTCTCCTGACTGTGCAAAAGGCAAAAAGAGCTCAGTAATCCTAGCAGAAGAATGCAAATAACGTCAATGCACAGCTGAACTGCAAGCCCTGCCTTACAGGAACTCTCTGTGTCTGCAAAAAAAAAAAAAAAAAAAAGAGAGACACATACTAAACAGGAAATGCAACTGAGATGTGGAAAACCTCAAACTTAAAAATGCAATCGCCAGGCGAAAATTGCATCCATGCATTCATAAATGCATGCACAACCCTTTGCATTTTTGCAAGTAATGCAAATAGGCTCTTACCTTTCGACTGAGACATTTTCCCCTTTCCTTTGATGGGGGAGGGGAGCACAAAAGACTTTGCCTTGCTTCTCTTCTGTAGCTAGTTTTGCAACAAAGATGCAAGCTGCAGGCGTGCAATCTTCATGCAAGTGGAGTTTCTCTTGACCGAGGCAGCAGATGGACTTTCAGGGAATCCAGATGGAAATGCACACCTTGCAAAACAGACTGGAAAGTGATTTTCCCCCCAGTTGCAACGTTAGGGAAGGCTGTGCTGCAGCTACATGATGGGCCAGGGCTGGCAGCTAAAAGCTCCAAACTTGGAACTGAGTATCTTAGTGCGCAGACGTCCTTCCTGCGAAGGGCGCGGGGGCCGCTGGGAAATGTAGTTCCCGAGCGGAGTCCACGGGGCTCTGATTTAAGGACACGTGGTCGCGCGGGTCGCTGAGCGGGGTGATTGGGAGCAACATAGGTTGCATCCAGGTAAACAAGTCATCGACGCACTCGGTACTAAGTGATGGGAGAAAAAGGCAAGGCCCAGGGGAGCGGGCATTTACCTTCTCCAAAAGCCCCTGAAACAACAGCCAAAAAAACATATCAGTTTGGCTAAAAACCACTCGGCCCCCTCAGAAAGTCAGTTTCGGGGTTCAGGTGTTTGCAGGGCAGCACCTGTTGGACGGTTCCTGCCTGTAGACGTTTTATTCCTCTCAAACGTGCATTTTAAAAAATCTTTTTCTCGCCTGGAGAATTTGCTGGTGACCTGGCTGGGCGGAGGTAACAGCAGAGGAGATGCGAAGGATCCAGGTCGGTTACAATTCAGTCCTGAGGCGGAGTGGAGGTGGGGGGATGGGGAGTTCTCATTTCTTGAAGGGTTAAAGAGAAAGTTCCGCTGTTGGTGTGTCAAAGCAAACTTTATCAAAGTTAAAATGTTTCGATGTTTTCTTCTCACCTGGGTGGGAGGAAAGTCCCTGGCCTCAGGGAGAAAGTGGGTGGTCATCTTAAATTAACAAAATCAAATAACTTGAATTTATTCAACAAAATTTACAGACTTTTGTTGAGCTCCCAGGGTGTGCCAGGCACCTTTCTAGGACCTTGGGTCATCCCGTTGTCATGTGTTGCGCACAGCTAGGACCTGGACACCATCCTGGCGGAGAATAGGGTCACCCCTTCTCAGGGAAGCAGAGAGGCATAGAATATTCCATTAGTGAGGGGACCTGGGCTGAAATGAGCTCAGACTCCTACTTCATCGAGTGGACCAGACTCAGAAATGTGCTTTTCAGGTACAGAGGGAGGAATTGAGGGTGTGGGGCTGCTGAGGTGTGAATAAGCACAGAAGTCTGCAGAGCACCTCTTCAGGGGCCGGCAAGGCTGCCTGCTGCATTGTATGCAGAAGTGGGAGTGGGTGGAATTTACCAGTGGGGGCTGTACAGGGCCTTAGGGTCAGGCCAGAGGTTTGGACTTTCTTTATTCTGCAGATACTTGCAGGGTGGTGAAAGGGCTTTGAAAAGGGGTGTAACTGAATCAAAGCATTGTTTTAAGAAGGTAAATTTGCCCTCAGCGATCAAGGTGAGTTGAAACTGGGAGAGGCTGGAGATAGGTCAGGTCAGTAGCAAAAGGTGAAAAGACGCACTTTGAAAGAGTGTTCGGCTGTATTTGATGACTGCTGATGAACGCTGTTGGAATTTTATTAAGAATTCTAAGAAGCCAGGGCCTTCTGAGTAATGGATGAATCAGAGGGAAGAAGGCTACCATGTTTCAGCTACAAATCAGCAAATCAGCTCTTAAAACAAATATGCAATAGGTCATGGAACTAACATTCATTTACTTAAGTTGATCCCCTCTGCTGACATTAATAAGAATTAATCAAGGTCACCTTATGTTCATATTAGCTTCTGCCTCAGAAAGGCAGAGATCTCTGTTCCATGAGCTCAGACAGGAAGACTTGCTAATTCACTTTGTTTCCCCCTCCTTCTGGGCGAATCCGTGCTGTCTGTTCCTCCCTTTCTTATACACACACGATCTCAGCCTCATCGAACCAGTATTGTTTCCTCTAAGTCTCATTTAAGCAAGAGACGTGTGGGCACGGAGATCCATTTTAATGCGTCCGGGTCACTCTTCCTAAGCATCGATGGAGCAGCTGCTGTGCGCCAGGCCCTGGGTCAGCTACTGGAGCTGCTCGGAGACTCAGCCCAGGCAAGGCCTGAACAGCCGCCTAGAACTCATTTCCATTTGCATTTTATGTGCTCAGCAGCATTGCTCTTAAATCGCCCTAGACTCCCATCTACGGAAGAGCTCTAATCACATCGTGTCTGGTGCATTTTGCCGCCACTGTGCTTGTAGTTTCTCTGCACAGGCGTGCACGGTTCACAGCTGACAAATGGCTTGTGTCCTGCAAGTGAGTCTGTAATTCATATTCCCATAGAAACAGTGATATGTTTAATAGCCAGTGCACATCTACGCTCACACACCCACACCTATGCAAAACACCTTTGACCATAAATTGAACCATACATTTAAAAGTTGCAACATGTCTCATTTTTCTTTCTGGGAAAAACATATTTTGAATTTCCACAGGGAACTCAACCTCTCTGTAAAGTCTCAGATTCCCAGAGAAAAAGTTCTTCTTCTTCTTGCCTTGGTGGTAAAAGGTTTCCTCCGCCTCATTCCTGGGTGGAAGAAGAGGGGGTACCTCTGTACAGACGTGAGCCTGTCTTCTTCTTGCCCGTTTGTGGCAATGCTCCTAGGAAGAGAATCCCTCCCACGGTGGGAATGGCAAAAGCGAAATCTGCAGCACATGAGGCGTTTATCTTGAGGTGACACCTGTGCTCCTACCTCGAACCCATCATCTTTGAAGTGGTCTGTACTTCCCATCTTTCTAAAATGCGAGTTTGCTGCACTCTCCCCCCAGCTTCTAGTTCCCTTCGAGGTCACTGCCAGACTCTCGGGCTTGGTATAATTGGCCCCTCAAGACCTGCTTCCTGCTTACTCTGCCACTTCATTCTCACCCTGTGTTGATGCTACAGCCAGAAGCCAGGTTTGCTCCCTCCTTGCTTCTAGATACACTGCTCCCTCTGCCTGGCAAGCCTTACCCATTCTCTTCTCGGCTCCTTCGGATTCGTCCTTGAAGACTCTGCTTGGCAGGCCCTTCCTTTCGGCCACCTCCTGGGATGCATCACCCTGTGGCCACTTTAAGTGTGAACGAGGGTATTCCCTAATTCTGTAGCATCCTGCCCACAGCTGTCTCGCACCACTCACCCTAAGGCAGGCAGGTGTTCACGTTCGTATGTGTCTCCCCCAGGAGACTGAACTGCTGGAGATCAGAGACTAATCTCTGTGTTCCCCATGCCCAGCATCTAGCATACAATGCTCACTCAAATACACGCTGAAATAGGGAAAGGAGTAGATGGAAGAGGGCCTGTCACCTCGATGACCTGGAATAACTAGATGCCAGCGACAGAGTTAACACCTGCAGGGGAAACTGGAACACCTGGGAAGGGCCCTTTGCTGTCAGGTTAGAGGTATGAGGTGCTGGGAAGGAGGCCCTTAGATTAGGTCCAACTGGCTCTGAAGGAATTGCTCTAGAGGGTTACGTGAGCTGGAGAAGGCGGGGGCTGGGGGTAGAATGTCTCAACCGAGGGTGACTTTTTACCCCCAGGGAACATTTGACAATGTCTGGAGATGGTTTTAGTTGTCTCAACCAAGGGGTGGTGGTGATCGTGGCATCTAGTGGGTAGAGATGAGGGATGCCGGCAGTTGTACTGCAGTACATGGGAAGCCTCCACCAACAGTTGTCTGGTCCAAATCATCTGGTACTGCATTTGAGAAACCCTGCTGGGTAGTAGTACCATGAGAAGTTACCTATGCTCTATTTTTTTAAGTTCATCTAAAGCTAATGAGATTTGGTAAGGTGTAACTTTTTTTTTTTCTTTTTTTTTTTGGCCAAACCACACGGCTTCTGGGATCTTGGCTCCCCGACCAGGGATTGAACCCGGGCCCTTGGTGGTGAAAGCATGGAGTCCTAACCACTGGACCACCAGGGAATTCCCAAGGTGTAACTTTTGAGTCCTAACCACTGGACCACCAGGGAATTCCCAAGGTGTAACTTTTGGCGTAAGAAATCTAGAATCTAGGAGATGTGAATTCGAGTCCTGGCCGTAGAAAAGTTAGCTGTGTCTTCTAAGGTAAGCACTTCACCTTTCTGGACCTCTTCTTGTTCCACTAAAATAAGGAGGGTCAGACTAAGGCCCCTTCCAGTTTTAACAGTTCGTATCTGTGAACCCAGCTCAGATGTCTGATTAAGACCACTCATGATTTGAAGAGAGTCGTGATCATACATCCTGTTTTTCACATTGGCTACATGTCCTTCTGTTCAGGAATTAGAAGGGTTCCTGATCCCCTGCTCTAGCAAGACAGCCAGTGACCACCATGACAACATCACTTCGGAGGTGAGACAGGAAATACTCCTATTACAGTTTGAAACATTGCCGCTCAGGTCGCAATACTCACCTGCATGTGACATTTATGAATGTTTTCCAACAGTGTCCACTAGGTCTCAGGAACAAGGGAAAGGAAGGCACCAAAGGTAAAGCTAAGAGTTCAGGTCTGAATATCTGCTTTTCTAGATCTTAGAAAATTGTGGTATAAATAGTGTGTTATGTATAATATATAGTGAAGTCTGTTGAGGATCTCCCCACATGGGGGATTGGTTTAGGGGACTGGGTGATGAGTTGTGCTTATGCAGTATCTTTTTATTTATGTATTTATTTTTTATTTTTAAAACAATTTATTTTATTTTGTTTATTTATTTTTGACTGTGTTGGGTCTTCGTTGCTGCGTGTGGGCTTTCTCTAGTTGTGGCGAGTGGGGGCTACTGTTCGTCGAGGTGCACGGGCTTCTCACCGCGGTGGCTTCTTTTGTTGCGAAGCATGGGTTCTAGGTGCGTGGGCTTCAGTAGTTCTGGCGCACGGGTTCAGTAGTTGTGGCTCACGGGCTGTAGAGCTCAGGCTCAGTAGTTGTGGTGCACGGGCTTAGTTGCTCCGTGGCATGTGGGATCTTCCCGGACCAGGGCTCAAACCCGTGTACCCTGCATTGGCAGGCGGATTCTTAACCACTGTGCCACCAGGGAAGCCCTACAGTATCTTTAAGTACATTTTTTTTTACTGTATCAAAATATCACAGTGAATTATGTCTACTGGCAGAAATTCTAGAAATCCCAAAATAGATTCAGCTGGCCTTCCATTGTCCTCCCCAATATGGGGCCACCATTCCTGTTCAGCCTTCTCTCTCTCTCTCTCTGTCTCTCTCTCTCTCTCTCTCTGTCTCTCTCTCTCTGTCTCTTTCTCTCTCTCTGTCTCTCTCTCTCTCTCTCTCTGTCTCGTCTACTCTACGCTTCATTTGTTTAAACAGTCTGGTCAAAACAGGATGACTTATCTTACTGGAGACATGAGTTTACATGTTACCATTTCTGTTTGTTAACTCGTGCTATTCTCTGTCTTCACCTTTCTCTGGTCCCCACCTGAGTCTTCGTTTTTCCAAATTCTACCTTTCGAAGGTTCAAGGTCATCTCTGCCGTGAAGTTGTCTTTGATCACATGGACAAAGTATGATCCCTGGTCTGAGAAGCTTAAAATCCTGAGGCTAATTTTAATAACATTTTTGTAATATTTTAAGGTTTACAGGCTCTTTCCGTCCTCTCTACATCATTTTATCCTTACAATGACACTGTGAAATGCATTGTCCCAACATCTCAGTTTATGCTGATCACCTCATGTTGTTGCTTCCTTTGGCCAAGGTGGAAGAACGTGATTTAAAACTGTCCTGACTGCAGATGTAAAAACTTGTCTTCTGATCCCTAGTTCCTTCCTTTAAGCGGTCCAGTCTTGTCTTAAGCTAAGTGACTTTTAATAAATGCCCTAGATATGTGCCTTCTTCAGGCTAAGTGTAGTCTGGTAACATTTTGCCTCATTTTGTATGCGTTATTAATGGGACAAGCACAGTTCAGGACTTACGAAGTCCCTAGTAAATCAGTATATCTCCTTTACACGCTGCACCTTAGCCGATACACTGAAAATTCGGTAAATGCTGGACTATTTGAGGATGAGTTAGAAACACTGATATAAGGCAGTGTTGTGCCCTTCAAGGCTCCTTGATCTGTTTACATTGATATTAATAGATGGTTCTGGGCTTCAGTCACAGGCCTGAATAATTCAGGTCAAACTGACCTGCTGCACTGCTTTAAAAAACTATAAAATATTCTGGGAAATATTTTAGATGGGTGATATATGCAAGTTATAGAAAAAGTTCAGAAGTCCACAGAAAATTAAGAAACTGTCTGAACTACAGTGATGTAGAAATAATTAGAGTCAATATAATAAATCAGCTTGTTCTTAAATTATTCCATTAGGATTAGTGTCCGAAGGGATTGTTTTATTAGTAACAGCCTATGGCAGAATCATGGAAAATACTACCAGTTTTTCATATTTACTCTCTTTCTGAGGTGGGTAGACTAATCATTTTTATCTGTCAGCCAAACTCCTAAAACAGTGGGTTCAATGTATTCTTTAAATTAATATATTGCATAACTGAAAAGTATAAGTAGTATGAAATTGTATAATATTAGAAATTAGCTAGTTGAGGCTCTAATGAACACCTGATGGTATTTTATGGTATTTTGAGCACTGGCGTGAGTTACATGTCTCAAACCTGTCTGTAACTTTGTTTCCTACAGTATAAGGAGTGAGACAGCAGAGATACATTAGACAGTAGTCTACTGCCACTGGAAGTCTTTGGAAATTATTCTAGAGCCCTTTCCAGCAGCCTTACCTACTGGGAATTTACCTACAAGGGAATTGAAGTGAACCCCAAAACCTGCTCACTCGCTAAAGACTAGAGGTTTCCACTTCACAGGGCCTGATTTCTCCTTTTGTTGCTGTTTTTTTTTTTTTAATCCAAATAAACATCAAAATGCATTTATTAAACGTGTTGGGGGCATGTTGCCAAATCAGATGCTACTGTACGTGAGGAAACTGTGGAGTATGGTCACACCATCTGGCACTGTGAGTGAGTTTTGGAATGCTGTGGAAACTTCAAAGAAAAATTTAGGAGATTTTGTGTATAATTTTCTTAAACGTATTTCCAGGAGACCCGTGATCTAGCAAACTCATTCTGTAGGCTTTCAACAGACATTGCAATGATTTTTTTTTTATACACCCAGGTAGTGCTTTGTGAAAAATATAATGCTTGTCTCTTAGCTTTTAATGACTCATTAATTTTGTGTAAAATAGAGCATATGCTACATCATAATTTTAGTTCTTATCTTAATGAGGTAGCAAAGCAAAGCGCCTCTCAGTTTGAAGTTAGGGAAACTGAAGTACATCCATATGTGTGTGTTTGTGACGTTACAGGTATAATCAGGAAAGGAAGCAGAGCACTTCTACACGTGCTTATGACATCTAACTACTAAGCTAGGATAAAGAAAATTATAACTCACAGGAAGTGAGTCAAAAGGCGCCTCAAATGTAAAATGCATTGCTCTGTGTATTCCTGTGTCTGTTAATGCCTGTTTCTTTTTTCCTCAACATTGGAGGAGTCAAGTCAATTCAGATTTTAGTTTGGTGAGCTGAAGGCACTGTGTTAGTTTGCAGACTGAGAACCCTCATTGTCACAGTTTTCAGTGACCTGATTTATATGATGTTGACCTGGGAGCAATACCAAGGTGAAACTGAAACCATTACTAGCTATTTTCGCTGTTATTTTTAAAATTAAGTATCAGAGAAGCAGGGGTTTCCAAAATACGATTAAAACAAGATTACACTTATTTGGATGTTACCGACATATTAATACACCTTCCAACTCAGATACATAAAGCTTGTGCTCTATAAAGTTGTTTAATTATTTCAGGTTCAAGTCTTTTTATAACCAGTAGCCATGGACTATTTTTCAAGGGCAAGGATGAGTCTGAAATACGGAATTTACTGACCAATGATGCCATTCAAGTGTCCTTCTCATTCTGTGTTTCATGTGTTCTGTTCCATACCCATTTTTGATAGTGTAGCAACAGATATTACATTAAAAAAACCATTCTAAGGATTCCTGCTAGCTCTTTTCTCAGCCATTCACGTGTAAATTGGGAAGGGAATTTGAGTAAGTAAATTAATACCTATCCTACCTGTTTTTAAAAGTTATGTTAATGCAAGAGTCAAATATGATGACTGTTTCTTAATTTCAAGTGTTCTGTTGAAACCAGTTTAGCTTGGAAGAGATAGAAAGATTCAGAATGTTCACATGTTATATTACAATATAAGTATTTCATGAGAATTGGTAAATATGGTCAGACTCTGAGAAAAATGAAAGGGAATCGGATAATTTGGAGTGTATTTGATCTACTTATAACTTATACCTCAAACCCTAAATTAATACACAGAAAAAGCAAAGTCATCAATTTTAGATTAAATCAATTATTTCAGGTATATATGATGGAAAAGTATATAAGCTTCTCTGTTATCTCACTTATAATCGACATCGTTTTCATTCAACTGAACAGTTGCTGATTGAGGACTTAAAGACAGTTCAGCTGATGGGATACCGTTCGTTGTGATTTAGGCTGTAAATATTGTGAAGAATTAGGTGCAATAAACATTCAAGTCCATGTGCATTTTGGGCCCCAGTTTTACGTTCTGAAGACTTTGGTAGAAATAGTAAAGTGTCAAATGCCAAGAATATACCATTGGAATATATATTTTTCTGTACAGTATTCCAAAGAAGCAGATAAATTGACAACTCTAGTCCTTGCTTCTATGATCAATTCCAGTTTCCATTATCTTCTTGTAGTTGTTCGTAGGTGTAACTTGACTATGCTATACCTACATAGTTTGGCCACAGACTCTGGAGCCAGACTGCCTGGGTTGGACTCCCAGCTGTAGTTACTAGTTCTGTGACTTGTTACTAATTACTAGTTACCAGTTACTAGTGCTGTGACAGGCTAAACAGATCACTTTTCTATGCCTCAGTTTCCTACCTGTACAAAGGCAATGATAGTAGTACCTACCTCATGGGGTCGTTGAGAAGACTAACTGAATTAATACACTTAAAGCTCTAAGAAGAGAATCTGATCCATGATATATGCTCAGTGGCTATTAGCTACTGGAGCTTTTCTTACTATTATGGCTATTACATTTCCAAGCATTGGTTCCTTTCTTGAGAATGAAGATACTGTAGTTGAAATAGAAGAACACTGAGATGTAAGAACATGTGTCCTACCCAATGGTGATAAAAAAAAAAAAAACCTTTTAAGACAGGAGATAAGCAAGCTATGATCTTAGAGGAATGTTTCCACGGACCTAAGGACATAAGAACAGAAATGCTTAGTTTAATGAAAGAGAAAGGGAGAAGACATATTTTATTATTGTGGCAAATCAGAGCTCTGTTGGATGCTTGTGAAGAGGGATGGAGACCATCTGGAGAAAACAATTCCACTCCGCTGTGTGGACTGGGTCGAAGGACGGCTGAATAGCTAGGGCATGAATGATGTAGGCTGTTGACCATAGCGTGTCACAGCCTTGTAAAGCAAACGGCAGGGGGCAGAGTGGTAGTTAATGAGAGGTGGAAATGGTTGTCAGACTTCAGTGCTCAGCTTTTATGATATGGTTTTCCTCATGAAAGAAATAGACTGATAACATTTTGGTCCTTTCCACTCATTTGAACGCATTAGGACCTTACTATTTTAAGTCCTTCCACTTCATTTATTCCATCTGCATATTTCTTATTCATTGCTTTTGTACTAACGTTTTACTTGTGACCGTTACTACTGGTTGCTACCTTTCTACTAATTAACTAATTAGCTCAATTTTAAAATTTACCTTAGGCATATTTTTTAAACCACCAAAATACATTTTCTGTGGTGGCCTAGTTACCTAATAACTGAATAGTAGAGGAGTTTAAGCATGTATTGGAGATATTTTATAATTTTAAAATGGAGAAATTCTCATTTATTGAGTCTATTTTAATTCTCACTTATTAGTTGAGTCTATGTTTAAAATAACTGTTCAATACTACCTATCCAAAGTGATCCATGTGGATAGTTTGGAATTAGGCAGGGGTGAAAGAAGAGAACCAGAACACAAAGACAAATTAATTTTTTTATTAGCTAAAATATTTTCTTTTCCATCATAGTGAATTAAAAAAACGAACATAGAAAATAAGCGCACATTCTTCCTTTATCAGTGTTAAGAGAGGTCCAGACATGAGAACCATCCTGTAAGAATTTCAAAAGGACACCTAGGATTATATTGAATTTTTCAGAGTTCAGGAAAAGTTAAAAGTCTGACCTGTAAGTAGGCTGTGCTATTGCTTTCTTTCCATAATATTATTACTATTTTCTCCAGGTATTATGAATCATAAAGCTAAATTTTTGACCTTACTAAGAGAGTATACATTTAACCTTTTAAGTTTCATTGATATGGGTGAGTTATTTTAGCCATTTATGGTCTGTGCTGCTTTTGAGTAGATAGAGAGTGAAGAAAATAAAGTATTTTTAAGATCCCATGTTCACAGTGACTGAGATTCCTTCAAAGAAAAAAGTTTCTGCAGCAAGAGCTGAGCAAACCTCTGTGTCAGAGCACCTTCCAAAACCTGAATTGAGCCTTGTATCTTAAAAAGCAGTATTTTTAAAATAAGTCTTAAGGGGGATGAAGAGCTGAGCTGCGGTGGATGCTGTTCCAGTTGTCTCTTCAATCAATTTTGTATAATGCTTTGGAAGCAGAATAACAAGTAATGTGAAATCACGTTTCAAGAGACTATACGTGCGCCCTCTTCATTCTATTTCCGTATTCCTTGGGATGGGCAATTTATGCAATGCACTTGTGAGACTCCAAGAACAAAGACCAATTTCCCTGAAGGGTATGAGCACTCTTGGATTTTACAAGTGCCAAAAAAAAAAAAAAATTATTTTCATGTTGTCACGTTGAGATGATGAAGTGTGCCGGGTTCGTGCACAAGGAGCCGCAGGAAGTATGCCCGCTGTGCATCTGTTTTATTCCCAGATTCAGAAAGTGGATGCAGGCGGTTCTTAACAAGCATTGACAAGTAGTGATTAACAGTGAGCGCTGTGGAAGATAGAGGAAGGGTTTGGCATCGTTCTGAACAGGAGTGTCTTTTATTCCTGAGGAAACAGGTATCCAACTGATCTGTGAGGATCCTCGGTCTAGGTTTCCAGATCGGGTCTTGAATCTCTGTGTCGCTGGACTGAACCACCTGTTCTCTTCAAATGGAAGTGAGGAAAAGGTCAAGTAAGGACAATATATTAATCCTTCTGGCACCTCCTAGCCGGGCTGCTTGTTCTGTTGTACTTTGGGGAGACGTGTAGGGCTGAGAGTAGAAATGCCACCTCTTTGGACCCCCTCATGTGACTCGACCCGTGACTGTGGCCTCCGAGCCTATGGTAGCCAGACAGGAGCCTCTGAAGTTCAAAAGCAGGCCTGTATCTTTGCTTGTCTGTTTGTTCCTTGAATGCTTACGTGGGTTTGTTTATTCTTCAAGGCACCAAGGGTGCCTTATGGGCAAGCTAGTTCCCTCATGACGTGGGTAGAAACAGTGTTTGTGTTTAACACGTTCGTAGCCACCTGACAGACAGTCAAATGTGGAAATCCACAGATTGCAAGAAACACAGGTCCTTTTCAGCGTTCCTGTCTTTACGCGACATCTCACCTGAGTGAACAGAACACAGAGACTGCTTGCTGACGGTCTCCATGTGCCCCCCCTCAGGTGCCCCTGCCTTCGGGGGCACAGTCCTGCTTCAACTTGTTTCTGTCACATTCCAGACTGAGGGCAGAGTTCTCAAATGCGCACGCACAAACCCTTGCCCACTGGTCGCATTAGATAAAGCTGTAAATGCTCTTGAGTGCCTGCGTATAAACCGCCAGGAGAAAGGGGCTGGTGCGGAGCTAAGCCCTGATACAATTTCCGCCAGAAACAAAACATTGTGGCCTCAGTATTTTAGGCAGAAAGGTGCTTTTGCCCCTTTGCTAAAGCTTGGGACCCCATTATAAGATCACAGAGGACAATGAGACAGGAAAGGGTTTGAGATCCTAAACCCTTGTCTGTTAGACCTGCGTGCGGCAAATGAGGGCTGGTGTGACAGTTTTCATTTCTTTCATTAGCTTAGTGGCTGAGACGCTACTCTTCATCTCCGGCTGCTCAGAAGCCAGCAGGCTGATTCAGATATATCCAACTATCGGAGTCACCTCGTTCTATGACTACATTTAACAGGCAAAAAAAAAAAAAAAAAAAGAAGGAGGGGAGAATAAAAATGCAAGAACCTAAACTGGGACTATAAGAATGCTTTTAGGTCAGCTAGTGTGAAGTTTTCATTATAACTTCACAGATGGTCCAAACAGATGAAGGGGAGAAAGGATGGCTACAGAGATCTGGCAGTCGGCCACTCCTTTTAATGGTGTTTTCATTCATTCATTCAGCTTTCGAGGGAAAATGGAGTGAGGATGAGAATGAGCCTGGCTATCCCCCTTGATCGTCTTCCTGAGAGATTTACCCGCCTGTGGTGAACAGGAAGAACTTTGCTGGTAGAATCAGTGTCAGCGGACCGTGTTCAGATGGGTGGTGATCACGGCGAACATCTTTCTTAAGGTTGCGTTCAAACTTCCTTCCCTTATATATCTACTTTGGAAACCCAAGAAGCCAACAATGGTGCTGTAGCTGAACTGAGCCTTGGGTAAAGGAAAGGGTAGCCGGGGAGTGGGGGAGGGTCCCAGTAAAACCCTGATCGTAATGGTCACTGAGGGAGTTTATTTCTTTGTACTGTTTTTCAAACCTTCTTCAATGTTAAGGCTAATGAGTTCTGTAGATTCTTTCAGTTGTGTAATTTTTAATACACTGCTGTGTTCAAGGGTATATGCCTGGTTTTTGTTTTTTTCTTTTTCTTTTTTTTTTCTTTTTTTTTTTTTTTTGCGGTACGTGGGCCTCTCACTGTTGTGGCCTCTCCTGTTGCGGAGCACAGGCTCCGGATGCGCAGACTCAGCGGCCATGGCTCACGGGCCCAGCCGCTCCGCGGCATGTGGGATCCTCCCGGACCGGGGCACGAACCCGTGTCCCCTGCATCAGCAGGCGGACTCTCAACCACTGTGCCACCAGGGAAGCCCTGTTTTGTTTTGTTTTTGTTTTTTGGTAAAGGGCGTTATATATTTTGTAGAAGTAGGCTGGATAGAAATGATAAACAAATGAAGAAATAAGCATCCTCATAGTTTATCTCTTCGATTGCACTGATCTTCACCTCAATTCACATCAGCAAACCTGGCCTCCTCATTCTTTTCTCCATCTCGAGGGCAGGGTTTCTCTACTCCGGCACTATTGACATTTTGGACCAGGTAGTTCTTTGTCATGGGGTGCTGTCCTTTGCACCCCTGACCTCTTCCCACTGGGCGCTGGCAGCAAGCTTCCTTGTCATGACAACCAAACGTGTCTTCCAACACTGCCAAATGCCCCTTTTGGGGGCAAACTCACCCCTGATTCAGAACCACTGCTCTAGGGTGAACAGATTCTCCAAGATAATCCAAGTTTACAAGTTTTCCCAAATATATATAGCATCTCTTTCTCTCTCAGAAGTGTCATAATTTGGACAGGGAATTAAATTGTTACCCAGCATGTCTCTGTAAACAGCAACTCCAGCTTCCCAGTTGCTCACGCCAGACCTTTGGAGACATCCTTAGCTCTGCTCATCGTCTCATAACCCCGGTCCACCGTTAGCAAATCCAGTTGAAGAAAATCACCTTCAAACAGGATCCAGCCCTTCTTTCCACATCCACTGCTAGCACACGGGTCCCGGCTACCTTCTCTGTCAACCAGAAGTACGTGTCCGTCGTCAATCTGCTAAAGCTGCCCTGTTTACTTAGCAAGTCCTCCTCTGCTCCAAATCCTTCAGCGGCTCCCCTTCCACTCAGAGTAAAAGCCAGAGCCCTTACAGCGGCCTCAGCGCAGCCTCACAAGGTCCGCCTCCCCCGCCCTGCTCTCCTCCCCCCCCACCGTCTGCTCCAGCGGCCTCTCTGACTGTCCCGTCGCTGTTGCAGCTCCACTGGCCTCTGCTGCGCCTTGAACACCCGGCCTGTCCTGATTCAGGGCCTTGCTGTCCGTCCATGTGCCTACAGCCTCCCCCTCGCCCCACTCAGGTATCCACCCGGCCTCCTCCCTCGTTTCTCAAGTCTCCGTTCTAAGATCCGCTTCACAGTGAAGCCTCCTCTGACCACCCTATTTCAAATCACACCCTAGTTCATCTCGTCTGATTTATTTTTGACCATCGCCTTTATCGCTATCTGACATACTAAAATTTTACCCATTTATTTATTGACTCACTTCCTGATTTGTTGCGTGTCTCTCAGAATTCTTTCGCAGACTCCACGAGGGCAGGGATTTTTCTGTTTTGTCCACTGTCCTGCACGCAGTGCTTTTAGCAGTTTTCCTAGAAAGCACATCGTAGGCACACCATAAATACTGAAGGAATGTGATGATGAATGTATTCACTACTCACTTTCCTCCAGGCATCGGGCTGAATACTGAGTATAGGAAAGGAAGTGCAGCACTGCCCCTGCCCTTGAGAAGCTTACAGTCTCCTTAGCTCCTTAGCACTTCAGCAGTCGTACTGATGAACAGTGTAAATTGCAACCACGAGCCAAGCCCTTAACGTGAGCTTGAAATTCCAGCCAGAGCCCCAAATGTACAACCCACTGAATATGTTAACATCCTCTCATTTGGTAGGTCTTCAGTGGGTTTGGCTGCCTTTTAAAGAATGGATTAATAAAACCTTTCAGCTGTGGAGGGGAAGAGAGAAGCTTACAATCTCGTAGAGGACACATGCGTGTAAATAAATCAGGGCAGCAGAGTGAGAGGCCTGCGGTAAAGAGAAGAACGCACGGATGCAACAGAGATAACAGGATGCACGAGTGCAGCAGAGACGGACAGGATGCAGGGATGCGGCCGAGAGGAGCAGGTGGTAGAGCATGAAGGATTGCCGTGTGTTGAGGAGGAGGTTGGGGCGAATGAAGGGCTAACACTTAAGACGCTCCTTCTTCCATTCGGTTTCACTCCGTTATCTGTGTAGCTGCTGCAAAGCAAACAGAGCAGGAATTGCAACGTCAAGGCACGGCTCCACCAGCGGCTCCTCGTCCTGCACACCTTCCCTGCCGGCTGGAACGCTTGCCCTTGAGCGTGGAGTGTGAGGCTCGTCGTAGAACGGCTCACCTGCCCACACTTTCCTGTCGCACTGCCCTCCAAACAGCCCTTCCTGCTAGCCAGACGGGTGAGAACAAGGTGTGCTGTCAACACTCTGAGGCTTTTCCTTGCTCCCAGATGCCCTCCGAGCCCACCTGCTCCACCTGTGACATGTCTCAAGATTCCACTGAAACGGTGGAGGACAAATGTATGGACGCCAAAGGGGAAGGTGGTGGGATGGGCGGAATTAAGAGACTGGGATTGACACACATACATTATTGATAACTATGTATAAAATAGACAACTGATGGGAACACACTACGTAGCACAGGGAACTCTACCTAACGCGCTGTGGTGACCTAAATGGGAGGGACGTCCAAAAGGGAGGGGAGATCTCTATGTGTAGGGCTGATTCATTTTGTTGTGCAGTGGAGGCTAACACAACATTGTAAAGCAACCATACTCCAGTAAAAATTAATTTAAAAATTTATTAAAAAGAGCAAAAAAAAAAAAAAAAATTCCGCTGAAATGGAATAGCCTCTATGAAGCCTTCCTGGATGTCACCTTCCATCTGGGCACATTACCACATCCAAGGCCAAGGGCAGCTGCGTCAGACAGCTGGGAAGAGTAGGCATTTCTGAGGAGTATGAACCTAGTCTGCAGGTTTGGAAAACAGTACCGAAAAATAAATACCATCAGTCAAGACTGTGCGTCAACTTGGAGTAATTGTAGTCGGAGATCCCCATTCCTGGAGCAAAGACGTGACAGACCTGTCATAGATCAGTGTAAACAAGGAGACAGAACAGGCCCAGAGCCCGGAGAATAAAAGAAGAGGAAGGTTGGTACCGGATCAAAACATATCCCTCTTCGGCCTGAAGTTTAACCTGGGAATTAAGTTCTGGACTATACTATGCTTATGACTACGTGTTAATTGTGTATATATACAATTTATATATTTATCTTAGTAAACTATATAAAGTTTATTTCATGTTTTGGGTTTTTAATCTATAACTACTTTTTCCTATTATCATGGTAAAGTCGTGGGTAGAAAGTGCCCCGCTGAGTATTTTTAAAGGTAAATACCTCAATCAGGCAGACC
The DNA here is from genome assembly GCF_011762595.2 of Tursiops truncatus. Taxonomy (NCBI): domain Eukaryota; kingdom Metazoa; phylum Chordata; class Mammalia; order Artiodactyla; family Delphinidae; genus Tursiops; species Tursiops truncatus. The sequence continues at coordinate 56,128,678 of NC_047053.1, forward strand.
AGAGCGGTGATTACAATCAAGATTCCAGTGACCAGAGTCGAACCAGTTGGGTGAGCAGCATGCTTTATAAAATGGTGTCTCTAGGGGACTTGCCTGGTGGCGCAGTGGTTAAGAATCCACCCGCCAATGCAGGGGACACAGGTTCGAGCCCTGGTCCGGGAAGATCCCACATGCCGCGGAGCAACTAAGCCCGTGCGCCACAACTACTGAGCCTGCGCTCTAGAGCCCGCGAGCCACAACTACTGAAGCCCGCATGCCTAGAGCCTGTGCTCCGCAACAAGAGAAGCCACCGCAAGGAGAAGCCCGCGCACCGCAACGAAGAGTAGCCCCCGCTCGCCACATCTAGAGAAAGCCCGTGGGCAGCAACGAAGAGCCATCACAGCCAAAAATAAATAAATAAATAAATTTATTAAAAAATAAAATAAGATGGCATCTCTGTAGTACCTGTTACTCTTGACTGTTTATTCAATAATTGAATAATTCAATATTCAATCAGCATTCAGTTGAATAATTCAGTAACTGGAGGCCCAAGTGTCAGGCATTGTTCTGCTCTTGTAACGTTCTCAAGAACCTATGAATTAAGTTGTATTTTCCCCACTTAAGGATAACAAAGCTGACACTTAGGGAGGTTCAAGCACCTTCACCAGACAGCAAGAAGAGGTCTCAAGACCCGAACCCCATCTGTTCCAAAGTCAAAGCTCATTCTTAGCTACAATGCACATCTGCCTCTGTGCTGCATCTCTGGGTGATTTCACTTCAGGGCATTGGTTTCTGAATTGAGGACCATCTTTTGCATCAAGTGCACGCAGAGTTTGATGGTAATCTATGTGTCGTGAATCATGGTTAGTCACAGAAATTATTTATTCAATTTGTAGTCATCACACCCTAAACTCATTGAGATTTAATGAGTGAAATGGCTGGTAATAATGGCGGCCTAATTGTTAGCTTGGGCAGGTGTACTGGAGCCTTGATATTTAATCACGTAATGTGCCTTTATGAGACTGAACAGTTGGAAGACCAGTATCAGCAGTTCCTGAAGGATGATTCCAAGAAGCAACTGACAAGACTCTGAAAATTCCCCTGGGTGTTATGGATTTAATTTTAAGTGAAACTGCAAGGCAATTAATTTTCTTGTAACTGAATTCCTTAATTATACATGCTTTCTGTTGTTTATTTATTTTTATTTAAAGGTTCACTGATTTCTCGCAAATATGTAGAAATATTGGTGCACGTGGAAAAGGACTGGAAGGTGATAGGCAAAAAAAGAAAATATTTTCGGTCTTAGGAGAGTATAGGGGAGCTCGGATGATTTTTCCCCTTTTTTCAAATTTTCAGTATTGTTCTAGTGGTTTCCCATTTTTAAAAGAAACAAATGTAAAGTAAGTGAAACTTACATTCATAGAAGAGCACAGTGGGTTGGATTCTAACTTTTGACTGTCTCTGTGGTGTTACACAAGTCACTTAATTCTGTACACTTAGAGTATTTTTACTATGTATAAAGTAAATACCCTAATTTAGAAATGTGGATCCCAAGCTATATATTTTAAATGTTTTCATCTCAATCTTTCATTAATTTTAAAATAGGTATTTTCTAGCCTGTTTTAAGTAGGACTGTAATTCGTGTCTTGGGTGATACTTAACGCTGAAGGGAAACTGTTTATAGTCCTGCCATCTTGTTCTTTATCATTTGTCCTCTTGTAACAACACCCCTCCTCCCACTTACAAAACTCATGCAACTCACTCGCTTACTTTGATATCTGACGTTTTCACCTTTTTGGAATCTCTCTAAATTTCCTGACAAAAAAAAAAAAAAAACTAGAAAAGCAGACCAGAGATCCACGGATGACCTCTATAAAAAAAACTAGATTACAAATTATCCCCACTCTTTCTACTCCCAGTAGGATCCACTGGGGGCAGATCACCCATTGTGGGTTGAATTGTGTTCCCCAAAAGATACGTTCAAGTCCTAACCCCTGTGAAGTTGACCTATTTGAAAATAGGGTCTTGGCAGATACAGTCAAGTTAAGACGAGGTCATATTGGATTAGTGTGGCCATAAGCCAATGAGTGATCTCCTTGTAAAGCATGGGAAACTGGGGCACACAGAAGATGCACAGGGAGAAGGCCATATGATGACAGAGGCAGAATTTGGAGTGATGCATCTATCTATAAAGCAAGGAATGCCAAGGATTTCCAGCAACCATCAGAAGTAAAGAAGAAGCAGAGAAGCCTTCAGTAAGAGCATGGCCCTAACAATACCTCCATTTCAGATTTATGGCTTCCAGAACCATGAGGGAATACATTTCTGTTGTTTTGAAGCCAGTTTGTGGTCATTTGTTACAACAGTCCTACACTGGGTGTTACGTCACAGAGACCTGCGAGATTCAGATGGAATCACCATCCGTGTGGGATGAAGCAAGGGAAGCAGTGTAGCATCTAATGACCTTGGTAACAGGAGGACCGCCAATCATGAACAGGTACTCACTGAGAGCAGCAGCCCAAACTGGCAGGGATTCTACTGGATTCAATTAGTGAGTGTGTGCAAGAGTCCGTGATAGGATAAGGTCTAAGGATGTCGAATGATACTTGAGGAATCCAGCCTACATAAACTTATGTAAAACTAGCACACCAAAGTTCCCCTCCAGGGAATTTCTGCTTTGAACGTGGTGGAGTTAACAGCCCACCCAGACTTCCTTTAGATAAACTCTGAGCAAAATACAAAAAAATGTCAACAAGCCAAAGCAAGCAGATTTTGGAAGAGAGGCAATACTTGGAGGGAGTGTCTGGCTTGGTGGAAGTTTCCCATTTTTTTGTTTGTTTGGGGTTTTGTTTTTTTGTGTGTGTGTCACTTTGCCCTGAGGGCATGGGCAGTCCCATTGGAAGTACAGGAGGAGTTTCCTCCTCTTTCTGGTCAGGTGAACCAGGGAAGGGACTCAGGGCAGTCAGAGCTTTCAGAGAGTGGGGAGGGAATCCCAGAAAGGAGAGGATGAGAGATGCAGGACCCCACAGTCTGTGTGAACACCTGCCACGTCCAGGGCTCAGCCTGGGATCACACATGAGCAGAACAAACTTGAGTCAGTATGGACTGAGGGCCAAGGCACCACCTAACACAGGGCTGACAGCCTGCAGTTTGAGGAAAACCCAGTTAATTGCCTGCTGAAACACAAATATCAACACTCTGAAGGAGTGCTATACTCTTGAAAAGGACGCGCATCCCATGGTCGTTTCGAGCACTGTTCTGCAAATGTCTGTTAGTTCAAGTTTTGTTAATCATGTTGTTTAAATCTTCTATCTGTCCTGACATTTTAATTTTTTTGTTGCATCAATTACTAAAAGTGGGGGTTTTTTTGGTCCCACAATATGATCTATGGATCTTTTTCTTTCTTCTGTGGCTCTTCATTCTTCCTTATATATTTTTAGGCTGTGTTATTAGGTGTACACAAAATGTAAAATGGTTACCTTCCCTTTATTAAATGTTTTATCCTTATGAGGTGGTCCACTTTATCCCTGGTAACGCTTTTTATCTTAACGTCTACATTTTTTTTATATCAATCTGACTACCCCAGCTGCCTTGTGCTTTACACACTCAAATGCATATGAGTATATTTAGCTTCTTATTTTCCCTTCTTGGGATGTACTGAGCCACTTAAGTCTATGGATTAGTGACCTCATTAGTTCTGGATAATTCTCAGCCATTGTCTCTTCAAATATGGCTTCTGTGCCTTCCCTCTCCTTCTATAACTAATCAAACATATGTTAGAATTCTCTGCCTCTCTTAAGCTCTTTTCTGTAATTTTCCACATTTTTTTTTTACTCTGTATTAAAATTCTGGATAAATACTTCAATCTTCCCATTAACTAATTCTTCTACTTTGTGTTGTCTGCTTCTTCACAGATTTATTGAGCTTTTAGTTTATTTTTAATTTTTATTGGCTGTGCCTTGCAGCTTGTGGGATCTTAGTTCCCTGACCAGGCATTGAACCCGGGCCCTCGGCAATGAAATGCAGAGTCTTAACCACTGGACCACCAGGGAATTCCCTATTGAGCTTTTAATTCTAGCTCTTATATATACGTTTTACTTTGAGACATGCCACTCGGTTCTTTTTCTAAACTGCAAGGTCATGCTTTTAGTTTCCTGCCGACTGCAGGTATTTTCCAAGCTTGTCATTTATTCCTTTAAACACTGAGGATGTTTGTCTTATAATCTGTATCTGGCTGTTCGTGGGGCTGTTTCTGCTGTCTCTTGTTTCTGCTGGTCATCACTCATGTTCCCCTGTTACCTTGTGTCTTGGTTATCATTGATGGAATACTGGTCATTGTCTTTGAAAAACTTGGTGGGGATTCTCCAGTGCCTCTAATGATGGTGGCCTCCTTCTAAAGAGATTTGCCGTTCACATCTGCCAAAATACCTGAGTGTATTTTACGAACGGAGGACCACCTCAAACTGGCTTCAAGGTTCGGGATTCCCTGGCCCATCCCAGCTCTGCCTGTCCAGGGTGCAGATCTGCGTGAGGCTGGTCTGTGGCAAGAAGAGTAGTTTTGTCCCCACAGCATGCCAGTGCAACCTTTATGCCAGGGCAGCCCTAAAGTTGGGGCCCTGGGGAGATCAGTTGTCGTTTATCTTTACCCTGAGAATGTACCCTTATGGGGTCCCAGCTCCTATAGCGAGAGAGGGTTCTTTCTAAAGCACTCTACTTTAGATGTACTTTGGTCACTGGCATCTACCTTTACTCCACTTAAGGCAAAGGAACTAAAGCCCAAGTACGAGGGATCAGCAAATATCTTCTTTAGCTCAAAACTGTCTTTGATGCGCTAATGTAAAGGTTAGCTAAAAATTTTCTTTGGAAGTAAAAAATACATAAAAATCCAAAGAAAAAAATAATCAACTTCATTTCCACCACCTACAATTAATTACTATTTATATCCTCTCATATTTGTTTTGCTATATTACTTTTTTAAAATTATTAATGCTATTTTGAAGTAATTTAGACAACAAAGAAATGTAAATATATGAGCATTTTAAAACTTGGGTTGTCAACCTTCACCAACACTCTAGACACTGCTAACGCATGTGCAACTTTTTTCTGCATAAGGATAAGAGAAAATATTGATGATGGATGAGTAGATAGAAAGATAAAATTACTTTTGTAAAGCTGATAACTATAAATGTTATCGTAATGAAGATATTAGATTTTCTTGAATTTAGTGTAAGAAAAATAAAAGGAAGTGAAATTGAGGGAAATGTCGAACTTCACATGTCTCTTTACCACAAGGAACCTCATTTCCTAAAATATGTCTCTTAGGTTAATTTAAAAGAAAAAAAAAAGCACAGATGTAAACATTAAAAACATTAAGATATGAGTCATTATGCGTTTTTAAAACATTACATGCTTCAAATTTAGAAAGTCTTTATAGCCTGTCTGCTGTGAAAGATATGCAAGATAGGGTATTCTTCCTCCCATTTTCCCTGTTATGAGTTATATTGTTTTTACATTATCCAGGTTACTGCATTGAAACTCAGTTCTTTACCATAATTCTCGTGGTTGTTTCGCTCTTTGTTCAAATGGATTCAAAGTTAACACCGGGCTTTCACTTCTTGCTTCTTTGTTCCTGAATTCTTTGAGACACATCTGAATTTTGTTATCAAGCCTTCAGAAAGGCTTCTGGGTGCTACTTCTCTAAGTAATTTCACATTTGAAAATACGACCTTATAATAGAATGACATACTAACTGCAGTAGGATATTCCTGACAGCACCTTCTCTCTGTGAGATCTTTGTAGACGACTAGTTCTCAGACTTTAATCTGCAATCGAAATTACCTGGGAACCTGTTACAAATGCAGCTTCTGCAGGCCTGACATTGGGCCTGAGATTCTGCATTTCTAACAGGCGCCCAGGTATTATTGTTCACGCTACCACGTTTGTGGATTTTGCTTCATTATCTCTGGATCCCAAATGCTGCTGCAGAGAAGTCTAACACCTGCCTTACTTCTCTCCTCTTAAAAATGATTTGCTTCTTCTGCCTGGATGCCTGAAGAATTCGTCTATCCTGAGATTCAATCATCACATTGGATTTGAGCATTCTCTATCAGACTTAAGTAGGAAAAAAAAAATGTGTTTTTAAATTTGGAGATGCAATTTTTTCTTCATTTATGGGATATGCTTCTTGAATTATAATTTAAAATACATCTTCTGTACCATCTGATGGGGTCCATCTATTTCATGGGGAGAAATTATTCTTATTGAATGACCTTGGTCTGTGTTCTGGATCTCTTAGCTTTTTTTTTTTAAGGAGTATAGTTGATTTACAATGTCGTGTTAGATTCAGGTGTACAGCAAAGTGAATCAGTTGTACGTATACATATATCCCATCTTTCTAAGATTCTTTTCCTATATAGGCCATTACAGAGTATTGAGTAGAGTTCCCTGTGCTATACAGTAGGTCCTTATCAGTTATCTAGTTTATATATAGTACTGTGCATATGTCAACCCCAATCTCCCAGTTTATCCTTATCCCGCGACACCCCCAGTAACTGGATCTCTAGCTTTGTTTATTGCTTTATTCTCTGTATTTCTCATATGCATTCACTCTGATTATTTGAAGCTCCTCTATGTCAGTAATTCAATTTTCAGTAGTGTCTATTTCTATTAATTGTTACTCCTAAATTTTTTTACTTAGTTCTCTAATTACATTGTACTGAAGCTTGTGATGGGTTTCCTTAGGTCAATAATACGCCTTTTTGGTCTGTTCTTGAGCTGCGTTTCCTCTAAGGCGGCTCCGTGCCTCTTGCAAGCTGTATCCTCTCCCCTTACAGGGTATGTGCATAGTTAGGAGCAGTTGCTTTTGAAGGCCTGGGTACCTCTGTCTCACCTGATAGAATGAGGTAACCTCTTGACTTTTTCCCACCGTGCATTGCAGCTGTTTATTCAACACTTGAACCATTTCCCTCAATTCACAGTATAGCCCTAGAACCTTTGTATCCATGAGCCAGTGAGGCTCCTTGTTCATTTCTCTGATGTCACGCCTCGCCCCCAGCAGCAGTGCAATATTGGGATTTATGGAAAATATATATTTTTGATCATTCAGATGACCAAAATATATTTCTCATATATATTTGTTCTGTGTCCACAATCCCTGGCTCACAACTCCCCAAATCCGTGGACTTAGCATCCTAAGTGATAAGAGAAATGGGAGCATTTTTGGTATAATGTTTGGTGTCTTGTCCTCAGTTCCTGCAAAACTTCAGAGCCATAAAAGTGGAATTGGTGTCTTGTTTTTCATAGCAAGCCTCTTCCCGCCACAACGGGGTTTATGTTAAGAAGGTGACTTTTGGAAAGCACCTAAGGATGGGGGCTGGTTGCCAGGGAGACCAACCAGCCCACTCCCTGATTTCCGGGGAGGGGAGAGGAGCTGCAGGAATCCATCACCAATGACCAGTGACCTAATCAATCACGCCTGTGTAACGGCGCCTCCATAAAAACCCAGAAAAGGCGGGGGGGGGGGGGGGGCGGTTCAGAGAACTTCCGGGGGGGGGCGGTTTAGAGAACTTCCAGGTGGTGGGAACCACAATGCTTTCACGTGCCACCAGTCCCCAGGCTCCAGGAGGACAGACGCTCCTTTGCTCAGGACCTTGCCCTGTGTATCTCTCTCTTCATCTGGCTGTTGACTCAAATCCTTTAATATCCTTTGTAATAAACCAGTAATCTAGTGAGTCAATGGGTTTTCTGAGTTCTGTCAGCCACTCTAGCAAATTAATTGAACCCAAGGAGGGAGTCTTGGGAGCCTCAAATCTGTAGCCGGTGGGTCAGAAGCACAAGTACCAAGCTGGGCTTGCAATTGGCACCTGAAGTGGAGGACAGTCTTGTGGGACTGAGTCCTTTATCTGTAGAATCTCATGGAATCTCAGGCTATCTCCAGGTAGATACAGGCAGACCACAGAGATACTGCAGGTTCGGTTCCAGACCACCGCAATAAATCGATTATGGCAAGAAAGTGAGTCACACGAATTTTTTGGTTTCCCAGTGCATATAAAGATTATGTTTACACTATACTACCATAGTTTACTTAAGTGTGCAATAGCATTATGTCTTACAAAAAGCACATACCTTATAAAACATACTTTATTGTTAGATATTGCAGTCCATCATCTGAGCCTTCAGCAAGTCATAATCTTTTTACAACAGTAATATCAAAGATCACTCATCACAGATCACCATAACAAATATAATAATAATGAAAAGTTTGAAATATTGTGAGAATGACCAAAATGTGACAAAGACACGAAGTGAGCAAATGCTGTCGGAAGATTGGTGCTGATGGACTTGCTGGATGGAGGATTACCAACAACCTTCAATTTATATATGTATTTTTAAAAAAGGACAATAAATCAAAGTATAATGAAAGCAGGCATGCCTGTAGTGTCAGAATTGGGTTGAACTGTAGTACACCCAGCTAGTATCCTGAGCGTTGATTGGTGGTGTAGGGGAGACGCCCCCCTCTGTGCATTGGAATTGGGTCCAGAACCCAAAATAAACTGTTTTACTAATCCTCAGAGAAAAAAGCGAAGTGAACCAGGTCGACTTGACTGTCTCCAGGTTTGGGGGGGAAGGAGATCTTTCAATATGGCTTTTTGGCTGTAGGGGGTTGGGTGGGGGGAAGGAGATCTTTCAATATGGCTTCTTGGCTGTAGGGGGTTGGGTGGGGGGAAGGAGGTCTTTCAATATGGCTTCTTGGCTGTAGGCGGTTGGGTGGGGGAAGCACAGGAGCCAGTTTGGACTCAGTGCTTCCCTCTCTTTCTCTGTAGACGCTTCTATTTCGTGTTGACTCTTGAATTTTCTTTTTTTTCCTGGTGGTCCTTTTAAAATCTAAGTCAGGTCATATCACTCCACTTAAAATTCTCCAGTGCCCCCGCCCACCTCTTTGAGAGTGAAAGCTGAAATCTCTCACTGGCTCTCTGGGCCCGTAGGGCTCTGCCAGCATCCTCACTCCCGGTACCTCCCTAACCTGGTCCAGTTCTCTCCTCCTCCCTCTTTCTGCTGAGACCCGCTGTCCTCCCTGTTAGTCCTCAAGCTCACCAGGTGTTTACCTGCCTCAGGGTCTCCTACCTGGAACATTCTTCCCTCCTTCCACCCCTTCCTGTATCCTCAGGGCTTGCTTCTTCTCTTTCTTTAAGTCTTCGCTCAAATATCCCCTCAAAGTGACCTTCTCTGACCAAGCTCATTGAAGCTACAGCCCTCAGCTCTGCTTGTTTTCGTTCCCCTCCATAGCACCTGTCACTGTCTAATATACGGCGCGGTTTCCTTCTTCATTTTATTTACAGATTGTTCTTCTGCTCTTCTCCCTCCCAAGATAAGCATCACAAGGGCAGAGATTTTCTAAAATAGCACCTGGCACACAGCATTTCATCAATGTTGGTTGAACTTATTTGTTTGTTTTGTTTGTTTTATTTTGCTCATGACGTCGAGGGAGAGAAGTTCTTTGAGGATGTTTCTCCTGCCCCTTCCACCCTTCTCACTCAGTCTTCTCCAACAACCTATTTCATGTATCTTGATGAAAGGCAGTCTTGTTCCTAGAAAACCCGTTCCAGGGTGTAATAAGCTTGCAGTCAACCCATTCCAGGGTGTAATAAGCTTGCAGTCAACCCGTTCCAGGGTGTAATAAGCTTGCAGTCAACCCGTTCCAGGGTGTAATAAGCTTGCAGTCAACCCGTTCCAGGGTGTAATAAGCAAGTTCCTAAGCAGGATTCCTTCCTTTTAGAGCAGTTTATCCAACTACATCTTTAAGCGTCTTAGTTCAGGTTTCTTTGTTCAATGGAGTAACGTAGAAATACAAACCGAAATAAAATATCCTTCACTCTAAGTGTCTTCATTCAATGGGGGAACATAGAAATACATACCTAAATAAATATCCTTCACTCTCTGCATTGCAAGGTCTATCTATTTTGGTGGTAAGGTAGGCTAGGAGGAAAAAGATAGGACAGTTGGAAGTTTATTTTGTTTATTTATTTATTTTTAAATTTATTTTATTTATTTATTTTTGGCTGCGTTGGGTCTTCGCTGCTGCGCGTGGGCTTTCTCTAGTTGCGGCGAGAGGGGGCTACTCTTCATTGTGGTGCACGGGCTTCTCATTGCAGCGGCTTCTCTTGTTGTGGAGCACGGGCTCTAAGGTGCGTGGGCTTCAGTAGTCGTGGCACACGGGCTTAGCTGCTCCACAGCATGTGGGATCTTCCCGGACCAAGGCTCAAACCCATGTCCCCTGCACTGGCAGGCCACCAGGGAAGCCCTGGAAGTTTAACTCCCTTATTTTGATTCATTTATTTGCCATTCCTTCTTTTATTTCCCCCACATTATTAATGCCTCTTTGGCAAGGGGGTGACTTCTTTGAGTGGCAGAATTATGAGCAGTGAGGAGGGGGTTCCCTTCAGACTCCACTACATATTTTTCCAGGGTTTTTTCTTGAGCGTCTGCAGCCTTAGGCACTTCCGGTGATAACAAAATCTCTGCTAGCCCATTGGCAGATTTTGAAGGTATTGAATATGAAATCTAAACACGATTTTAAGTGAGATATTGATTTTGAAGATTCATAACCAAAATATATGTAGTTTAATGATACATAGGTTTGTCTCTCAAGAACTCTGTAGTCTTATTAGCTTCAAACCACCTCAGCTAAATCCTTTATGTTATTCTGAATTCTTACCAGTTAACTCTGAAGACATCTGTGCACTAGAATCAAAGCTCACTTGATCATTAGACTAAACATGAAAAATCATCATCATTGTGTCTCAGGTGCTAAATGCCAAGTACTTCACACGTGTCATCTCATTTAATCCCCCCAGAAACCTATTTAGCTCATTAGAAGGGTAATTTTTTAAAGGTTAAAATCGTAACCCTAATACAAATATAAAATGCACACATGTCCATTTATTTTATTTAGTGCATTTTATTTAATGATAACTTATTAATAAACGAGGAAACCAATAAGGTGTTATAACTGATTCAAAGAACAGTTCAAAGAACTACACACATGTAGTCAATTAGGAATACTGAAATGAACTTGCAAATAAATGGTTAATTCCAGAGACAATGATCAATTACATTTCAGTAGACACAATTTGCATATGGACAAGACTCATTTGAATTACTATCAGTATTTTACATCTCCTGGAGTTACAAAATAGCTCAAGGAAATAACCTATATGGGAAAAGAGTCTGAAAAAGAATGGATATATGTATGTGTATAACTGATTCACTTTGCTGTACACCTGAAAGTAACACAACATTGTAAATCAACTATACTCCATAAAAAATAAAAATTAAATTAAAAAAAATAGCTCAAGGACAATGAAAGGTAAAGATAACCCAGAGGGTTGTGCTAGACGGGTCACCCAATAATCTTCATCCATTTCAAAGTCTTTTACTATTGTTGTTTCAGTGTTTTCCTGACAGTATGATTCCAACTTTGGAGGTTTTAGAACTCAATGCATAGGAATAAAAGATCCGTTTACTATAAATAAAATCTTCAAATGTTTGGTAAACAAAAGATGATCTTTAAATAAAGCAAATAATCACAGAATATTAGATCTGGATCAAACGTTGCAGCTAAAACTTCACATTTTATACATGAGGGAATCTGAGGTTAAATAATTTGCCTAAAGTCATAAAGCTGGGTGTTGGCAGGTCAAGAGAAGAACAGAGAGACCAGGACTTTCTCCTAGAGTATTATTAAAATAAAGAGAAACAAAAAAAATTTAAAACCTTAAATTTTAAAACCTGAGGGGTAATTAACAGATTACCCCTCAGGACTTCCCTGGTGGTGCAGTGGTTAAGACTCCACACTTCTACTGCAGGGGGCCCAGGTTCGATCCCTGGTCGGGGAACTAAGATCCCACATGCTGCACCACACGGCCGAAAAAAAAAAAAAAATTACCCCTCTATCGTTACCAAGATGAACTGGGGTCTGCTTGCCCATGACACAGCAAAGCCAGTCTACTGACCCTGGGCAGTGGTGAATGAAAGTCCAGCGTTTACGGCGGGGCGCCCAGAAAGGAGAACAGGCCGCTCAGGCTCAAAAGACCCCAACTCCCTGCTGGCTTTCACAGGAGGGTTCTTAGAGGCCATGTTCTTTCAGTTAGGGTTGCAGGGGGCATGACTTTCTTCTGACTGGTGGGTGGTGAGGTGACAGGGTGATGCTTCTGGAATCTTAATCATCACCTCTGGTTCCAGCCAGGCTGGGGTCCACGTGCTTGTGGTCAGCATGCAGTCACCACCCTCCACCTGGGTAGGGGACGAATTTCTGCAGAACAACTCAAAGCTAAGTGTCAGATGGTGATGTGCAGCCCTCGAGGGGTAAGCAGGGCTCTGCTTTATCACCGAACCGTTGTTTAAACCATCACTCCTTTTCTCGCTTGGCTGCGTTTACTTTGTGTCTGCATCCCCTCACTTCCCTAATTAGTAACTGCTTGGGTCTGCTCTGTGGAACTCAGGGAAGGCCTAGAAGATTAAGCCTCTTTCTCCAAACAAGAAACAGGGGACATGGAGGCCCTTTTGTACCCAGGAGGGCCCTGGTCAGTTTTAATCCCCCCTTTTCTCTGATATTCCTCAATCCTAGGGGGACCAGGGGTGGGACAAGAAAAGGAATACAGTTTTGGATAGAGAAGTTAATCATAAACTTGGCAGGGGAACTCGGTTTTAGGGGGACTCAGTTTCACTCCGATAAAAATGGACTGAAGCAAGTATCAGTTAGGAAAATTCCCCAGGATCATAGTTCAGGATAAGATCAGGGACTGTGTTGCTATCAGAAAACCTATTTGCTCCCATCAGGGCAAAAGTGACAAACTCACATTGCCTAATGACACAAATGGTATATTCATTTTAAGATTTACAAATATTTTCTTTAACTGTACGTTCTCACTGAACTGAGTATTATTTCTTTGATTCAATATATCTGCCAGGAGACATTCTCTGAAATGACATGCTCATCAACTGACATTCTCTTTTTAATTAAGTCAAAGTATTCCCCTGCCTTAAGGACACATTATCAAAGAGATTACTGCAATTACAGACTTGAACTCTGATTTAGTAAATTAAGGATGTACTTGACATTTAATCCAACAGAAAAGCAACCTGAGAGCTACAATATTTAAATTAAAAATCAAGTCATGTTCAGATTTGATTCATATATATGTACATATATATATATATATATATATAAACAAATCAGTTTGTTACAGTGTTTCTTTGCTACTTAAGCTACTGAAATGCACCTATAGGTAATAAATACAGCTTGATTTAACACACTTTCACAAGTGGGAAAGTCCTGGAGATCCATTGATCTGCTTATTCATATTGTAGTTGTCAAGACAGGCAGACCCTCAGACATATTGCATGTTCAGTTCCACTAAAATGAAGCGACTATTGGAATAAAACGAGTCACATGAATTTTTTGGTTTCCAAGTACATATAAAAGTTATGTTTACACTATACTATAGTCTGTGAAGTATGCAATAAAATTATGTCTAAAAAAATAATGTGGATAACAATTAAAAAATATTGCTGTTGGGTAAATGGTACCAACAGATTTGATTGATGAAGGGTTGCCACAAACCTTCAATTTGTAAAAAAAATACGTTATCTGTGAAGCGCGATAAAGCAAAGCACAATAAATCCAGCTCTGCCTGTGTAACAGTAAGTGAACAGGTGCAGTAACTTACTGCTGTGGGAAATAAGCAACGGCTCGCGCATGGGACTGAATCACATATAACTGTTTTTTCTACTTAATCTATGTCCGTTTTCCAAAACCATTCACTCTGACTTTGAGAAAGCAATCCTCTGACCAAAGTAGCAACTAATCAGTCAAAATTAGTGTTGGAGAAAGATTGTTTAGATCTTTTATGACCTAAAGGCTGGAGCACATCTGGTGAACAAGGAAAAAGTGTTGCAATCTCTTCTTTGGAATAGAGATCATCTGTCCTGGGCTAGTACATGCTTGGCTAAAAAAATTACTTGTGCTGGCAAAGGCATAAACATTCCCAACATAATGAGATTTTCTCTTCAGGTACATCTTGCATTTGGAAAAATCAAAAATGTTGGAGGGACTGCTGTGAAATCTCTTCACTGTACTTGCAATTTTAATTGGTTCTCCTTCCAGCAACAGGACGAGTTTTAGACGCCACCATCTGAATGTTATATTGAACACTTTGGGTCTGTCGAAAACTTTATTAAAATTGCAAATTGGGATTTGAGTATACAGACTATAGAGGTTAAATGGAACTGGGATTTAATCTAGAGAAGAGAAAGATGATTTTTAATCCTGAGTTAGTGATTCAGTAAATGCAGAGACCGCCTGAGTTCCATGTTTAGTTGGCGTAGACCATACAGCCTCTCTTTTTCTCACGAATGCAGACCCAATTCATGAATAAATCTGTAGGCTCCACCTTCAACATTTATCTAGAAACGGACTTTTGTCATCACCTCCACCTCACCTTGGTCCAAGCCATTGTCCCACTAATTTATTACTATAACCAGTGATATCATAATGGAAGATACTGAATTTATCAGGGAACATTGAATTACTATTTCTTAAGAATTTTGGGACTTCCCTGGTGGCGCAGTGGTTAAGAATCCCCCGCCAATGCAGGGGACACAGGTTCGAGCCCTGGTCCAGGAAGATCCCACATGCCATGGAGCAACTAAGCCCGTGTGCCACAACTACTGAGCCTGCACTCTACAGCCTGCAAGCTACAACTATTGAGCCCGTGTGCCACCACTACTGAAGCCCATGCACCTAGAGCCTGTGCTCGGCAACAAGAGAAGCCACTGCAATGAGAAGCCCGCGCACCACAATAAAGAGTAGCCCCCACTCGCTGCAACTAGAGAAAGCCCGTGCACAGCAACGAAGACCCAACGCAGCCAAAAATAAATAAATAAATTTATTTTTAAAAAAGGAATTTTGATTGTCTGTGTTCATTCTGAGTGTAAAACGTTATCATCAGCAAAGGCATTAACGAATCTCCAGGCTTTTCTACCATATTTGATTTCTGAAATATTTATAGTGATAACGGTTTACCTAGACATATTTAACCTAGGCTAGGCTGTGTGCACTTTCTA
This sequence comes from Tursiops truncatus, assembly GCF_011762595.2. Classification (NCBI taxonomy): domain Eukaryota; kingdom Metazoa; phylum Chordata; class Mammalia; order Artiodactyla; family Delphinidae; genus Tursiops; species Tursiops truncatus. The sequence continues at coordinate 56,143,780 of NC_047053.1, forward strand.
CTTTGAAAAATATTCCTATGCAACTCTTACTATTGTAACACGTCAAACAAACGTAACCAAATTATTTCTAGCATCTCTCTTTTCATAAAATAAAAGCACAAACCTTTGTGCTTTTCCAGAGGCCCTCTAGGAAATCTCAAAGATGGCTTTATTATAAAAGATAGTCTGAAATTTAAAAAAAAATTCTATATAAAAAATGTCAAAGGAAATTGGGGGACTTGATTAAGATAGGATAATGGGTGCCTGAGAAACTATTTAATCGAAGTGACAGTAAAACACTTAAAAATAAGCATAGATGGGACTTCCCGGGAAGTCCAGTGGTTAGGACTTGGCACTTCCACTGCAGGGGGCATGGGTTTAATCCCTGGTTGGGGAACTAAAATCCCACATGCCACATGGTGTGGCTGAAAAAAACAAAAATAAAAATAAGCATAGAAAATAAATGTCCATCTATGAACCAGGAAGTGGTCCCTCACCAAACACAGAATCTGCCAGCACTCTGAACATGGGCTTCAGATCCAAGTCCCCAGAACTGTGAGAAATAAATTTCCATGGTTTATTAAATAATTAATTTTTTAAAAGCATAGAAATAGCATTATTGTACAGAACTTAGCTCTTTCATAAGCGAGGATCTTTGCTTTTCTTTTTCTTGAATAATCAAGTTCATAATACAGTCAATATAAAACGAAGAAAATTATTTAAGACACAGACTCTCTGCTTTGTAGGCAGATTACACATCAGGTAAACAATAAACTTTGATATCATAGGTGAAGGCAATAATTGGTGAACCAAGGAAGACAGCCCATCAGAATTGAGAAAATTTTGTTATAATTTTTAACATTTCATAGCTTTTATTGAGACTCAGGTATAATAAATCAAAGCAGATAAATTCAGTTTCAGAGTATTGGGCTTAATTATGCTCTTTCATATTCTGGAACAAACTGACGTTTTAGGACAGTAATTTCTTAGCGTATGATGTCAAAATAATACTAATATCAATACTAGGATGACATTAACATAAATATGCAGTGTGTTCATTATTCCCATCTTCAAAGCATTCAAATAACTTTTCAGTTTTTCAATTTCCAAAACATTAAGTCTTGATATTTATAACTCACAGACAAAAGTTCTTTAGGATACTCAACAAGTCCTAAAAGTATAAAGTAACTCAGAGACTAAAAAGCCTAAAGGTTGTTGCTTCAGAACAAAACTAGTCTTCCTTGAAAAGTGAAAGAACAGTGGTATTTCTCTGTCACTCTTTTTCTTGGTATAGTTTCAACCTCTTGTTTATAACCTTTAATGAAAGTGATGAGCTTCTATCTCACAGAGGAAAGCAGGGAGTGGACAGTTGAGAACTATCAGACACAAGCCTTTTTTAACAGACTAGCAGCACTCATGAATGCACATAACTTTCTGCAGCTGTATTATTATGGGCTGAATGGTTGTGTCCCGCCACCCCAATCCACATATTGAAATCCTAGCCCCCAATGTGATGATGTTAGGAGATGGTACCTTTGGGAGGTGATTAGGTCATGAGGGTGGAGCCCTCATGAATGGGATTAGTGCCCTTATAAAAGAGATCCCAGAGAGCTGTCTCACCCCATCACCCATGTGAAGACATGTCACTCATGTGAGGACACAGAGGGAAAATGCCCATCTATGAGCCAGGAAGCAGGCGCTCTCCAGACACCAAATCTGCCAGCACCTTGATCCTAGGCTTCCTAGTCTCCAAAACTGTGAGAAATAAATGTTGTGTAACCCATCTAGTCCATGGTATTTTTGTTACATCAGCCTGAACAGGCTAAGACACACATACATCTCTTACATGGCCTTAAAATGGCAACAACAAAAAAAAGAATACATTGATTAATATGACCCAAAGCTATAGCTTCTCTGTAGCACAGAAAAATAAAAAGGCAAAGTATATAATGATCATCTGTTATTTATAACTCAATTTAATGTCAACCCAAGGCTGAATGGGAAACGTGAGCTGGAGGAAGACCGGTGGATAAGACGTAACAATCAAAGACAGCTTGGAGGTTCTGAATTTGGGTGGCTCCAGGGGCAGGAATGCGATGGAGAGAGATAAAGATCTCGGGGTTGTAAGCACCTTTCTCTGAAAGAGACGATTTCTGTTCGAGATGAAATGAGTTTGAGATGCCAAAACAATCAGAGGGAGATGAGCACCAAGCATTTGGCCCTGCATCCCTGGATTCACAAGATGTGTCAGGGCATTCGTTTGCGCTGGGTCTTCAGGGTAACAGATTTGTGAATTGTCCTTATTGAGGTCATGCAAATAGACGAAACAGGCAAAGAGAAATTTGTTTCAGAATTTAATTGTTACTCTGTGCATAAGCATTACTTGTTTTGTTCCTGAAATAGTGTCGCTTATAACTGTTTTGAAAGTGCAAAAGCCAAAAGAGGTTACACCATAGCACGTTCAGGCTTGAGGTCACCAACACAATTTAAAAAAAAAAAGGTTTGATGAACGCTTCAAGGAGGCTCAGAGAATTATGCCAGTCTCACCTTCCTTTTCCCTACTTGGAACTTCCTTCTGCATTGGTTTCCCTTTAGTTTGTGACTTACTTGAATTTTTAGCTCATTAATCTCTTGCTGTGCCTGACTTGACTTTTGCAATACTATTCTGGTTTACCTTGATGCCACCTTGGAAATCTAATGGGATTCTGCTTTCGCGGCTAGCTCATGGTTTTTATTCAGGAGATGATACGCCCACCTTGCCTAGGTGCCCAGAGCACAACTGCCTGGTTTTCAACTCACGGTAAATCTAGTACAGCTTGTGGCTCGGTCACCACTATCTTTTCAAAACGTTTCAGGAAATTTATAAACATTACAAAGTTATATTATGAAAACCAGTTGTATTTCTACCTTTTGCAATATACACATCAGTATTGAGGACAGTGCGTGGCACACAATAGGTGCTCAATAAATAAATGTTGAATAAATGGGTGGGGACCTTGGACAGGTAGTTAGGTAAGTTTGAGTTATTTACGGAGGTGGTTCTCATCCCCGTAAGTTGCACTGTGAAATCTGAACTACTCATTATGCTGGGGGTAGAGATGGAACCATAAAATGCATGGCATTTGACCTCGAAGATAAGCCCTTGAAACACACATGAGAAAATATTCTTGGAACTCTAGACTTTTCACCTTCAGAGCTGGGTTTTGGAAAGATGATAGTGTTTTGAGTTTCAAACATATGGAGATTTAAAATTTAAGAATAATAAATGGGAGAGGGAGAGAATAGGTAAAGAGCCAAGGTATGCTTGTCCCCATCTTCAACTCGACCAAGTTTGCCCAAAGTGTGGAAGGAGTGGCTTTGGGTTGGGGGAGGAGGAGGGTCTGGTTGGAGGGAACTCTAAGGTTCTTTATGACTCCTCGTAACTGGTCCCAGAGGAGGTTAGAAACGGTACAGTTCTGGGCTTGAACATCCGGGAGTAGAAAGGACCTACGTGTCCTGCTTCCCAAGAAAGCCCAAGGATGTGGCAAGTCCATGAAAGAAGAATCTCCACCCAGCAAAGTTCAGTGGCAGTCAAGGAGGAGTGGTGTCGTGGCATCTCTGGATAGAGAAGGTCCAGGGTGGCTGCCTAAGTCTTACTTGACTCTGACGTAGCCCAGGGGGCGTAGACTAAAATTTTCCATTCTCATTGAGGGTCATCAAAATGGCAAAGGGAAGAAAGGTCGTGGGGCTGTTTGGGATGAAGATAACATGGGATGAACTTCATGAACTTGAAGTCCGTAAGTGATGGGCCAGACTACGTGATGAGGTGATAGCAGGGGTACAGCCCAAATCGATGACCTGAATTGACAAGTTGCCTCTCTGTAGAGGCCAGTGGAAGAGAGAGGGTGAGAGCAGACCCGACCTCTTCCCCTGCTGTAGGAGCCCCGCTAGCCTGCCACATCATTATACCCTGAGCCCTGAATCTGTGCTGGTGGGAAGATGCCACGTCCTGAAGGGACTGACGGTGTTCAACCTGAATGCAGGGATAAACGACTGAAGTCTTTGACTTTATTTAGCAGGTATTAGATTGCCTTCTCAGCCAGCAGACAAAATGGGGACTCTATAGGGATTAAGTATTCAGAAAAATAAATTATCATTACAAACACCTGCGTTTGGGGCGCTCTCCCCTGTGCTCTTCCTAATATGTGTATTTCTTTAAGAGTGAGCCCATGTACCTACTTGGTTACCAGACGACTTACAACTCAGTAACAGAGTAGCAAGAGTTATTCTTAAATCTCATAAGGGTAAAACATAAAATGGTTTTGAGGTATGTGCATTTGTCACTTAGAGCTGCAAATACCTATAAATTGTTTCTGAATGTGCTCCTCTAGAAAGACTCGAGGAGGTTAGGAGCAAAGGCAACCGAGGCACAAGAGCACGAGATGTATTTTTAGTGTCCGGCTGAAGTTTTTGTAATACTAATGAAAGTCGAATTTCGGAAGGGACCACCTCCAACTGAAGGACAGGGAACAGGAAAGAGCTTTCTTCAGTAGCAGAAGGTCAGACGCGTTTTTATTTCCACTGAAGCTTGAAATTCAACTGTGTTTAGAAAATTTCAGCATCCCAATGTTGGAAATAAGGCAAAGCATAAAGTGTTAGATGCAAAACAAAAAAATAAAAAATGTTTCTGTGTTCCACTCAGCAGCCCCATCTGAGAGGAACATAAATTAGATTTGCATACTGTAAATTTAAATAGTCCAATATGAGGGAATACATCAGATAGAGAAGCAGTTCTCCCTTATTTTCCTATCTGCAACATGTATACATGGGCAAAATGAGGAACAAAATGCCCCATTTGGGCTTATCAAAAAGGATAGACCAAATAATAATAATATCCCAAGTTATTTACATAAGATTTCATTATAAAATTCTTTAATGACTCTTATTAAGGTAGTTGGTGGGCTTCCTAGATAATACACATTTAGCTCTTCTGTCTTTGTTTACCCTACATTTACATATTCGTTGACTTTGAAAGAAGATTGTTATATTATCAGCAGTAATATATGCTTATTGTAGAAGATTTGAAAAGAATCGGCATGATCTTGCTACCCAGACATAACGACTTCTAATATTTTGCTATATTTTCCTTAAGGATTTTCTCTATGCACCTACACACTTATTTTCATAGTTGATATCATAGTACCTAAATAATTCTTCATCCTGTACTTTGTAAAACAAGTATTTTCCATGGTTAGGAGAAAAACTTTAACCCTTTCATTGATTGATTAATTTTCTGTCTTATGTTGTATCACAACATACTCAACTATTAATATTTTTGAACGGTGTGTTTGTTTTCCTAGTCTAACATTATAAACAATACAAGGACTGATTTTCAGTTTTCATATAGGGCTACATTCCAGTTACCGTTCCCTAATCCACACCCTCACCTCACACGCAGTATAGGCTGCTGGAGTAACTCTAACCCCACTGGACTATGGCTTTATAAGAAAAGAAAGTGAGAGAAATCTTTCTCTCTCTCCACCACGTGTGCACATAGGGAGAGGGCAGCTGTCTGCAGGCCAAGAAGAGAGCTCTTACCAGAAACGGACCTGCTGTACCTTGATCTTGGACTTCTAGTCTCTGGACCGTGAAATATAAGTTTCTGTTATTTAAGTCACCCAGACTATGGTATTTTGTTATGGCAGGCTGAGCAGACTAACACATTTTAAAAGTTATTGATACATACTGATAAATTACTTTCCAGAAAGTTGTTACCAATATACATTTCTCCAGCAGTATGTAAGGAGTCCTATTGCCCTGTACTCTCACTAGCACATTCAAAACATTTTTAAATTTTATTCTTTCAAGATGTATCTATGTATCAATCATCTATCTCTCTATCTATTCTTTCAAAGATTTTTTTTTTTTTTTGGCCACGCCTCAGGTCTTAAGGGATCTTATTTTCCCAACCAGGGATCAAACCCGTGCCCTTGGCAGTGAAAGAGCAGAGTCCAAACCACTGGACCTCCAGGGAATTCCCTCTTTTAAAGTTTTTTGAAGCTTGTTCTTTTAAAGTTTCATTTCATCCAAATAGACTTAGCTTCTAAGGCATTGCCCCATGGAGGTACCACTATATTTTGAAGTTCTCAGTGTTAGTAGTATTTCATAGAGGTAAAAATGGCCACTCAGGAATCCTAAAGCAAACACATACGGGAAAAAAAAAAAAAACTTTTTTAAAATTTCCATTATTTCATCATCTCCATTTTATATTCATGGAAAGGAAAAGCTAAGAACTAGGAACCTGAGATGGTTTCAAGGCAATTTGTTAATAGGATTCACAATCAAAGACCTGGGATATAGGCTTTCTTCAATATGAAGCCCTCATCTATCTTGCAATGAAAGATGTCATTTTTTTTTTTTCTTTTTGGCCTTGCCGTGGGGCATGTGCGATCTTAGTTCCCCGGCCAAGAGATCAAACCCTTGCCCCTGCAGTGGAAGCACGGATTCCTAACCACTGGACCACCAGGGAAGTCCCCAAAGACGTCATTTTTGTTAGAAAACAGTAATGTAGAAAAATTGTCACATGCATAGAAACCATACTCTCCCTCAGTAACTTTTTATCATGCTCTTAAATAAAGCCCTGGCTAGCAGAGCATTCTCCTTTCCTCACTTTGCACCCTAGACTGTTTATGTTTCCTGAACGATAATTTTCTTTCCTTCGGCTTGCAATAGACATCAGTAACTTAAGAGACAGCTTGGATCTGAGAACTAAATTCCACTTTTCGTCTACTTTTATACTAAGAACATCGTACCGTGCTCTGTGCAGAATGCAGATGTTCATAGCATAAATTAGTTTACTATTAAACAGTAACAGAAATTTGCCAGTTATTGCCACTGACAGTTTATCTTGAGGATAGATTCACAATGGTGTGACTTGTGTCTGAGTCACTTTTCCATTCTCCATTCTTAACTCACCTGTTCCATACAGTATTACTTTACAGTACACTGTGCACTGTTCTCCTAACTTTGCCCTGAGCTGGCAAAAGTGAGTGGAGATGAAAATATCTTTCACGTCAGTCTGTCTTGCCTCATAACATTCTCAAGCTGTTTTCCCCATTGTAGCGTTTCAAGGACAGTTCTGCCCTACTGGGTCCTCTTACAGCAGTTTGGATTTCCATGGAAGGGTTGCCTGCAGAGTTGATAATGGCACAGAGAAGAGAGAAAATTAAATTCACCTGGGTTGACCAAGTGGGCAAAAGAGAGCAATCCAAGGTCAAACAAAGGATATTTCAAGAGTCAATCTTAAGGGAATTTCATTTTATGGAAACCCCTGCCAGAAATGCCCTCAGCTCAGAAAGTTTTTCTTATGAGGTTTGAGTTTGCATCTTAATGTTATTTTTACAGCATCAGTACTGGTTTTCATTTACCATAAATAGAAACAACAACAACAATAACAACAAACCACTGAGTTGAGGAATTGAAATGATAATTTGAGCAGAGTGATGAATGGGTAGGGTATGGAGTAAAAATGCCAGTGCTTCATATAGAAAAATGTTCTATTTCAGGAAAAAAAAAAAAAAACCAAACTCTTGTGGTTCTTTAAAAAAGCCACTTCAGTGACGCTTGTTTTCTTCAATTTAGAAGTGCAGGTACAGCAATTCTAATTTCTTAACTGTCGAATGCTCTTTAAATTGAACAGAAAAAGATGTAATTAAGTGTGTAATGTACTTGGAATGAAATTAGGCTCAAATCTAATTCTTCTTCTGTGCCCACTGTAGTGTGGGAGTTGCCAGTTTTTTAACAGCCATATAGAAAAAGATGACTTTTTAATATTAGGATCTAATATAATTGAATACATGCTGGAGAATAATACTCACATAGTTTCAATGGAGACTTTTAGAAAAGACTTGTGTCTAATTCAAAGAAGATTTTGATTTTTGCAGAAAGTCAGGTGGCGTTTCTCCTCTTTCTGTTGACATGCATGCCTCTGAGAGATGGGGTAACCAGGAGAGCTCAGCAATTCCACATCACGACAGTTCAGTTAAGATCCAGAGTTTTAAGTGTATTGGTGTTCCCCCAGAAAAGGGAACTTTCTCTCATAATATACAAACATGCCATAAAATAGTAACTCACGGCTTTGTCAAGACTGCCCCAAAATGGTATGTGGTCCCACACAAATTTTAGACAAATTAGAAGTTATCAAGCCCTGATCTCAAAGAAAAAGAATAACCGTGTAGTGTGGTTACTCTGTATGCTAAGTGTGTCACTTGTATTATATCATGTAATTCTCGTAACAGCCCTCTGAAATAGTTCCTATTATTATTTCCAAGTAACACATGAAGAAACTGAGACTGAGACATGTCAAACTTAATCCCCCAAAGATCCCACAGACAGTACGTGCTGGACCTGTGACCAGAATCTACATTTTGAAAAAAGCTACTTTACTCTGTTGTTCCTGATCCTACACAAAGTCTTCTTTTTAATTAATTAATTAATTTTTGGCTGCGTTGGGTCTTCGTTGCCGCGTGCCCGCTTTCTCTAGTTGTGGCGAGCGGGGGCTGCTCTTCATTGTGGTGCGCGGGCTTCTTGCTGCAGTGGCTTCTCTTGTTGCGCAGCACGGGCTCTAGAGCACAGGCTCAGTAGTTGTGGTGCACGGGCTTAGTTGCTCCGCGGCATGTGGGATCTTCCCGGACCAGGGCTTGAACCCGTGTCCCCTGCATTGGCAGGTGGATTCTTAACCACTGCGCCACCAGGGAAGCCCCTGATCCTACATAAAGTCTTGTGGGCCACAGGCGGTATGCTTGGGATGGAGGATTTGGCATAAAATGTTTCTGCAACTACCATATCCTTAAAATGTTATGATAGTTTATGAACAAACTGGCTACAAATACATTTTTAGCATTGCCTGTAAAGCAGCACAGAGTACACGTTTGACATTTTGAAACCAGTACCTGCTTAAGATTTCACAATACTTGATTTTTTAACTGATAAGCGGTCTCATTTTCCCAAATGTAGCCCTGAATGGAAGGGCCCAGGGCCTCTCATTGTCTTTGAGCTAGTTTACAACTCAGAGCTGGAGTAATGCAGATGAATTTTGTGCAGAGGAATACAAAGGATCGTCGCCCTGTAGATACCGCCCAATTTTGCCTCCATGAGTAAATTTACTTCGGCATTCCTAATTGTGTGTGTGAGACTGTGTGTGTGTGTGTCTGAATTCTTCCTTGAACCAGCTGTAACGTCTGACTTCCCCCATAATTTAATGAGTTAAATAAAATCTTTGACGTACGTTCACGTCGTATTTGTATATGACTCATGACTTCACCATTACATTTTTTTTCTTTTTTTCTTTTTTTTTTTTTTTTGCGGTACGCGGGCCTCTCACTGTTGTGGCCTCTCCCGTTGCGGAGCACAGGCTCCGGACGCGCAGGCTCAGCGGCCATGGCTCACGCGCCCAGCCGCTCCGCGGCACGTGGGATCTTCCCGGACCGGGGCACGAACCCGTGTCCCCTGCATCGGCAGGCAGACTCTCAACCCCTGCGCCACCAGGGAAGCCCTAAATTTTTTTTTCCTTTTTTCTTTATTTCTTCCTTCTATTTGAGCATCTATTACAGGGGCCAAATCTAACCCCAATCCTGTTTTTGTATAGCCTACTAGCCAAGAATGATGTTCACGTTTTTAGCAATTTAAAAAAGAAAAAAGAAAAGTGATATTTAGGGGCATGGGAAGATTGTACAAAATTCAAATTTTAGCATCCATAAATAAAGTTTGATTGGAGCACAGCCACGCTCATTAGTTTATATATTGTCTATGGCTGCCTTCCTGCTACAAGGGTTGCTCAGTTGCTACAGAGACCTGATCTAACCTTCTTGCCCTCTACCACCTTCCTTCTCGTTGCTGTATCTCATCGCGGCTCGTTCCTGGCCGCCACCCCCGCCCCTCCCCAACCAGACTCCGAGTGACTGGAGGGATTCCGACGCCACCTTAGTTCCCTGAGTACGGTGGAGCCCTTGAGAGCCCCTTTCGGGCTGCGGGTGTGGACGAGGCTCCCAGCATCCGCTGCTGTCTGTTGCGTTCCCTTGCTCTCTCCTCCCCCAAAGAACTGTCTCTGCTTCACTGATCCTCTGCTGGCCAAACCGTTGCTGCCTGCCTGCTGCTGCCTCCTAATCCAGCCTGTAGTATTACTAAAACATTGTATTCAATTAGAATTCTTATATTTTGAACTCCATCAATTAAAAAATTGTGAAAATTTGTTTTCTCCCTGTTATAGAAGAGTTGATATTATATCCTAGATTTTGCCTTTTGGCCTGCAAAGCCTAAAATACATATCTCTAGCCCTTTAAAGAGAAAGTTTGCCTATCCCTGTTCTTTAATTGACAGGTACTATTCTAGCACCTGGGGATACTGCGGGGACCAAGAAAGAAGTAGTTCCTGCCTCTGCAGGGCTCATATTCTTAGAAGAAAGACTGAAAGTCAGCAAATTAATATGTATGTATGTACAGGAGACTATCCTTGTTCTAGGTAATACACACCATACTTAGGGGTAAAGCGGTTTGATGTACGCAACTTGCTCTCAGATGGTTTGGATAATAACAACAATGTGTGTATCTACAGAGTTTTGAGGGGGAAAGAGCGTTACCCAAGAATTCTGTGCCCAGCTAAATTATGATTCATGTGTTAAGGCAACAATATTGCATTATAAGCATCAAACTTGTTAAGAGACTAGATCTTAATTATTCTCACCAGAAAAAAAGAAATAATAATTATGGGATGGGACGTGACGTGAAAGAGGTGCTCGCTAAGGCTGCAATGGCAATTATGCTGCAATGTATAAATGTACCAAATCAACATGCTACACACCTTAGACTTACACAGTAGGTGAAATATATTTCCATTTAAAAACCAGGTTTTTGGATGACCATGATGCCAAGTTAGATTTGGTATCTACTGACATCATACTCTGTTTTACAGTTGGTTCTGTGCATGGATTTCTCCTTCACTATAATTAAGTTTCTTGAGGGCAGGAACTATGCCTTGCTATAGTAGAGTACCTTGCACATGTCAGAGTAAGAACTCAATGACCATTTGTAGAATTAAATTGAATAACGGCTGAAATCTCTTGCCAGGTGTAAGCATCTCATTGTACCTTCTTTCCTATGCTGTAGCACTATACATACATACATATATGTGTTACCTTATGGCTTTGATGGGGTTGTGGTTATTATAAATACTCATATTTAAGTTAATAGTATATAAGTTCACTTTTCTCCTAGCTAGGTACAAGAATTGCGTGTAAGAGCACCACCTGAAAACACACACACACACACACACACACACACACACACACACACACACACACACACACTCTAAAAGAAGATATAATTGAGTTGTTGAAAGCCCTAGGAATTGGTGGTGATACTTTTAAGCTTCAAAAACCTGGACCAGGAAAGGCAAATATGTGTTCCTCATATTACTTCTTCTCATTTCCAGTGCCTTTTAGCAGACGGCTGATAGATGAGGGTCCTCTTTCTTCCCTAAGAGGATTGGTTTTAGACTCCTTAACCTGGTGTCCTATTCAGCCCCTACTGAGCCATGTGAGTCAGCATGTGAATGAAAAACTGGTTGTCCATTCTTGAAACAGAGGAGAAGGTAATCGAATCTAATTTTATAAATATCATTTCTTAATTCCCTTTAGTCCTTTCTTGCCTTCTGTTTGAGTGATTTTTTCTTTCCCTTTTCCTCCCTCCTTTATTTATGAGTTAGATGTTTATCTCTACTTCTTAGTGGTATGTCAGTGGGGAATTATTGTGATGCAATGGTAGCTTCGGAGGCCACTACCAAGGGGTTAACTTGGAAAGGCTCACAGAACAAATGAAGATGCTGAAATCACACGGTTTGTTGACCCTATGTAAAGCCAATAGCAAGAGGCCAGGGAAAAGAGAGGGAGTAAGGTTAATCGTGTTCTTAGGAAAGGCTGCAATTGAGACGGAAGGACCAAGTTACCTGAATCCTGTAGAGGCAAACGTTTGTGTGTCCCGACCCCATTTTTCTGCACCAGCCTTCCCCTCTGACGTTGTGCTGTGAGGACCAGCATTGAGGGTGAGCAGATAGAAGGTGTCTGGAGCCAGTTGATACTTTCTCTACCAGACTCAGGGACTGGGGTCCCTGGCTAGAGTTGTAACTCAACCCTGATAACTTGCTGAGCGTCCGTGTATTTTATCTGACTGGCTTGAGCAGAGGGCAGACGGGGCCACAGTAAATCCTCACGAATTTTTGGTGTCTTGTATGTCCCATGAATGTGCTAACCTGGTCCTCCCATCCCTTTCTGTCTGTATGTTCAGTATCAATATAGTCTATTTTCTTTACCTATAGCAACATATCTGTGTATCTGTTCATTGTTTTCTTTCTTTCATTTTCTATTACAGAATTGAATGTTCTTAAATGTTGCAGCAAACACACGACAGGTGATTACAAATTTCTAACATGCATACTTGATTTTATGCTGTCCGAAATTAATCAATGATTGATGGTAGCCTCCTCTCAGAAAAACCGTAATTTAGGAACACAAAATGTTTCAACTGTAACCTCTCCTTCTTTCATGTTAGGATGTTTTAATTTTCTTGGTTAGAATGCCTTATTATTACAACCAGTACTCATTTAGTTTCCCCCAACATGTAAAATTGCACTCTCACAGACTAGGACTTTGAATTTCCATGGGAACCATTACCTTCCCTACTCAGCTGAGACTGCTGAGCAGAGGATAAGCTTGGCAACTTCCTGAGCCTTCAGAAAGTGAAAATCTCTTCAGGGTCCTAATTTGCACAGGTATTTCAGTTCAGCTTCTCATTAAGTGGCCCTAGGGCCACTTCTTCATTGGGTTAAGACCTCAGTTCCTGGGTCTTACTACTGTGATTTGAATTTCACCTTTATTTCTGCCATCTGAAGCTTTTGCTTTCTCTATTTTGAGATCAGTTTTATATTTTAACATAGTTACACTGTACCTGTCATTTCTATAAATTTGGAGTCTCATGCCACGACCGTCATTTCTAGGTAGAAAGGCGATTTGGTTCCACAGGTCTTGCTAAACGAACTTCATCCAATTTATTCAAGAGACTATCACGAAGAATCATCATCTCCCTTCTGATTCTTAGAGTTTTGGGCAACAACGTATGGATATTATTCAAATCAACTCAATAAATAATATGGTGCTAAATACTTCAGGAAACATAAAGATGACTAAGATAGTCTCTGCACTCAAGAGGCAAACATTATACAGTACAGAGATGAAGAAATGTTCATAAATAATCATAAGGCAGAAAATCTTTACGTGCTAGAGAGATGCATATCGCTTTGCAATAATGCATGCTACATTTATTATTAAACAAAATAGTAAGCTCGTTAAAAGAAGGAAAAGGGAATGGAAAGAAAGCATTTTCTTGCAGTAGTAACCGGAAGAGTTTCATGGGGGAGGTGCTAGTTGAAAAGTGTCTTGAATAATGAGTGGGACTTCTAAAAGTATCAATAATAATGGAGGGGGAAGTATTGGAAGAGAGGAAGTGAGTCTTCCAGGTTGAGAGGAAAGCATCCGTTTAGATAAGGAGATGGGAGAGTGGAGGGCATAAATAAGGAACAGCAAGTAGTGCCAGTTGCCAGGTTAGGTTGTTAGAAGACAGTATTATTAGAATGTCAAAATAAAAGAAATGAAAGTAAAGCTTGGGTCAGGATGAGGTGGGACAAGATGGGCACTAATTTAATTTAATTTAAAATTTCTTACCGTCCTATTTATCTAAAAGGAAAGGAGGATGTTGGTTTTACCTTTTAAGGATAAACTTAAGAACCAGGATCACTTAAAATTTAGTTTGAGTGTTTTCCTCTTCGCAATGTCCTGATAGCTTAGTTTCACTAGTTTCCGAGGTAAACTGAATCAGCATTTTTGTCTCTCGGGCACACAAGCTCCATCTAGTGGCCAAAGAATGTAAGCACTGGAATGAAAATCGATATAGAAAACATTTATTTTTCACTTGTTGTTTATATAATGATTAGCTAATAAAAGTGGGCCACACTCTAACTGGACAGGGAAATCAAGTTGTCTCAAACAACTTTTGTCATTTATTTAAGAGAATATTGGATCAGATAAAAATGGATTATAGACCAAGGACTTCTTAAACATGAGACCTTTGAAAATTTCACATCAGGGACTTAACATCAAGTTGTATTTTGGAATGAACCTTAAAGCAGGACCTAGTTGAGTTTCTAGAGAGAGTCAAGAAAAGGCAAGTCCACGTAAATGAGGAAGAGGCTGAAATACTGGAGGTAACGGTATTCGACCAGAATATTCTCTTCTTCCCCGTGCCTAACTCCTACTTTGCCTTCAGATCTTAATTGAGATGTGACTTCCTCTGGACAGTGTTCCTTGACTTCTCAGGTCTGGATTAGATGAATCACTTAATGTCCTCCTAGCGACCGCCATCTCCACGATGCCGGGACCACACTGCACTGTCACTTCCCGTTTTCGTCTATAGACCTCATTACAGTTTAAACTCCTCAACAGCTGGTACCATGCTATTGGTGTTTACTTTTCTATCCGTAATGCTTAGGGTAGTACCTGCCATCTAACAGGCACCCCACACATATTATTTACAAAATCAAGGGACAGATAAATGAAGAGAATAACTGTGATAGAAATGTCCAAGGAACACATATTGAAAGTTAGTGTCGGTAAAGCTTAAACGAAAAAAGAAAATATTTTCAGGAAAATTACTAGTAGAAGAAAAACACTTTTCTTCATTGTATGTTGATTCTGCACATGAAGTCCACTTACTTATAATCTCTGGTGCTTTATCATTTTCAGAGTCCTTAGCTACTCTCTACCTTGGTGGGGGAAAAATAGTTTTTAAGATACTACTTGAAATAGTAAATACTTAAGTATTTTAAAAGTAGTTAAGCACTAAATATTTTTAAACAGGGGAAAATAGCTCATGGTGTTACCGTGGAGATTAAACAAGAGGCTGCATATGAAGCCTGGGGACCAGTGTGTAGCGCATCATATGAAGCCTGGGGACCAGTGTGTAGCGCATCATGTGTGTTTAACAGCCGGCACTTTTATTCTTTCACCACCTCATCTCATAAACTCCTTGAAGCCACCCAGAGAGTCAGAGGAGGCAGGTATTTCAAAAGTCTTTCTTTAATTTTTATTTATTTTGCAGTACGCGGGCCTCTCACTGTTGTGGCCTCTCCCGTGGCGGAGCACAGGCTCCGGACGCGCAGGCTCAGCGGCCATGGCTCACGGGCCCAGCTGCTCCGCGGCATGTGGGATCTTCCCGGACCGGGGCACGAACCCGTGTCCCCTACATCGGCAGGCGGACTCTCAACCACTGCGCCACCAGGGAAGCCCCCTCAAAAGTCTTTTTTACAAATGAGAAAACTCCTGATTATAGAGTCTATAACCATATTACGGACTTACATCAGTTATTACGTTTTTGAATCCACACTAAGTAATATCCATCGTCCCTTCTTTGTCACCATGTTGCTTACCTAGAGGGAGAGAAGAAAATAAAGGACCTTTGGATGCTACGTAATCACAGGGCCACCTTGCAGAGGATGAAACTAACTTGTAAGGGGCATATTATTTTTTTATTGCTGCTCTAACAAATTGCACAAACTTAGTGACTTAGAACAATACAAATGTATTAGCTTAGAGTCCTTGTCGGTCAGCAGTCCAACACAAAGTTCACTCTGGGATAAAACCACGGTGTTGGCAACAGGCTGCGATCCCTTCCGGAGGCTCTGGGGGAGAATCAGCGTCCTGGCCTCTTCCATTCCTTCCTGCTGCTCCACAGCCAGCAGTGGTGGGCAGACCTCAGGGCACAGCCTGCTGACGACACCTTCGCCCTCCTCTTCTACTTTTAAGGGTCCTTGGGCTTACTCTGGGCCCACCCGGATGACCCGGGAGAATCTCCCTGTCTTAAGGCCAGCTGGTTAGCAAACGTAATCCTCTTTTTCCGTGTAAAGTAACATGTTCACAGGTTCCGGGGATCAGGGTGTGGATATCTTTGGGTGCACGGTGGCATTATCCTGCCTATTCCGGAGGAACAGTGAATTCTAAGGGGAATCCTGGCAAAGGGATCCCCGAAGGAAAGCAAGGAGTAGGTGATTGTGGGCATAGTGTCTTCAGATGGAAGGGTTAGAAGTATGACTGTCAGCTGCCTGAGTGGACCTAGTAACTCCTATAGATCTGGGCAGACACTACACACTCCGCGTGCTGTTTACATGGGTACCGCTAGGACCTATAGCCTATTTTGTATTTCTGCAGTTTTCTTTCCAACTTGAACAAATGTGGGGGTTGTTATATATGTCTGTTAAATTGTATCTTTTAGGTTTTAGAGTTCAAATTGTTAAAATGAATTTTGTTTCCTGGTTCTGTCTTCAGTCATATTTCCTATGCTATGTAGGTTTTGTTTCATACTCTGATTTGACCAGAAAATGATTTCTGTATCCTAACCTATGTTACTTATGAAAGATTATCAACAAAAATTTGGCTACAGTTACCCAGCTTTGAGTCTACCTAATTATTATTATGTCAAGTCTCATCCACAAACATCATAAAGGGCCAGATTAAATGCTTTGCTGAAATTAATTTCTATCGTGACTATATAATTCCCATTTTTAATTCAAAGATTAAAAAAGAACTATAGTATATAGCATGACATCCTTAGTTTAGTGATTCTGGTTCTTAGTGACCACCAACCTCTCTTCTAAACGTTCATAAAATATATTGAATGATGGACTCTGGAGTTTTACTTTCCTGTTCTAAAGTTTTCGGTGTCTTTTAAACCTTTTTTTTTTTTTTTAAAGCAGGTGATCTATTACCTTTTTCATTTTTTACAGTTTCTCTGAACTTACCAGCAATGCAGTAGGTCTTAGATTACCTATAAACAGCTGTGGGATGTCGTTTGTGCCCAGAAACATGAACTTATTTGAAACAGATAGGTGTTTGCGTACAGTCTCCTCAGCCGTCTCGAGTTTCAGCTCTCTTCCTATGTTGTTTTGCCTTTACTACTTTCAAGTTCGTGTTCCTTAGTGAAGAAGGAAAGGACGCACAGATTAAGTCGTCTCTTTTTTAACCTATCTATTATTCTTTTAGGTAAATTGATAATCCTGTGCTTATAAAAAGCCATGCAGGCTTGTTTCTCTGTGCTCTCTGATACATTCTCCACTCTGGTTAAAGCATCCTCCTCCCTGTCTTTCCCTCTTGACGGTACCTGGTAACTCTAGACCTCAATGAATTCTCTGTGGTACTTTATAGTTTAACAGTGGAACGGGTATTATCTTCCATTAGATGCTCTTTAATTATTATTTTGTGATCTTAGAATAATTGTTGATTTCTTGACCTTTTGTTGGTTCCCCTGAACAGTGGGGCTTCTTGCTAAGTAAGACTACTAGGAACTCCATAGACATTTGTTGGTTGGTTGAGTTTTTAAGTATCAAATTTGGCTAGACATTCTTCAAATATTAATCTCCTTGAGTCATTTTTCCATTTGGGGAAACACAAAGAAAGAATATAATACTTGAAGTTCTTTTTAGGGTAATGAAAACAGTAGTAATAATTAGTAGTAGTAGCAGTACTAAACACCCAACAAACTAAAAGTACCTTTGGAAGTCATTCCCTTCTCCAACCTTCCACCAATTGTTAATCATTTCCCTAAGCCATTTATTATCAATCTCAGCCACATTTGAGACGGTAGTTTGGAAATCTGTTGTTAAAGACATGAGATTCTCTTTCAGCCTTGTCAGTCAAGGCTGTGTTTCTGGATTTGTCCTGCCTTATTCTAGAAAAAGGTACCAATCTGAACTTCTTTGAAGTTATACCTCATTTACACACTAAATTTAGAAAGCACATCACTCTCTTGGCACATTTTTTTAGCTTGTAGAAATGGTAAATGCTTAAAAACAATAATAAATAGTGTTTAATAGTTATAGATTTTAAAATGGTTTATGTAGTTTTCAGTGTATTGATAATCATGCAAAATAATGTACTAATTTGGCTGCAGAAAAACCATGCCCTGACAACTTAGCAATTTTGCTCTCAATTTTGGATAAAAT
Organism: Tursiops truncatus; assembly: GCF_011762595.2. Taxonomy (NCBI): domain Eukaryota; kingdom Metazoa; phylum Chordata; class Mammalia; order Artiodactyla; family Delphinidae; genus Tursiops; species Tursiops truncatus. The sequence continues at coordinate 56,161,837 of NC_047053.1, forward strand.
AGCATCAGAAAGCCATGAAGTAAGGCTTTGGTCTCTAGGAAGTAAAAAAGCAACACAAATAGATTCCATTGTTTGCCAGCAGGAGGTTAGGATGTAGGTTGGCGTTTAGAGTAGCAAGCAAGAAAAATTCTCTTTTTCTACGTTAAATACTGTGAAAATTCTGGTGCGTCCTCGTTTATTTTGTTCAACTAGGCAACTTGTTACATCTCAATCTACGACCTGTATGGTCTGTGTATTCCCATGTGGTTTATTTGTCTAGAACTCTATTAATTGGTTATGGGGATTTGGGTTGCCACCATGACAACCAAGCAGTATAGCTCGTTTGCTTTTTCCTAGATACAGAAGCTTGGAAAGGAACATCTTTGCTGCAGCTGCTTATTTAGTACCAGGACCTGGTAACTATGGAAATTTAGATCGAGATTATGTGGCTAAATTGTTCACAAGGTACATGCAGTCTGCTAAGTAGCTGGCTCAAAGATACAGTAAAACATGTCATGGCCAGTTCATCCCTTTGCAGCAGTCTTTTTATTAAAAAGGTCTTATTTAGCATTCTCTCTGTTTTAGGATTCCACAAACCATATTTTCATAACTTTGTCATCCATCCATAAGAAGAATTGAATATCTTTCTTGTATTAGGTAGATTTTGTTCAGTGCATGGTGACCTTTTGGGGGGATAATAATGACAGTGTTTACATACTGTTGTACATGTGTTTTCTCATCAGCAGTGTTATCCACAGCATTTACTGTGCACCATTATGATGCACAAGACCTGGAAGTTTAAATTGGTATAAGAAAAAGCTCTTAATCTCAGACTACTTACAATATGATTGAAGAGAGTATATAAGTAAAACCACGTGAACAAGATGGTAGCATGTGTGCAGTTGAGAGGAAAGTGAGATCATTTTGTCTGGGGTGATGAGGTTTTTTTTGGTTTTGGTCACGTTATACTGAAGCAAGAGCAGAAGTATAGGCAGGCTGAATGACAGAGAACATTGCAAGGATAAGAAACTCAGGAAACAAATGTCTAGAATAGTGGTAGAAATGATGCACAGACTTCTGAAGTTAAAGCAGTTGAGGCAACTAGTGAGAAGTACAATCGGAGAATTGGGGTGAATGTATATTTCAGTAACACATTTTCTCAAGTAGATTTATTTTTGACCTCCATTTATTTACATGCCCACAAATCCTAGGCCATTAATAATGCATTCTTCTGAACTTGTAACTAAAATGTCTTAGATATTCCAAAAGAGAAAAGAATACATCATGTATAGTTTTCACTACTTGCCTTCTTCAGTTTTCTGATGTAATTCCTGGAACATTCTGTCTCCCTTCCCCTGACTCTCACTGCCAGATTTTTAATCATAACGGATTCCGCTAAAGCTCTTTGAATTTCCTGTTTAATCCATATTCAGTAGGAGAAATAACACATTTCCTTGTTTTTCTGTTTTTTGTTTATTTTGGTAGAACTTAGAGTGACTGTTGGAGAGATTTGGTTTAAATTTAAGGAGCAGAAAAACTACGATAAGTAAAAAAACAACAACAACAACAAAACACAATGTATACAGGATCAACGGAATTTTTAAGATCTTAAAATAGTTAAATGCCCCAAAAGTAAAAAAACTGTGCAAAGAAATGTGACCACACAGAAATCTGGAGAGTAAAAATCTGTTGTGAGCTTTTCTTCCTTTGCAATAACTCTGACCACCATTTAGGTCAATTTGGGCAATAAAACTCAAAACACCAGTTTACATTTTTAGCAAATATAAGTGCGGTATAGAATCTCCCACAGATGCGGTATGTCTCAGGCCATTTGGAAGATTCAGGATCTGCCACATCCCAGACTCTCAGGAGGACACTTCGGAATCTGAAGCATCTTTTAATGTCCACATGTCCTAGGTCAGGGTCTGATGGCACGAAGACACTGCACCCCACACAGGGCGGCGGGAAGGAGAAGGGGCTGCGGAATGCAGACCTGGGAGGGGACCGCTTAAAAGCCGAGAGGCAGAGAAGAAAGGATTCTTAGTGGGTATGACGCAGGAGGCAGATGAGGATGGGGCGGCGGACCAAGGTCACACGCCAGGATACTGCAGACTTTGGACTCAAATCGGAGTCCCTGACTTCAAGCCCGTTGTTTCTGCCAGTGTCCCGGGGGGAGCTGGGCGAGGTCTCCACGAAGGAGGCAGATCTGAGGCGCCGGGGGCCCCGGGGACTGAGCCACGAGGCCGCGCTGCAGAGCCGGGCGTCCAGGTGGACCCAGGGGTCCCGGGCCTTGGAGCGCCCGCTCGCCCCGCCCCTCGCAGCCCCGCCCTCGCGGCCCCGCCCCCTCGAGGCCCCGCCCCCAGGGTCGCTCTCCGCGCCTGCGCCGGGATGCGCCGGGCCGAGCGGCGGGAGCGCGCCCGTCTGCTGGCTGCGTCCTCGGGGTGCCCCGCCCTCAGGTGCGTCCTGCGCGGGGCGGAGCGCGGCTTCCGGCACCGCGCCCTCCCCTCTCCGCCCCTGCCCTCCCCGTCCTGCAGCGTCGGGGGCGCGCGCGCGCGCGGCCGCCCTCTCGGACACTGTTCCGAGCTGAGGTCCCCGCGGACTCCGCGTGTCCCGGCCGGTCGGCGCTCGGCCCGGCCCTGAGGTGACGCGGTCGCCCAGGGCTGCGGGGTGTGAGGCCCGCCGGGGTGGCTGTCACCCCTGGGAGGGGGTGAGGGGTCGAGGAGGGGCGGCCGGCGGGGGAGGGGCGGTGGGTGCGGCCGGGGGGTCTGGGGCTTGGAGTGCAGCGGGGCTCGGAGGGGGCCGAGCCGGCAGCTGGGGGCAGAAGGGTCCCCGAGGTCGGGGAGAGCGCGGTTGCGGCGTGTCCTGTGGAGGAGGATGCTGTTCGCCCCCCGGGGTGTCGGGGTGCGGATGCCGGGGTCGCCGCGGGACCCCTGCCTTGGGCTGGCCGGGGTGGTCTCCATCCTCAGGGCGCCGTTGCGGAGGGCGGAGATGTTGGGAAGGGAATTCCCTCTGAACACCTGGCCGCGAGCGCGGGTTCCCTTGGGAGCTTCGGGCTGCTCCTCGCTCTGCGCTAGGAGGAGTTCGGGAGAGATGCGCAGAGCTTGGGGCACGGTTTTGGGGGAAGTGCCCTGGTTCCCGAAACGCAAGGCTCCAGGCGTGGAAGTATTGATACTACAGCAGACGCGAAAGCTCGGGAGGCTGCCGGCGCTAATAGCTGCAGGAGGGTTGCTCCTGGGCTCCCAAGGCTTGGACAGACGTTTCTAAATAAGTCTGAAAGAATAAAGGCAGTCACGTTTACTTTCCATCGAGGACGTTGTGCAGGAACGGAAGGGGAGAAAAGGAGTGTATGTTGGACTCCCAGCCGTGAGGCAGGTTCAGTATTATCTCGTTCAGTCTTGCCAGCATCCTTTGGAGGTCGGAGGGGTCTTATTCTATTGGGCAGATGTGGAAAACGCTTCCCAGAAAAGTTAAGTCACTTATTTCGGTCCCAACTAGCCAAAAGGGCTGAGCTTCCAACCCAGGGATGCCAGACTCTAAATTCTCGTCCTTGATGCCCTATATTTTGCTTCTATCCAGAGAGCGATGTTACATATTTTTAGGGAAGACTCCGTACAAGAGAACATTATTAGGGCAGTTAGGGCTCTTGGGGGTATTTGGGTTAAAAGCTAACTAGTAAGGCATTAATCCTGGAATATGTGCTGTTTAAGTGTATTTTCCTTCAAACAGGATTCAGTATAGGGAAATCTTGCATTCAGGGTCAAAGCAAGTTTATTAATACATTAATACATTATTAATACATTACAGGTTTATCTGAGTGTCTTTTATATTCTAGATGCTAAGCTTTGTGCCAAGAATGCCAAGATGAATACGATTTGTAATCTCTGCCCTTGAGCTTGAGGAGATGATTGCATAAAAGAATTTTGTAGTATTCTCATAAATTGGAATCTTTGCTAGTGTGTGAATTAATCGTCCTAGAATAGTTGTAAGCACAAGTTTTTAGGAACCTGTTATATATAAGAAAAGGTATTGGATAACTTGTCATGTGGGTACCATTGCATTATTTTCCCATTCAGCAAGAAATACTGTCATAAAATTTAGGTTAAATCATATTGACAATTATTATTTTCTTTTATTATTATACTACCTTCAGTAAATTTTAGAACACTAGAGAAGAAGAGAACATTTATAATTTATTCCCTGTTAAGTTAAAAGGCTTGGTTTCTTTTTTGGACTGTGCTTCGCTGCTGGTGAGATCTTAGTTCCCCGACCAGGGATTGAACCTGGCCCTCAGCAGTGAGAGTGCCGAGTCCTAACCACTGGACCACCATGGAATTCCTGTAAAAGGCTTGATTTTAATAGTGCCTTTTTTTTTTTAAATTTATTTCTGGTTGTGCCAGGTCTTAGTTGAGGTAGGCGGGCTCCTTAGTTGCAGCTCACCAGCTCCTTTAGTTGGGGCACACATGCTCCTTAGTTGTGACATGCGAACTCTTAGTTGTGGCGTGCACGTGGGATCTAGTTCCCTGACCAGGGATTAAACCCGCATCCCCTGCATTGGGAGGTGGATTCTTAACCACTGTGCCACCAGGGAAGTCCCGACAGTGCTTTTGTTTTATTAGTTGAGAAGCCAGTGATGTGTGTAGCTGGGCAGGAACTTCTTTCAAGTCATCTGCCAAAGATGTTCTTAACCTCTTCTTCTAAAAAATAAATCTTAAATTAAAGGTCTCATTGATACCAGATTCCATTTAGCTTTTATCTCTCAGAGTTCTAGTGGAAACAAAATCTTCAGTTTAGGCCGAAATGGCACCTTGTTGAAATGTATAACATTACCTCTGATGCGGCTGTAGGTAGGTGGATAGAAGGGGTAGTGGAACGTTTCGGAAATTTCTCCTGATGGCTTCAGTTTCTCAGTGAAGTGGGGATCAAGGTCATCATTTGAGGGTGATGCTGTGGGTGGAAGCTTTGGGGATTAGGAAAGTGAAAGGACTAGTGAAATATGGGATTGCCAGGCAATTAAACAATTATTCTTAGGTATGAAAAGTGCAGTCAAGGAAGTACGGGTACACAAAATAAAGATGTCTAGTCTAATTTTGCATATAAGGTATTTGACAACCTGTTTCCAGGGCCTGTCCTAATAGTGTCATCTAGAGGGTACACCTGCCCTTTTTGCCCCAATTCACTTTGCCCGAGCCTCTGCCTCATTGCAGGTTTCCCTGTTCTTTACACAAGTCAAGCCCCTTTGGGGAGTCTAGTTCTTCCGTTCTTTTTCCCTGCCTGGAATTTGCATTCCACTCTTTCCCAGACTCTTTCCCCCAGTTGCACTTACCACATTATATTAAATTTTATCTATCTGCAAAGTCAGTGACAGTGTCTAACTCCGTTTTGTATTTTTTTTAAAAAGTTTGGTGCATAAATCCCTCAGTAAATGTTTAATGACTATGCCGCTTTTCTTCTTTCTTCCTCCTTTTGTCTGTAAGGGTGGTCAGCAAGCTTTTTCTGTGAAGAGCCGCACAGTAAATGTTTTAGATTTTGTGGACCACATGGTCTCTGTCTTGATTACTGAACTCTGCCGTTGCAGCACAAAGCAGTCACAGGCGGCACAGAAACAGCTGAGCTTGGCTCTGCTCCAATAACACTTTATTTCTAGACTCGAGATTTGAGTTTCCTATAATTTTTACATGTCACAAAATACCGTTATTCTTTGATTTTTTCCCCCCCATTTAAAAATGTGAAAACCATTCCTAACTACTGGGCTGTACAAAACAGCCTGTGGGCTGGATTTAACCCCCCGGGCTCCGTTACAGACCTTTGATCTATAGACTCTCAGCAAATCTGGATAAAGGAACTTGCGGTAAGATGATACTGGTTTTAGTATTACCATGGGTGGTAGAGAAGCAAAGAAGGCCGTCTTTTTGTCACGGATTTCATGGTCAAGTTCAAGATTAAGATGTAAACAGATCATGATGACACAGTATGGTAACCGCAATTACAGTTTATTTATTGGAACAAAGGAGTAATAATCAGCTCTGCTTGGGTGGATGAGAAGTCACCTCTAATAGTCGTCTGTTGGGGATACTTTCAGCTTAGATCGTTTCCAGGAATCTTTTCAAACTTGCTAAGGTGACTGACTGACCACATCTTTTGCCAGGATGGCTGTGAACATTCGGATGGCTCAATTCCTTTTTTATAGGATATAATCTTTATTTGTTCCTCTCAGAACTAAAATTAATACATTCTAGATAATTTTTTCTGACAGTTATTTCTAAAGGTCATGCACATTTTTACTGCTTTGAGAAAGGTGAAATATATTTCATAGCACATATAGTAATCAATGTTTCTTTAATACAGTAGTGAATTTCTGATACTGAATTTTGGGTTATGTAAATTCAGTCTTTAAGTCAACTATTAATGCATTAGAAAAGGAAGATGGGCTTTAGTGGGCTTTCCGTTTTCTTGCAACTTATTAGATTTAATGTGAATTATTTTTATCTAGGAAAAGTATGGATATATGGCTGTTAGCATTACTGACGCCATCCTGGGCTCTTACAGTTTATCCTGTCCTTTCACCCACCCTACCCAGGACTGAACTGTGCAGTAAGTCACTTCTCTGTTGTCAAAGCTTTGCAGTTAATAGAAACTGTTTTAATAATCGTTAGGATCAGGTGGCCTCCATGCTCTGTCAGTCCCCAAACAACGATGATGTATATTCCCGGTGCCCACGAGACTAGGTACCCAGTCATGAATTTTGACTTAGGAGTACACGTCCCGTTTCCAAGCACCTGCCTCCATACGCTAGGTTAACTCTAAAGTCGTCCCAGTGGCCCCCGCCGGTGAGGGGGGGAGTGCAGCTGCAGGTCATTTTTCCCCGATCCGGAGCCCACCCTGTGAGTAAGTTACCCTGTAATAAACGGATCCATTGATTGCGTGCAGCTGCCTGCCTCGTTTTGTTTTTCGGTCTCAAGGTGCTTTCTCAGTTCAGTGAGCACTTTTCGTTCCCTCCTTCCTCCAGCAGAAAGTTAAATATTTAATTAAACCTTTAGTGATACTAGGTGCATAAAACTAATTATTATTTAAAGCTCTATAACAAACTTAACACATTCCCCAGATACGCTGTGGAGCAATGGAAAGACACTTTAAATATTCTTAAAAATAATTTTGTACCCATATTTCTATGTCTTTGTCATAGTTCTCGAGCAGTTAAGAATTGGCTTTGTTTAAGAGTTTTAAAGGTACTGCCTTGGTAAGACTTTGGAACTGTGTCAAGTATTGTAAGTTTTCCAAAAAGTACAATTTGTTAAACTATGCCATTAGAAGTTTTATTGCTCTTAAGTTGTGAACTTGTGCTGTCAAGGGTCATCTTCTAATAGACGTTGCAAAAGAGGTCTTACATGTGTTGTCTACTCAAAAAGCTGCTTTTTTACGGTTGTCTGGTCGTCTCTATTTACAATGCCCTGGGCTTGTGTGAACTCTGTTACTTGTGAGTAAACTCCTCCTGGATGTTGACTGTATGATTCCCTTCCCACTTAACAGCCAATGTTAAATGCGGGGCAGGCCAAGCATCCTTCACTGCCTTTTGCTTTTGTCCTTTTGAATCTCACCACATAAGGCTATAACGTTTGGGATAATTCAGGGGAATTATAGTGTAGAAAGAGGAAATTTAGAGCTTCGTGCTAAATATGGGTTTTCTTTTGGTCCAGGAAAAGGCACAGGACGAGTTAAACTTTTTACAGATGTCCCCTTGCTGGCCGTGCCTCGTTCCTAACTTTGCAGCCCCGCTTTCAGCTGTGCACTGGAGTCAGAAGAGCCACTTTCATGTCACCTCTGCGGGGTGGATTTCCACCTTTCTTTCAGGAAACCTCAGTGCCCTGCCCATAGGGCTTGGTTTCAGCTCAGACACCGTCTCTTTATCTTCGGCCGAGGTCTTCAGTATAGAAAGCACTGCCTTCCCATATCCTTCCTCCATCCCAAATCCCCCCTCCCTACCCTGCAAAGCAGTGTGGGGCGGGGGGAGCAGAGGGGACTTTACGATCACCCCACCAGTGGGAGGTGCAGGCTTCCCTCTTTTCGTTCTCCTTCCGTCTTCTCCCAAAGGACAAACATTAATTCGCAGAGACACCGTGGTCTCAGCACTTGAAGAAGCAGCACAATGTTTCCCTCAGCACCTGTGGTTTGCAAGGAGCCTTTTACAGTAGTTAGTGCTTCACATCATGATGCAGAGCCATCCTCGCCTGATTTATTCCCCACGGCCCTTTTCAAATTGCACCTGCTTAAACTCCGTGGGTTGTGGGTGCCCAGGTGGGCAAATAGGTTCACTGTTGTCAGTTTATAAAAACCTGTCTACAGCTTTGAAGTTACTGGTTAGGTGAACATTAAACTAAAAGTTAATGAAGAATCAATGTTAAGAATGTTTCGTTTTAGTTTTCAAACACCCAAACCAGGTGTTTACTTTCTTGAAGAAAACAATAAGTCCATTGATTTTTCTTCTTGAAGATGTTTTGTTTTAATAATTTGAGTAGATGGAAGTTCAAGGTTATTGAAATTTAACATTTTTCACATGATTAGACTGGAGCTTATGAATATAAAAAACATCGGTTTGTTCAGGTGAGTCATAGCACTGATTCGTCTGGATACTTCATAACAGAGTTCATGCTTCCTGGTCAGCATTTTCTTCCCTCTGTCCTCTGGCCATCGATTCTGGGGGAATTACCTTGACTCAGTCCATTCTAACTCACCGATTTGGCACTCGCCCCAGCTAGCAAGAATTTTATTTCTATCTGTCTGTTCCATTTCCAAATTCTCTAGTAGCTTTCTCTGAATTGCTTTGTCCTTGTTTCATGAGTATGATATCCCTTGAGGATATTAGTTATACTACTTTTATAGACAGTAGTGATCAACATGTGTAATTATTTGCCATGTTCCAGGCACCATTTTCAGCTTTATGTGTATTTATTCTTTTGGTCATTCTGACAGGGACAGAGTAGGGAGACAAAGTAGGTAATTAAATAGTTAATCCCACTAGGGGATCATAAATAAAAAAGTATGGGAGACCCTGTAAGTTAACGATCACTCAAGAAAGCAGGTTTGCTTGACAACAGAACCAAGCAGCAGAAGCACGAGACATGCCCCCAAACAATGAAACGATGGTGGCGTGAGACCCACATCCTGCCCAGTGAAGTCGGCAAGTTGATGATCCTTGAGAAGGGGCTTACATGTCTGCATGCACTAAGAGCAGAGATATCGGGGAAAGGTGACATTATACCAAAACCTGAAATAATTTACAATATCATAGTATGTGTAACAGGACCGCCGTTTTGCTCATTTCCATAGCGCCATGACAATCCCAGTTGGGCCATATGGGGTCAAAAACTCCCCCGCCCACCATGTAGGAGCAGTTAATAGTGGAAGACTTGAAGAATGAAAAAGAAGGTGGTCTTTTCCCCCCTCCCCACTTTTCCTTTGCTTATAAAAATGTAGCCCGCCGAGTTCTCAGGACGGCACTCCCTTGCCTGTGGGCTTGTATCTCTCACAAGCGTCCTGTACTAACAAACTCTTCCTTCCCTCTCACTCTGCCTCTCCCAGAATTCTTTCTGCGCTGAGACAGAAGACATTCTGGCTGAGGAAAAACGATGAGGAAGAAAAATTAGAGCTCAGGGGCAAAAGGAAAACAGCATGAAAACACCTTTTGCTGCAGAAGGGATTTTGTGCTTTGGAAGAAAGGACAAAACTGAGGCTGAATGGACACTGAAGTGACTCCTTTGATTAGTCATTGTGCGTCATCGTCTGCAGAGACATTTATCTCCCTGTTACTATTACTTTAAAGCTACTTTAAAAACTACATCAGTGGTTCTCCGCTTTTTATCGGGCCCTGCACGCTCACTCCCGTTAGCGTCAGTGGAACTGGACACTTAGTAGGCAGGGAGGCACGTGGGTCTTTAAGATTTCCCTTTGTTCCTGACACACTTCACTTTGAAAACCGCTGTTTTCGGAGTTTTCTAACCATGGAGTTAAGAACACATTATACTGTAACACTGGCTGAGTCCTTTGATGTGAGAAATAGAAACTGATCTGGCCAGCTTAAGTGAAAATAAAATATACTGGGTAGATAATAGGGCATTTCACATAGTCCAAGGAAGAAGAATCAGGTTTGGGGCACAGTAGGTATCAAACCTTAGGGGAAAGCTTAGTTCCGAGAATGTATGAACTTTCTTAAATGCTTCTATTAATCTAACTGTTTCCATGAGTCCCAGTCTCTGGGTCTCTTAGTTAAAAATTCCACTCTGCCTGGAGAAAACTTAAATGCTACCGCTCAGAGGTGGCCGTGGTGATGGTAGTCGTGGTGTGTCTGGTGGGATGGCGGGGTGTGTGCACAGGTTCATGGGCTTCAGGCAAGGCTGTTAAAGACTCAACCCTGAGTTCAGGGAGCAGTTCTCAAAGGAAGGAAGAATCCTGTGAGTCCATCAGCTGCTTCAGGAGGGGCCTGTTTTCTAAAAATGAGGCATCGAGCTTGCAGCGTTCGGTTGGAATGAATAATTCAGTGGCTCCCACTAAATGGATGTGTCTTGGCAGATAGCTTGAGAATGTTCTTGCTGTTAAGTTGGTTAGTGTTTCTATGTTTTGTAGTAAATCATCCTCGAATGAGTGTGATCCGTCTGCCTTTCTCTACCTTCCACCCTCCCTCCTTCCCTCCTTCCTTCCCTCCTCCCTTTCATCGGCCTAGAGGTGATCACCAGCTCATTGCAGGATCTGATATAACAGGAATGAGGCTGTTGGGAGCATTTATTTTGAGTGTATCCTCCTTTCTTGGCTGCTGCAATTTTGCTCTTTTTAATTTACTCATTTAATATTTTTACAGTATATCTAATTGTGTAATTACTTTTTTCCCCACCATATAAGGAACACATATTGATGGAAAAATTGAGAAAATAGAAAAAAGCACAGAGGGAATGAAAGTTGTCTAAATCTCATCGTTAAATTTAAGAAAAAGCTCTCTTCTGCACATATAAAGAGGATGTTTATTTGCTTCAAACTTCAATTGTGTATATTGCCTTTTGGGGGGTAAGACAAGCTGCCTCTAAAAAGTTGCCTGCTTTTTTATCCAGGTGGAGACGGTCAGCCAGCTTGGAACAGACTGTTCTTGTGGTAGAGGGGGTCACACCAGTGGCTGCCATCAAATAGGTTTATATAAAACAAGGAACAAATATCTCTCTGAAGAAGGCTTAGCAGGACTTTTTCGGTGTCTCCTCCAAGCTGCCCTCTCGATACCTTTCTAGATGACGGGGCTGAGCCAACTGAAGTAGGGACCACGGAGAGTGCACTCGGGAGCCCGGCCAGGCTGGCTTCTGCTTGCATATAACCTCTTTGAAGACCTGCGATGTGGCTGCAACAGAGGTCCACTCGCAGAAGGGGCCCCAGGGGCCTCCAGAGGGTCATCTTAGCCTGGAAGAGGGCTACTGGGCCTGTGATGCAGTGATTTAGGTCATACAGCTCAAAAAGTATACTGAGGTGAAATTTGTTTCCGTCACTCCAAAGTGAAACCCTGTACTCATTAAGCACTTTCTCCCCTTCTCTGGCAACTACCAGTCTGCGTTCCATTTCTGTGGATTTATGTATTCTGGAAATTTCACATAAACGGAATCCGATTTGACCTTTTGTGTCTGGCTTCTTTCACGTAATGTAATGTTTTGGAGGTTCATCCACGTTGTAGCACGTATCAGTACTGCATTCCTCTTTATGGTAAATAGTAAATCATTGCGTGTATACACCACAATTTGTTTTTCCCTTCGTCTGTTGGTAGACATTTGGGCTGTTTCTGCCTCTTGGCAGTTATGACCCTGCGTGAACGTGCACTTGTTTGAGTCCCCATGGAGTAGTGGGATCACGTAGGAACTCTGTTTAACAGTTATGACCCTGCGTGAACGTGCACTTGTTTGAGTCCCCATGGAGTAGTGGGATCATGTAGGAACTCTGTTTCACTTTTGGAGAGCTGCCAAACTTTTCCTCAGCAGCTAAACCCCTTTGCAGTCCCGCCAGCAGTGTATGAGTACCCAGTTTAGCCACGGAGTTTCTTATGAGAAATTTGCTCTCGTTCAAAGCAGTATTCCTGTAGGTGATGCAGTGGTTATCCTCTGGCTGCTTTCAAGATTTTTCACTGTCTTTCATTTTTAGCAGTTTAATCACGATGTGTTTGAATGTGGATTTCCTTCGATTTATCCTGTTTCAGTTTCATCAAGCGTGTTGAAACTCTTAGGTGTTTCATCTCTGGCCAAATCTGGGAAGTTTTCAGCCAGTAATTCTGTAAATATGTTTTGCAGCGTTAACACACTTCTCTCTTTCTGGGTCTCTGATCGTTTGAATGTTAGACCGTTTGTTATTGTCTCACAGTTCTCTGAGGTACTGGTAATTGTTAAAACAACAACAACAAAACCCCTTTTCTCTCTTTTGTTCCGATTGAGTAGCTTCTCTTGATCTATCCAGTTGACTGTTTTTCTGTTGTCTCCATTCTGCTTTTGAGCCCATTCTGTGGATCTTGTGTATTCGTTGCTGTGTTTTTCTGTTCTAGGATGACTACTTGGTGCTGCTTGATATCTTGTTTCTTTGCTGACACTTTCATTGTTTTCAAGAATGACTGTTTTCTTGCCACTGTTTGCTGGAGCACTTTTTAAGTAGCTGCCTTAAAGTCTTCGTCAGATAATTTCAAAATCTGTGGCACCTTGGCAGTGGCACCTGTGGGTAGATTGACATTTTTCACATGCTTCATTACCGGAGTCATTTTGGGTTGTGTGAGACTGCGGGTTTTGTTTTCATCCCGTAGAGAGCATTGATGTCTTCTTTTAGCATGCTGTCCACCTGGTTAGGTTCAGGTCTTCAGTTTCTGCCCACGTTCTCTCAACTGTGGTTCTAATTTCGGTTTAGTTTTCAGAAGCCTTTGCAGTGCAGTTTGAACCTGTCCGTGTGTGCCGCCCAGTGACCCATCCGGATCTGGGCGGTGGGTCTGTCTGTGAATTCAGTTCCTCAAGTGTTTGGTGCACAGAGTAGGATTAGATGCATGTTTACCCAGATGGGGTGTGTTAGTCCAGGAGCTAATGAACAACTTCATTGCGTTGCTTCCCTGAACTCCTCTTTTCATTTGCTCTCCCTGCTACTTTTTGATTCCCCGTGGCTCCTCTTTTCCATCTTCCAGCCGCCAAGCTAGGGTTTTCCTGCCCCACTGGGCCACGCACTTCGGCGACTGCATGTGCCGCATTCAGGGCCCTGTGTCTGGAAGGCGGCAGAGCAGAAAGCGGCGGGCTTTGTCTCCCGACCCTTGTGGAAGAAGCTCCACTCAGAAGAGAGAGTTTCGCTGGGCTCAGCTTTCATCACTGCAGTCTGACACTGCTGTAAACGGGGTTGCTTGGGGACAAGGGCACAGGAGAATGTAGAAAAGAATAAAAGACTGGGTGTTTCCCCGTTCGTGAGCAGAAGACTTCCGTTTCCTACCGAGCCAGAACTAGAGAGCTTCCTCCGGAGCTTTCTCTGTGTCCCAGTGCCCACTTGCAGTGCGTTCAGTTTAGAGGACACTGGAAGAGAAAAAGTGGAATTCCGGTTCCCCCTTGTTTCACATGCTACTATTTACTTTTCAGGATCTTCACATTGCCGTTCCATGCATTCTGTCCGGGTAGGAGAGACAGTGTGGAGTATGCTTAACTGTCTAGCCTGAGGCTGAAACATCTGTCTGTCTTTGACATTAGAAATGGCATATACTTGACTGTGTGGTTCCAATTTCTTTTTTTCCAATCTCCTTTCTTTAGTAAACTAATCCAGAAAACATGGCTACTGCAATTCGGGAAGTTGGAGTTTGGAGACAGACCAGAACACTCCTACTGAAGAATTACCTCATTAAATGCAGGACTAAAAAAAGTAGCGTTCAGGTAAGTTAAGTGACCATTATGTCTTATTGCAGTTTATTTTGCATTAGTATGTTCCATCTTTAAAAGATGATTTGTTTTGCTGGATACATTTTTATTATAATTTTATATGCTTAGGTCCCTTTAATTTGCTTGTAAAAACTTGTTGTGTTGGCCTCAGAAAAATACCTAAATTATCCCATGTTTTCTGAATGTCAAAAATTTTAATAATGATGTCTAACTTTAGTTAATTTCTAATATCAGTGCTTGATTTTGAACCTTGAGGCATGCATTTCCCGTTTCATGGAATGAAAAATAGATTCTGCAGATAACTTCATGGAACATTATTCCATAGTTTATTCCTTATCGCCGGCCATCTTTTGGACTCTGGATTGAATTGCCCATAATTACTAAAATTATATCACATATTTGTTCCCACAAGCATACATTATTATTTATTTATTTAGCATACATTACTTTAAAAGGTGAAAGAAAGAACGAACTCTGGCTAACCAGTTACTAGTGATTTTAAAGGATGGAATGGTATTGTTGATCTTCTCCTGAAGCCAGCAGAACAATTAAACAGCAAGATGAAACAATAATGAGTTCACCCCTGTTAAAGTTGACTACTGAATATAATTGAGTATAGTTTTAGTAGTAGAAACTTAGCTGTAGTTAAAGCATGAGTTTTAATTCAGACTTGAATAAAGACATTTTTATGGTGATCCCTATTACAGATGTTTGGTAAGTTACTTTGAATAAAGTCGTGTATGAGTAAATTTATTATTATAGTTTATATTAGTAATCTAAGATGTTTAAATGTTAGCTTTTATGTCATTGAAATGTATTATGGTGACGTGAATTTTAAAATATTTTAGTAAAATTGAATGTAAAGGAAAAATTCATATGCTGTTGGGTTAGGTTCAGCACAGTATTTCTTTTAGGATGGAATTGCTTTTATTTTTTGTACTTAAGGGAGGAGACCCAAGTTCCTCATGTTTTTTGTTAGTATTAGTTATATTCATAGAAATCTTGATGATCTTTGCTGCCATTGTTATACTTTGTAATCATTTTGTTTGTTTCCTTTGTTATAGGAAATTCTTTTTCCACTATTTTTTTTATTTTGGTTAGTATTAATAAGCATGATGCATCCGAATAAGATCTATGAAGAAGTGCCTGACATGGAACTTAACCCCATGGACAAATCTGTCCTCTCTAACCTAGTTCTTGGATTTACACCAGCGACTAATATTACAAGAGACATCATGCACAAGGTTTCTACCGATCACCTTCCTAACGGTATTGTGAGTTTACATGTGTATTCTGTCTCTTGCAGAAAGCCTCTTCAGTATTTTGCCATTTGCTTTATTGAGTAAATACCATTCTTAACATTTAGATATATGTCCTTTCACCAAAACGTAGTTTTATAGAAATACTAACATCATGTAATTCTGCTGCCTTATGATTCTTGTGAAACTTTAATTTGTAGTCTTGGTAATAGGAAGCATATTTTATGTTTTAATATTTTATATTTAATTCATAGACCATTTATAAAATAGCATATTTGTATAGTATAAAAGATTTGAAGGAATATTTCATTTTGATTCTGACTCACGTAACTATTAAGAAACTAGGAATACATAAAGACAGTAATGCTGATGCCAGGATGATTGATTTAATGAAATGCTGAATTGTAGAAAATAAGAAAATAACCTGTTATCTTCCATCATATAGGACTGTTAGTTGTAATTGACGTTAGTGTGTGTCACGCATTATTGGATAATGTGGCACTAAACAGAAGATGTTGATACAACCACGAGGCAAATAGCTTTCTCCCCAGTGGTTTCTTTCTGGTGTATTACTGTTTAATATTTTCATCTTACTAGTATAGAATACATTTGTTGGTTTATCATATTAAGCATAAGCAGCATGATAGCCATAAGAATTTAGCGTGTCAGCTAAGAAGAACTCATCAGAAATGTTGAGAATGAAATTCATTGGTAATTCTGCGTAGGACAAAAGTATATATGCTAAAGAAATCCAAGTCAGTGTGTATTAACTTAGATGCCAGAATAGTAGAAATGTATGTAGATTTTTTTTTTTAAGTTCTGTCTTTTTAATGGCAGAACTCTGAACGTGAGACTGTACATACATACATGATAACTTAACTGGTAGGATGTTGAATTAACACCCTCTTTCTTCAGATCAATCCTGGAGTTCCATGTACACCTTCAAGGTCTGGAAAATCATGAGAATTAACATTTAAGTAATACTTTATAATTTACAAAGCATTTTCATGTCTGTAACTATATTCGATATTAACAACCCCTTGTGATCAGCTAGGTATCGTGGGTGAGGATACTAAAGTTCAGGGAACTAAATTGCTTACCTGTTCTCACACAGCTAATAAGTAGTAAAGTTAAGTACTGATCCTACGTGTTTTTTCCCATTTCATGACATGTTCTGAGCCTCCTGTAGTGAAGACTGCTTGATTGTAAATAAGACTTCAAGAAAATGTTGAAAAATTAAGATTATGGTATGAAAAGAGCTTAATGATGATTACAGTATTTTTTCATGTATCTTCTAGGAAAGGAACAAGCAGTATTGGGTTTAAATGGCAATTTTTATTCAAAGACGAGTGTGTCATAGTTACTAACATACACATTTAGTTTCTGAGGAAGGATTACGGAATTTTCTTCGTAAGAAGGAATATTTGAAAATCAAATATCCACTCATTTATCAAGGAGTCGTTTGTATGGTTTTACTTTGACGTAGATAAGTGGCCTACATATATTGCATATAAAGCATATGATCTATTTTATTACGTTAATAACTTATGTGTTACATGACACATACATAATTTATGTCATCAAATGACAGCTAAGAAATAGTGTCTGTAAAATTGCACTATTTTAATATTCATTTTTTAGTTTCTTTTTAGAAGAGCTGTATTCATTTTCTAAGAAGTTAGAGCATCAGACAAGTGCTTATGAAATATTACATTCATCAAATATAATGTTAAACTTGGTGTATTGTATTACAATAAACTATTCAAATTTGTGAGCTAACTAAATTGTTATAATATTTTATAGTCATAATTACCGAAGAATATACAAGTGAAAAAGAATTGCTAGCATCCAGTCTTTCTAAGCCCAGCAACTTTGTAGGTGTGGTTTTCAAAGACTTCATGTCCTATGAACTCCGTTTTTTTCCTGATATGATTCCAGTGTCTTCTGTTTATATGGATTCAAGAGGTAAATGGCCCTAAAAAATCAATGAAAATGAATTAAATTCCCATTTTTGCTGCTCCTATAGTTCATATGCAAAATTCGATGGTGTCCACCATTGGCATTTTAAATAATAGTTATTCAGGTAAGAAGACTGTCAACTGTAGCATAAAAATATATGTGTATTTATCTGTCTACATCTATATACATAATATGAAGTATAATTTATGTAACATCCACCTTAATTTTAATACATTTATATTGTTTACAGTAACAAAACAGAATTTTATCTTGAATTGTATGACATTCTAAGTCTGTTCTTTTCTCCATGTAATTGTTTTCATATGTGGTATGGCGCGTGCCTTTAAAATCTCAGGGTCTTCCACCAATAAACCTTATTAGTTTTATGTTGGAAACATGGAAAACAGCCTTCAATGCCTAAACCTCTGAAAAGATAATTATCAGCCACAAACATTTCTTGACTAATATTAAAGTCACTGTTAAGTACTGTGTTTGTGACTTGATTCCGCAAAGCCCTTACAGAATTTTTCTTTTTTTCTGTGCTGTTCACCTGAACTTGCCATTGCGTCTGGAAGATCTTTAAAGCTGATAAGTCATTGTAGAATGGCTTGCCTTAAAACAGAAAACTGATTTATTTTAAATAACTGTGTTTACCGTTAATTTCTTTCTTTCCATTTGTATTCATTTACGATTCAGTATCCTAACACATGTAACTTCAATTTCAAAACTTTGAAGTAAACAATAAGGAACGTGATAGATTTTGTTTGCCTTTGGAGGGCCATTGCTTATTTTCTTTGGTCCTGTAGAGATTGATTAATTATATTACTTTGGTAACCCCATGTGTGCTGCTTTTAAAGAAAACACTTGTATATTGCAAAATCTTACGTCTCACCTTTTTTTCTCCGTAGCTGGCTGTTCAAAATCATGTGAGGCTGTTCAGTACTGGTCCTCAGGGTTCACAGTTTTACAGGCCTCGATAGATACTGCCATTATACAGGTAAATACGAAAAAGGAAGAAAATAGAGTCAAACTGTGTTTTACCAATCATCCCTGAAGTCTTTACCACAGGATTTCATTTGACTGCTGTCAAATGTACAAAATACATAACTTAATACAACTCCTTTATGGAAAGAGATAAGGGAGAAGTCATACTCTCTGACTTAATTTTTTTGAAACCCACCTTATTTGATGGTTTCTAAGCATGTGATTCAGCATTCTGTATACCAGTATTATCATATCTGTGTTGACTGTAGATAATATTTATGAAAGGTCTACATTTGCAGACCTTTTCCCTTGAATAAGAATAACTTAGTTTAAAGAAGGTGAGTATCTTTATCTTAATCACAGTGGTAGATTTTATTTCTTATTTAACAAACATTTATCACTTGTTTGCCAAACATTATTTCCAAAAAGTTATGTACTAAGACCAACCCGTTTAATCTTTAACACCCCTATGTTAAAGGGTGCTGTTATTGTCTGCATTTTATATGTGCACCTGAAGCACAGGAAGGTTATAAGTGACTTTCCAAAACTCAGTTAATTAGTGGCAAAGCTAATTCAGACTATCGCCTTTGGGCCCCCAGTTCTGCATTTTAATACTGTACTGCCACTAAGATTGTGTATAAATGTTGTTGCATTTACGTTCTAAAGACATGCTTAGGCCTGATCCAGTGTTTCACATTTTAGCAGAAATGAACAGGAGACCTTGAACAGGAGACCTGTCTCTGTTAGTTGTTAGACTGCTATGTAGTAAAATGACTACAAAAATAATGCTTTACTTGACTGCATTGTTGTTAGAACCATATGAGATGATGTATATAGAATTATCTTATAAACTCTCACAACATGGTATAAATGTACTGTAGATACAGTATTCAGTAACACAGAAGATTAAGGTAATGACAGTGAAATATAGGGCATATCACATTGACAGTGTTAAAAGTACTTACTTGTGTTTTGGCTAAAGACCTTAGCTGTCCACAACCCAGACCATACTAGATGAACAGGTAGAGCAGATCTCATTTTAGCCATTCATTTGAATGTTAAGTAGAAGTGTATCAGATGGCATAACTAGTTTTATTGTTCTCTCTATATGCGTGCTGCATATATAGATTTTAAAACACTAGAAGGACTTACTATCTAAAAGAACATTTTAAAAAGAGTCATTCTTTCATCGTACTAGTGATCATTCCTTAATTCCTCAGTTTTATAAATGCATGTTTTTATTAAGATGCATATAATTGTCAGCTAAAGATGATAATGTGCAGTTTTATTTTCTTTGACAAATTATTTAATAAAAATTTATATACTTCCGAACTTCAGACTTTAAACTTTATGACATGCCTCCAGAATGAGTAAAAGCAGTTTTCTATAGGTATCATGATGCAGGGGTCAATCACTTTATTTCTGGTGTGTAGCTTTTTGAGGATGGTGTTTGTACGAGGTTATTGATTAAATTTGAGGGTATAACTGTCACATTATTTTAGGGGCTACTATCAGAACTAAATTAATTGAATGTATTTACATTTTCTAATTACAGCTGAAGACCAATGTTTCTTTTTGGAAGAAGCTGGAGCCAACTAAGGCTGTCCTTATGGGAGAAACTGCTGTTGTGGAAATAGATACCTTTCCCCGAGGGGTAATTTTGATATACCTAGTTATAGCATTTTCACCTTTCGGATACTTTTTGGCAATTCATATCGTAGCGGAAAAAGAGAAGAAGTTAAAAGAGTTTTTAAAGATAATGGGACTGCATGACACTGCCTTTTGGTATGTTATTAAAACTTTGTTATTCAGTGTGATTAATAATTGTATAAGTATACAAATCTTCAGAATTGTAATTTTGTTGTTCACCTGACTTGATGAGGTGCTGATGCTGTTTTCTCACAGTTATTGCCTTTGTCTTGGAGTTTTTTGAGACCAATCAAAATGCTTCAGCAATTGATTGGCTTGTTTTAACATAAAGGAGGTGAGCTTTGGAAAGCTCATGTGGATATTATATATTTAAATTTTATTTAGTATTTTGTTTGAGTTGATGAGGCGTGCTCCATGTATTTCAGTGTATATTTCAGGGTATAGAAAATAGGAGATTTGGGGAAGTTAGACATGAATTGCCTGTTACAGTCCTCCTCAGGTATCATAGCATATACATGTTATTAAAAGGTAATCAAAATGACAGAAGTTTGTGTATGTAGTATATGGGCTTTCTTTCCCCTGGAGAAAGTTATTTTTGTGAACTTTTTAAGATTATAATATGCAAGTAATTTCTAGAGAAACAAGTTCACAAATGAGCACATTAGCATTTTTATACAATGATAATTTTATAGAGGCATGCATTTTTATAAATAATTCTAGGTGTATTTTTCGTACTTTTTCCACTATGTAATAACAACATTATTTTGACCTCTTTTTTGGGGGGGAAGTTAATACTGTTGCATGTGAGTTATTATTGTAGACCATTTTATTCCATTTAGCTCAATGCAACAGTTAATTAAAACACTTTATGTAATGGGGTCATTCTGCATGACATAGCATCTTTGCGCAGTTTTTTTCTCCTGTCGTTTTACTAGTGATTGGTTTTTGAGATGCATTGGTTATTAAAGTATTCTGTGAGGAAACAGTAGCTGGAAGAATGTAGGCAAATCAGTTTCTCAGTGCCTCAGTTTTGCCTCTGTAAAATAATGGTTTTAGTTTTGGTAGTTCAGATCTTTTAGCCCTATTTTGGTGATTTTATGATAGCATACATTAAATTATCTGCTAACTTGAAAAATGAAAATAAAATGAAACTAAATACTGTGGTGATTTCACTGAGCTCTGATTTTGAGGAGAAATGTTGAGTCCTGTAGTGAATCCATTGTTGATCTTCCTGATCTCACATTGTGTTCCTGTAGTAATTATGTTGTCGATTAGCAAGGTAACCTCTACTGTCTAAAGTACCAAAAGCCATCAGTTTGTTGCATGTACCATAAAGAAAATTGTCAGTCATTAAACTCTTTCGTATTTTAAGAAAATCAGAAGTATTGTGCATTGTTGAACTTTTGAGGGTTTTAGATTTAAATTAATCATGAATTGCTATAAATCTGTACAGTTTTTTTTTGGACTCTTGGAAAGATAGTCACCATTTTATCTCTGTGTCAGATGATACTTTTACTGACAACTTAACCAATGCAGCTGTATTTTTAATTACATAGGAGAGCTTTAATTTTCAATAGATGAGCATACAAAGAAATGAAGAGATTGGCTTAATTTTAAGAATAAAATGGCTAAAATAAAGCTGAAGTTTTGTTTAAAATGTTTCTGTTTTTTTTTTTAATTGTTAAAGCCTATATCTTTAGCCATAAATGTATCTGTGTTCCCATTGCAGGCTCTCCTGGGTCCTTCTGTATACAAGTTTGATTTTTCTCATGTCCCTTCTCATGGCAGTCATTGCAACAGCTTCTTCTTTATTTCCTCAAAGTAGCTGCTTTGTGATATTTCTACTTTTTTTCCTGTATGGCTTATCATCTGTAAGTACTTTCATTTGAAATGGGAATAAAGAACTGTCAAAATATTTGATTAATAAAGTCTTACTGTTTGGTTTACTTACAGTCGATTTCCCATGAAAGACAAGATTGTTACTAGGCTACTGATACATGAGTTGTATTATTGTGCCTCCATATTTTTAGAAAAGTTACAGAATATTCTCAAGTTTTAATTTAACTTGTTTTCATATGAGGTATTCCACATACAGTTCCTTTGTGTCTGTCTTTCACTCTCTTCATTTAATTGTGCTTATTATACACCATTAAGATTGTCTGGTACTAGACATTTTATTCCTTTGTTTTTATGAGATCCTGACTGTTTCAAGTTAATTTATGTTACAGGATGATGTCGTGTAAAGATATATCTTTGTAAATGTAGCTCTTTGACAGTGTTGATTTCCATTGGGTAGTTTGGTTAAATGTGGGATGTCCATGACAAGCTTTTGTTTTAAGTGGTCCCAGTTTCCATTCTGATTGGCTTATGTGCCCATGCTGTATCCGTTGTTAAATATTTTGACTATCACCCCTGCTCTTTTTTTTTTTAACATTTATTTATTTATTTATTTTTGGCTGCGTTGGGTCTTCGTTGCTGCACACGGGCTTTCTCTAGTTGTGGTGAGCGGGGGCTACTCTTTGTTGCGGTGCGCGGGCTTCTCATTGCGGTGGCTTCTCTTGTTGCGGAGCACGGGCCCTAGGTGTGCGGGCCTCAGTAGCTGTGGTGTGTGGGCTCTGGAGCGTAGGCTCAGTAGTTGTGGCGCATGGGCTTAGCTGCTCCGCAGCATGTGGGATCTTCCCGGACCAGGGCTCGACCCCGTGTCCCTTGCATTGGCAGGGGGACTCCTAACCATTGCGCCACCAGGGAAGTCCCATTCCTGCTGTTTAACATGATAATTTACAAATAACTGATATGCTCCTCTATATAATTGTCTGGTTTTTAACTGGCTCTGTTTCTTGTCAACACGTGAAGTTGAAAAGGTGGGCTCTGTGTAAAAGCTTGTTGACATACTGTTTTGTTCATATTTGTCCGTATCTAACTGCAGAAACACACGGTGGTTTATGGTTTCTACAGTGCTGAGATGATCATGTTTGCCTATTACATAGATATACTGCAGTTTTTAATATTTGTCGGTTTAAATTTTTAATGTAGAGCACTATTTGTATGAAAATTAAATATCTCACCATGGCCTTTAGAAATTAATTGTATTTTAATGAATGTATTTTCTAATGAAAATAACTTGTTCTTTCACAAGGAAAATTTAATTTTGTTTTCATACCAGTGTATATGAACAATGCTTTAACCTTAATATTTATATCTTACAGGTATTTTTTGCTTTAATGCTGACGCCTCTTTTTAAAAAATCAAAACATGTGGGAATAGTTGAATTTTTAGTCACTGTGGCTCTTGGATTTGTTGGCCTTTTGATAGTCCTCGTGGAAAGTTTTCCCAAATCTTTAGTGTGGCTTCTAAGTCCCTTCTGTCAGTGTACTTTTTTGATTGGTATTGCACAGGTAGGTAATATACATATCTTGCTTTCACTAAATATTTTCTTTTCTCTCCACTTCCATGCAGCATATTATACTACCATGCATACTGCCCTTAGTTTGCAAAAAAAATTATTTAAAATTTTCAACATGAAAAAGGAATGATATTTGAATATTGGAGTACATTTTATATTGGTTTCATTTATATTTTCTCCATTTTTAAAGTTTTTTATTTATATGACCTGTTTATAAATAAGTTCTCCACTTCTCACTTTAGTGTATCTCAATAATCTGTTTCACCACAGTAACTCAGTTTGTTAGAAGTCATGGGTTTATGAGTCAGGCAATCTAGATTGCTCTGTGGCCTGGATTTATTGCTCCCTGTTGTAAATTTATCTCAATGTGCACCTGGGAGAAAATTGTGTGTGAAGCAGAACAAATTTTTCCTGACTGTAGTAGTGAAAGTAGTACCTTGTGGATTTTATAGGTCCAACATTCATGAGATTATCTTTCCCTAAATAGTACTTAGATTTATAAATTTGATTTTTATTTGTCTTTACGGGGCACTCAGGTTCTAAGGGGAAAATTCTTATAAGAAACTGCTTTATGTATTAGAACACAAATTTGGTTAATGTGTAAAGAAAAAATGTAATTACTTAATACAAGAGATTATTCATGTTGGCTGGATAGACTTCTTATTTGTGAGACTTTGCTTGTTTATGAATATTGAGTTAAACGAATTTTAATTATTTGAGACCTAAGAGCTGTTATTACATGTTTTGAGAGTCCACTGAGTCCCCTTAGGAAGGGAGAATTATAGATTCATAGGTTTTTGTTGAGTGGGAGGGACTTTGAATGTCATTTAATTCACCTTCATTTCACAGATGAGGAGAGTGAAGTCCAGAATAGCATAATTAAAATTTATTTACTTAATGACAGGGCTGAGACCTAAACGAGGCCTCAGTCTCTATTGCTTTCCTTCTGCTCTATCACCTGTATCTACTATGAATAATTTAATAGCTGTGTTAATTAATTATAGCACCTTCTCCCTTTTCAGTGTTGAAAGGTGCTGACCATAAGTTTATCCTCTAATACTTAATTTGTCTGACTTCTCTGTGGACCATAACCCTTTTGTTTGCATTAGTTTTTATTTTATTTGATAATCATAGCATTAGAATTATTGCACATGCCCCAAGAATAGGTGTATACTGGTTTTAGAAGCACAGCATTGAAAACATGGTTGAAAGGGGTTGCTGTAGTAAGCTCACGGTTTGGTCAAGTTTGTTGTTTTCTTTATAAACTCATGTTACCAGTTTGGTGGAGACTGTTTAATCTGTTCAAAGGCCCAGTTTACTGACTCTGGATATTATGAGAAGCTCTAAATAGTGTTAGCTATTTTATAAAATGATAAAATATGTTATCATTTTTACATAATAAAGTTGGTGTTTCTGTTTTTCAGGTCATGCATTTAGAAGATTTTAATGAAGGTGCTCTATTTTCTAATTTGACTGAAGGGCCGTATCCTCTGATTATTACTATTATCATGCTGGCCCTTAACAGCATATTCTATGTCCTTCTGGCTGTCTATCTTGATCAAGTCATTCCAGGTATGCAGGTAGTTATTGGATTTTACGGTAAAGATATTTAGGTTTCTTTGCCCACATAAGGTTAACTTAATTAAAAAATTTTTCTTCTAAAAAAAAAAAAAAAAAAAAAAAAAAAAAAAAAAAAAAAAAAAAAAAAAAAATTTTTCTTCTAAGTCCTATTCACTGTTACAGCTTTTAATTTAATTTTAAATAAGTATATTTCGTACCTTATTCATTAACTGCTAGTGAATGTATAAGGAGATTGTGGGTGAAAAGAGATCCGTTTGTTTTGAAAACCTTCAGTCCCTAATTGAACTCCTTAACTCAGTCCTTCCCCACGTCCATCGTTTCGGCTACAGTGTTTTGTTATTTCACCCGATAAGCTCCGACACCAGGAGCAACCTGGTGACCCCTCCCATTCCCCACATCCCTCATCCTGTACCGATAGCAAACTTGTGCGGATTCAAAACATTACCAAATATCCAACACCCCCTTTCCTTTTCCCCCTGAGTTCCTCATTCATTTTGTCTGTGTGCCAGACCTGCAGTCCTATATGGAAAGACAGGTGTGGCTTTTAAAACTTGAGTTACTTCGAATCAAATAAGCTAACAGTTCCTTCTCGGTAGCGCAGGCCACAGGCCAGGTGCTCGGTAGCCACGCCTGGCTGTTAGTCACCACACTGCAGAGCTCAGATGAGGACGTTTCTGTAGTTGCAGGAAGGCATGGTGGGCTCTGCTAGTCTAGACCGCCGTGGCAGCTCCCATCTAACTGCCTACCTCACGTCTGTCTAAGAACCTCACCGTTCCCTCTAATCAAGCTAATCTCCTGCTCAGACACCTTGCAGGGTGGGCACAGCCTGGTGAATCAAGTGGAAACTTGTTATATGTTAATTTCCTCCACGCTGCTTTTATGTATTTAGTCACTTCTTAGCCCCTGTGCCCCTCTGTTGTATTTTACATCCATCCACACGGTCCTGTTTATCTATTTAAACACATCTGCAGTGTATCCGTTACATTATTTTTAGCTACCCATAACAGAGAACCTCTTTAGTTGTCTTAAACAAGAAGGAAATCAAGCGTTTTATTTAAAGTCCAAAGATAGGATGGACCCCAGGTCAGTTGGCGTGCTCAGCTGTGTCATCAGGGACCCACTTTCTCCGAGTTCCTGCCTCTTGGTCTCAATCTGGCAGGTTTGCTCTCCTCCTGGCTGCACGGGGTTGTGCTTCTTTGTTCCCGTCCAGAGGGAACTGCCTTTCCCCCAGTAAACCCTTCGCTCCTGTCTGGTTGGCACCTGCTTGTGGCTGCAGTGGTAGCAGCCACCAGAGCCTGCCAGGGGCTCATTAGGTCCACTGGCATCTCTCTGTAGTTGGGATCAGAGCCCTTTGAAACATGCGCTCGTCTAGAGGAGGGGTGGACGTTAGAAAGGACGGGAAGGGTCGCTTCCTTGGGGAGAAAGGGAGAAAATACGTACATGCTGTGTGGGCAGTCAGAGCTAAGTCTCCTGTGTCGGTCCTGGTGGCTGTGTTTTTCTCCTAGTTCTAAAAAGTCTTCTTTATGAACAATATCAACTTTTCTGAATACCCTCTGTTTTCAAACACTAAGCTGATACTCATTCAAGCCTTCAGGCTATCCAGATGTAAACTTTTCCTCTTCTGAACTCTTATTAGCACTGTGCGTGGCACGCCTCATGCTGTACGTTGTGTTTCAGCCGTTTAGTATGTACATGTAGTCATAACGATGTAAGTTTCTGTAGGGCAGAAAATGTACTTTGCTTACATTTACGTTCCCTAGACTCTCAGCAACTCTGAAACTATTTCTGGACAAGAGTTATTGGTCAGTAAAACTTTTATTTTTCACACACTATCTATTTAGTATTTTATGTCTAAACTTTAGATCTAGGTTGTCTTAGGTTTCACAGACTGCCTTTATGATTTAATAACTAGTTTTCAGAAATAACTTGTTAGGATAACTCAGGTTTGTTTTTTTATTTCAGGAGAATTTGGTTTACGGAGATCATCGTTTTATTTTTTGAAGCCATCATATTGGTCAAAGAGCAGAAGAAATTATAAGGAGTTATCGGAGGGCAATGTTAGTGGGAGTATTAGTTTTAGTGAAACTGTTGAGCCTGTTTCTTCAGAATTTATAGGAAAAGAAGCCATAAGGTATGATTTAATCTTTGGCAGTTTAGGTCTAAGAACTGCTCATGGAACATGCCACATTTAAATCCTATCTTTTACATAATGCATGTAAGTATGGTATCTTTGAAGATTTGGTGCACATTCCATGCTTTTTTAAGAACCAGTATTAAGGGCTAATTCTCTTTTAAGTTTTTATTTTCTTTGCGGCCATTTAGAATAAGGTTGCTGCTAGGTTTGAAATTTTATGTTTGAATAGAAATTTTTAAAAGTAATAAAACCTAGTATTTATAAAATTAAGCTATTTTAAAGTTTCCTCATTATGTAGATTAAAACAGAATAAACATTAACTTTCTATTTTTATTCAGGCTACATTGTCTGAGATATACACCACACTAAACTGTGCTCCGTTGATTTCATAGACCCTTAGAAATTGTGACATAATTAACTTGTCACATCAACTTAATTTCTGAGGATGAAGGAAATTCATTACTGTTCCTTCTAGTTCAGTCAAAACCAAATTAAAAAAATAATGAGACCGAGAAAAGAAATAAAAGTGCAAGAAAAATTGGAGTATAATTTGTGTTTTTTAAATTTAAGAAAAATGTCTAAAAGCAAGGGAGAGTTAGATATTTAAGATGCAGTCAGTGGGCTGGCGGTCTGCCTTCGTAAGAGTAAAATTTAAACTGGTGAATAAGACCATTCATTCCTTCAAAAATTATGTAAAACATTTAAAGTGGAAGGAGAGAATCACTTCACATTTATAGACAAGTGCTGATGTGAAATAGCACTCGGTTTTTAATCTCCCTTAACTGATAAACAAGTATTGATTAATTACAAACAGAAAAGAATCCAATGTGAAATAAGAAATCTATAAATTGCTTGAGTCAAATGTTTCAGTTTCTTTTTAGAAGTTGGCTTATCATGAAAACTGAATGAATAACACTTAAAATGGAGAGGAATACTATACTTTTCTCTTGTAGTTTCTTTCAAATACTTTTATTATTATTGTCAGATTTCCTTGGTTTATTGTTTTAGTAGGAAGATACTTTATTATTATTCCCGTTAAATATGACAGCTTTGATTAAAAATATTATACATGGAAACACGTACTTATAGATTGCTTTAAATCCTTATAAAGTAGAAAATGGTGTTTTTCAGAATCAGTGGTATTCAGAAGACATACAGAAAGAAAGGTGAAAATGTGGAGGCTTTGAGAAGTAAGTAGCTTTCCTAGCGTTCAGTCCATAGCATTAAAGTACAAATGGAAAAACAACGTACGTAGCTTGTGGGAAATTTAAATTCTTTACCACAATTTTCTCTCTTTCCTTTAGGGATACTTCCATTTATTTATGTGACTAACGGTCATAATAAAACTTAGCATCAAAGTAGTAAAAGAAAAAAGTATTATCTATCGAGATGAAAAATAGTCAACTCCTTGAACAAATCTGTGTCCTTTTTCATTTTATTATTAGCATGTGTATACATGTTAGTTCCTTTTTTTTTTTTTTCCTTTTGTCCTAACACAGGGTTTCTCAGCCTTGGCACTATTGACGTTTTGGGTCTGATAGTTCTTTGTCACGGGGAGCTGTCCTGACAGTTGTGGCGTGTTTAGCAATGTGTCCGTCAGGGTTCTTCAGAATCGTTAGAATATATATACACACATATACACAGAGAGTGAGAGCACTGTGGGGAGGGGCGGGCGGGAAGGGGGGAAGATGATTTTTGAGGAATTGGTCCACACGACTGGGGCTTGACAAGTCTGAAATCTGTAGGGCGGGGCTGGCAGGCTGGGCACTCAGGCAGGAGTTGAAGCTGCGTCTGGCCTGCAGGTCTTGGGATGCTGTCAGCGTGAGATCACCTTCATCAGATCGGGGGTTACAGTTATTTGAAGCTGGGTTTTCAGCCCCCTTTCTGCTGTCTCCTTTCAGACACTGACACATCCATTTGGTGATATTCATTCTACTTTACTCCTGTTTAAATTGAACTTTTAAAGCATTTACTTAGCCTTTTCCAAGCTATTGGTTAATTTCTGGTTTTTTGCCAGTAGATTTAACATGCCTCTAAGTACCCTTGGGAACAAATTTTTGTTTGTCCTTTTGTTTTAATTCCCTTGGAAGTTCCCCAAAGCGGGTACACAGAAATCCCTCCCCCCGCCATGTTTTGTGCCCCCTCTAAATCGGTTAGTGTAATAAAAAAAGAAAAAGCTTATTTTGTATCATTTTTCTTATTGTTCATACCATTGACTATAACAAAGAATTATTATTGTGTTATAATATTAAATATTATGTTATTAAATATGCCGGTAACTTTAAATCTATCTTTAAATTTATTGACTTCTTTCAAGGTTGCTCAAGTATTGTGTATTGTCTTACATGGCTCAACAGAAATAAGAATCACATTTGAGACTTCTCCTTTTTCCCTGAACTAGATTTATCCTTTGACATATTTGAGGGTCAGATTACTGCGTTACTTGGCCACAGTGGAACAGGAAAGAGTACATTGATGAATATTCTTTGTGGACTGTGCCCACCTTCGGATGGTGAGTTTTTTGACTTAAAGAGAAAAATCCCTTACTTTGTTTTATTAGGGTTATTAGCTAAGGTACCATGGTAATTATTTATCCTTGTGATATGTACCGATTGATTTTTGTCACTGATTTGGGATCAACTTCTGTGTCTGTAAAGATATTTTTCTTTTTTTTTTGATTACACACATCTGTTTTCTCTTCAATGGAAAATAAAAGTGACTCAGTCATATTTAATAAGGAGGATCTACTTTTGTGCCTGTTTTAGCAGATATTTTACTTGTGTTTTTGTTTACTGTTCATTTTCAAGGAAGGATAAATCAGTAATTAATTGGAAATTAAATGAGGCCCATAGACATTTTGGTTGAGAAAATAAAGACTTCTAAGTATCCAACAGTAGTTCAAAAGGAAAGAATGACGAGTGTCAGTACAATCTC
The DNA here is from genome assembly GCF_011762595.2 of Tursiops truncatus. NCBI lineage: Eukaryota > Metazoa > Chordata > Mammalia > Artiodactyla > Delphinidae > Tursiops > Tursiops truncatus. The sequence goes on from NC_047053.1 coordinate 56,191,630, forward strand.
CTAAAATAGATTTGTAAGAGCAATCCTCAAACGTATAATTGTTACATGTGACTGCCCTGTAGGTGAGAATTCAGTACAGCAGCTCCATTTTTCCACAGTAACCAAATAGAGTGGCAGAACAATAAATATTTTAACTTCCGTGTACTGATTCTGCATATTTTTTTTTTTTTTTTTTTTTTTGCGGTACGCGGGCCTCTCACTGCTATGGCCTTTCCCGTCGCGGAGCACAGGCTCCGGACGCGCAGGCTCAGCGGCCATGGCTCACGGGCCCAGCCGCTCTGCGGCTTGTGGGATCTTCCCGGACCGGGGCACGAACCCGTGTCTCCTGCATCGGCAGGCAGACTCTCAACCACTGCGCCACCAGGGAAGCCCTGATTCTGCATCTTTTTAGATGTAGTTTCACTTCTAAAATTAGTTTGATTTTGTTGCTTATCTCTGTGTCACTCTTTGAGGGTAATTATAATACCTTTCATCATATAAGGATTTATTATTTCTGTTACAATTCTCCGTACATTAGCACACTGGTTTAATAGTTCTTCAGTAAAGGGGGATATATTAGTGTTCAGTTAATAGAAGGAAAAAGCTTGGATTTAGATTAAGTGATTTCTCAAGGCCACACAGCTGGTTAGGGGTAAATTTTAAGTTCTTTGTTCTCTTTACTGTTGCATAATGCCTGGAAATGAGGGAAAATTGTTCCTGGAGTATTAGTTAATGCACCGATAGATAATTTTGTTTAGTATTAAACTTATGGTTCTTTGCTCTTTCCACTCTGTAATATGCCCTGAAAATGAAGGAAAATGAGATTGGAATATACGTGGCAGCAAATCACCAGTATGATGGTGATTTCCACCAGTATGGAAATGAGGGTGCGTTGTGTCCTCCAAATTTATATTGACTCTTATTTTATGTCTGTTACATACAAATAACTAAATTATTAGTATATACTAAAACATATATACTTTTTGATTCTTAATATATTTAACGTAAATACATATATTTTGCTTTTAGGGTCTGCATCTGTATATGGACACAGAGTCTCAGAAATAGATGAAATGTTTGAAGCAAGAAAAATGATTGGCATTTGTCCACAGTTAGATATACACTTTGATGTTTTGACAGTAGAAGAAAATTTATCCATTTTGGCTTCAATCAAAGGAGTACCAGCCAATAATATAATACAAGAAGTATGTTATTTATATAGAAATCTTTACTTTTATTTGCTGTAAATTAGTAACCTTGTGCAATAACTTCTGTAATAAAAATATGCTTGAAAATCTAAATATAAAACCTGTTCTGAGCCAGTAAACAGAAAGTCATTATAAAGAATTAGAACTTGGAGCAAAAGTTTTAGCACATAGAAAATAGTCCTTGTTTCATCTGGAGGATTCTAGTCACTCAATATAGATGTTTCTTTTCTTTTCTTTTCGCCTCCACCCCCTTCCCCTGCCACACAGACACACACGGAGCCTTTGCACTGATCCTCTCCCACCACCCAGGGGTCACAAAAGTACAGCAGACCTTCCCATCAGGAATCCTTTTAGCTATTATTTCAAAATTATACATGGATATATGTCAAAATTTAGTTCTGGACTAAAAGAACATTTTAAAAGTTGACATTAAAATTAGAACACTTAAAAACTCATATTGATAATTATGTAAATGATGTGATTTTAAAAACGTTTATTGACACTTTACTTTCATAGGTGCAGAAGGTTTTACTGGATTTAGACATGCAGGCTATCAAAGATAATCAGGCCAGAAAGTTAAGTGGTGGCCAGAAAAGAAAACTGTCTGTAGGAATCGCTGTTCTTGGGGATCCAAAGGTAAGCAGATATAGTGTCATTGATGAGATCATTTTAAACTATGTTGAATTAAAAAGTGGTTGTAGAAAGATACACATACACACAGTGTATAAATTTTAAACATACATAAAATACTATATGTTATTATGGATGTAATTATAGTAATAAGATTTTAAAACTGAAGTCAGAAAGATATGCAGCATCTTTAATTTAGTGGCAATCTCTCGGAAGGGGAATGGATAGGACTGACTTTCTTTATACCTGCAGAGTTTTATTTCTCTGAGAGAAGATCTGAAGTAAAATAACATTTGTTAAAGTTCAGTGGTGGCTATAAAAGTATTGTTATGTTTATTATTCTCTTCAGTTTTCTATACATTTGTAATGGTTATAATAAAAATTTAAAAGTAAGAACAAAATCAAATGAACAGTTCTGTTTTTCACTGTTCTGTTGATTTGATTTTTTGGTCTGTTTTGTGCTCTTCTCTGTCTGGCAGAAGCAGAGAACCAGCTGGTCACTGCTTTGCACAGTGTTAGAAAGCTGCCAGGTGCACACCTGTGGCCGGGAGCCCCCTGGGTGCCCACCATCCTGCCACATGCCCTGCTGCTGTAGCTTGTGGAGGACTGTGGTTCAGGCTTTGTGTCAATTTATCTTCCTCCCAATCCCCACCACCATATTTTCAAAATTAAAAATAGTCTTAAAATAAATTTCTTTCCCTGAACTAATACAGAGCATAATTCTCTAACGAGCAGTTGTTACATCTACAAAACTTAATTGTTCAGGTAAAAGCGAAATACTCAGTGTTTTGTTTTTTAGTTTGTCTATCTGATTGTTATTATACTTATGTCTTATACATTACAGACATTTGTATTTTAAAATTAAACCAAAGAAGGTATTCATATGCCAAACCGATAGTTTTTTAAATTTATGCTAACTCATATATGAGTGGAAAACTCAGACCTAATACATTTCTGATTGGATAGAGTAACTTTAAGTGGGGAAGGTTTAGCAGGGTCTGCATGAATTTTATATATTTTAGTTTTCCTGAGGATTCCCTGCCTTGCCCACCCGTTTGCACACAGGTACTGTTGCTGGATGAACCGACAGCTGGAATGGACCCTTGTTCGCGTCATATTGTTTGGAATCTTCTTAAATACAGAAAAGCTAATCGGGTGACAGTGTTTAGTACTCATTTCATGGATGAAGCTGACATTCTTGCTGGTGAGATTTTTACTTTATTTTTAAAGGTTAAGGTCATGGGGCCAAATGGGAGATTAGACATAGAAATGCTAAATTCTGAGGAATAAATAAAGAAGCTGTGCGTTCTTTGTTTCTGTTGCTTTCTTGTCGTTTGTACATTTGGCTATCAAGGAAGTTGTGAAAGCACTTCTGTTAGTAACCTTATAGGAAGAGTTCGAGACATTTGGAGCATGTTAGGAAAGTAGACTGTAGACTTACGCTGCCTGGGTGGAACCCCTGGCTTTGTCACTTAATAGCCACGTGAAACGTGGGCAAACTGTACATGTTCTTATTGCCTTCCTGTTCTCATCGAAAAAGCACGTGATGATAATCTATACCTTCCTCATAAGGCTGTTGTGATAATTTAATGAGCTCATACACTGGTGTCTCATAGGTTAATCCAGAAAATATAAATGCCAATTATTAATGCTGTTACTAACTCTGAAATTGAAACGCAAATCTCTTTTTGCAGATCGGAAAGCTGTCATATCACAAGGAATGTTAAAATGTGTTGGTTCTTCAATTTTTCTCAAAAGTAAATGGGGGATTGGCTACCGCCTGAGGTATCATTCATTCTTTACTGCCTTGTTCCTTATTATATTCTTGAGCTATTGTTACTGTGTTTAAGCTTTGCCATGATGTGCTTCGGCCATTTTTGTATGGCACTAACTTTAACTTAAAGCATTCAGAATTTACTTCTGGCTGTTGACTGAGTAATCATAAAAAATTATCGTTTTTGGTTTTCTCTAGCATGTATATTGACAGATGCTGTGCCACGGAATCTCTTTCTTCTCTGGTTAAACAACATATACCTGCAGCTACTTTATTACAACAGAGTGACCAGCAGCTTGTGTATAGCTTGCCTTTCAAGGACATGGACAAATTTTCGGGTATTCCTTACTTTCAGTTTCTTGACTGCTGAACCAGGTTCTTGCATTGGGGATGAGTTTTCTTAATTTACTTGGTTTATTTTTCTATATAATATTTACGTGCTCACAGGTCGCCAGAGTTAATATTCCGTTTCTGCTTTAATTTGCTTTTGAAAATCAGAAATGCTGTAAGCTAACATTTCTTTTTTTTAAAAACGGCATGCAAGAAACTCCAACTAGTGTGTTAACTTACGTAAATAATTGTTTTATTGTCAAGAAAGAAAGAAATTGTTCCCTTTTTTTGTTCTGGGAATAAGAATATACATATACACAAATATATACATACGTACACACACAAATGTGTATACACACACACACACACACACACACAGTTGTTTGTATAAGTCCTAAGCTCTTTTCCAGTTTCATGATTTCATAATGAATTACATTATTATACAGTAAACCCTTGAATTATTTTATTTGTGACATTTAGTTTTCTGCTTTTTGATGAGGAATTCAAGCTCAGTGTCCTTTATCTGTTGACAGATGACTTAATAAACAAAAGGATATTTCTTACTCTTGAAGATACGTTATGCAGAATTCCCATAGCATTCCTATAATTAGATAGAAATTTTCTATGCGGTTTTCTATGGTTTCCTTTTGAGAATAAGGAATCATTAATTAACTGAATTGAAGTACATGTGTCAACGTAATGTACTCTGCCCATCACTCTGTCTATAAAATATTTCTTAGTTTTAATTTATATTATGATGCATGTCTAATAGATATATATTTCCCTAAACAAACATTCCTTGGGGTCCTTAGCAATTTCTAAGAATGTTGACAGGGTCCTGAGACCAAACAGTTTGAGAACACTGTGCCGGCCCAGTAAATTCAGTCATATGCTATTTTAAAACGACATTTTAGAAGAACTCATGGTAGTGTGCTTAATGACACAACGCTCTTTCATTTTTCTCCTTTAGGTTTATTTGCTGTTCTAGACACTCATTCAGATTTGGGTGTTATTTCTTATGGTGTTTCCATGACGACTTTGGAAGATGTATTCTTAAAGCTAGAAGTTGAAGCGGAAATTGACCAAGCAGGTAAAAACAAAGCTAACGGCACATTTTAGGCAGTGAGCCAGACAGATAGTGATCAAGACAAATAATTGTAGAAGCATGTGGAATTTGTATTTTGGGGAAGCAAGGGTAGAAATAAACAGGTAAATAGATATTTACAGAGAGTGATAGGAGTCATGAAGGGATTAGTGGGGCGGTCTCAGGAGGCAGATAGCTTAGATGGCATCTCAGGGGGGACTGGGGATATTTAAAGTGAGGCCTGAACGGCAAGAAAAGTGAGATTTCATCGCAGAGCCTTCCAGGTGAAGGGACTCGCTACTGCACAGGTGTTGGTTGAGGGATGGGTTGGATGTTTCTGATGACGAAGAAAGGCCGCCGTGGAGAGCCAAGGAGAGGGTAGCATGTAGTGGGCTCAGAGCTGGAGGCCAGGGGCCACATCATATTTAGTCTTTGAACATGTTTAGTCTGGAAAAACATTTTGTTTGTTTTCTTAGTGTGATATGAAGCTACCAGACAGTTTGAAAGCAAAGGGATAGCGTGATCTGATTTGCATTTTTAAAAACTGCGTTCCGGTTGTTGAATGATGAGTGGATTTAAGGGAAGTGTGGAAGCAGAAGAGCAGCTAGGAAGCTATTGCAGTTCGTCTTAGTTTGAACTAGGATGGTTGTGACAGTAGGGAAACATGCACAGCGCGGGCTTCTCCCAGAGGCGCTGCTGGTGACTTGCAGATGATGGCTTAGCGCTAGGGGTTGAGGAACGGGAGGTCAAGAACAGTGTCCAAGTTTTTGGCTTGAGAACTGGAAATGGAATTGCCCTTTCCTGAGAAACGGGGAGCAGCAGGTTTGTGGAATGAAGGACTCCAGGTGTGAATTTTGGTTATACTGTTGAGAGGTTTAGTAGACATCCCAGTGGAGATGATGCCTGTGGGCTGTTTGATTCACACACTTGGAGCTAAAGGAGGGTGTTGGGCTCAAGATACAAACGCTGGATCCGCCTGTGTACCGATGGCCCTGTGGGACTGGATGAGGTGCTTCGGTGGCGAGCGCGGACGCAGTGGAGGGGAAGCCCCGAGGGTGAGCAGTGAAGGGCCAGGGAGGGCTGACCAGGAAGGCACCAGTAGCGCCCTTTCTGTCTTCACGAAAGAAGATGCAGGAGCTGGGGCAGCATGGTGTTTGAGGCAAGAGCGAGTGGGCAGTTCTCTGCTGACTGCTGTGAAGAGGAAGATGGCGGCACAAAAGGGGGGTTTGGTAGCTTAGAAGACGGGGAATGTGGAAGGGTGGGAGCCGGTCGTGACCTTGACGCGAGTGATTTCAGTGGTGCGGTCGAGATCCGTGAGGTTTAAGCTGAGAATGGGTTGAAGGGTAGCGAGACTGGTGTGGTGCTGGGTCCTGAGAGTGAAGGAAAAAGGATGTTTCTCTCAAACGTGGAGGAAGAAAGGTGAGCTTACGATGAGGACGTAGGGGCGGATTGCAGCTAGAGAAGGAAAGTTCACGTGAAAATGTTGGATCAGTTGGAGCGATAGCAAGGTCTTAAATTTGGGCATCCGTCAGTTTGATGAAACTGAGTAGAGATAAAGGTATGGGAATGGAAGGAATGAAGGGAGCTAGAGGTCAGGATGTGGAATGCGTTAACAGTGCATATGTCCGTAATACTGAGGATGGCGGAGAGAGCTAGATGGAGAAGGTGCTTGTGTGTGTGTTGCTCAGTACTTTGAGGCATACGTAGTAGTTTCTAGAAACATCTGGGAAGTGGGAATGAAAATCAGAAGGGTGAGCTCTGTTCAGGTATTATTCACTTTTCTCTATAGTACCTTTAAGCCCATTATGCAAAATAAATTTACCTCTAACATCAGCTTGCTTTCAGTTTGGTCGATTTTAATTGTTTTATTTTTTAAAGATTAGTATATATCAAATTCTGTAGAAGGCCAGTTGGAGCTCACTGAGTACTATGATTGTGATATGCAGTATTTCAGGACCTGCTTTTAGTTTGATTAGTCGCTGTGTCAGGGGAAGACAGGGACTGGACTTGTCCATCTACTGAGTCATCCGTTCAGACTGTTGAGTTGGTAAGATGCCAAGACAGCCAGCTTGTACCTAAATATTATTTTATACATTATTCTGCTCCACTCTTAAAATTTTTAATGTTTACTCATTTCTTAAACTTAGCCTAAGTCCTTCTTCATACCGAAACCAGTTTTCGTCTCTTTTTATTATTTTTCATCTCTTTTAAGTCAAATCACTGTTGTGAAAATAACGTATCTTGATTTCTATCCCCATCCAGTAGTTTTGTCAGGTTTTGGTCTAATGGAATCAATCATATAGCATGTCTCTTTTGCTTATATTTACTCTGGTTTCTTTGACTTAATGTAATGTTTGTAAGATCAAGCGACTATGGTTATACAATAGTTTGTTCACGTTCATTGTTTTACACTGTTCTATTACAGGAATATTTCATGACTTATTCTTTCACCTGTTGATAGAGCATGTGGTTCTTTCCAGCATGTGGCTATTGCACAGGGTACTAGCTAAGGATATTCTTGTACATGTGTTTCAGTGAGCCTCTGTACATAATTCTGTTGGATTTATACCTGAGAGAGAATGTCCTGGGTCATAAACTGTGCACATGTTCAGTTTCGATAACATTGCCAAAGTATATGACTGTCCCCTTTGTCCTGTATCACTGCCAGGTGTGTGCTGCTTTGAAATTTACATGCTTCAGAAAGGTTTTCATCTTTTTAAGGAAGATAACGTAAGTTTCTATCGTTTTGTTTTGGCAAATAGATTATAGTGTATTTACTCAGCGGCCACCAGAGGAAGAAGTGCATTCAAAACCCTTTGATGAAATGGAGCAGAGCTTGCTTATTCTTTCTGAAACCAAGGCTTCTCTGGTGAGCACCATGAGTGTTTGGAAACAGCAGGTGTTTAAAATTGCAAAGTTTCACTTCCTTACCTTGAAACGTGAGAGCAAATCAGTGAGATCAGTGTAAGTATAACCGCTCTTCCGTCTGATGAGTTTTCTTAAGGATACAAACTAGATTTACCATCTTAGTCTTTAAAATGTAGACATATGTAAATAATCTGTGTAGTTTTGAGAGATTAAAATGGTAATTTCACAATGTCAGAGAAAAAAATTACACCTCTGGTGATTTCATTGGATATCATTAGAGCCTTAACTCTTTTTTAAAACTAGCATTTTTTTGGTCTCATCTATAAAATGAGGGAGTGACAAATAATTTTCTCTAATTGTGTAATTTTTGAATTACTGTCATTGCATTTAAATTTTATTTTGCATTTACATTTTTCACAATTGTTTTGCCTCTGTTACTAATATTTATGACCATTTTTTGGTAAACAGCAGGATAAAACCTTTATCAAGGTGAAGAAACGAAAATGTAAAGAAGGGCTTATAGCGGGTAGAACTGGGATCAAAATGACGTCTTTTCCACTTAGCCGTGTCTCTGTCAGTTAGGTTCCCATGGGCTGCTAGACGCTGAATTATTTAGAAGTAACGTTAAGTACTTTTATACACCACGCTGTCTTGTTAGATCCAGAATGGCGGTAGAAATAAAACTTAATAATCAAGAATAAGAGGGGCTTCCCTGGTGGCGCAGTGGTTGAGAGTACACCTGCCGATGCAGGGGACACGGGTTCGTGCCCCGGTCCGGGAAGATCCCACATGCTGCGGAGCGGCTGGGCCCATGAGCCACGGCCGCTGGGCCTGCGCATCCGGAGCCTGTGCTCCGCAGCGGGAGAGGCCACAACAGTGAGAGGCCCGTGTTCCAAAAAAAAAAAAAAAATATATATATATATATATATATATATATATATAAAGAATAAGAGTTTTGTTATATGTTTGAAATATGCTGAATTCATTTGCTTTTTTGCCCAGACTTATTCAATATCAAAGAAATGTCAATCACATATCTGATTTATTCCTGTGTCAGCATTAGTGAGAGAAAAACCTTTGTTTAAATCAGCATGTGTCCGTTTATTTAACTGAATACTACTCTCATAAAATACTCCCTGAAAAGCAATAAAAGAATCTCGGCTCCGGCTGCCATAACAACAGCAGAAGTTTATCTTCTGGCTTGAACAGCAGAAGTTTATTTTCCCACAGTTCCCGAGACTGGGAGTGAGGTCAGGGTCCACATGGTCGGGTCCTGTTGAGGACTTCTCCTGGCTTGCAGCTGGGCACCCCCCCCCCGCCCCCTCGCTGTGTGTGCACACAGAGAAAGAGCCATCAGAGAGCAAGCTCTCTGGTGCCTCTTCTTCTCAGGGCACCAATCCCGTCATGAGGCCATGCCCTCGTGACCCCATCTGACCCTGATGACCTCCCGGAGGACTCATCTTCAGATGCCATCGCTTTGGGGCGTAGGGCTTCTGTGTATAAATTTGGGAGGAGGGTGACAGACATTCAGCCTGCTACAAGAAGTGTTCCGTGGTCAAATCTGTATTGACCATGCATGTAGAAAATATTATAACTTACATTTCCTCTCTTAAAGATTTGTCCATTAGCATATAAAAACACATGAGCCGTTCTATGCTAAAGAAATTATTTCAACTTTGTTTAACTTGGAGTTTCCAAATATTTTTTAATCATGAATTTTGTTTTTAACCTAAAACACCCACTAACTTATTATGGAACTAGAGTTCAACGCGGTATGCTTCTGGCAGTGCTGATATAGGTCTACTTACAACAATTTAAGAATGACTTAAAATTATAGGGTTTCTGAAAATTATAAAATGCTGATGTGTGATAACCTAAGCTCTCTCTACCCACTGTTGTGACACCTGCCACACACACTGCAGAGATTTTTTGCAGGCTGAGATGAAAAGTTACCTGTCTCTGGTCTTCCCTGGTGGTGCAGTGGTTGAGAGTCTGCCTGCCGATGCAGGGGACGCAGGTTCATGCCCCGGTCCGGGAAGATCCCACGTGCCGTGGAGCGGCTGGGCCCGTGAGCCATGGCTGCTGAGCCTGCGTGTCTGGAGCCTGTGCTCTGCAACGGGAGAGGCCACAACAGTGAGAGGCCCGCGTACCGCAAAAAAAAAAAAAAAAAAAAAAGTTACCTGTCTCTCAGGTGGAAGGGCATTTTGAGTGGTTTATAGTAGAATTATGTGCTGGGCCAGCTGCACATTATGGTCCTTATAACTCACTGTAGAGGAGAAATGGAAATTGATGTGGTTAGGATGACATTTCAAAGATACCAGTCATCTGAAGTTTTCACTGTATTTTTATTTTCTTCACTGTATCTAAAATATTTTTGTATCATATATTTTCTAAAATATTTGGAGAGTACATAGGATAGAGGTAGGGCAGGAAATAGTTCCTTCAGGAGAATAAAGATATAAATGTGACATAATGTGTATTTTTTTTTTAAGTTATAACTACAGGTTTACATGCCCTATAAAAATGTCAGGGTGGCTCTGATCTAAAATATACTTTTATAACTTTTAATTTTATTATTGAATATTGGCTTTCTTTCCAATATTGTCATGAGACCATTTTGGAGAGTCGAATTTCTACTCCCAAGTGGGAATTTTTCAAGTTTTTTTTTTTCCTTTTCTTTTCTTTCTTTTTTTTTTTTCTTTTTTAAATGAGTACCTTTTAACTGTCATGTGAAGGAAGATTGTTTTGTAGATTTATATATTAATGTGCCTTGAACTGTGTATTTTTTTTCCTTTCAGGTTGCTTCTGCTTTTAATTTTTTTCGCAGTTCAGATTTTTATGTTTCTGGTGCATCACTCTTTTAAAAATGCTGTTGTTCCTATCAAACTTGTTCCAGACTTATACTTCCTAAAGCCTGGAGATAAACCTCATAAATACAGAACAAGTCTGCTTCTTCAAAATTCTACCGGTGAGAGTATGTGCAGGTTTGCGAATGTGTGTTGGTGGGGCCTGGGGTGAGAGGTAGGTACAGGCCAGAGATTTGGATTTTAGAAATATATATATGTTAAAGGCGTGGTCTGTGTTCATGAACCTAAATTAAGTAAAACTCCTCACTGATGCTGAGTAATATGTTACAGGAATGAAATTTTGGTTTAAGTGTAGATGACAGTTTTTAAAATATTCTGATTTATACTGTATATAATCATAAAATTTCCATTTTTAAGAGTAGCGACATTATCCTCAGAGCAGCGTGTTTCATCTCAAAGTTTATGATGCGCAAAATAAACTTCAGAAGTTGAAAAACCCTCTTTAGAAAGAGGTACGGCATGTAATATTTATGCAGTTATATATCTAAATAGAAGTGTTTAAACAATTTTTAAGGACTATCTGAAAAACTAGAACTAAGGACAATTGTCTTAGAAATCTCTATGATCAAATACATTAAATCTGTAATGGATATTTTTGGACTTGCTATTGATTCTTTTTATTACATAATTAAATCAAATATGAAAGAAATTTTAAAACATATGGCTTTGCGCAAACCTCAGAATAAATTTTTAAAAACCTGATATAGGACTTCGATTTTCAAAACATTAACACCTAATTCAGAATTTGACGTGAATTAGATGTTTCTACACCGTCTCCCATCTGTGTGGATAGTTTATCGTCCCGAGGTTCTTGAAGAGGAAAGTGAGCTGCTCTGTAGTTTACAGTAAAGCAGACGCAGCTTCCTTTGCTTATCTTGCTGAACTGTGTTGGAAAGTTGCATTTCGTACACCCTTTCTACACGCACAAATTCTTTGGAGTTTAACATTTCCCAACACTTCACCTGTATTCTAGTATCTTTCCTTTTTGATTCACTATTAACTGAAAAGCTTTGCCCGGTGTTAAAATAATAGTGATAGTTAGGGACAGTTACAGATGGCCGTTACAATCATCGCTCTTCAATTCTAGCTCTCTGTTTTTATTCTTTTGGAGGAAGAAGGTATTTAGTGATAGAAAACACTCTTGAATAGAAAACGTTATGTTTCTCAATTTATTGCTCCCAGTAGAATTCTTATTTTGGTTTTAATGCACGTTTCACATTGCTGAAAGATAGCACTACATGGAGCCTTACACTCTGATATTGTGACTTTACTACATGGAGCCTTACACTCTGATATTGTGACTTTACTACATGGAGCCTTACACTCTGATATTGTGACTTTTTTTGTGTGTTTGGGGAATTGTACATTATCTCAAGTATTTCTGCTTGGTGTTCACTCTCACTGATCTGCAGAAATTATAGTATTTTCAAAGTTTTGTCCCATCTGTTAATTTTAAGTATTTCTAGTGTTGCTTACATCCGTCTGTCTTTCTATCTATCTCACATTTTCCTAGACCTTGTTGTTGGTCCTAAAGGCACATTTCCTTTAGTGTTCAGTGGTCTCTGTGTGTATGTATTGGGTGGTCTCTTATCCTCCTGGCAAAGCTTTCTGTTATCACAGGTGATACAGTTCCTTCAGTTATAATAGAGCCCTCTTCTCGCGAGGACAGAGCCTCTCTGGCATCTGGAAATGAGAGATCACTTAAGGCACTAGGTTGGGAGTAGATGTCCTATCACTAGAAGCACCCTTCTTTCTGACACTCAGGTTTGTTGCTGAGTCTGAGCCACTGGCCGTGCTGCTCAGTTACTGCTAGTGTTTTCCTTTGTTTGGTTTTGATTTCTCTCCAAGCCACACTTGTCCGTCCTTGAATCCTGGCTTTTGTGATGGACAGAGAAGTGTTTCCACTCATCAGGCATGTTGGTATAGATTTAGACCTCGGACAGGATTCCGACTCTCCCCCTTAGCTCCAGGCTATTTAGAGAATATAGATGGAGACCTGGTTATGGGTTTTACTATTTTAAAGTAGTAACGCAGTTGACATTTATACTGTTTGTCTGTTCAAATCATGCAGCAATCCTCCAGGGAGTAATGCCACGTAACTCCACACCCTGGCTCCCACCTCTCTGAGCGTGGCACGTTACCTTGTTATATAAAATTGCCAGATAGATTTGTATTCTTACTGTTTGACCAGATCTCACATATTATAGGTACACTCTGAATGCGAGTAATATCAGTAGCAGCGGCAGCAGCTGAAATTGGCGCAGTAGCTGTGTGTCAGGCTCTGTTCTGAGGTCTGCGTGTCTGGACCTGGATTTGAATTCATGCTGACTGGTCCCAGAGCCAATGTTCTTAATCGTGTCTTAGCTAATGGAGAGAAAATACTTCTTCAAAAAGAGAGCTCTGGGCTTCCCTGGTGGCGCAGTGGTTGAGAGCCCGCCTGCCGATGCAGGGGACACGGGTTCGTGCCCCGGTCCGGGAAGATCCCATGTGCGGCGGAACGGCTGGGCCCGTGAGCCATGGCCACTGAGCCTGTGCGTCTGGAGCCTGTGCTCCACAACGGGAGAGGCCGCAACAGTGAGAGGCCCGCGTACCCCAAAAAAAAAAAAAAAAAAAAAAAGCTCTAAATGTTACTAAAAGCCTGTGTCTGTTTCTCATTTAAACTGATTCTTTGTTATTTGCTTATCTTCTAATACCAGACTCAGATATCAGTGATCTTCTTAGGTTTTTCACCACCCAGAACATAATGGTGACAATGTTTAATGACAGTGACTACGTGTCTGCCGCTCCGCACAGCGCAGCTTTAAATGTGATGCAGTCAGAAAAGGTAAGAGTCGTGTGTGGGGTTAAGCGATTTCCTCTAAAATCAGTTGTTTGCTGATTTGACCTTATTAGTTGGAAATTAAAATTTACTTTTGGAAATAGCTGGCTGTGTTTACTTAGAATATATTTTATGCCCCGATGGAGGACCAATAAATAAAGCTCTGAAGAATTTAATTATTTTTATGTCATTTTTTTGTTTAAAATATCAAAATATCTAGATTCCAAACCAGGTTATTTTTATCTATCATTGAGTATTATTTCTATGATTTGTTGAACCCATTTTCAGTACAGTTAGTGAGAGTTAACTTAGCTGGTGAGAGAAGCTTGGTACATAGCCATCGTATAGTCATTTATATTTCTGTATACTGTATAATAACTCTATTTTTTTGAATTGTAGGACTATGTTTTTACTGCTGTTTTCAACGGTACTATGGTTTATTCTTTACCTGTATTGATGAATATCATTAGCAACTACTATCTTTATCATTCAAATGTGACAGAAAGCATCCAGATCTGGAATACCCCATTCGTTCAAGTAAGCAAACCTAAAAATAGGTGTGCGTATGTGCGTGTGTGCATAAAACAACTATTAAGAGCCAAGTGATAATAACCGATGAAATCTGTAGAAGTTCATCTTGTGACATCTCCTAGTCTTAAAACTTGAGCTGGGGATGGTTCACATCCTGGGTTTAGGAGTCTGTGGTATGAGTTCGCTTCATGGTCAAGGAGATTCTGTCTTGGTACTGATATTTTTGTAAAGCATGAGTAGTTTTTATATTAGAGAAGAAAAATTTAGACAATTAAAAATGAATATTGTTCATCGGAAATCTACATGCTGGGTATTGAACCTTGAGAAGTCACCCAGTCATTTTTCCTCTAGGACAGACTGTTGGATTATAGATACGAAAAGCCACTTAAGTCTCCAGGAAAACAGTCAACATTTTTCTCTGAATACTAGTATTGTTTTTCATATGCTGAAAAATAAATGGACAGATATCTTTCGGTAATAGCATTTTCTGCTTTCTGTTGCCATACTGTTTTTCAAAAGCTTTACTGAGATGTACTTCAAACACCATCTGATTCACCCATATGAATGTACAATTCAGTGGTTTTTATTATGTTCATAGAGTTTTGCAACTCTATGTTAAAAGACGTGACATACTCTATCACTCTTGCTTTTGTGAGGCATCGTATTTCTTACATTTTGGGGGTAAAGCGGTACATAGTAGTATCAGTCACCAATTTTGAGAATATAGGCAGAAGAGAGATTTTGGCTTCGTTTTGGTGGAATGGAGATATTGATTTCAGCTTTGAGCCTGTGGAGAGATTGGTTATCCTGGTGGCATTTGAAGGTATGAATCTGGAGAGATTTCTGGGCAGGAAATAAATATTTGTGATAAATATTTATTGTGATAAATAAATATTGTGTCAGCATTGCGTAGGTGATATAGAAATCATCATCGAAGTTGTAGATCATCCCTTGTGATTTTTGTTTCTGTTGTTGTGAAATATTTCAATCCTACAGAAAGTAAACAACTGTGTATATAGTACCCACATATTTCAAATGTTAGTATCTTGTTTTTCATATTTATTAAAACGTTAAAGACACAGGTGAAACCTCCAGTGCGTCCCTCCCCAGTCTTCTTTCCTCCACAGTTCAAAATGTTTAATTCCTGTGCACATCTTTATGGTGTTACCACATTTGTGTGTATCTGTAACTATTACAAAAGATCTTGCTTCTTAACATTTTCCATCAAACACTGACATACAACCATACCGTTGTTTAAAACCAGAGGGAAAGAGTGAGACTTTTTAAAGTTCCCTATTCACAGATATAATCTTGTTCATGTTCCACACTTTTTCCCCTTCAATGATGAGATTCTGTGTAATTGAGTCCAGCTGTCATCTCATTAATCTCCACTTCTTGTGCTACTCAGCTTAGACATTTGTTGGTTCTGTCTGGGTCTTCCACTGTAAGGTACCAGAGTTTGGGACAAATTCGACAACGTCATATGGCATGAATTAAGGAACTGGCTTTATTGCTAGAAACTCGGGAGGCCGGGGCCGACAGAATGCAGCCTCTTTCCACATCATCCCGTGGCATGGAGAGTGGTTCTGGGTAGTTTGCATTTGGGGCACCAGCTGTTTACTAGGTTGTCTGGGAGCATTTTCTGTCCGCACCTGGATCCACAGGCCTATTGGAGTTACGGTACCCCCTGCTGGGAATAAGCAGCTCCTGGCTCCGTAGGAAGCTGAGCTCGGGTATGACTTTTCCCAGTGGAGAAAAGGGGGGTTCCTAGATCCCAGCTGGCTTGTAGTCCAGTCCAGGTACCGGTGAAGGCATCAGGGTCATTCTGAGAGAGCCACGTTCGTTGCCTGCGTAGAACCACTGGGAGACAGGTTAACTGTGCTTCACGGACAGTATAATTTTTAACTAAGTGGTGAACCTTAATTAATATGCTGTATTATTCTGTGTACTTCCGTAAGAAAATGGAAGGACAGTAATTTGCTCAGGATCCTATAGCTGCTTAATATGTCAAACCGGTACTATAGCCCGCTGACTCTGCCACCTGTTGCTTCATGTCGACTGCTGTCTAGGGTAGGTATCCTAACATGTTTCTTCGGGGGTTTTGATAGTCTTTCAGAAAGTAGTAACATGATATGAAGTGATTCCCAGTTCTATTTCTTATTCTGTGGTTGTCTTTCAGGGAATTACAGACATAGTTTTTAAAATCGAGCTGTATTTTCAAGCAGCTTTACTTGGGGTTATTGTTACCGCGATGCCACCTTACTTTGCCATGGAGAATGCAGAGAATCATAAGGTAATGACTCAGTTAAAAAATTACAGGTGCAGTTGACTAATAAGAAATCTTAGACAAAAAGTTAGCCTACCTTGTGTGAGTGCAAGACTTCTGTGCAATTATTATTTCAAGAAGTAAATGGAGTATAAATACGTTTATTACGGTAATAGTAGTAACTCTCACTTATTATTTGAGGACCCGTCATGTGCTGGGTCGTATTCCGTGGTGTGGATCTGGATTGTTTCCAGTTTTAACTATTATGAATTAAGATCCTATGGACGTTTGCTCTAGCTTTTTGTGTGAATGTAAGTTTTCATTTCTCCGGGATAAATGCCCGAGAGTATACTTGCTGTGTCGTATGGTGATTGCATGTTTAGTTTTATAAGAAATTGTTGAGCTGCTCTTCAGGGTGGATGAGCCATCTTGCATTCCTACCAGCAATATGTGAATGACAAAAGCATGGATTATCCAAAATCATCGCGTTTGACGTGGTCTATGTTTTTATACTTATATTGAAATTTATATTTTCCCTCTTCTAATTCATTGAACACGAAAGTTGTCCATTTTTTAAATCATTTCTCTTCTTTGTCTTAACTAATATTTATAGCCCACTCTTCTCTTACCTCCTCTATGGCTAGCTCTTTCTTATAACACATTTAATTATTATGAACAGATGTTTCATAGATGACAAAAATCAACTGAATAAGATTGTTAGGTGTTTGGATTTATGAAAGATTCTTAAAATTGCAAATTAAATAACGAGAGGGTTAGGAAAACAATGATCATTTAAGTTTACTGTTTGTACACTTGCAAATGCTATTCCCTTGTGGTGATAAGAAACAGCTAACATTTTTTATACACGGGAGTGTGTAAAAGGCTTTCCAATGCATCACCAGTACTTAAGCTGAAAGCCCTGTGTAAATCAGCAGGTACTTGGCCATTTATTAGTGTTTTCATGAAAGGTCAATATTTAACAGTGAGAAACCTGTTTTTCTCTCTATTTCCACAGAATTTCCAAAGCAGTTATGTTTTGGCCGCTTACTGTTTGCACAGCTATAACCCCCATGACACCTTTTACTTTATTTTAGTTTTGTGTTTCTTAGCAGCACTGCTGTATCCTGATGCTGAAAAATTTTGTTGAAATGTTTACACCTCAGAAACAATGAGCCAGATTACAGGCTAGATAGAATTTCTATTTAGCTGTAGGAGGGCTTTTATTACCTTTAGACAGAATGTGACCTTTTTTGTTGATGTAAAATTAAAAGTTCTACAATCATTTGCTAGAGTTTTTCGTTTGCAAGATGTTTAAAATGACAATCAGTTTTTGCCTTTTTCTTTTTTTAGATCAAAGCTTACACTCAACTTAAACTTTCGGGTCTTCTGCCTTCTGCATACTGGATTGGACAGGCTCTTGTTGACGTCCCCTTATTCACGGTGGTTCTTACTTTGATGTTAGGCAGTTTATTTTCATTTCATCATGGATTATATTTTTATGCTGTCAAGTTCCTTTCTGTGGTAAGTTAACATCAGTTGTATTCGTGCTATTTATAAATAAAATGTTATTTTAAAAGGCTAGATCTTTATAAATGTGATAATTGTCTGATTGAGTAATGGTGACGTTCCAGAAAACAGAACCGACATCTGTTTAATTTTTGTGTACGATACCTATCATCAATGCAGTTTATATTGCCCTGAGTGATTTTTAAAAACAATAACTTGACCATTATGAACTAATTCCTTGAAACTGAGGTGGTCTTTCATGTACACTGCCTACTTGTATGTAATCAGGAATACTTAAACAGTCCTTCCTTTAAACGTCTTCTTGTCTCTGTGCCCAAAAATAATTTCACAGAGAAGAAGCTCTTTTATTCCATAATTTAAAGTATGGCTTCAAATACTAAGGAAGAGTGTGATTTGTATTCATATTCATATTCGTATGTCAATGACTGACACTAGATCCTTTCCTATGAATTATATTAGAAAAAAGCGAAAACAGAGCTTGGTAGGTTGGGGTTGCTGAAAGTCCGCTTAGGAGCTTTGCCAGAGGCCATCCTGACCTTACAGATTAATTTCCACCTTATAACTTAATAAACGTCTTTCTTAAAAATTTACAAAGTGCATTAAATGCTGTACAGTAAAAGGAAGCTAATAGTTGATGGAGATGATAAAGCCGTAACCAGCTATGCTTGCTTTTCATAATAACATGGTAAGAGACAGTATTTTACTTGGCATAAAAAAAGAGCTACAAATAGTATTTAGTTTAAATGGCTTATTCAAGATTGTGTTAGCAGTTAAAAACATGAGCTTTATTGATTTAGGAGAAACTCCTCAAGGAACTACAGTTTCCGTTTTTTTGGAGCGATTTGCTGAGCAATAAAACTTGAAGAGTAATTATTCCCTAACGATTTAGTGTGACTGGTATTTTACATCATATGTACGGTTAGCTACTCATATTTTTAAATAAAAATACCCATTTCTGTCTTCCAGGTTTTTTGCCTTATTGGTTATGTTCCATCAGTTATTCTGTTTACCTACATTACTTCTTTCACTTTTAAAAACATTGTAAATACCAAAGAATTTTGGTCATTTATCTATTCTGTGGTAAGTCACATTTTATATTATTTTGTCTCAGCTTTTCCTAGCGCGTTATTTGAAAGTCATGAACTCTTTTCACGGTTGTACTGAAAGGGTTACTGTGTCTTTTCTAAGTGCAGAGCTTAGCTAGCTAGCAGCGTCTGTCAGTGTGTATATTCATCTTCAGCCCCGTCCCCTCCATGAAGGGATGATATTTTGTTGCATTTAACAGCTAGCATGACAAGGATGCCAGCTACAAAAAACTGGTGTCAGCGCTCTGACACTTTCTGGCTAAGTATCTGCTGGGGTTCCAGGTTTTATTAGAAAATTAAAGACATAGTTAATGCTGAGGCACCCAGTAAGTTTGTTTGAAATTGCTAAACATCTTTTCACTTGTTTTCTCATTTTTTTCTTTAGACAGCATTGGTTTGCATTGCAGTCACCGAAATAACTTATTTTATGGGATATACGGTTGCAGTTATTCTTCATTATGCTTTGTGCATAGCCGTTCCAATCTATCCGCTCCTAGGTTGCCTGATTTGTTTCGTAAAGGTAGGTCTGTTAGGTGTTCTAGTATTTTTTAAAAAAGGGTAAATAATGACTGCCTAATCTTTGGGATCTTAGCTCTTGTACTGAAGTAGTAAAAAAAAAAAAAATGTTGACTGCTAGTACTTGATTTAAATATTATTAATGTAGCAGTAAATGTAAAATTACTGTGGAATCGTTTCAAGCATGTTTCTAAACTGCAGATTCTCAAAGGAGAAGGACTGTGTTCATTACATGGTCTTTCCTGCCCAAAACAATGTACATAAATTAGAAGTATGATCTGACTGCAGTCCATATGTGTTGGACTGGGGAGTTTGGGGGGAGTTTTTCAAGTGTACTGTACTGTACAGGGATGAGGAGCAATTTTTTTTCAAGAAAAAAATAGAGGAACAAATTAATTTTATTAAGCCTGGTTAATTGAAAACAATTTCTGTGGTTAGAAAAAAAATTAAGTGATGAATTAATTTAGGACGATTGCTGATTAATTCTACTGACACACCTCCTTACCCCTCTCCCTTCCCTTTTTTTGGCTTAAGTTTATAATTTATACCTGCTCTGATAGGCATATTTTGGGGTGAGGAAGATTTTAATCTAACTACAAAACATGGCTATAAATATTAACAGGTAGCTAATTTATAAAGAAGACGTGTTTGCTGTTAAATACATGTTTTTCGTTTTAATTGAACGTTTCTACACGTCGCAGCTAAAAGAAAATTGGTTCCTCTGCGCACAGCGCTTCTGACACCAAACGTGTGGGTTTTCCCTGACATTCAGCAGTTCTGACACTGACCAGAGTTAGCGCAGACCCCACGGGTTCAGGGCTCAGTCCCGCAGGCAGCCCCCCACTTCAGATTCCAGTCACGGGTCGTGGGTCCCCAGGCCACCCACATTCTGTCTGACTTGGACCCCTTGCAGGGGGTCAGTACTTTGCTCTAGAATTGGCTGGCAGGGCCCAGAAAGGTCCCAAGGGCAGAGCTCCTGTCCCTGTGCAGTTCGGAGAGAGTCGTCCTCCCAGCATGTTAGAGGCTTTGTGGAGGTCCCATGACCTGGGCAGGATGAACTAATCAGTCTCCACGCTCTTCTCCCCTCCCTGGTGGTGGCACCTGGGGCCGGAAGTTCCAGCCCTCTAGTCTGGCTGGTCCTCTGTCAGTCAGCCTCCATCCTCCTCTGAGAGTCCCCTCATTAGCATAGACTCAGCTGAGGTTGAGAGGGGCTTGTTTTATACAATGAGAGACACTCCTGTCCCCTCTGTCACTCAGGAAATTCCAAGGGTTTTAGAAGTTCTGTGCCAGGAACTGTGGTCAAACACCACATTTCATTATATCACAGTATCACAACCACATATAAATTTTCAAAACGTTTTGTCTTAGATTTCTTGGAAGAATATGCAAAAAAAAGAGGACACCTACAACCCATGGGATCGTCTTTTGGTGGCTGTTATATCGGTAAGAAATAGCTGTGTTAGCATGTTACCTTATGAGTGGTTTGGTCATATGGTTTTAACTCTCTTTTTAGTTTTTATTCCATTGCATAAAAATGAAGGTGCATAAGAAGTCAAGTGTGTTAGTTAATGCTAGCTAATATGCATTTCACTTACTGAATACATCCACTTTAATGTACTTGTTTTTTTCACGTCGTTAATTCTATTTAATGATAATTCTGGCTTCCATAGAAGCAAAAACAAAGCTTTTTTAAAATTATAATTTATGAAGCTGACAACAGATGAACTTTACAGAGGTAGAAAAGTATGTGAAGGGTCATTTTACTAAAAATCAACCTTGGTTTGTATTAACATTTATTCTTTTTTTTTTAACATCTTTATTGGAGTATAATTGCTTTACAGTGTCAAGTTAGTGTCTGCTGTATAACAGAATGAATCAGCTATATGTACACGTATATCCCCATATCTCCTCCTCCCTCTTGCGTCTCCCTCCCTCCCTCCCTATCCCACCCCTCTAGGTGGTCACAGAGCACCGAGCTGATCTCCCTGTGCCATGCGGCTGCTTCCCACTAGCTGTCTGTTTTACATTTGGTAGTGTATGTATGTCCATCCATTAACATTTATTCTTAACTCATTGTATGACATGCAAAAAAAAATTGTGATGAAGTTTTTCAGTGATGGAAAGGAACCTGATGTATGTGGTTTTGGTTCTGTTGGTACACGGGGAAAAAAAAAAAACCAAAATAATTCAGTCACGAGCTGTAACCTGTTTTCCTTTTAGCCTTACCTGCAGTGTGTGCTGTGGATTTTCCTCTTACAGTACTACGAGAAAAAATATGGAGGCAGATCATTAAGGAAGGATCCCTTTTTCAGGTCAGTTTTTTAAATTTCAGGTTTAATTTTTTAAAATTCTAATTTTTCTTTTTTACTGTATTGACAGAGTTGTGCAGCCATCACCATAATCTGATTGCAGGTCGTTTCCATCACCCCCAAAAAGAAACCTTGTGTCTGCTGGGCACGTCCTTCCCCCGCTCAGCTGGCCCCCAGCCCTGTGTAACCACTGACCTACCTTCTGTCTCCATAGATCTGCGTATCTTACACATTCCTTTAAATGGAATTATGCAAGGTGGGGTCTTTTCTTGTCTGGCTTCTTTTACTTGGGCATAACGTTCTGGAAGTTCATCCACGTTGTAGCATGTAGCAGTACCTCATTACCTTTTTGTTTGTTTTTGCTGAGTAATATTACATTGTAAGGATATACCACACTTGATCTATTCATCGGTTGGTTGGCATTTGAGCTGTTGCCACTTTTTGGCTACCGTGAGTCATGCTACGATGCACATTTGGGTGCAAGTATTTGTGTGGACGTATCTTTTCATTTCTCTGGGGAGGATACCTAGGAGTGGAGTTGATGGGTCATTGTGGTAGCTTTATGTTTAACCTCTTCAAGAACTGCCAGACTGTTTTCCACAGTGACTGCACCATTTTACTCCTAGGAACGGATGAGGGTTCTGTTTTCTTCACGTTGTTGCCCATACGTGTTATTGTCGTTTTGATGTTAGCTGTTCTCGTGGGTGCACATTAGTGTCTCATTGTGGTTTTTATTTGCACTTCCCTGATGATTCATGATGTGGAGTGTCTTTTCATGTGCTTATTGTTCATTTTTGTATCTACTTCGGAGACATGTCAATCTGAATCCTTTGCCCATTTAAAAAATTGGGTTGTCTTTATATTATTGAATTTTGAGTTTTTTTTAATATATTCTGGTTACAATCTCTTATCAGATATATTTTAAAATATTTTCTCCAAGTCTGTGCATTTTTTTTCAAAGGATGTTTTAAATTTGTAGAAGAGTTTTTTCTTGAAATATGGCCATTGGCACCAAATTGGTTCTGAATTTCTTTTTTATATTTCTCACGTATTTGTTTATTTGCTGAATATTCACATTCTGGAGAAAACTGGAAAGTATTGGAAAACGTACAGTGGTTATTCACTAGCCACTGGACCCGCCCCTCATCCATTGAGGCAGAGTGTCTGGCTCTCCTTCTGTGTCTTTGCCTTTATTCCTGCTCTCGTTTGGGGGGAGATTTCAGCATCCACACAGGTAACCCTTCCAACATCGTCACCCCTCAGTTTCTGATTTTCTCCAAGCCAGTGACTTTTGTCTCTGTTCCCCTTCACCCTCTGTTTGCATCAGAGCCATTGATGATGCTACATACTCATCCCGTAGAAACTCAGCTCTGTTTTAACGCTGTTTGGCAGCCTTATGCCTTTACCTACTCAGCAGCTTCCTATCTTTTTCTTTTTCTTTTTTTATTTACTTATTTACTTTTTGGCTGAGTTGGGTCTTCGTTGCTGTGTGTGGGTTTTCCCTAGTGTGGCGAGCAGGGGCTACTCTTTGTTGTGGTGCGCGGGCTTCTTATTGTGGTGGCTTCTCTTTGTTGCGGAGCATGGGCTCTAGGCACACGGGCTGCAGTAGTTGTGACTCGCGGGCTCTAGAGCACAGGCTCAGTAATTGTGGCACACGGGCTTAGTTGCTCCGCGGCATGTGGGATCTTCCCGGACCAAGGCTCGAACCCATGTTCCCTGCATTGGCAGGCGGATTCTTAACCACTGCGCCACCAGGGAAGTCCCCTCCTATGTTTTTCTTTTCCATAGTTCTTGCAGGCCTTCTTTGTATCCCTCAGATTCTCAGAGTCGCCTCAGCTCACCTCACTTCTTACTTCTCAGTGGGTGATCGTGCCATCTGTCTCAGGAAACAGAAGCACCGGATTATAAATTATAAAATGTGTACACACTTGTCCACATCTTTCGTCACTTTTGCTTTTTCCCAGCCCCAGAGGAAGGTGTCCCCCTTGTTATCCAAGTCTTCCTGTGTTCTGTCTGCTTAAGGATGTTGCTCAGTCAGCTCTCTCTTTCTGTGTCTTTCCCTTTTGGATCTTATTAGGGTATATTTCCCTTTGGTAGGGGGTCGCCTTCCTCCCATATAAAACAAAGTACTCATCAATCGCATTGAAACCTGAGTCCCTCTCTAGCTCTTATCCCCTCTCTTTCCTTTTTTCTTTTTGATCATATGTATATTTTTTATTTTTTTAGCGTTTTTATTGGAGTATAATTGCTTTACAGTGGTGTGTTAGTTTCTGCTGTATAACAGCGTGAATCAGTTATACATATACATATATCCCCATATCTCTTCCCTCTTGTATCTCCCTCCCTCCCACCCTCCCTATCCCACCCTTCTAACTGGTCACAAAGCACTGAGCTGATCTCCCTGTGCTATGTGACTGCTTCCCACTAGCTATCTGTTTTACATTTGGTAGTGTGTATATGTCTGTGCCACTCTCTCACTTCGTCCCAGCTTACCCTTCCCCCTCCCTGTGTCCTCAAGTCCATTCTCTAGTAGGTCTGCGTCATTATTCCTGTCCTGCCCCTAGGTTCTTCATGACATTTCTTTTCTTTCTTTCTTAGATTCCATATATATGTGTTAGCATACGGTATTTGTTTTTCTCTTTCTGACTTACTTCACTCTGTATGACAGACTCTAGATCCATCCACCTCTCTACAAATAACTCAATTTCGTTTCTTTTTATGGCTGAGTAATATTCCATTGTATATACATGCCACATCTTCTTTATCCATTCATCTGTCGGTGGACACTTATGTTGCTTCCATGTCCTGGCTATTGTAAATAGAGCTGCAATGAACATTGTGGTACATGACTCCCTTTGAATTATGGTTTTCTCAGGATATATGCCCAGTAGTGGGATTGCTGGGTCATATGGTAGTTCTATTTTTAGTTTTTTAAGGAACCTCCATACTGTTCCATAGTGGCTGTATCAATTTACATTCCCACCAACAGTGTATGAGAGTTCCCTTTTCTCCACACTCTCTCCAGCATTTGTTGTTTGCAGATTTTTTGATGATGGCCATTCTGACCGGTGTGAGATGATATCGCATTGTAGTTTTGATTTGCACATTTCTCTGATGATTAATGATGTTCAGCATTCTTTTATGTGTTTGTTGGCAATCTGTATATCTTTTTTGGAGAAATGTCTGTTTAGGTCTTCTGCCCATTTTTGGATTGGGTTGTTTGTTTTTTTGATATTGAGCTGCATGAGCTGCTTGTAAATTTTGGAGATTAATCCTTTGTCAGTTGCTTCATGCAAATAATTTCTCCCATTCTGAGGGCTGTCTTTTCGTCTTGTTTATGGTTTCCTTTGCTGTGCAAATGCTTTGAAGTTTCATTAGGTCCCATTTGTTTATTTCTGTTTTTATTTCCCTTTCTCTAGGAGGTGGGTCAAAAAGGATCTTGCTGTGATTTATGTCATGGAGTGTTCTGCCTATATTTTCCTCTAAGACTTTGATAGTGTCTGGCCTTACATTTAGGTCTTTAATCCATTTTGAGTTTATTTTTGTGTATGATGTTAGGGAGTGTTCTAATTTCATTCTTTTACATGTAGCTGTCCAGTTTTCCCAGCACCACTTATTGAAGAGGCTGTCTTTTCTCCATTGTATATGGGCAGAACACTCCCAAACTCGTTCTACGAGGCCACCATCACCCTGATACCAAAACCAGACAAAGATGTCACAAAAAAAGAAAACTACAGGCCAATATCACTGATGAACATAGAGGCAAAATCCTCAGCAAAATACTAGCAAACAGAATCTGACAGCACATTAAGAGGATCATACACCATGATCAAGTGGGGTTTATCCCAGGAATGCAAGGATTTTCAATATATGCAAATCAATCAATGTGATACACCGTATTAACAAATTGAAGGAGAAAAACCATATGATCATCTCAATAGATACAGAGAAAGCTTTTGACAAAATTCAACACCCATTTATGATAAAAAACCCTCCAGAAAGTAGGCATAGAGGGAACTTACCTCAACATGATAAAGGCCATATATGACAAACCCACAGCCAACATTGTCCTCAATGGTGAAAAACTGAAACCGTTTCCACTAAGATCAGGAACCAGACAAGGCTGCCCACTTTCACCACTATTATTCAACGTAGTTTTGGAAGTTTTAGCCACAGCAATCAGAGAAGAAAAAGAAATAAAAGGAATCCAAATCAGAAAAGAAGAAGTTAAGCTGTCACTCTTTGCAGATGACATGATACTATACATAGAGAATCCTAAAGACACTACCAGAAAACTACTAGAGCTAATCAATGAATTTGGTAAAGTAGCAGGATACAAAATTAATGCACAGAAGTCTCTTGCATTCCTATACACTAATGATGAAAAATCTGAAAATGAAATTAAGAAAACACTCCCGTTTACCACTGCAACAAAAAGAATAAAGTATCTAGGGCTTCCCTGGTGGCGCAGTGGTTGAGAGTCCGCCTGCCGATGCAGGGGACACGGGTTCGTGCCCCGGTCTGGGAAGATCCCACATGCTGCAGAGCGGCTGGGCCTGTGAGCCATGGCCGCTGAGCCTGCACGTCCGGAGCCTGTGCTCCGCAACGGGAGAGGCCACAACAGTGAGAGGCCCGCGTACCACAAAAAAAAAAAAAAAAAAGAATAAAGTACCTAGGAATAAACCTACCTAAGGAGACAAAAGACCTGTATGCAGAAAATTATAAGACACTGATGAAAGAAATTAAAGATGATACAGACAGATGGAGAGATATACCATGTTCTTGGATTGGAAGAATCAACATTGTGAAAATGACTATACTACCCAAAGCAATCTACAGATTCAGTGCAATCCCTATCACACTACCACTGGCATCTTTCACAGAGCTAGAACAAAAAATTTCACAATTTGTATGGACACACAAAAGACCCCGAATAGCCAAAGCAATCTTGAGAAAGAAAAACAGAGCTGGAGGAGTCAGTCTCCCAGACTTCAGACTATACTACAAAGCTACAGTAATCAAGACAGTATGGTACTGGCACAAAAACAGAAATATAGATCAATGGAACAGGATAGAAAGCCCAGAGATAAACCCACATACATATGGTCACCTTATCTTTGATAAAGGAGGCAAGAATATACAATGGATAAAAGACAGTCTCTTTCCTTTTATAGCCAGAAAGCTTCCACCTCCGGTTTGTCACCTCCTTTCTCATGTCCCATTCACTCCCTAACTCCTGCCATCTGGCTCCTGCCCTCACCTCTTGGCTGCTCCTGTTTGTGGTAAGGTAAACTAACGGCTCCTCTCTGTCTGGTAAAGTAGGCTCACCCTCTTTAACTGATCTACAGCCTTAAATGTGACTGACTTCTTCCCTTAAACTTTTCTCCTCTTTCTTTCTTTTTTTTTTCCCATAATGTCAACTTCTATTTGCCTCTTTACCTCTCTTAATAGTACTTCAGAATTTCCTTTGGAAGCGCTCTTTCCTCTGCCCACCTTTATGGTGTTGCTGCGGATGCTGACTTCAGCCTCTCTGTCCACGCTGCCTGGGTCATCTCATGTACACCCAAGACGTAAATTCTTTGAGAGCAGGGTCTGTGTTGGGTTTTTTTAAATCTTTTTTATCTTTCTGTGAACTAGTGCTTGACACATACTGGTTATAAATAATTGTTGAATAAATGAATGAATTTAGATAATATCATCCAAATGATGTCAGTGAGTGAAAAATAGCTCTGTAATTTCTACCTTTAAGAGATAACTGATCTCCGACAACAGATCTCATGTTGCTATATTTTTTTCAGTCTTTTCTCTATGTAGTGCTTCAATTTCTTACCATTTTAATTATTTGAAAATCTATTTATACTTTCAGGACCCTTACAACAAAGTCCAAAAGTAAGAAGTTTCCAGAACCACCAAACAATGAGGATGAAGATGAAGATGTCAGAGCTGAAAGGGTGAAGGTCAAAGAATTGCTGAGCTGCCAGCGCCACGAGGAGGTAACTCAGTCTCTCGTGCTGAGCCGCGTGCGGTGAGCAGTGAGCAGCCCCTCTGCACAGGGTTAGCCTCGAAAATTGTCCCCTTATATGAATCGATTGCCAGGAAGTTTGTCTTTGAAAAAATATGTTTGTCCACTTTCTTTTGAACAAGCCATTATTCCCGTCATAGATGGATAGTTATCTAGGCAGTATCCCTTATTAGCAAATATAGTTCTTACGACACGGCCATGAGCTGTGTACGGCCTGTCATTGAACGATGGATATCTGAGTTATAACTCTTTTTCAAATCCTATTTCCCTTATTAGAAGCCAGCCATTATGGTCAACAATTTGCATAAAGAATATGAAGACAAGAAAGATTTTCTTCCTACAAGAAAAATAAAGAAAGTGGCAAATAAATATGTCTCCTTCTGTGTGAAAAAAGGCTGGTATTTAATTATTTTTTCTTGAATAACTTTTCTGGAAGAGTAATTTTCATTCTTTAGTTTGATTTACATATGACAATTTTTCTTTTAATTCCTTTAGGAGAGATCTTGGGACTATTGGGTCCAAATGGTGCAGGCAAAAGTACGATTATTAATATTGTGGTTGGTGATATAGAACCAACTTCAGGCCAGGTATGGTATAATGGTGTGGGATATATTGAATATGATTTATATTTTTAATTAAAATAAATTTCTTAGTGACAAATGGGATTTTTATGCTCAAATTTCATGTTTTTAATATTAACTTTTTAGGATAGCTTAATCAAATTATGATCTTTTTGGTTATCTGTGAGAATAATGTACATAGTCAAATTTGCATGCACACATGCAGAACACACACATGTACAGTATTTCTGCTTTTATGCTGATTACAAGCATGGGTGATTTGTCCACTGACTTAATAGAAGCCCGTTGTATTAACTTCAGGAAATAGAGGAGCTAACCTTGACCTTGCCGTCAGCTAGCCTTCGATCACACCAGCCACGCTGGCTCATTCTTTGCTGGAAAATGCCGGGCACACTTCACTCTTCTTTTACCTTAGGTTTTCCTTATGTTGGCTATTCCTTACCCCACAGAAAACCAGATGAGCAAATTCACATGTTCCCTTGGCTCAGAAAACGCCTTTCCGTGGGGCCCCCTGATCCTCCTGGTTAAAACGGGCCTTGCCTTCCCACCCAACCCTGCATCCCCGGCCACCTTTCCTAGCCATGTCACTCATCTCTGACGCAGCCATGTGTGTCGCTTCTTCATCAGAAAAGGGTGAGAATCTGACTTGCTGTGACCCTGACTTTAGGAAGTCAGGAGTTTGGAAGGAGTTTGAATTAACCCACTTGCCACTTCCTTTACGATGTAAGTTAAGCAAAAATAGTCATTACACTTGGTTTATATTTCTGCAGGTATTTCTAAGAGACTATTCTTCAGACCCAGCTGGAGATGATGATTCCGTACAGTGTATGGGCTACTGTCCTCAGATAAACCCACTGTGGCCGGAGATTACATTACAGGAACATTTTGAAATTTATGGAGCTGTGAAAGGAATGAGTGCCAGTGACATGAAAGAGGTCATAATTCGGTAAAATAATTGTCTTTAGAGCCCTTTTGTTACCTGGAGAAAGGTTCACATGCCACGGCTTTAAAATTTCATAACAGGCATTTCCGTGGATCATAATTTTCATAGAAGAAGGTCATTAATTTTTCATATATTCTTTACCAAATTATGACAGCCATGAAAATGAAAAGGAAACATTTTTATTTATAAATACAGAATGAATGTACCTATAAATGTCATGAAACCTATTTTAAAGTGAACCTTTTAATCAAGATATTAATTTATTTAAAGTGAGCTTCAACAGAGTAATTGTTCTAGGGAAAAAACAGTGTCAGTGATCACTTTATATTTGTATTTATGTGCATCATGGTACACTCATTTTGTATTGTGTATTTTGCAGAATAACAAATGCACTTGATCTAAAAGAACATCTCCAGAAAACGGTAAAGAAACTACCTGCAGGAATCAAGCGAAAGGTACTTTTATTAAACGACAAGCGTGTGTACAGTCTGGTGCCTGGTAGACTTTCTTTTTTCTTTTCTTTTCTTCTTTCACATTCTATTTTTTTTTAACATCTGGATTGGAGTATAATTGCTTTACATTGTTGTGTTAGTTGCGGCTGTCTAACAAAGTGAATCAGCTATTCGTATATATATATATCCCCATATCCCCTCCCTCTTGCGTCTCCCTCCCACCTTCCCTATCCCACCCCTCTAGGTGGTCACAAAGCACCGAGCTGATCTCCCTGTGCTATGCGGCTGCTTCCCACTAGCTAGCTATTTTACATTTGGTAGTGTATATATGTCCATGCCACTCTCTCACTTTGTCCCAGCTTACCCTTCCCCCTCCCCTTGTCCTCAAGTCCATTGTCTACGTCTGCATCTTTATTCCTGTCCTGCGCCTACGTTCTTCAGAACATTTTTTTTTTTTTTTTGGATTCCATATATATGTGTTAGCATACGGTATTTGTTTTTCTTTCTGACTTACTTCACTCTGTATGACAGACTCTAGGTCCACCTGATAGAGTTTCTTATAGCCTCCCCGCGCTCCGTTTT
This sequence comes from Tursiops truncatus, assembly GCF_011762595.2. NCBI lineage: Eukaryota > Metazoa > Chordata > Mammalia > Artiodactyla > Delphinidae > Tursiops > Tursiops truncatus. The sequence continues at coordinate 56,222,002 of NC_047053.1, forward strand.
CTTTCCGTCCAGCTGTGTTTTGCTCTGAGTATGCTGGGGAACCCTCCCGTTACTCTGCTAGACGAGCCATCCACAGGTATGGACCCTAAAGCCAAACAGCACATGTGGTAAGTATGACGTCAGGGACGCTTGAGACCCATTGTGCTGTGGCATCATCACGGGTGGTTTTGTGTTAGTCACATACATGTATCGATTAAAAATCCTGCACAAAAGGAGAAATCGTAATTAAAAATTTCTCGAGATGCCCTTAAACTTTTTAAACCTGATCATATTTTTCATCAGCTGTTAACAGTATATTATGTGTGCCAGGACAAAAATGAGAGTACTGTTGTCTGAATAGTTTTTTAAAGGCTTTTTTTCCTGTATAAAGTAACATATGTAAGTAAACATCTCATAACAGTATTGTCCTAAATGTCCATTGGAACTCTTTCTAGGCACTCATCATTGTTTGCGCAACTCTTTGAGCCTAGGTTTCCATGTCTATAAAATGTGAGGTTTGGTTCAGACGCATGTTAAGTTTTCCCTATGACTCTGTGGCTATTTTTGTTACAACGTGAAAAGCCATCGGTTTCTGTAATCGGTTGGTTAGCATACTTTTAACCCATAGAAACGCTTGAAATCGCGAACTTTCTTTCCATTTGACAAGCTTTCAAAAATAAGGTAAAATGAGTTGGGACAGAAGAATCACAGTTGGGCAGAATATACTAATTATAGCAATGATATTTGATAAATTTAAATTAACCAAATAGTTGGATTTTTAAAACTCAGGTATTTTCATGAACTTTTCAGGTGCCACCTTCCCTTCTTTTCGTTTTATTTATATTTTGTAGGAGAGCAATTAGAGCTGCGTTTAAGAACAAAACGCGGGCAGCTATCCTGGCCACTCATTGCATGGAGGAGGTGGAGGCTGTCTGTGACCGAGTGGCTATCCTGGTGTCTGGGCAGCTAAGGTGGCTGTTTGCCGCGGAGGGGGGAGGCGCGCAGGGCGGAGCACGCGTCTGGATTTGGAACGCCGTCATTTCAGAAACTTATAATAATACACATTAGCTTAAATGTTAAAAAATGCTCCCTTGTTTTATCAGCTTTCTGTAGAATCACTTGGAAGTATGTTACTTTCTTCCAAAACTTGGCCAGCCACTCTGCGTTTGGAATTGGCTTAATTATTCAACAACTGAGAGTGTTATTTTCAGGCATGATATTTGCTATTTTTAAAAATTGGTAGGCATTGTATGGGATTGTAACCCAGCGTATAAAATAAATATACGAGTTCATACTCATATAGGTAAGCGATGGAGTAAGTAAATAAATGTGGGAGTAGAGACACATCTCTTTACAGAAAGATGCCAGATTGTGTAGTATCTCCCAAGTATCGCCTGGACTTAAAGCCAGTCTGTATTCTAAAGTATGGGAAGGGGTGGATAGTAACTTTACAGCAGAGAAATGGGACAAATACCACCCTAAGCAGGCAGGGCCACGTGGTCATCACATGCCCCCTGGGACGTGATGAGAAAGTACTTCAGCTCTGTGTTCTTTGCTCCAAAAACCCACACCTCAGTCTAATCATGAGAAAAACATCAGACTACCCCAAATTGAGGGACATCCTACAAAAACAGTTCTCAAAACTGTCCAAGTCATGACCAAGACCAAGAAGGATAGAATAAGAAAGTGTCCCCGAGCAGTGGAGACTGAGGAGGTGTGGCCACACAGCACAGTGGGATCCTGGGTGGACTCTGGGGCAGAAGGAGGACATTAGTGGAGAAACCGGTGAAGTCCAAGTAAAGGCAGTAAACTCAGTAATAATATACCAGCGTTGGTTTCTCAATTTTGACAAATGTGTCACGGTAATACAAGATGACAGTATTAGGGAAACTGAAGTTGGGGGAGGGGTATATGAAAACTCTGTATTATCTCTTATATTTTCACCTTTTATATAAATTGACAAGTATTCTAATGTGGGAATTTTATTTAAATCATTCTTAAGTGAGAAATTATCTTCAAAACTGTCAGGTTATCTTATATCTGTACTTCCTTTTAAAAATTACTACAGATGTATTGGGACAGTCCAACATCTAAAGAGTAAATTTGGAAAAGGATACTTTTTGGAAATCAAATTAAAGGACTGGATAGAAAACGTAGAAGTAGACCGTCTTCAAAGAGAAATTCAGCATATTTTCCCAAATGCAAGCCGTCAGGAAAGGTAAAGATTTAAAAAATTTAGTTACATTTCTTTGTACAGCAATAATCATAAAAATTGGTTATTGTATTAAGGATTAATGAAAAAATATAGTATAACCAATATTGGACTAATGTAGTTTGATGAATGGAGTTTTATGAAGCTGACTCATTTTTAATGTTAGATCTTTCAACATGTAATAGTATTTAAAGTTTTTAAAGTTCTTATCCGGGAGTAATGAGAGAGTTATTTTATTGTGCATGGAAATATTTTAAGATTTCAAATAATTTTTGTCTAAATAAGTATCAAAATAAGTTATTGGAGTTTTATTTTGAACTTTCAAAGCTTCAGAATGCATAGTAGTTATTTTGAATTTACCTGTATTTTATCTTTGCTTTCAGTTTTTCTTCTATTTTGGCTTATAAAATTCCTAAGGAAGATGTTCAATCCCTTTCACAATCTTTTTCTAAGCTGGAAGAAGGTAAGTAATATTTGAAAAACATTGTGAGGTAGCTTTCGAATTATTAAAGAATTTTATTAAAAAGTTTAGAAGTTGGGACTCAAGTTTACTGTAGAAACTATGGTAAGTAAGAAGATGACCTTTTACTAATTTAATCTAAGCTGTAGGTAAATACTCACACGCTAGGGATTTTGTAGATTAACTGTATTGTAGTGTAAACCTTTCACTCTGGACATTACCGTGGTTTTTCACGTTGCATCTCTGAGAAAGTTCATCTTAATTAGCCCTCACCAGTTCAGTCCAGAAGTGGGAGCACTGAATTTCGTGAATCCTTACTTCGTATTAGACCAGAGAGGTAGCAATGGTAGCAAGACACCAGTGGCAGGCAGAGAAGGGAGAGGAAAATTCATAGTGCAAGAGGGTAGGCATTCCTAAATCTAAACTTTAAAGAAGTTTATTGGATCTTGGCATTTAAGAAATAAATGTTAAGTGGGATAAAGATACCTCACCAGCAGAGAGAGGCAGTCTCCTGGGTGGGGCACGTATTCACATACAGGTTATTTTACGGCATTTGTAAACTACGAAACTTCCTGGTGCTTTCTTTTTAAAAAAAAAAAAAAAAGTGTTACTTCATTAAATATACGTTTTTTGGTTTATTGGCTGCGCCTCGCGGCTTGTGGGATCTTAGTTCCCCGACCAGGGATTGAACCCGTGCCCTCCACAGTGAGAGCACAGAGTCCTAACCACTGGACCACCAGGGAAGTCCCTCCTACTGTTTTCTTTATGATTAAAGAGAACATTTGAAGTAATTAGGGAGAATTAAAGGAATGAATAGAAAACCAGAAATTTGATATTGGGCCAGAATGCAAACGGACCTAAAATAAGTACAGAAAAGCATGTGGACACATGACCCATGAGATCCAGAACCTAGTGTAAGAAGTCCAGAGTGGACTGGACTGGGACTGGGGGATGGGAGAGACAGAGCAGGAGCGGAAGACACGCGAAAACAGGAGGAATGAGGGAGAAGAGGAAAGGAGGGGCAAGAGGGGCTGCTTGGAAAAGGAGAGTAAGGCAAGTCCGTCCTGTGAAATATGTTGCACTTAGGGCCGCAGAGAATTGGGCGGCTGGGAGAGAAAGGAAGCAGATAGAGGAAAGTGACCTGTGTTGGCAGCTTTAAATCGAAATGAGTTGATTATGGAGGTTAAAGCAACAACAACAACAAAACCAGATTGTTAGCCACTCAGTAGTTATTGCCATTTTATTACTTGAAAATATGAATAAGTGAAATATTATTTTTATATTTTAACAGCTAAACGTACTTTTGCCATTGAAGAATACAGCTTTTCTCAAGCGACATTGGAACAGGTACTATAAAGTTAAATTTTAAAAGTTCTTCTGTAGAAGAAAGTGTCCAGTATCTAATTGTTTAGGTATATATTGGACAGGGAAGGAGATTGTGAGCCAGAGACCAATCGCTATAGAATATTCCTAAACTTTGTAAATAACAACTTGAGCTTCTCCATCTGCTTATTTTGAATAGCTCAGTATTTTTTCTTCAGTTGGAAGAAAATGAGTCATGATGGGGGTATTTCATATTAGCACATCTGAAATTACATTGCTTAAATATTTATAAATATTTTTATGATGCTACTTTAATATATTAATCAAAAAATAAATAATCTATTAATCCTCTAAAGCAACATTCATCTTTTTGTGGGATTAGTGGAGATCATTCTGTTTAAATATATTACTGGCAGTATATCTCTTGATACTTGAACTGTTAATGTAATTAGGTATTGCCTTATGCTATTGCTGATTTAGTTAAAATTTTTGTAAGATAATTGCACAGCAGCATATTGTATTCATTAATTTATTTTCATTTAGGTTTTTATAGAACTCACTAAAGAACAAGAGGAAGAAGATAACACTTGTGGTACTTCGAACAGCACACTTTGGTGGGAAAGGACACAGGAAGACAGAGTAGTATTTTGAATTTGTGTTGCTCAGTCTGCTTACTGCATTTGTTTCTTTTTCACTTAATTTTAACTTTGGTTTAAACGTTTATTGCTTGAACGGTAATTGGAGAACCATGAAAGCACGTGGGATTTTCCTGACTTCGTTAATTGAAATGCTGTTGGTTGTGTGTTTTGCTTTTCTTCAAATAAAACTTGTGTATAATGCATTGAAACTGCACGTTTGTATCCGAAGTATACTGCACTGTAGTCTGTATGTGAAGTTGAACATGTACTTTTTCACTTTTCAGAAGCAGTGCTTGTGATTTTATGATTTGAAGAAATAGTGATAGAATCATCTTATTTTGAACAGTTATCTTTTAAGTTTATACCATCTTGTTACATAAGTATGTAATACCCCAATCTAAATAAAAAACAAATACATAAATAACACATAGAACAGAGACATAAAGCAAAAGTTTGCTTCTCCTTTTTAATTTCTAAAAGAAACTGAATGGAAGTTGGCGTCCTAAAAACCTGAACACTGGACACGTAGAGGTCTGCAGGAAGTGACATTCACTGGGTGGCATCATCAGCCAGAATAACTGGAAGGAGACCTCGTTCTGTTAGTGATTTTAGACACAAGTAACTCAGGTACGGTGCTCTCGTCACAGTTCTTTTGCTTACGGTAAAATTCAGAGGTGTTTCCATTATTGTGGAAGACTATGTGTAGAATCTTATTATGTAATAGTCTGATTCTTTGACTGCTTGTGGCTAGAATGACAGACATCTATAAAGCTACCAGAATTAAGCCATACCTCCACCCCTCGTGGAAGATAGAAATTTTTTTGTCATCTTCCTTCCAAAGGACACATTTTCTTTTATTCTAGAAATAAACTGTATTATTTGAATCTCTCTCTCCTTTATAGAGTTTTAACTGTATCACCGTGTAGATTTATTTAGTAACTCATCTCATATTCACTTTGGAACGTGGTGGAATGTAAATAAGCTTTTGGGCCTTAAAGTAAGGATAAGTAAACTATACATAATTCTCTTTAATAAGAAGCCAGAATTTCACTCTCTGACAGAGTTGAAGTAAGATTATGGTTAAGACAGTCTTAGAAATATTTCCTTGTAGAGCCCACGTGTGGACTATAGATATAATATAAATCCTACTAGTGGACATTATATTTCAACCAGATGAGTGAAAGTTATTAACCTTGTGAAAACAAATGTATTAGGGGTGAAGAGTCTGAAAGCACAGCAGCCACAGCAGAAGGATTTGGTACTGAGCTCCTGTAAAGATCCAAACCCTTTAGTGAAGCTATTAACTAACGTAGGTGAAACTCAAGTTTTTGCCGTCCCGTGTAATAAGACAGCTGTGCTTTTAGGCTCTAGCAGCTGATGTACAATAGTGTACCTTTCTCAGCCTCGGTACAAGGTACATGACTGATACCCTCCTCTGTTGCTTTGGCCACATTGCTAACAGTGCAGGTACGTTACGTGCCGTCTCAGAGGTCTGTCTTCTAACTAATCTAAATGAGCTGTTTTACACAGCCTCTGGTCGGATTCCACAGCCTGCAGCGAAGTTACCTCTCCTCGTAGGATTCAGTGGCCTAGTGCGTTTAATCTTTTATTATCAGGGCACTTGCCTCAGGATACCTACCTTTTGGTTCTTCACCTGAGAATCTCGCTTTTCCATCTTTAGTAAAAGTTGTAACTTTTACACTACAGTACTACACGATGAAGACAAGTAGGAAACCTTGGAAAGAAAATCTTTACCTTTGTAGATAAATTAGTAAATAGCACATTGTATTTTCTAAGCAAGTCATTGCTAACCAGTGCCGTAAAGAGATATCTTTTAGTGTCTGATATTCATGTAAATACCCAGGGTTTCTTTTTTTGGGGGGGGGGTTGTTTTTGTAGCTCTGCTGACCAATCATAGTCACGTTTCCTATCTATTAAGTTCATTCAGTTACTTCACTATTATTGTGCTCTTGTAAGCATTTTTTTAAAAAGACTTTTTTTTAAAGTTTTTACATACTTAGAGTGAATATATTTTGGTCATGAATTAAATTATTTTAATTTAATTAAAATTAAAATGTAGGAGTGTTCTGTTCCCATTTTTTCACAGTAAGAGAATTTTTTCTATTCAGAAGTATAATTTAACTACTACTTAGGAAAACAAGGGTAAGTGGGGTGGGAAGAAAAGGACACAGCAGGTCAAATATGAAATTTATCTTTATTGACAGTGTACAGTTCAAAATGTCTTAAATTATAATCTCAAAACGTTTTTTCTGTACCAGTACAAATAAATATAAATACATATATTAGGAAAAATTAGAAAAAGCCACATCACCTGCCTTATATTTTCCACCCACGATCAAATCTTAAAAGTGAACACCCGGACTTCACAGAGCGACTGTGGTTCGTGACTAATAATGCAAACATCTGTCTGCAGCGTCAGGAATGAGGCCTGAAAAACACAATGATGAGCGTCCTTTACATTTCTCTTTGTGAGCTCTTAATCTTTCTTCCAGTTTGTTCTCAGTAAAAGGCCGTGGGTTTTCTTTAAAGCCTTTTTTTCCTTTAAATTGGCCCAAACTATCTAAAACCAATATTTTTATCATTAAAATGTTTTTAGAGTAATTTTATTCAACAGACATCTTAGTGATCAAGTTTCAAGCAATGGGTTCTTTGGATAGGACAATAACTATCCCCTTTGGCCATGTAAGATCTTACAGTCTAGTAGAAAGAGGTTAGATACTTATGTACTTTAATATAATATGACAGATGCTTTGCTAGTGGTAGTAACGCTATTTTATTGGGGCACAATTCTGTTTAGGGTAAGTGTTGTCATGCTTTTATTGTTCTGTTGGTCACACAACATTTTCTCCTAAATGTGCTCTGAATTTGAGGAAAAATCATGCTGTATTTTTATGTAACATAAATACACATTAATTTTTTTTAGTAGAAATGCTTACCCCTCATGTATTTTTAATATTCCTAACATTGATTTTTCATTTTCTTTCCTGAAAGAACATGTTACATAAAATGAAAGAATCTATTCTCAGGTGAATAATTTTTATATCATCTATTCTTATAAGGTAAAAGTTTACTTATTTTTCATTCATAATGTGTTATATGTAAGTAATTATGCTGCCATTTAAGAAAAATAAATATGATTATGTTATTAGTAATAAGCTTTAAGAACTGAAAACTTAAGACAACCCTTCATTTTGTATGAAATGGATTCTTTGTTATTTAGCGTCAATAAACGAATAATGAGTGTCTCATATTAAAAATGAAGAAAAAACCTGGCACTAGAATTGTTAGTAATTTATTTTTAGTATCTGTGGGGTTTTTACAAGAATGTTCAAGGGGGAACATTGACAGTTACTTGTGTTTAAATTCATATTCATATTTTAATCTTAAACTAGATATGCTTTAGATCTTTGTATCTCAAATCTATTTTGTGAAAATATAAAGCAATCATTTTTACTTACATTTTATTACATTTAACAAATTAAATTTTTCCCAAATATTTAATACATATTTATCATTTTCCTTAGAATGTTTGAATAAATTGATTCTCTTAACACTTAGGTAAGATTTTAAATTTAACGAACCAATTTTTCTCAAGTACCTAAAGCAGCTCTTGCAAATCTAATTCATCAGATTAAGCAAATTAATAATTTTAAGCACCTTAAAAATAGCATACTCAAAACTACATGATTAGAAAGCTTGCTACCACACTTGCATAAATACAGAATTCCAAAAAAAATCAGTAATTTAAAGTAATATTTTTTATTGGAATATAATTGCTTTACAATGTTGTGTTAGTTTCTGCTGTACAACCATATGAATCAGCTATATGTATACATATATCCCCTCCCTCTGGGACCTCTCTCCCCCCTCCCCCCTTCCCACCCATCTAGGTCATCACAGAGCACCAAGCTGAGCCCCCTGTGCTCTACAGCAGGTTCCCACTAGCTATCTGTTTTACACATGGTGGTGTATATATGTCAATCCCAATCTCCCAATTCATCCCATGTCTACACACAGACCTTCCCAGGGTCACAACAGTTGCCAATAAAAGGGCCATCTCAGGTCACCGAAGTTCACCTCTTGATAACTTGAGACTAAGAGGTGGGTGATGCTGGTGAGGTTGCCCAGGTAAAGACTGGAACTGCTCAAGGGCGTAATTACAGTAAATGCTAACATAAGCATAAAACCCGCATCTACCCTCAAAGAGTCAGCTGGCAACTGTTCAGGTGACTGCTTTTTTATGAGCTTCTAGCTGTGACTTAACAGTTTCAGGTTTTTGCAATCCAGTGCTTTTTCCTAAGACAGGATATCACTTAAGTTTTATTGTCAGGTTGCATCTAAATTCGTGGTAATAGGATTTTCCAAGTTCTGTGTTGTAACTATAGTGTAACCTCCTTAGTTGAAGACTGGCTAAATGAATCCCTCACTTGGGTTGCAATTTTATTTCCCTTTTATTTGTAATTCTTCTATGTCTCATTAACCACAATACTGTAGTCATTTTATTAACAGTGTGATATCATTATTGTTCTGCATCACATTATCTAATTCTTATTGTAGGAAAAGGTATTGAATGCTAATTCTCTTGTTTATGTATTGGCTCGTAATTTCTTTGGCCACATTATACTGTACACATTATTAAGTAATTATTATGTAATTGATACTTGTTTTCCATTGACTACATCCAAACACGTCAAAAGTATGTGAAATCAAGTCTGTGACTGAATGAGATCAAAAGTGTTCTCGGTCCAGCTTTATAAATTGATAAACCTTTAATTCTAATGTCAACTATATTCCTTAATTTTTAAAGGCATTTTTGCTTTAATTTTTTTTGTTTATAAATTTATTTATTTTTGGCTGTGTTGGGTCTCCGTTGCTGTGCACAGGCTTTCTGTAGTTGCGGCGAGCGGGGGCTACTGTTTGTTGCAGTGCGCGGGCTTCTCATTGCAGTGGCTTCTCTTGTTGCAGAGCACGGGCTCTAGGTGCACGGGCTTCAGTAGTCGTGGCACGTAGGCTCAGTAGTTGTGGCTCCTGGGCTCTGGAGCGCAGGCTCAGTAGTTGTGGTGCATGGGCTTAGTTGCTCCACGGCATGTGGGATCTTCCCGGACCAGGGCTCAAACCTGTGTCCCCTGCATCGGCAGACAGATTCTTAACCACTGCGCCACCAGGGAAGTCCCTGCTTTAATTTTTAATGAATAGACAATATACACAACATGATTCAAAATTTAAAAGTAAAAAGTAAAGACTAAAAAAGTAAGACATCCTTGCTCTTCTGCTCTTTAAGGAAAGAATAAATCTTCCTACAAACTAAAAAATGGAAGTTCTGGTCTTCAAATATATGCAAGTCTAGGTTTTATCTGGCTGGTTAAAGAAATACAACTTTAAAAGGGTGGTTGTGACCACTAAGTATGCATGCTTCAGAATTTACCTTCCCCAAACCAAGGCATGAGGTAGTCCTTGAGAACTGTGACGGTGCCCAAAATCTTTAAGGTTTAAACGAAGATTGCTTTTCCTGTATCATTCGTGTGTTCACAAATATTTTATTGCATGCCTCTTTTGAATCAGCACTTAAAAACACTGGGGATACGTAGCTGAAATAAAAAAATCTCTGCCCTCACTGAACTTTCAATATAGCAGAATGAGACAAACTACTAAAAAATATGTATGTGTATAATGCATTAGATGCTGAGAAAAGAAGATAAGGAATGTTGGAGTGGAGTGGATGTTGCAGGTGAGTGATGGTAACACCACACTGAGACGGCGAGCTGGGGAGTGAGCACTGTAGACAGAGGGACGGCAAGTGCCAAGGCGCCGAGGCAGAGTGTGTGGCTTGTTTGAGAGCAACAGGACTTGTGAGGCTTGAGTGGACCGATCAAGCTGGGGGCACTAGTAAAAGATGGGCTCAGAGAGAGACCCCAGGGGCTGTGATGGACATTGTGTGGACTTCGTGTGCGACCAGAAGCCATGGGAGGGCTTTGAGTAGAGGAGGGACGTCATCTGATATATTTGAACAGGAGCAACTTAGCTGCTGTGTTGAACGTAAAAGGGATGCAGTGGTGGGGAGGGGAAAGGGGAGAAAGAAAGACCTGGTAGGAGGCAACTGCATCTGATTAGGCAAGAGGTTAAGATGAGTTGAATCAGGAAGTGGTGAGAAATGGTTGGATTCTCAACGTTTTGAAGGTAGAGCTAGGATGGCGCAGTGGGAAAGAGAGTCACCGGCCCCAAGTTTTCTTTTGTCTGAGTTACTGGAAGGGTGGAATTGTCCTCAGTTATTATCTCTTTGACCTCATCTTCTATTAACGTCAGATGGGATGAAGAGCATGAAAGTTCAGGTTTAAGGATGTGGGGGAAAGATTGGGAATAAGTTTTCAAGTTTGAGATGCTCATTAGACGTCCGAGTGGAGAGGTCCAGTAGGTAAAGGAAATGAACATCTGAAGCAGTGTTGGTTTCGGCACCGGCTCCTAAGCTGAGAATCACAGTGGCGTAAAAAGTGCAGAATGTCTTAGCAGTAGTAAAATGGATAACGTTCAGGTACGACGCCGGAAGTCAAGGATCCCATCCAGAGAAAGGCAATTCTGAGAACACATTTGAGACCCAGTGTTCTCATGTCTGCAATGTTCTGGGCTTTCTGTCTGCAGTCCCTGAATTTATGATCAGAATAGACACACTTGGGAGTTGGCATAACCTGCTTTGTCAGATGTCCCCTCGGGAGAAAATATCCCTCTTTGAGAACACCGATTTAATGCATAGATTTGAGTTGAAAATAGATTCATTCACCCAAAGGTTTCCGTGGAAAAGTTATCTTTAACACATTTCTGTGGTTTTTGCACACACAGGTAGTGTTCCATATTCTGCTCAAGGGCGGTGGTTCTGGTTCTGGTCCACTCGGATTGAGGTAGAAGACACATCTCTTAAATTCTGATTTTTAAAATATAGATGTTGTATCAGAGTTCGATAGAATCCGTCTGCAAACTTATTCTGAAGGTCTTTGTGTACATATTGGAAGGCTTCTCTTAGTGCTGTTTTGAGTTCATCTTGGATTATCTTTTGGTTATTTTGTGACCTATCTTCTTCTTACATGTCAAGTTATTTTTCTGCTCCTCTTAAGCCCTTTCTTAATGAGGTTCCCAATTGGGGACTGTTCGTTTGGGGGCGGGGGTCACTATTTAGAAGCCTTCATTATGAATATTAGAAATGTGTGCCCGAGAAAACATAACCATCTATACAGAGCCACACGTCTGTGTATCTTGAAGTTCAAGGTAAGAACCTTAAAAAAGTCCTACTGGCTCTATTTTGACTTACAGTCATTTAAATCAACACATATATTGTTACTGCAAGATGCAAACCCCAGGATCTTGTCTTGGGCTTCCTGGATATTCTCGTGCAGTAGGAGATACAAGGCCTATCCAGCAGACTACTGAGCAAATAAAATTGAGGACTGAATTGTATTAAAAAGCCACTGCAAGTTTCTCGGTCATTTTAGTGTAATTGAAAGTCAAAAGAAATTAGAATAACAGCTTACAGTTTAAATTCAAAGCTGGAGGAGAATGAATCTCACACTGGAAATGTGGCAATGCCAGGGAGTTTTTTATTCAAAAACATTTTATCTCAGACTTCATAATTAAGGTCCAGTCTCCCCCACCACCACCACCACCACCGCAGAGATGGTTAGACGCACAGTTTACAATCCTGCCAGATGTGAACGCAACACAGTACAGGCTGCAAGTGCCTCGTGAAGACACAGCAAAATGGGAAGCCTCTGGCCACCAGATGGCAGCAGAGGGCTGTGCTGCAGGGGCCCCGTCCCCATCCAGAAAGGGGTGGATGGAGGCAGCGCAAGCCGTGGCCCAAGAGCCCAAGCTGGAGCCAGCAAGTCAGCCTGGGAAGCCGGAGCCTAAACCCCACGGAGCAGAAGGGTCATCCTTGTGCTAGTTCATTTGGGAAATAGGAGACAGCAAGGTTCAGAATGTCAGAACAAAGAACACGTGATGAGCGAGACAGAGAAGTCCCTGCAGGACAGCCAGAGGTTAGAAAGGACCGGAGCTGTGTGCAGCAAGCGCTTGAGCCTGGGCTTTAAACCATCAGTGTTAAATGTCTCCTTTGGTCCCTTTAAGGAGCCACAAAAAGTAAACCTTTCAGGGACTCTCGAAAAGACAGGCAAGGAATCCTGTTATCTCTCATCCCGAAAGTCGATGTTATTGGCAGCCGGGATGATGGGGAGACGGATGGGCAGAGACGGGACCACAAAACCTCCAGGAAACAGGTTCTCCGGGAGCCACTGGCAATAAAGATATAATCACAGTCTGAGTTTTACTGCTCCCCCTAATAGGAAGACTAGTGATACCCACACATGTGAGAAAACTCAGTTTATCTTCTTCCCGTATCAATAAGGACTTAAGAATGTCCATGATCATGTTCAGGCGGGAGAAAGCATCAAGATGAGTCAAAAGTGTCATTTTATTGGGCTATTTTAAAAGCAGACTCGATGTATAACAACTAAGATTTAGAAAGAGTGATTGCTGACATTTATCGAGGACTCACTCTGTGCAGGGCATTGTTCCACTGTTCTATGCACTTCTGTAGGCTCGTGCTTCCCTGCCAGACGCATCAGAATCAGCTGGGGATTTGTTAGACATGTGAATGCTCAGATCCTCCCCAGATCTACGGGATCAGAGACCCCAGGAGTGGGATCCAGCCATCTGTGTTTTAACAAACCGTCCTGGTGATTCTGATGCGGCTCAAGTCTGAGAACCACTGGTGTTGACTATCACCTTTAATCCTTACCTCAACCCCGAGAAAGAAGGACGTTTATTTTCACCTTCCACTTTACAGCTGGAAACTGAGGCCAGAGAAGTGAAGTGATTTACCCAGTGACCCTGAGTTCCTAAGTGGCTGAGCTGGGATTTGAACCCAGGCAGTGTAACATCAGGGCTTATATTCTCCATCCCTTCCTGCCATAAAGTGACACTTAGCCCTGTCATGGCATCTGGCTTCTGTCTTGCGATACTTGCAGAATACTGAATTCACTAGTGGGAGCCCCATGCGTGACAGGCAGACCTCTCAGGGGTGTTCACGCGCTCCCACACACAGGTGGGGTGCACGTCGCCAAAGGTGGCCAGTGGTGGCTGAAGTCCCACCATGTGTCTTGTCTTCCTGCCAAGTCAGCTGAGGATAATCAGTCAGCAGTGGTGGGTTGTGAAATGCACAGTAAAACGAGAGTCAGCATTAGCTACAGCGGCGATTTTCAGGCTTGAATGTATCCAAATTGCCTGCTTCGAGAAGATCCTGATTCAGGTGAAACCAGAGGGATCTGGACAAAAGTTGTCAAAGGCCTGAAGAAGGAAACCGTTCTCTGGAGGTTTTAGCAACTTCCCCTGGGAGGCTCCTGAAAATTAATTCTACCTGACTTAGATGCCATTCGCTCACTTCAATAAGCCACATTTGTGAAGAATCCGTAATCAGAAGATTCTTTTACCAAGTTAAAGAAATCTTAGATCGCTCTGAGGTGTTGGAGTGCCTGGGGCCGCCCAGGCTGGACTGAAATTCAGTCACAAGCTTTGTAGTGGGTCAGTCTGTCAATGATTAAATTCATTTTCTTTTGTTCTTAAATTGCTACATTGGGCCAGACACTAGCTTAGGAGCTGGGGAAACGGAGGCTAACCATACAGAGTCTTGACTTTACAGGGCTTAGAGTGTTTGGGGGAGTTACACAGAAGTAACTGGTGTATTCCTTATCCATTTTTGCATAATAAATCATCCCCAAATGTAGCATCTTAAAACAATGTACATCAATCAACTCACAGTTTCTCTAGGTCAGAAATCTGAGCGTAGCTTAGCTGTGTGCTTTTAAAATTAATGAGCAAACGGAGAAGAAAAGGCAATTTGGAGGAAGCGGAGACTATAGAAGGAAATACCAACTACGAAAGATACAATTGATACAGCACCGTGAAGAGAAACAGGATATTATAAAAGAGTCAGAGGGTGAGACTTCATCAGGAACAATCGGCTTTGTCCCAGGAATTCAACTTCAGAGAATCGTGAGAATTGCTAGAAAACAGAAATCGTAAAACAATCTATGCAGATTAACGTTTGGTTTAGAAAATTCCGAAGTTTTCCAATCAGAATAAACAGAGCTCCGCAGAGCTCAAAACTAACGTGCAAAATGAACCCTGCTCCTCCAGGCCAGCAACAATTAATTAGAAAATGTTAAAAAATAGATCCTATCGCGTTTGTAACAGAAACTCTGTGCTACGTAGAAACGCATCTTGCAAAAGACACGGAAGACTTTGAGGGCAAGACATGTGACTTTTCTTGAAAGATGTAAAAGTGACCCAAATACACGAGTTTCATCACGTTGCGGGGAGGGTGGGATTCACGGTGATGCAGAAGTGAATTCTCTTAAACGTCAGCTGTGAGGGCCAACAGCCGCTAGGGTGTGTGGGGGGGGAAGGTCACGGGGAGGACGTGACCTCTGGTTGACCCGCGAGCCGCCCCGCCCCTCCCCCACCCTAGAGGGTGCCTTCTGCCCGCGGGCCCCACCCGGCGGGACTCCCAAGCGTGCGGCCCTGCGAGCGAACAGAACGCGTGGTGTGTCGTTGAGGCCGTGAGGACGCGACTGAGGCCCCTGCCCAGGCCTGGAAGACTCTGGCAGCAGAGGCCCTGCCCCTTGCCCCTTCGCCGCCCCGCGCGTGCCTGCCCCGCGCTCTGGTGATTCTCGAATATTCCAGACCCTCGACCAGCAAAAGGTTACGACTCCCCCCAGAGGCTCAGCGGCTGGCTTTCTACTGAGATTGGGCCTCTGACTCGGGGGAGGACGGATGGGCCGATCGTCTCTGGACGTTTCCGTGAAGCCAAGACGGAGGGTGCTGAGCTGCCCCTCCCCTGGGGGCTTGGGTTTGCAGGGGAGACGGTAGGTGCACCTGCCGGGAGCAAAGGGTCAGACCTCGGACCCAGGACCCAGAGGGAGGAAGAAGGCTAAGGAGACGATTGAGAAAAGAGAGCTGGGAAAGGGGGCCTCCTGCACAGTTGGTGGGGATGCAGACGGGTGCAGCCGCTGTGGACACCAGCGTGGAGGCCCTTAGAAACTAAAGACAGAGCCGCCGTGTGATGGCGCAGTGCCACTCCCGGGCGTACCTCTGGAGAAGACTCTAATTCGAAAAGATGCGCGCACCCCAGTGTTCATGGCGAGCGGTCCTGTTCGCAGTAGCCAAGACGTGGAAGCCGCCTGAGTGTCCATCGACAGAGGACTGGATCAAGAAGGTGTGCATACATGCGGCGGAATACTGCTCAGCCGTAAAGAAAAATGAAATATTGCCATTTGTAGCAACGTGGGTGGACCTAGAGAATATATACTTAGGGCAGTAAGTCAGTGAAAGACAAATGTTATATGATGTCACCTACATGTGGAATCTAAAAATTAACACAAATGAATCTATATACAAAACAGAAACAGACTCACAGGCGTAGAAAACAAACATGATTACCGAAGGGAGAAGGCGGGGGGAGAGGGATAAATTAGGAGTATGAGCTGTTGGTTTGTTTGTTTGGATGAGTGGTTTGTGGGCTCTTAGTTCCCCAACCAGGATGGAACCCAGGCCCTCGGCAGTGAAAGTACCAAGTCCCAGCCACTGGGCCGCGAGGGAACTCCCAGCAGTACGGGATTAACAGATACACATTACTATTTGTAAACTAGATAAGCAACAAGAATTTACTGTAGAGCACAGGGAACTATATTCATAATCTTGTAATAACCTATAATGGAAAAGAATCAGAAAAAAATATATATATAAAATGGAATCACTTTGCTGTACATCTGAAACTGACACAATATTGTAAACCAACTATACTTCAACTAAAAAAAGAAATATAAAAAAGTTAGATATCTGAGACATGTACTGAGGGGGGCTGGGTTAACGTCACGTAGCATGGTCATGCGTAAATCCAAGTTTGGAGGATGTAAGCATTGCGACCTGTAGCAGTGCTGCACCGTCATCAATGCACAGAGGCCTGGAACAGGAAAGGTTGGCTCCTGTTATAAACGTGGAACAGAGGCCTGTGGACTTTTTGTCACCTGTCCAAGGTACATAGCTGGTGAGTGACAGCTAGGAATGTAGGCCTCAGACTCCTAACCCTGTAACCGCTTCACTGCACCATATTGGAGATTACAATCCTTAAAGTTACAGAAGTAGAAAAATTATCCTTTCAGTTTAGTTACTAAGAAAGTGTGTGTGTATTACGATATCATTTTAGTTGTTTTTTCCACCCATTAAAATAAATGTTGTCAATAATGTCTGGGATTGGAGCTAGGTTAAATATTTGGTGTTTTCCTGTTCATGGACTTTTACTTCAAGCAACGAGTGGGAAAACAAGAAGAGAAATGTGACTCGCAACAGGGAGGCAGTGCAATTAAAGTCAAAGAAAACATTTATTTCCATATTCTTTTTTTTTTTTTTTTGCGGTACGCGGGCCTCTCACTGTTGTGGTCTCTCCCGTTGCGCAGCACAGGCTCCAGACGTGCAGGCTCAGCGGCCATGGCTCACGGGGCCAGCCGCTCCGTGGCATGTGGGATCTTCCCAGACCGGGGCACGAACCCGTGTCCCCTGCATCGGCAGGCGGACTCTCAACCACTGAGCCACCAGGGAAGCCCTAGCTCCATATTCTTAATGGACATGGCGATCACCTGAATAGTCTCTGAGTGCTTCACCCTCTCTCCTTCACTTTCATGAGTGGTTATTAACTTGTGTACACATCCCAAGAAATGTATAGATTACAGTTAAAATCGTGTAAGCAGATTTTCAGGGTTGATAAACAGGGGTTATTTAAATTCTGAGAACGTCCAGCATTTGTAGGTAAAAAAAAAATATTCTGCCCATCTAGTCTAAACTCTTAAGCTATTTAAATGAATGTTAGATATCGTTTTTCTTAGCATAATTTTCACAGTGGTAGTTAAGCGTGAGTGGGTTTGGAGTCCAGACACTGCTCTGGACTCACGTATTGGCTCTGCCTCTATTTGAGCATCTGCAAATTACTTCGACTTTCAGTCTTGCATTTTGAATCTGTGAACTGTGTACAAATATAGTACCAACTTCACAGCTTTGCTTTGAGGGTAAATAAAATAATTCATTTTAAACCCTTAGCATACCTTCTGGCACATAGGAATCAGCCAGTACAAAGAACCACTTCACTGAAGTGCAGTGAAGTCTTCGGTAAAGTTTTCTCGTGTAAATTACTGTGATTTCTGAGATCCTCACTTTCTTTCTCTGTTCAACGTCCTTTCCTCTGAATCTGCTCTTTCTTGTCGTGGCTGTTGAATTTTTAATCATTCACAGTTAATATAGACTTACTCAGAACTGGGGGTTTTGTTTCTCCCTTTTTGAATCTGATCACTTTTTTGCATATGCCAGAAAGGTAGAGTAATAAACAAACACCACGTGACACACACTTAGGGACCAAGCCACAGCTGCACCCTTCCTGTGGCACAATTGGACTAGAAGAAAGACCTGGGAAGCAAACAACTTACCAAGTAAAGAATGTGTTTGGCAGGCTTGTTACACACAGACCGTGGCCTGTTTTCAGAAGCCAAACTGAATGAAAACAGCTTTAAAAGAGGCAAGCATTTGTGAAAAAGTCCTTGAAGGATTCTTAACTGTTCTTCTAGACAAAAAGAAACCAGTGAATCAAAGGTGCTTCTCAGGTCCTCACTCCTATTTTCCTGACAGTAAGTCAAACTTGTTGTTTTTACCTTTTACTCTGTATAAGGTAATTAAGGCGCAAAAGACACAGCCAGTGCCAGGCATCTTGACTGACATTGTTAAATTATCAGATTGTTCTGATACTTCTCAGTTATTCTGTATTTTATATTGTAGACCTAATGAGTGATTTAATTTTTTAAACTCAGTAAAATCGTATTTTAGCATGAGAGTAAAATGGAAGAGAGACTCAGAAGTGTGTGTAAATATAATTAACATTGTTGAGTGCCAGATTTACACTTCTCAGGTTGGCCGTCTGAGAATTTGCAGAGTTTAACTTCTTGGGAATGGGTTTGCGTTAGGACAAGTTGCTTCTCCCTGTGGGTTCTTTTTCATGAAGATGGGTGTTTTTCCTTAGACACTTTCTCACGTTAGAATTTAGAGATGATTTTGGTATTTGGTAGCTTTAGCTTTTTATCAAAAAAAAAAAAAAGGAAATCCAGCAAGTTTTCTAAACATTGTAATTTGCATATAACATCAACATTTATTCGAATGCGTTTAAGTCACCAGAGCTGTGATACCAAATGATCATCTCCAGAATTTTAAATTGAAAACACAGAAGGATTCCCTGTTACCCATCATGATTCTACGCGTATCGTATACTCCAATCATACTAGCTAACCAATGTTTCTGGTTTTCATCTGTATGTATCTGACATACTTACTTCTTAAAGGGAGACCCATGAGTTTAAAGAGGAGAAATGAGTTCTTTGGGATTCTAAGGATGACTGTAAAGTGATTCAGCTTTCCTTTACTTCTGTTATAACTTTAAAAAAAAAAACTAAGTCAAGGGCAAAGTCTGTTTTGGATTCTAAACATTACTAACATCTTATTCTCTGATTTACTTTATTTATTTATTTAGAAGTTTTTACTGGAGTATAGCTGCTTTACGATGTTGTGTTAGTTATTTACTCTAGGTTGTTGTAATGTCAAGATGTGGCAGAAAACTTTACTTTTGAGACAAGACACACCCTAGCCCTCATCTAGCTCATAACCAAAGCCTGGAGAGAAAGGCCCACAGGCAGGATATTTTACATTCATTAATATTTTATACTCTTTAAAAACTAGTGAATGTGTGTTACTGTAATGTCAAATAAGGCATTCATCGAGGGCATCCGGGAGTATGTTTTCAAAGTGTTCAGAAGCTATTTTGGGTAACTGGATTTATTTTTTATTTTTAGTTTTTGCTCTTTTTCTTGCCCGGTTGTTGCTGTGTGATATTTACTGTCTCTTCTCTTGATGAACAGGACAAAATGATTAAAAAAGAGAGGCACGTGTGTCAACAAACTCAGGCCCTTCTGTCTAAGAATTTTCTTAAAAAATGGAGAATGAAAAAAGAGAGCTTATTGGTATGGTTCACAATATATATTTTACCATATTTAGTGAATGAAAATCCATCATTTCATAGTATGCCATTTTTATTGCTTTTTGATGTTCACGCATTCTATGGGCTAGTTGATTTGGGGTTGTAAACATAATATTTTGCAAATGTTGCAGAATAGGATAATATTTATGTCAAAAGGTAAAATTAACTAATGGGCTCATATGTCAGTTCCTGAAAAACAAAGTAAGTAACATTTTATTGAATAGAGCTAGCCATTCTCCAAATAAGTAATCCACTTGAATCTGTGGAGTGATTCAGACTTACCCTGGGCAAACTTCAGTAGTAGGAAAAAAAGAAATTTAAAAAAGCCAGGCAAAATGAAATAGATTTTAATGGTTGGATCATAGCACTCGACTGGGGACGTTTTGATAAGATTCTGTTAATTGGTGGGGCTGGGGGAAAAAATTATGAGCAACAGTAGAGAACTTTGGGGGGATCTGTTTTGAAGACTATACTTTTACACACATAAGAGTGGTTTCAGGATCCAGATCACTGACTGTCAGCATCTCTGTGCTCTCTTTAGTTTCTAGTATAAGGACGTGCACATCAGCACAAAGAGGTTTGCTGTATGTTCCCATGAGGTCTATCTGGGGCCACCTTGGCCACAAAGAGGCTGTGTTCTGTTGAAAAAGAGCCAATAACATTTCTTTTTTCTATTAAAAAAAATTTTTTATTTAAAAAAAATTTTTTTTTAATTTTATACTGAAGTATAGTTGATTTACAATGTTGTGTCAGTTTCAAGTGTACAGCAAAGTGATTCAGTTATACGTAGACATATATTTATTCTTTTTCAAATTCTTTTCCCATTTAGGTTGCCAATAACATTTGGATGGGAGCTAGCAGAGTTCACGCCATCCTTAGCTCCTAAAGCAATTCACTTCTAATATTTTAGTGGCTGTGTTGATAAAGGGTACACTTACAGGGATCACCCAACGTAACCTTTAAAAAAACTTATTAATAATGTTTAAAATCTCAAAATGCAGAAATGCTAGTCCAATGAACTCACATCCTATCCTGTTCACCCACCTGCTAACATCCTGCCATGTTGGCTTCCTCTCCCCATCTCCCCTCAACTCCCCTCTTAAACTATATGACACTGGACTGCTAAAGCCTTCAGCTGGCATCTATGAAAATTAAGGGCATATTCTCCTTCATGACCGCTAGTACACTTTATAAAGTTAGCAGTAATTGCATAGCATCATCGAATTCCGTGTCCAAATTCAGTTTCCTAAAATTGCCCCCAAACGTCTCTTAAAGTTGGTTTGTTCAAGCGAGGCACCAACCAGACCCAAGCTGTTCTCTTGTTGAATACCCACGTTCTGTATTTACCTGATCGCTTCTGCATTCTGTGATTTAACTCATTCCTTTCCCATCTACGTTTCTTTTTTATTTATTTTTTATTAAAGCAATTTTTTAAATTGAAGTATAGTTGATTTACAACCACCTACATTTCTTGCAAACAGAATTTAGATCAAAAACTTGGATTTTGGCTTCAGGTTAAACCCTTTGGACAAGAATATCTCCTATGGGATGCTATGTAATTATATTACATCAATATGAGGGCATACAATCAGCAGTGGTTCTACTATTAGGGGAGCTGTATTTCTAGATTAAGATCAACAGACATTTTTGATATTATCTCAAAGTTGTATGTTTTTTGAAATGGTGTTTTCTTTAAAGGATAGACAGTAACTGGGAAAGGAAGAAAGTTGGAGGGTGAAATGACGCCACGCTCAGTGACAATACTTTCTGTCTTAAAATGTGTTTGACTGTTTCTTACTGCTCTGGACCACATGATAACTTGGCTCATTTTTCTTCTTTCATGTGCTGGAGGAGTGGACCACGGTGCTGCTTCTGGGGCTCTCTTTGTGCTTCTTTTCGGTGCTCTTCAAAGCTACTCATTTTCATGCACAGCCTCTTCAAGTCCTGGGATGCGTGGATAAGTTTAATGCCTTTGATCTGGTGGTGGTGGCCTACATGGAGCCTAATGGATAAGATGGCTTTGGCTTCGTTTATGAAAGGCGTGTTGTTCAGTGACCCGCGTTTCACTATCATGCAACGTATTCATGTTTAAACTGAAGTTTGTTTTGCAAATTGAGTTTATTTACCCAGCCTGTGGGTTAGTGGTTTTCAACTGGCTGCAGGATCCTCATTTCATACGTGGTGGAGGGGTTGCTGTGGACCTACAAGTAAGGGTGCCTCTCGAAGGGAAATAGATTTAACGGGGGGCTTTTTAAAGAGCACCCACACCTTCCACCCTCTCGTCCTGGAAATCTGTGGTGTTGTGAGTCATTATTATTGTGCGTATGTTGCATGCCCCGAAAAGTAAGGTTGGAGCAGGAAAACAAGGTTGGACCCTATGCTAGATGACTGCACACTTTACCCCTGGCCACTCTGCCCCGTTCTTTTTTTCTTCATTGCAGCTTCCGGAACCCTGACTTCGGCACGCCTCGCTTACCCACGCTGGTTACGGGCTCTCCTGCCCAGTGTGGATTCTGCCCAGACCTGGCGCTCCGTGCATTCTCCGTGTGGTCCCTGATCTCATCTCTTTGTAACTCCGGAAGCATTTACACGAGCCTCGGGGACTAGTCTCTGCTGCACGCAGCAAGCCATCTGTGCTTCCAGCCCCCAGTCTCAGGGCTCATCGGACTCTCTCCTTTTCTTATAGAAACACCCAATGCCAGCTACCAGGCCAGCCCGGCCTGGTCACAGCGCCTCTTTCACCGTCTCGGTCTGTATCCTTCTAACTCTTGCTGTTCTGACCTTGACAGGATTTGTATAACCTCTAGAGAAAAATCAGTGAAATTTGCATTGGCCTCATAAAAGTTCCACGGCCTTTTACTCTATGTTGGGAAGGCTGAGTAGTTTTGAAAGATGCAGCCGCCCTATGAAAATGAGTATCTGTTTCTTCTTCACGTAGACATCACCCTGCATGGAATTTAAACACTGTGCTAAAAGGAATAAAAGTGTTAGGACATAAAACATGCAAATATAAAAAAGTACTAAAGAGGAGGCCATAAATTGGACTTCGTAAAGTATTAGCGGACTTATTAACCACCTGTTGGGCGGATTGCTTCTGCAGATTGTAAACTCATTCATTATAAATGTTGTGTGAGCTTAATTCTTAAGTTAGTGTCCTTGACTCCAAAAACTCTCTGTGGGTTCTAACTTTACTTCTGATTTTTGTACTCTGGTTCTTTGCATGCAATTTATTTCTACTGGCATACTATTTTCACATGAGAGAAATCAGTTTCTAATCTTGGCAGGGAAAAACCCCACCAAATTCTCAAGTATTTTTATTGGTTATTTAAAATACTTTTTCTTTCTAATTTTAAAATTATTTTAATTACCAAAGTAATAGCCAGCCTAAAAAAGTTAAGCAATATAAACTTGTATGAAGCAAACGATGAGAGCTTTTGCCCTCGTCCTAGCCACCATTTCCTTCCCTATAAATTTGTGTGTATCTTTTCTGGATAGTAGGCACACGAGCATACACATGGTCACATATATAGACGTATATTACTCTATGCACATAGGCACACAAACTCAGTAAACTATTTACTTAAATGGGGATTACGATTACGCTAAAAAATATGCTGCCAGTTGGTTTTTTAAAAACAATACAGTTGACCCTTGAACAACAGGGGGTTTAGGGGAGCCCACCCTCCAGGAAGTCGAAAATCCAAGCAATTTATAGTCGGCCCCCTGTATCTGTGTTTCCTCAGCATCTGAGGTTCCTCCACCCACCTTTCTGCCTCCTCAGATTCAACCGATTCCTGGGTAGTGTAGTAATGCAGTTACTTTTGGAAAAAATGCACATATAAGGGGACCCGTGCAGTTGAAACCTCCACTGTTGAGGGTCAATGGTGTATCACTCACATCTTCTCACGTATTCACACTGAACTTAAAACGATAGGAAAGACTTTCAGCCCTTAACTTAGAGGCACCTCTTTGGGGTAGTATATAACACCAATAATTTTATGGGAACCCTAAACAGTTGCAACTTGGTTTTGTGTCCTCTAGTAATAAGTTTATATGATTAATTATATTTTTTTACACATGGCAGGAAGAACAATCGTTGGGACTCCTGATGAAGAAACCATGGACATAGTACTTGCAAAAAACTACTCGGAAATGGTGGGAATTGTGTTTAATGATCCTCATATTGGCTGAAGTTTAGCTGGGGACATAGAATCCCAGTCATGAGAGAACACTTTGAATACTCAGGTAACTACATGAGAATTGATTCCAATCTTTTTTGCTACTTCATCGAATCCCCTATTGGGAATGACTGATAGAAAAATTAATAAAATCAAGAAAGGAAGTAATACACTTTTTGCTCCTGAACTTAATGGTAAGTTTTTGTTACAGAATGAGTCTCACTACCGTGGCAAGCATTTAATAATATTCTTCTTTCTTCCAGTTTTGCAGAGTGCTTTAGAAATGCTCTAGATTGTGTAACCATGGATTTGGAGCAGACATTTGGATGTTTCACTTCAGAGCCAAAGTTAGTGTTTTAATTCCATTAATTGATTCCAGTGCATAATGATGGGAATGTTTTTCTTCCTCTTTAAAGAACATTGTTGGGCTATGCGTGATGAAATTTTTTGTTCCTTGACAACATACTGGCAAAGAGGGTTTGTGGCTTTTCAAACCACAATTAATGCTGCAAGTATAGAAGTAACTGCCTATTTTAAATCTTCTGTATCCTTTCCCTCCTCTTCCACCCTCTACCCCTACACTCTTAGGAGATGATGCTTTGCCTCTCATTCTCAGAAGAAATAGAACCTGTAGAATGGGAACACTCCCCAACTTTCCAACACAAACCCTGACAAACTATGGCCGTACTCCTCTCTACACCCACCCTTTTCCTCAGTTCAAAGGCTGGAAACATTATCCCTTTAACACTATCAGGAAAGTTGCACAACGGATTTTCCCTTCTGTGTCATCTTTCTTCAACTTCCCCCTTTCAACTAGATACTTCTCTTCAGTATTTAAAATGAACGGTTTCTTCCCTTATTACCAAAACCTTCTCTCATCCATGTTTCCTCCTCAAGCAAATACTCTCCTTCCCTGTAACATCTCCACTTCTTGGAAGGATTGCCTTCACTTAAGGCTCGACTCAACTCATTATAATTTCTATTCCCACCACACGACCAAAATGAATTTTTCTGAGGTCAGTAACAGCTCTCATGTCAATCAACAATTTTCCTTCCTTGTCTTACTTGATCTCTTAACTTAAACATCAGCATTCACCTGGCTTTCTTTCACTTTTCTAGCCATTCCTTCTCAGTCTTCTTGCAATCTTAGCCATCATTACACTCCCACCTCGTTCAGTCTGTAGTTCCACAAGGTTCTATCCAACGCATATTTCTCCACCCTATATACTTTCTCTACACAGTGTCATCCATTTACATAAATTTAATTACAGTTTACATGCTGGTAACTCCAAGAACCCTGCTTCAACTTGTCGACCAGCAGACTTTTCCTGTAAAGGACCAGATAGCAAATATTCTAGGCTCTGGGGGCCAGACGGTCTCTGTTGCAAATACTCAGCTCTGCTGTTGTAATGTGAAAGCAGCCATAAACCAATGTGCGTGACTGGTTCCAATAAAACTTTATTTGCAAACACGGGTGGCGGACGAGGTTTGTTCTACTGTAGTCCCAAGTAGCTGTTTACTTTGATGCCCCATAAGCAATTCAAACCAGTATGTTCCAAACTGAATGTGGGTGTTTTTCTCTAAATGTGACTGAGTCTTTAAAATTTTTTTCTCTATCTCAGTGAATGCCAAAGCCATGCACTTAACTGGGGAATTATCAGAGATCACTTCCTCTGCTTCACCCATCACATCCCGTCTCTCATCCAGCCCTGTTAATTCTAAGCTCAAATCTCCGTACTTCTCTTCAGCTCTGCCACCAGCACTTGTCCAAGACATTAGCATCTCTTGCCTGAACTGTGAGAGTGGTTTATTCCTCCAGCCTCATCTATCTATCTATCTAACACATCATATTTAAAAAAATTTTTTAAACATTTAAAATTAATTTTTTATTGGAGTATAGTTACTTTACAATGTTGTGTTACTTTCTGCTATACAGCAAAGTGAATCAGTTATATGTATACATATATTCCCTCTTTTGTGGATTTCCTTCCCATTTAGGGAAGCACTGAGCACTGAGTAGAGTTCCCTGTGCTATACAGTAGGTTCTCGTTAGTTATCTATTTTATATATAGTAGTGGATATATGTCAGTCCCAAGCTCCCAATTTGTCCCACCTCTCCTTCCCCCCTTGGTAACCATAAGTTTGTTCTCTACATCTGTGACTCTATTTCTGCTTTGCAAATAAGTTCATCTGTACCATTTTTCTAGATTCCACATGTAAGCAATATTATATGATATTTGTTTTTCTCTTTCTGACTTACTTCACTGTGTATGACTATCTCTAGGTCCATCCACATCTCTGCAAATGTCACCATTTCATTCCTTTTTATGAATCTCACCATATTTTTAAAAAGCTGATAGAAATATGTAAATGCTTCTATATGAAAATGGAAAGAAACAAAATGTGGTTTTCTTGTGTATTTCTTCTACAGTTAACATAATGCATTTGTTTGTTAACAACCCAATTTAGGTCACAACAAATCGTTCTGTGATGGAAGAGTTGACATCAGTTATTGGAATAAACATGAGGACACCCCCTTTCATTTCTAAGGAAGAAACTACAGATGAATGGTTTATTTTTATTTGTGTCGTTTATTTCTCCCCTTTTGTATACATCATTAAACATTACAAAGGAATGAAAAAATTTAAGATGACAGTGACGGGTCTCCCAGAGTCGGCCTTCTGGTAAGTTACCTGTGTATTACACATTAATACATGGGGAAACTCATTAGGTTATAAAGAAATGAGATGCATTCACGAGTTGTTTTTGCATGTGTTCAATTTAATGACCTCACTTGTTTACGATTTTATTTTTTTTCTAAATTAATTTATTTGTTTATTTTGGCTGCACTGCGTGGCACGTGGGATCTTAGATCCCTGACCAGGGATCGAACCTGTGCCCCCTGCAGTGGAGGCCTGGAGTCGAAACCACCGGACTGCTGGGGAAGCCCCCTGTATTAGATTTTAATAGCAGTAGAAAATAAGTAAGGATTGTGCTTATGTTTCCCTGAGTTGAAGAAAAAAAAAATGTGATGCATGTATCAGTTAGCAGCATAAAGTTTTCCTGATACAGAACTGTCCAAGGTAGCAGGGTTTGCGCTGGCTAGAGATTTTTAAAATTCAGTTAATATTGCATTAGTTACTGGGGAGGGTGTTTGCATAAATATGCTCTTTACCCCTCTTTCTCTTCAAAGACAAGAAATAGAGATTTTAAAAATAAGCAATATTGGGGCTTCCCTGGTGGCGCAGTGGTTGAGAGTCCGCCTGCCGAGGCAGGGGACGCGGGTTCGTGGCCCGGTCCGGGAAGATCCCACGTGCCGCGGAGCGGCCGGGCCCGTGAGCCATGGCCGCTGAGCCTGTGCGTCCAGAGCCTGTGCTCCGCAACAGGAGAGGCCACAACAGTGAGAGGCCCGCGTACCGCAAAAAAAAAATTCCCTGAATGTACATAAACTTCAAGATAAGTTATCCCATCACCTAAAAGTATTCCTTCCAATGGAACAATAATTATTGCCACCATTTTCTAAATTATTTTTATTGAAGTATAGTTGGTTTACAATGTTGTGCTAATTTCTGCTGTACAGCAAAGTGACTCAGTTAGACACATATGTACATTATTTTTAAAGATTCTTTCCCATTATGGTTTATCCCAGGAGATTGGACGTAGTTCCCTGTGTTATATAGTAGGAACTTGTTCTCCATTCTAAATGTAATAGTTTGCATCTACCGACCCCAAACTCCCAGTCCATCCCTCTCCCTCCCGCCTCCCCCTTGGCAACTACAAGTCTGTTCTCTCTGTCTGTGGGTCTGTTTCTGTTTCATAGATAAGTTCATTTGTGTCATATTTTAAAGCATATTTTATTTTACTTATTATTTTTAAATTTTATTTATTTATTTTTATTTTTAGCCGTGTCAGGTCTTAGTTGTGACACACGGGCTCTTCATTGCAGCGCACGGGCTTCTCTC
The DNA here is from genome assembly GCF_011762595.2 of Tursiops truncatus. Taxonomy (NCBI): domain Eukaryota; kingdom Metazoa; phylum Chordata; class Mammalia; order Artiodactyla; family Delphinidae; genus Tursiops; species Tursiops truncatus. Next base: position 56,249,886 of record NC_047053.1, read on the forward strand.
TAGTTGTGGCGTGCAGGCTCAGTAGGTGCGGCGTGCGGGCTTAGTCGCTCGTGGCATATGGGATCTTAGTTCCCAGACCAGGGATCGAACCTGTGTCCCCTGCATTGGAAGGCGGATTCTCTACCACTGGACCACCAGGGAAGTCCCTGTGTCATATTTTAGATTCCACATATAAGTGATATCAAATGGTATTTGCCTTTCTCTGAGTTACTTCACTTAGTATGATAATCTCTAGGTCCATTCATGTTGCTGCAGATGGCATTATTTCATTCTTGTTACGGCTGAGTAATATGCCATTGTATGTATGTGCCACACCCCCTTTATCCAGTCCTCTGTCAGTGGACATTTAGGTTGCTTCCATGTCTTGACTGCCATCATTTTTAAATTATTTCAGGCAATCAATTAAATAAGCATCATAAGTAAAGGATACCTTAGGTGGTGATAAGTATGAAGAGAAAACAGGAGGCAGAGAAAGGGGGATTGAGAATGAGGAGTGAAGAGAGGGTGAATCGCCCTTTTAAATAGAGTGGTTAGAGCACCAAGTGAGATCTGGGCCAAGACTTGAAGATGGTGAGGAAATTAACCGCAAGCAGGACTCTTCCAGGCAGGAGAAGCAAGAGTGGGGGAAGGATGTTGTCATGGGACCATGCCGGGCATATGCAAGGAACAAAAGACACAGCTGGGGGGCTGCAATGGACGGAGCAATGGAGAGAAGCAGGAGCCATGGTCAGGGACGATGCAGGAGGAGGGGTGGCTGTAAGGGCTTAGACTTGGGCTTGGAGAGGGGAGGGGTGGAGAGTCACAGGAGAGTTTGAGCCCTAACTCAAGCTAGCACATGTTTTGAAAGGGACCCTCTCACTGTGGTGTGAGCAGTAAACTGTAAGTCTCAAGGGTGGAAAACTGGACTCCTTTGATACCCGAGCAAAAATAGTTTGAAACAGACAGTAACCAGAGACTCGGAAATTGCCTGATATCGATGGGAGAGAAGAAAAGTATTCCCCACCCTATTCCCCGGCAAATTCTATCTTTATAGTCAACCTGTGGCAACATATGGACATGTACTGACCTCATCATCCTACTCTGACCTCCCCACCTTGAGCCAGATGAGCGCCCTTGAGAACTTCTTGCCTGTATGCCAGGGTCCAGGCAACTTATAAAATCTATAAAGTGTTCCTACATCCAGACGACCTCTCCAAGCTCTGCCTTCCACTCTTGACTTTGGACTCTGTCTTTTATTTCTCAGCTGCATTTCCCTTCTCATCCTTGTCCTTTGGGATCAATGACCAAGTTGGACTACCTGCCCCGCTTTCTATTTTGGTTTCTTCATAAGATACCCTGTTCCCTTCCCTTTCAACACACATACCGTGAGCCATCACAAACAACACTTTGCTCCCTGGCAACAAACAAAGGTAGGTATTTGGGTGAAAGGGACGTGGATTTATTTGGAGTAGGAATAATAATGAAACTAAGATTCTCTTTCCCAATGTGCTGGTAGTAGACCAAGGAAAGCCAGAGGGATTCCTGGAGCAGAGGAGGATATCTGAAGCCCATAAACTGAGAGGGTGGGTTCCCAAAACTTGGGAACAACATATTACTCTCTCAAATTTTCTCCTGGGTCCCGGAAAAATGGTCGGTGAGGCGGAGTGCCCTAAGAGATGGAACTCCATCATCAGAAATCAAGTCAACGGAGAGCACCGTTAAGGCTAGGAATATGGAAATGTGGAAGAGAGACAACATCTTCCAATGTTCTATAGCAGCAGCCCAAGTAAATGTTAAATTCTGCGTTCCTGTGTTTGGGACTTATCGTATTTTCCAGATATGGATGCAAAATATGAATATACCCTCTGAGTCAGAGCAAAAGAAATTTCTGTGTGTTAACAGCTTCTAAACATGGCAGGATTTTAACCGAGTTCTTATACTGGCCAGTCTTGGTTCCTGATTCGAAGAAGTAATTAACCTTAATGCTAGGTATTGATGCTAGGAAGTCAATTACCCCTACATGTACCATTAGTACAAGAAGTCTCAGGGCTGACAGCTTTACTTCACTTCCTGCCTCTGTAGCTAGTAGCTATTCCTCCCTAGTAAAGAGAGAATGAAAAGAAAGGTGCCTCTGACTCCATGCTGTTATTTATACCAACAAAAAAATTTCCTTTGAAACTTTCTTTAGAACACTGTGAAATGTCTGCAACTTTCCCAGAAAGCACATGAGATTCTGTTACCAATTTTTTCAAAACCGAAAACAATTTAACAAGAAAAATCCCTCAAAGCATCATTAAGATGTCATTTCAGGTCATTAATAAAAGGCTGTTCTTTTCCCAGCTTGCATTACGTTTTGGAACTGATGGAGCACCTGTCTGTATTTTTTCCTTTTATTTGCCAAGCTGAATTTTCAAAGGATGCCACCTTCTGGTTTGAGTTGTTAAATATCCGTGGACTTCCACTTTGGGATGCTTCTAGAAGTTTACTATGCATTGTCCCTGCACTAATAGAGAAATGTTTGCTTTCTACTTCCCGCCATCTGGGTGGCATCAAATGTCTCAAATCTTCTGAGAACCTGACCCAAGCTTCTTGACGAGCGCGCGCGGGAAATGCGTTCCTACAGGGTGAGCATTGCAGAAGTGTAATGCTTGCAGATTTGAAGGCGCTTTTAAGCGTCAACATTATGTCCTACAAATACCGTTAGTCTCCACACCAGGGACACTGTGCTGCCCTGTAGTGCTGTTTCCTCTCAAAGGAACGAAGAGTCCACACACCGTGTATTTTCCAGCTCTCGTACATATTCAAAATGGCATCAACCCTGGAATCCGAAGCTTATTCCAACACAATATACTGTAATTTCTCTTATTTATTTGAGTCACTAAATCATTTATCATGTCAAATTTTCTTTTGCAGCTTTTTTTAATTGAAGTACAGTTGATTCACAATGTTGTGTTCATTTCTGCTGTACAGCAAAGTGATTCAGTTATACATGTATTTATACATTCTTTTTAAAATATTTTCTTCCATTACGGTTTATCACAGGATACTGAATATAGTTCTCTGTGCTCTACAGTAGGACCTTGGTGTTTATCCATTCCGCGTATAATAGCTCACATCTGCTAACCCAGCCTTCCACTCCATCCCTCCCCCAACCCCTCCTCCGTATCACGTCAAGTTTTAAAGTCCTGTCTTACTCTTCTGAGGGCAATGTACACTTAAATCCAAACGAAAGTGTGCCAGACCCACCCTGACAAAATAGTTTTATGTCAGAGTGACCCTCCTGATGACATAACCGTTACAAAACTTGAGGGAAATTATTCAAAAGCAATGGAGAACAACCCAAGCATGCAAAACCTGGATAGAATATAATCCTTAAAAAAAGGGACACACGCTAGGCAAGCTCCATTATGTACCCAGCTTTTCTCCTAAGGGGAATTTCCAGTACTTACCAATTCCGGGAATAGAGCCTAAGTGGAAGGTAGCAGTCATACTGAATTCAGGAGACAGAGCCCAGAGTTCATGGCTTTCATAGCGGCTGGAAATTAATCCTAGAAAGGAGGGAACCACAAAATGTGAGCCCCAAGTTCTACACACACGTTTCCCTGGAATATTAATAGTTGGTGTATACCTGAACCGCTTCAGTGTAGGCTGGAACTCCAAGAAATCTAGTGGAAGGGAGCAGAAGGGGGTGAAATTGCTCACAGAGATTTCAGAAGCTGCCTTATACTTGCAAAGTCTGCCAAGTTAGAGGGCTTTTCTGTTGAAAAACAGAAAGGCAAAACTTAAGTAGACAAGCCCTTACACAGCTCATGGTCAAGGGGGCACTGCTGGGTCTCTGCTGCCAAAAAAAACTTAACCCATCTGGAAGGAAAACCAGAGCCCCTATAACTTATCATTCAGCCAATGATAAAAAGGGAGTCAGTTGACTATCAGCTAAGAAAGACAGCCAACAAGAGAACTGGAACCTCAAGAGTTTCAGATACTGAAGTTGGCAGGTGAGGACCTTAATGTCCACCCTGAACTGAAAAAGAAAAGAAAGAATAGACAAGCAAGAGGAATGGATAAAGAAGATGTGGTGTATATGTAATGGAATATTACTCAGCCATAAAAAAGAATGCCATAATGCCATCTGAAGCAACATGGCTGGACCTAGAGATTGTCATACTGAGTGAAGTAAGTCAGAGAAAGACAAATATCATATGATACCACTTATATGCAGAAACCAAAAAAAAAATTGTACAAATGAACTTATTTACAAAACAGAAATAGAGTCACAGATGTAGAAAACAAACTTACGGGGATTTCCCTCGTGGTGCAGTGGTTAAGGCTCCGCACTCCCAATGCAGGTGGCCTGGGCTCGATCCCTGGTCAGGGAACTAGATCCCGCATGCTGCAACTAAATAAATAAATAAATATTAAAAGGAAAACAATCTTATGGTTACCGGGGGGAAGGGGGGAGGGGTAAATTGGGAGATTGGGATTGACATATACACACTACTATATATAAAATAGATAACTAATAACGACCTACCGTATAGCACAGAGAATTCTACTCAGTACTCTGTAATGACCTATATGGGAAAAGAATCTAAAAAAGAGGGGCTATATATATATGTATAACTGATTCACTGTGCTGTACAGCAGAAACTAACACAACATTGTAAATCAACTCTACTCCAATAAAAATTAGAAAAAAGAACAGATAAACAAATAGCAATTTATATAGAGAACTAGAATTTTTTGATCAAATGAATATTTTATAAATAAAAATATAATATCTGAAATTAGTAACTCATTGCATAGGCTTGTGAAAGGAAAATCAAAACAGAGTCTGTATTGCAAAAAGAGCTCTCTGAACGGAGCCCGGAGGCTCTGGAGGTAGTGAGACTCATGCATGTCTCAGCCCAGATGGAATCTGAATTATGACCATTTATTGTCTTAACGTAGGACCCAGAACATCTGCATAATGTTCCAGAAACTCAAGATACTTATTGGACCCTTACCCTAAATAACTCATGGTCGCCTGTCCCTTAAGGATAAATATTTCCTTTCTTGTGTCAGAGTCGATCACAATTCTCACCAGACAGTTTTAAATGCATTGTGACTTTTACCTTTATAAGCCACTTTGTCTTTCCTGAAATCCTCTTTCAGTTTTACCTGAGTCTGTGTCTCTCGAATTGCAATTCCTAAGACCCTAAATAAAGTTCTTTGTTCTTTGCAACCTTGATACTGATTATTATTCAGCAGGCTTAACAACAGATGAGACATAGCAGAAAACAGGATTAGTAAACTCACAGACGAGTCATCAGAAAATATCCAAACTAAAGCACAAAGAGAAAAAAAGAAAGGAAAGCTGGGACAGAGCACAAGAAATACGTGTGATGTAGTCAAAAGGTTTAACATACATGCAGTTGGAATTCCCAGAAGGCAAGGACAGACTGAATGGGGCAGAAGCTGTATCAGAAAAAAGACAAGCAGAGAACTTTCCCCAACTGATGAAAGTATCAAACTACATTTCCAAGACCCTCCGGAAGCAAAAGCAGCATAAATATGATGTAAACACATCTACGTAGTGATAGACATTTAAATGAAGTTCTACTTTTTATTATGACAAAAATAGCTGTTACGAACATTCTCTTACACATATTTCTGCACAAACAGGAGTAATTTGTTTGTGGAGGAGAGAATGATTAATAAATGGTACAGGAAAAATGGAAAGCGTTCCATTTCAAAGATTTGGGGGAAAGGAAATATTGATCTTTACCTCACATGTTTCAGAAATGAAAGCCCTAAATTGATTACAAACCTATCCACAAAAACCCCACGAATTATTAAAATATTTAGGAGAAAACCTAACATTTTGATCATGTTCCAGACAGAGCTCCACCACCACCTTCCACCTTAAAGTCACACTGGCCTTAAAGTCTCTGGCACATTTCGAGCCCTAGAAAATGTCACACGGGGAGTGGGAAACCTACCTCTGGCGGGGGTCACTCCAGGGAAGCTGACAGAGTGGGTGATCAACCAGCCAGGACTGCCCCAAACCGGATGTTCCCAGGACTTAGGACGTCACGTTTTGAAAGTGGAAAAGTCCCAGGCACACAGGACAAATCTGTCCTGACGCAGTCAACGGGGAGTGTCCCAGTGTCCCAGGGTCCCATTTCCGGTCATTCTCTCATCCTTGTCAAACATATTTCCACCTTTGAATATGAATTCTGCTAGTCATTTACCCTTTCCTTCCGCAAGCGTTAAAATCCTCCGACCCGAACACAGGACTGAACTAGGATTCTGACTGAGATGGGTGGGGATGAGTGTCTCTACTTAACCAGCTGCTGTGTAGACCTCATTCCGTCAAGTGTGGACGAAGCATCTCTTGCCAACGTTGTTGGCCCTCGTTGCTGTCTGAGAGGCAGCTTTTGAAAAGCTGGCTGTCGACCTGCGTTCCAGAGGGCCGACCCCATGGTTCAGTTCCCTCACATAAGAGGCATAACTTTCCATCTCAATTCTGCCATGAGCAGTGCAGCCTGCAGCCTCGAGCTGCCGGTAAGCCCTCCTCCTGAAGGCAAGCTTTTGGGAGCCAAGATGGCGCCGGCCCAGCTTCCTTCCTTGGTGCCCCCGCACATGACCCACAGAAACAGCATATTTGACACAAAAGGGATGCGAGTGCAGCTGCCCCCCATCGCTCGTCTTTACTAAAGATTCTCTCTTGAGGACCCTCTTTCATTCTCGGCTTTAATGCGGGGAGGGGACAAGAGAAGCTCCTCTCCACAAACCCTACATTTCTCACCTGGCCGATGACAGCATCCTTCCTCGTCTCCTTGAGAGAGGGGGTTCAGTGGTAGGGCTGGTTCTGCTGTCTATTTGGATTCTTGGGGGCAGTTTAGGGTATTTATGGGTTCACTTTTTTTTTTTTTTTCGGTACGCGGGCCTCTCACTGCCGTGGCCCCTCCCGTTGCGGAGCACAGGTTCCGGACGCGCAGGCTCAGCGGCCATGGCTCACGTGCCCAGCCGCTCCGCGGCATGCGGGATCCTCCCGGACCGGGGCACGAACCCGTGTCCTCTGCATCGGTAGGCGGACTCTCAACAACTGTGCCACCAGGGAAGCCCGCTGTTCTATTCTTTGAAGTCTTACTGAGGAGGGTGAGTCATTGCACATTTTGCAAATAAGGAAACGAAAGGTCAAAGAGGGAAAGTCGTTAGCTCATGAGTGCGTGAGCTTGAGATGAAGAGACGGCTGGCTGGCTCCAAGGTCTGGGATCCTTCGACTGTGTGTTTTGAAAAAATAAAGGGGAGGGAAGGAGGGAAGGAAGGAAGGGAGGGAGGGAGGGAGGGAGGAAAGGAGGGAAGGAAGGAGGGAAGGAAGGAAAGGAAAAGAAAGAAAAGAAAAGAAAAAGCAAAGTCTATATGCCTGCGTATTTTGCCCTGGCTTGGATGATATAAGAATCCCAAAAGAACGTGGACTGGGCAAGGACCGTCACCCGCTGGCCACACGCACTCTGCGGGAGGTGGTGGTAGATCTCCATCCCCGGGCAGGGCTGTGGAGGTCTCTGCCTCACGCACTGACATTCATGGCCCAGGACGCATGAGAGCCATGAGACGGGTACCAGTGTCCCCTCTAGACACCTGGACAACCTTCCAAACACGGAGACGAAGCTTAACCCAGCCTAGCCTGCCTGCTCAGTCCTTCAGACGACTTTTAAGTTCCACAGGACCGTGCTCACAAGCCGAGGTGGCCTTCACCTTCTCCAGCTTCTGTCCGGCTTGGTCTCCTGCCATCCGGGCACAGGCAGCTGCTGAATGTTGGCAGGGACCTCTGCGCTTTTCCAGGGTGCCGCAGGGGAGCAGACGCGGGGCTGGGTCATCACCCGAGTCCTGCACAGATGAAGCTCAGCTGGTAGACAGTTCATGGCTTATTGGAACAATTCCTTTTCTGTAGTTGTTTGATTGGTAAATACTTAATGGGGTTTCTGGTCACCAGTATTTGCTTACACAAGGCCAAACATCGTCCTTTGTCAAGGGCAGAATAAAAGAAGAGAGCACTTTATAAACGAGAGAGTAAGTTGAATACCTAAGGAATTAGTGCTTAAGAGGTCAGGCCCTCACTTCAGACTCCCTGGCCCGCTCATTTCCTCCCTGGGCAATTGGGTCAAGTTCCCGTGGCGGCCCAGCCTCAGTTTCCTTGTGAGTCACAGATGATGAGTCCCTGCCTTCTAACTCAGTCACAGTGATTCAGTGAGATAAGGGCCAGAAAGCCTGTTGGTAAGCATGTATTTGGCCCCCAGTGAGCACTCAGTAAACGTCTCCAGAAGCCACCTTCACTACCCACTGGAAGAACAATTCATGGCAATTCAGACAATTGAAGCTTTTACCCTGGAAACATCATTAGCACGGACATACCGCAAAGACGTCACTGCTCACCAGCTGCCTCGGATGTATTTTTTCGTTGTCAGGTGCTTTTAATTCGTTTTGATTTCATTGAATAAATCTATTAGAGTTAAATGGAGGAAAACAGAGTCCGAAAAAGGGAGGAAAGCATTTCAAGCTGTATTTCATCAGGTGGACGAGTTATAAACATTAAACTTGGCTGCATGTGTCTTGAGAGCAGTGAATTGTAGCACAGGATCTAAAATTCCAAAGCATAAAAGAAACTTATATGAAGATAACCTGACGACCTGTGACTGATGTATTAAAAAAAATGATAGTTGGGGTCAAAGATCTAATCTGATCTGCATAGAACAGATCTTGGGCTTTGTTTTTCAGACAGGCTGGAAAGGGGATTTGGGCACTACAAGTGCTCCAGGGGGAACGAAATGCTGGTTGGTAAAACGGAAATTCAGATTCGCTTCCTCTCGGTGATAGTCCGGGTGTCTGTTTACATTTTTATCTATGAGCGTCCTATTTCTAAATAATGTGCTCCATGCTCAGAGCACGCTTCTTCTTCAGTAACCTCACCTGTTGGAAGAGGGTGAGGGGGTGAATGTGCATTTTAGCCCAAAGTGCTACTGTGTTGATCCTCCACTGGAGAAGACTGGAACTGTTATTCCTGCTGCTTTACGCCCCAAGTGGCAGGGGCGACCTCTCGCCTCCATGTTGGCATCCAGGACCAGAGGCTGTCTTACAGTACCTCGAATAAAGATAACGAATAACTTGAAAAAGAAGAGATACGTGTATATGTATAACTGAATCACTTTGCTGTACACCTGAAACTTACACGACACTATAAATCAACTACAGTCCAATATAAAATTTTAAAATTATTAAAAGAGATAACGAACACTTATTCCACAGCGGTGGTTTCCTGAAGCTGCAATTCTGAGTCTTCTACCAGGAACCCAGAACTGTAATCAGAATAAATCCCACTCCGATGTTTGTTGTCTTTCAACCCCTTGCAGTGAACAAACAAGTGAGTGGGATAAATAGGGTGGAAAAAAGTCTCCGCGCCAAACGGACAAGTTCTCAGAGTGACAGGGGCTTCCTTTGCTTTATCTGAAAAACATCTCTGGCCCCTCATTCTATCGCATCCTCTCCATCCAGTGTTTCAAGCCAGTGTGCTCACGGGCTGCTCACGAGAGGCTGGCCGCAGGTGTCCTGGACGCTGTCCTGCGGCGATACGTTTGCTCGAGTGCCACTGGACACTGGCACACAAGGCCACACAAACACAGCCTCGGCTTTCTCCCCACCAAGGGAACAAGCCGTCCCTTCTCAGAGGAGGTTTCATCCTTAGGACCGGCATTGGGTGACAGACGGGCAGTCTTCATTACATGGAAACCCAACTCCTGTCACCCCGACGGGTGACACAACATTCCATTCCAGACTGTCGACATGGGCCGGGACAATCCACACTTGTTTCATACGAAACACAGTGACTCCAAGCAACAAATAACCCCTGAACCTAATTCAAAGGATCTGTCTGTGTGGGACTTTTTGGCCCAAACCTCAGGGTCAAGGGGGTTTCACATTTTAAATGTTCTCCAATGGCAATTCTTTTGCCAAGAGAGATGAAGGGAGCCTGTCACAATTATTGATCCTAATTCAACCTTTGGACACTTAATAGTCATCAAATCTAAAAGGGGAGAGATGGTTCCAAAAAGGAGGCACCTCGTGAAAGCACTACAGAACCTGGCTTTTCATTAGGGGATGAAAAAAAAAAAAAAGTGTATCCATTGCCCAGTAGGAATAAAAACTCTCCACGCTTCTCATTTTAATCTTTGAATCACCTTTGTGGAGAGCGTGGAATTTTTAGCATATCAGGGGGTCTGGTTTGTCTCATATATTTGAGTCTATGGCATACAGGGAAAAAAAGAGAGACACTCTGTAAAGGAAATTGAACCTCCCTGAAACGGGCCCTGAACTGACCCTGTCATCACATTATCCATTTTCAGACCCAGAACTCAATGTTGCAAGATCCCTGGAAGCAAAATTCCATTAACCAAGTGCTGTTACAGCCAAATTCTCCTTCTGCCTAAAAGCTGTCTCCACCTTAGTCAATGCCCCCCGCCAAAGGGACATAATCTGAAGCCTCAGAACTTTATATAGAAGAGCTATATGGTCATTTAAGAGTCTCTCGGGGTTTGTTAGAATGCGATTCTCTCCCTCACAGCTGGCATTCGAATCACGGCTCCAGCTACACATAATCGCAACTGGAATTAAGTAGTCAGTTTCCTGATTTGGAAACTGTGTAATTGCCAAGACTTTACTGGGCCTTTTCCAACACGAAAGTATAAGACAAGAGTACATTCTATGATATGCACATGCAAAAGAATGAAACTGAACCCCTACTTCATACCATATACAAAAATTAACTCAAAATGGATCCAAAAAGTAAATGTAAGAGTGAAAACTATAAAACTCTTTAAAAGGAACATAGACGCACTTCTTAGTGACCTCGAATTAGGCAACAATTTCTTAGATATTACACCAAAACACAAGCAAACAAGGAAAAATGGATAAATTGGACTTCAAAATTAAAAATATTTGTGTGTCAAAAGACACTATCAAGAAAGGAAAATGATAACCCACAGAGTAGGAGAAAATTTCTGCAACTCGAACATGGCTAGGATCAGTACACAAAACATATATTTTAAAAATCTTGTACTCAACCTAAAAAGATAAATAACTCCATTTAAAAATAGGAAAAGATTTGAATAGACATTTCTCTAAACAAGATAAACAGATGGCTTACAAGCACATAAAAAGATGCTCAACATTATTAGGTATTAGGGAAATGCAAATTAAAACCACAACGAGATACCACTTTATACCCACTAGGACGTCTGCAATTAAAAAGGAAAAAAAAGAGGAAAGAAAAATACAAAATAACAAGTGTTGGTGATGATGTGGAGACACTGGAACCCTCATACATTCCTGGTCAGAAAGCAAATGGTTTAGCGTTGAGGGAGTTTGTTATTTCCTCAAAAATGTTACACATACCATAGGACCCAGTAATTCCACTCCCAGGAGTAGAGATTTGAAAATGTATGTTCAAACCAAACCTCGAACACAAATGTGCATAATAGCATTATTTATAATAGCCAAAAAGTGCGAAAAAGCAAACGTCCATCAACTGGATAAACAAAATGTGGCATGTCTATGAAATGGAATATTTTTTAGCCATAAAAAGGAATGAAGTACTGATACATGCTATAACATGGATGATCCTTGAACACATTATGCTAAGTGAAAGAATCCATTTATAATCATTTATAAATGATTCCATTTATAAGACATGTTCAGAATAGGCAAGCCCCTAGAGGCAGAAAGTAGACTAGTGGTTGCCGGGGAAAGGTGGGGGAAGAGACGAAGGTAGACTTAAAAGTGACGGCTAGGGCTTCCCTGGTGGCGCAGTGGTTTGGAGTCTGCCTGCCGATGCAGTGGACGCGGGTTCGTGCCCCGGTCCGGGAAGATTCCACATGACGCGGGGCGGCTGGGCCCGTGAGCCATGGCCACTGAGCCTGCGCGTCCGGAGCCTGTGCTCCGCAACGGGAGAGGCCACGGCAGTGAGAGGCCCGCGTACCGCAAAAAAAAAAGTGACGGCTAACAGGTACAGGGTTTCCTTCGGGGGTGATGGAAATGTTCTGGAATTACACAGTGATAATGGTACATTTTGAATTTACTAAAACCCACTGAAATGTGCACTTAAAAATGGTGACTGTGGTGTTACATGAATTATATCTTAATTCTTTTAATTGCAAAAAATTTTTTAAAACACATAGAACAGTAGTGATCAGTAACTCTCCAGACCAGGGGGCACCAACTGCAATGGCGCATAAATAGACAGCAACAGAAAGCACCAGAAAATCCAGAACCAGACCAGGGGAAGAGGAGAATTTTTTACAGGATATGATGCCATTTCAGGTCAGTAAGGAAAATACAGATTATTCAATAATTAGTGGATCATTCAATAATTAGTGTTGGGGCAAAGTTTAGCCATCCGGAAAAAAAATAACAATAAGGCTAATTCACGCCCCATAGCTTATACCAAAATCAGTTACGTTAAAGATTTCAATGTAAATAACAAAATTTCTTAAAATAGAGCATTCCATAAATGACTACTTCTATTTTATTTTATTTTTTTACAGACAATATTGTGTTTAGGTATGTTTTTAATTTTTTATTTATTTAGTTTTACATTTTTTGGCCACGTGGCATGCAGGATCTTAGTTCCCCAGCCAGGGATCAAACCCGCGCCCCCTGCAGTGGAAGCGCAGAGTCTTAACCACTGGACCGCCAGGGAAGTCCCTACCTCTCTTTTGTAATTCTAGGATCAATTCACACTATCACATATTTTTTTAATTCTCACTCCATATTTACTTTTATTGCTATTATTAAACATTTCGTTTCCTTCGTAACACAGGTTCTTATGCTGATATGCGATCGAGTGTTTTTTAGTATCGTGGCAGTTAAAGGACAAACAAAAAACGATGACAAACTACAGTGCTGCTTAGAAGCAAATGATCAGCTGAATATAGCATCGTGCCTTCGAGTTGTTTGGGTTTCAGCAATCTGTTTCTGCTCTAATGAAGTGGTTTGCAACTGGGAGGGATTTTGTCCCCTGGGGAACATTTGGAAATGTCCAGAAATATTTTTTCTTATCACCACTTGGGGAAGGGCGGTGCTGCTGGCATCTAGTATATAGAGGCCACTGACACCCCTAAACAGAACAGCCACCACACCGAAGAATTAGCCAAGTCAGAACAGCAATACGTCCACTGTGGAGGAGCGCTGGTCTAATGATAGGATGACACTTATGTTCTTGACAGGAAACCTGTTTCCAGGGAGCTCAGACCCCAGGCATTAGAATTCAGGGTGCCACTATCTCTTTCTTTGATGCGTCCTCTCTTTTTATTTATTGAGAACCTGTTTTGTGTTAGGTACTGCGCTAAAGTGTAATATTGAATTTAATCTTCAAAAGGACCCTATCCTATAGACCACCCTATTGTATGAGTTTGCTGTTTTGTGTTCAGAATGAGGACATCCAAGCTTGGGAAGCCTAGGTGACTTACCAGAGGTCACTGACTATAGAGCGTCAGAGGTGGGACCGGAAGTAAAGCAGTCTGGTCCCAGGGTCCATGTAATAACCTCCATGCTTTACCATCTCGTAAAGTCCTGAGTGTGCTCCGTGGGTCCAACTGCACGTCACTGACTTCTCGGGTGAAAGATCAGGCAAGATCGTGGTCAAGTAACTGAGGCTGTTTAGGAAAGACTCAGGGACCAGGCTGCCCAATTTTGAGGGGGGGCACCTGGAAGCTCCTCTCTACTAAGTGGAGTGTTAAGTTCGAGATTAGACTCAGGAACTCGGTAGGGTTCCTGGCATAGAGCCCCCGACCGTGGTTTAGGAGCAGGGAGACCTGGGGCCAGCACCGTGTGAATGCTCAAGAAATAAACCTTTCATATCAGCAGATGGGCAGAACTGGCCTCTGGTCCTGGAAGGGTCAGGGACTGAGTCTGTGGTCTCGGGACTAGGACACGGTAGGCAGGGGTGAAGCCCTGGGAAACTGAGAGATCCGCCCTACACAGACTAAGTCTCCCGAAGTGCATTGCTCCAGCTGCCTCTTATTCCTGTAAGACAGATCACAGGACTACAAGATCCTGCCTGGTGGGATCCCTGAAGGGAGAAGCAGAGTAAAACAACAGAGTTCGCCACAGCAAAGGTGATGCAGGCTGGAACGGAAACTCCACTTATCCTTTGGCATGACTCTGGGTCAGGTGCATGAGTTAAAAATGTCATGAGTGTTGGGGAGTGTGGGATCCCCGGGGCTTGGAGCTTGGGTGGTCACAGCCCCACCTTCTGCAGAGGGACCAAAGCAGAGTTTCTGGGGTGGAAGGAACACTTCCCTCAGCTCAGGTGGCTTCCCCCAAAGAGGTGGCTTCCTTGACTAAGTTGGCCAGACTTAAAGGACGGAGCCTCCACGGCTGGGCGAGAACTCCGTGAATGTGCTTTAGGTATCTGAGGCACTAAAAGTCTTCAGAGAGGGGGCGAGGCTTATACTGACCTTTAGGATTATTGTTGTAATAGAAAATCCTGAGGCCTCATTTAATATCTGCCTCTCAGACACAGATTACAAGAAGGAAAGAGACATTTTTAGCCTCTTTCATTTTTGCTGAAGAATTTTGCAAATAGCATATGTCTAAGAATGAAGTCACGGTTGGAAACCAATGTACGCACAGCAAAGAAACCATAAACAAAATGCACAGACAGCCTATATAATGGGAGAAAAGATTTGCAAATGATGCCACCGACAAGGGAATAATTTCCAAAATATACAAACAGCTCGATATCAAAAAGCCAACAACCCAATCCAAAAATGGGCAGAAGAGCTAAATAGACATTTCTCCAAAGAAGACATACAGATTGCCGACAGGCACATGAAAACCTGCTCAACATCATTAATCATTAGAGAAATGCAAAGCAAGACGACGAGGTACCACCTCAAGACAGACGGAACAGCCATCATTGAAAAGTCTATAAATAACAAATGCTGGAGAGGGTGTGCAGAAAAGGGAGCCCTCCTGCACTGCTGCTGGGAACGTAAATTGGTGCAGCCACTACGGAAAACAGTATGGAGCGTTCTCAAAAAACTAAAAACAGAGTTGCCGTATGATCCAGCAATCCCACTCCTAGGCATATATCCAGAAAAAATGAAAACTCTAATTCGAAAAGATACATACACCCCAATGTTCACAGCAGCACTATTTACAATAGCCAAGATATGGAAGCAACCTAAGTGTCCATCAACGGATGAATGGATGAAGAAGATGTGGTACCTACACACAATGGAATATTACTCAGCCATAAAAAAGAACGAAATAATGCCATTTGCAGCAACATGGATGGACCCAGAGATTGTCATACTGCGTGAAGCAAGTCAGAAAGAGACAGACAAATACCATATCCTATCACTTACATGTAGAATCTTTAAAAAAATGATACAAATGAACTGATTTACGAAACAGAAACAGACTCACAGACTTAGAAAACAAACTTATGGTTACCAGAGGGGAAAGAGGGGGGAGGGATAAATTAGGAGTTTGGGCTTAACCTACACACACTACAATGTATAAAATAGATCATCAACAAGGACCTACTGTACAGCACAGGGAACTATAGTCAATATCTTGTAATAACCTATAATGGAAAAGAATCTGAAAAAGAATATGTATATATAACTGAATATATATATATATATATAACTGAATCACTTTGCTGTACACCTGAAACTAACATAACATTGTAAATCAACTATACTTCATTTTAAAAAAAATAAAATTAAAAGCAAAAAAAGATTGGAAAACAGTGGGTTAAACAATGTTATATTGGCTTCTTGACAGTACAGTATAAATCTCCCGGAAGGGCATATAACAGACAAGTCTTTTGTGGAGAATCTAATTTGATAAAGTTCCGTGGAACACATTTGTAGGGAACATTAGTTAAGTTGAAAACAATACCATCATCATCAGCATCAATTTCTCTTAAAGTCTTTACTTTCTGGGCTCCTTTCAGCCTAAAATGGACAAACTCCTCCAGGGACTGATTCCCTTCAATCATGATAAAAAATGTTCCCTGGTGTAATTAAAGCACTTTAAGCCACACTTTCTTCTTCTTCATTGGTAGAAACAGAGTAGAACACGTCAACGCCTTCCTGTATTTGAAACAGGCTCTACAGCCTTTTCCACCCACGTGATTTTTCTAGCAAACAAAAAACAAACACATGGCTTTCATGCATCTAAGGTAAGGAGAAACCCAACCAATCCACTGCATGTGTAATAAAAGTAATATGTTGAGACTGTACACATGGCAGTGATACAAGTAGATGGGACCATAGAAAAAGTGCCAAGATTAGGATCCAGGAAAGTAGCGTGACTTGAAGAGAGAAGAATTTGCTGAGCTTATAAATAGGACCTGAAACTAAAGTACGTTATCTGAGCACATCGTAGACTCTTAATAAATAAAATAAATAAGGAAGGAATGACCAACTGTAGACATTAAGGAATAAACTTCCGGGGAGGCTTGCATTCCACACACGTCAGCAACAGGACTTCTTTAAAAAGCATACGTGTTGGAGCTTCCTGGTAATGGTAGCAGCAACATTTTTAGCAGGACAGAGAAATTTGACATGCATTGTTTCATTTGTTTGCTCAACCATCCAGTAAAGGAGGAAAAGAAGGCATAATTATTCCCATGTGGTTGATTCATTATTTTACCAATTAAACAGCTACCCTGTGCCGGGACCTGAGCAAGCCCTAGGGGTTCAGTGGTGAACAGAGCGGCCCTGGCCTCTGTCCCCACAGAGCACTGTCTAAGGCGGACGGCAGACGTCCAGCAAATGAAGAATAACACGCCTCAGAACGGTTACAACGGGTACAAAAGAGGCCTACAAGTCAGGAAACCATATTCCAAAGGGATTAAACGGTTTAACGGGTCAAACGATAGCTGGTTTGGTTGTGGGAATGTAACGCAGAACCCATATCCTCTTACCCTGGACAGAACCCTAGACTGATCAGGAAAGCAATCACACCCACTGTTCTCTAGCCTGGTCGCACCACTGTGGGCACCTTTTTTAAAGAGGAACTTTGACAAAAGATGACCTTAAGAGAGAGTCAACAGGATAGAGGTCGCAAGCCACGTCTTTTAGGGAACAGTTAGAACACTGGGTCTGTTTAGCCTTAAGAAATGCCAGGACATGCTCTTAACACTCAAGTATTTGAAGAGTTCTCATGTGGAAGAGTGAGGAGATGGAGAGCACAGGATGGACCCAGGCGCCCTGGAAGGCACATGTGTCTGTAGACGTTCAAAGAAGACGCTCAGATGGCAGAGCGAGAAGACAGGAGCCCTGAGGGGTCACTACGTGCACTTTGAGAGATGCAAGAGCATGGTAGTTCAGGGTATGAACTCGTTTAGGCAGACTCAGTTGTGAGTAAGTCCCCTGCCATGAACACCTCCACTTACTAGCTTTGTTTCCTTGGACAAGTTATTTAATCTTTCTGGGTGTCAGCTCCCTTCCCCGCAATGGGAGATGCTAACGGCATCTGTCTCAGGTGCTAGGTGTACGGTTCAGTAAGGTAAGCCGTATATACCACCTGTTTCATTCAGTGCCTGGCACATGAAGCCATGGGTAAATACCAATGAAATAAATGAACATTCATTTAATAAGTGGACTGTGAATGAGAAAAGTACTCAATAAGCTGTCTTAGGAGGAGTAGTCATGGCAACAGCCCAACTGAGACAACAACCTCACCAGTGGGTCCACGGGTGAACCGGAAACATGAGTGAACGTACTAGCCACCTTCGTGAGGTCCGCATATAGACGGAGTTTCTACTGTCTACTAAAGAGAGCGATTGCTGTGCGGGGTAAAGCTTGGACAAAATGTTCTCAAAACTCCTTTCCAATTCTTAAATTCCGTGAGACTAAGAATTGTCAAATGGTCTGATTCTAGAAGCCAGGAAGTTTCTATTTCTTCGGGGCAGCAAGAAAGGTCATGGAACTGGAATCATGAAGCTCTTTCTAAAAGAGGAATGAAAAGTTTCTTCTTCCCATCTGTACCCCAACTTGTTCCTTACAACATAAAAATGCTTTGTTTCTGTACCTTTCTCTAAAACAATATGGGAAATTGTCTTTAAAATTCCCAGAATGGGCTTCCCTGGTGGTGCAGTGGTTGAGAGTCCGCCTGCTGAAGCAGGGGACACGGGTTCGTGCCCCGGTCCGGGAAGATCCCACGTGCCGCGGAGCGGCTGGGCCCGTGAGCCATGGCCGCTGAGCCTGCGCGTCCGGAGCCTGTGCTCTGTAACGGGAGAGGCCACAACAGTGAGAGGCCCGCGTACCGCAAAAAAAAAATTCCCAGAATGTACATATGAGATTTCTTTTGTCTGCTTTTTTCCCCCAGGCCCTCCCAAAGAAACATCCAAGGACAGCAAGAATCTTCAGGATATGAATTATGGCCTTTTACGATATTTGGTCTTCTTCCAATTCTGCTTTGTATCTTTGACCTCAATGTGAACAACAGAAACGCGCTGCTTCTACTGAAATGAGGAAATAGGCTTTCGGATTATGCCGTCTTCTGGTCAAATGTGGACACCACCTTGGCAGGTGCCTTACTTGCTTTTAGCGTGGCGCCGAGTCCATGCCATCAGGGTAGCAGGACAGGAAAGGTCCATCTCCCCAGAATTTAAACGGGGCCTCTTGGGAGGGGGCAGCTTGGACTACATTCACATTAAACCATGGGACAGTTTGAAAAGGTCAATGTTTATTTCTTTGGAAGCACCTCTCTCCACTGAAGAGCAATTACTCATTATGCTGTCCTGTAGGTTTACCCTCGGGAAAGGGGGCTCGAACCAGGGCCTTTCTAAAATGCTCTTAGCTGCCAGCATCATCAGATGTATAAGCCACTTGGTTTTTACTTGTCTGAACACACTTAAAACTACTTCTGTGACTCTGATGAACAGAGATTGAGAGAAAGAGGGAGAGAGGGAACCAGGATTTCAAATCCCCCATCTGCTTATTATGACCGAAGGTTCACCGAGGCTACATGTGAAGGAGTCGCTGGAGAGAAACCTCATTGTTTATCAACACAGGCTTTGGGTCCAAGCGCCTATGTGGACCACTTTCTACATATAAGCCCCCAGGACTCCATTTGTGCCTCTGCCCTGAGCCCAAAAGACAGAACATGGAACGACCTCCCTGACTCACATCTTTTGTTTTAATAAATTTATTATTTATTTAGTTTTGGTTGCGCTGGGTCTTCGTTGCTACACGCGGGCTTTCTCTAGTTGCGGCGAGCGGGGGCTACTCTTCATTGCAGTGCATGAGCTTCTCATTGCGGTGGCTTCTCTTGTTGCAGAGCACAGGCTTTAGGTGTGCAGGCTCAGTAGTTGTGGCTCACGGGCTCTAGAGCACATGGGCTCAGTAGTTGTGGCGCACGGGCTTAGTTGCTACGTTGTGGCGCACGGGCTTAGTTGCTCCGTGGCATGTGGGATCTTCCCGGACCAGGGCTCGAACCCGTGTCCCCTGCATTGGCAGGCGGATTCGTAGCCACTGCGCCACCAGGGAAGCCCTCACATCTTAATCTAAGCCAAATCTAAGCCAATCTGGGTGAAAAGAGGCAAGAAAAAATCAACCCAGGTTCAAAAGTCACCAAAATAACAAACTTTCTTCCTGGAGCTCAAAAAAATCTGGATGAAACCATCCATTCCAGCCTTCCCAGGGTGGAACAGAGCAGGAAGAAGGCCGGTGTACACAGGACGGAGACACGCCCACATCCGCCAGGTTCTCAAGCTTCGTGGGAGACCAACATCTTCAGGAGCTGAGCCTGAGACTCTTGAGTCCTAAGACGCCGCATGAAGGGCTCCAATCCTTCAGCAGCAGCCTCAGTGTAGCTTTGGATGCTGGGATGCCCTGAAAACTCCTGTTCAGCAACTCTCTGGATAAAAGAGGAAAGGAGAACAGGACCCCTGAATATTCTTCATTCTTAAGGGACCAGCAGCCTTTACCAGAACAATATTCATCAGCACTTTGGGAATCTGAAATAGGTTGGACTTGTCATGCACACTTACAGCTGCTGCTGAAACGTGATGTCTTTCAGGTAACTGAAACGTCCCATCTGGTGGTTTCCGTTCTAGACACAGAAAGCTGATATGAAAGACACGCTTCCAGGGACTTCCCTGGTGGCGCAGTGGTTAAGAATCCGCCTGCCAGTGCAGGGGACACGGGTTCGATCCCTTGTCCGGAAAGGTCCCACATGCCGCGGAGCAACTAAGCTCATGCACCACAACTACTGAGCCTGTGCTCCACAACAAGGGAAGCCACCGCAACGAGAAATCACCGCAATGAGAAGCCCGCGCACTGCAACAAAGAGTAGCCCCTGCTCGCCACAACTAGAGAAAGCCTGTACACAGCAACGAAGACCCAGCACAGCCAAAAAAAAAAATTATAAAAAAAAAGGACGTTTCCATACGTGACTAGGATTTTTTGAGAAAAACATCAGTATTTCAAATAACGACAGGAAAATAGCAGTATGAATTAGTTATTCTAGATGCAACACATCAAGTTAGTTTTTAAACTAAAAATAGAGTTGCCGTATGATCCTGCAATCCCACTCCTGGGCATATATCTGGAGAAAACCATAATCGGAAAAGATCCATGCACCCCAATATTTACTGCAGCACTACTTACAATAGCCAAGACATGGAAGCAACCTAAATGTCCATTGACCAATGAATGGATAAAGAATGTGTGGTACAGATATACAATGGAATATTACTCAGCCATAAAAAAGAATGAAATAGTACCATTTACAGCAACACGGATGGACCTAGAGGTTATCATACTAAGTGAAGTAAGTCAGAAAGAGAAAGACAAATATCATATGATTATCACTTATATGTGGAATCTAAAATATGACACAAATGAACTTATTTACAAAACACAAACAGACTTATAGAGAACAGACTTGTGGCTGCCAAGGGGGAGGAGGGATGGGGGAGGGAAGGAGTGGGAGTTTGGGGTTAGCAGATGCAAACTATTATATACAGGAAGGTCCTACTCTGTAGCACAGGGAACTATATTCAGTATCCTGTGATAAACCATAATGGAAAAGAAAATGAAAAAGAATGTGTATATGTATAACTGAATCACTTTGCTGTACAGTAGAAATGAGCACAACATTGTAAATCAACTATACTTCAATAAAATAAATATATTTTAAAATTTTTTTAAAAAATAAAATACAAGGGCTTCCCTGGTGGCGCAGTGGCTGAATGTCCGCCTGCCGATGCAGGGGACATGGGTTCGTGCCCTGGTCCGGGAGGATCCCACGTGCCGCGGAGCAGCTGGGCCCGTGAGCCATGGCTGCTGAGCCTGCGCGTCCGGAGCCTGTGCTCTGCGGCGGAAGAGGCCACAGCAGTGAGAGGCCCGCGTACCACAAAAAAAATAATAAATAAATAAAATAAAATACAAGATTTAAAGGAAACAAAAAAATAGATGTTTTTTAAAGGAGCATGACATCAAGACACATTCATACATAAGCTTAAATATGTACCTGATTTGTCACAAGGTAAATCCTTGAACTTTGTCTGATTGCTGTTTAACAAAATTTTATATGAAAACCTCATTTTGAGCTGTTTTTTTCAGGAATAGATAGCTACCAGGAGAACTTGGTCTTAAGGTACAGCCTGAAGTAATACAGTCTTTCCCAAAGTATGTTCCTTGGGACACCCGTACTTCAAGACACCTGGCAAAAAAGGTGTCTGTCCTCCGACAAGTTGGGGGAATACTCTGTTTTATATTTGCCTTCTAGGAGAGGTAAAATGCATACGAGCTTACGAAGGATCTGAGACATTTGGAAGTAAGTAAAGATTTCAGCAGATTCAGTTTGCTTCACGTCAAAAGTTTCAAACTTCATGGGCCAAAGAATATTTACGTAGAGGACCATCTAACAAGGAACCCTCAGGAACTAGCGTTCTAAAGAACACAACACAGAAAACATTGCTCATAAAGAAGTAGGTATGTGAGGGTTTTGTTGCTGTCGATGATAATTTCCCAGAACCAGGAGCGATGGGCCTTAACCCGGACCCAGTGCATGGTTGCTATGTGACAACGTAAACAGCTCCATGACTTGAGAGCAGAGAGGGGAGACGGAATCAGTAGGTCCTTGAGTTCTGAGGACCCATCCTTACCATCCTACTAAGCTTTGCCCATAATCAGTATCTGAGTTCCAGGAAATGAGAGCACAATGGTAGCTACGACAACAACAAAATCAGCTTCCCCATAAACCATTTAGGAAGTGAATCAACCCACTGGTATCGGAAGAGCTGGATTCTAACCTGAGCATTTTAATATTCTGTCTCCACTCAACCTGGTAGAATTCCTGCTGTATCGATCACCCCTCCCCCCAGAACTGGATCTTTATTTCTTCTCTGTAGTGAGAATGCATGGGCTCTTTCAGCCTTAAAAATTCGTAGCACAAACAGTAAAAAAGAAATTCATCATGTTCTCCTGTTTGATGCCTTCCTAGAACTTTAAATTTGAAAGGAACTTCTTTGTATGTTTTCCATACTAAACATAACTACTTTAAATATTTCTCGGTCACTGTTGTGGGATATTGCGTTTCCCGGTTTGGAAGAGAGGGAAAGGGAGAATTATGTGCCGTAATCATCGTCTGGGGATTTGCAGATGGGTTTCTTTGGCTGAATTCTGCGGAGGGTTAAGCAGATCTTGGAGAAATGCAATTTGCTTTGCCCTCAAGAGTAGTAAATTATAAACTAGCTACATTTCCCTTTCCACTTGACCTTCATCTTCCACAGAGAATTCTTCTGCAAGGATTTGGTTCCCTTTATTTTGCTACTTTAAGCAAAAAAAAAAAAGGGGGGGGATTAAGCACCACTCTCCTCCTTCTGGGTTTTTGAAGCACTTACAATTCCACTAAAAGTCATCACAGACCCTTGCGGAGACTTACTTGTCATACGCTGTTGGGAGCGGAGATACCATCCCCTCTCTCCTGAGCAGCTCAATCTAAAGTGTCGTCTAGGGACTTCCCTGGTGGTCCAGTGGGTAAGACTCCATGCTCCCAATGCAGGGGGCCCGGGTTCGATCCCTGGTCAGGGAACTAGATCCCACATGCCGCAACTAGGACTTTGCGTGTGGTAACTAAGACCCCGGGCAACCAAATAAATAAATAAATAACTATTCAAGTGTCGTCTACCAGATGCAAGTGCCCATTTCAATACAAGTCAGAGAGAAATTTCACTTCAGGTTTCACGCAAGCATGCTGGACCTGGTCTTGCCGATCCGTTTCCACTCTGCTATGGGAAAATCTATCCGCAATGAAGGAGATGTCCATGGTTGCTTCTGCCCATGCTGACCAAAAGGGCAGGTGATTTCTGGTCATCAGTTGCTACTAGCCTGCAGTGTGACAAAGTCAGAAATTTGAGGGGTGGAAGTGAAAAGGCCAAGTTGAAATTCAATGACCTTATCTTGGACTCCCTACAAAGAAGACCCATTGCCACCTCCAACTCAGTAAGTCTTGTCATGCTGTGTAGTTACGGTACTTTTAGACTTTCCCAAAGAAGTTGCTGCCGGTCTGATCACGTCCCCACCTGTGTCCAGGAACTTGGGCAACTCCAAATATCTTACAGGGTAGATACGCTCATTGAACCTATGACAGCTTTGCTGGCCTATTTCTTCATCTAGCTATGACTACAGTGAAAAGAAAAGTCTCAGGGGACTTAGACCCAGGGTGTTTGGAGTGCTCAGAAGTACTGTTTGCTTTTCTCTTTAGGATTCTGAAAAAAAAACACCCAGGATCTGAAAGTTGAATGGGCTCTGGAACAACGTTCCCCCAAGTAAATTTTCCACCTTATTCCCCCTAAAATGTCTACTCTCCAAGAGCTCCAAAAGGGTCCGTCTCAGCTACCAGGCTCTAAGTACTGGGACCACCAGAGTTCCTTCTCAGGAAGGTCTTCTCCTTCGGACTTGAAATCTAAGCCTTTGCTGGCTTCAGGTATGAGGCAGGCATCTCACAGAGGGTGAAAGAATTCTCATCCAGGAATGGGCCAGCACACTTCTTTACCTGAAATGGAGATTGTGGTAGTCGCTTGGCCTTATGAGAATTTGAAGTCCCAACTCTCACTATGAAAATCCCCCTGCTGCTTCCTACAGGTTACTTTCTTTTCCCACCACACCCCTGCTCTCACACCGTCTCCATCTTTTCTTAATGTACCACCCTCAACTCTAGCCCAGGGAAGCTAAAGAAACCAATTCTAGCAATACTCAAGTGTATCACCGATGGGTTCTCCTTTCCAGCGGACGTTTGTGGTCAATACAGAGCGCTAAGGTTTTCCTAGTTTCTGCCCTCCATAGATGGAGCTACGTTGCCTAATTAACACGTGTGAAATGTTGAAAACATTTTAGGCAAGGAGAAACACTGGGGGCAAATGGATCTCAGCGTTTAATAGGTGATGATTGACAAGCAAAGAACGTCTTTTTTAAAGGAAGTGCTCATTCTTTTTCTCCTTTGACATTGAGGTTAAAATAGCCGGTGGGCAATCTTGTCTCTACCATTGCATTCAATCCTCAAACAATCTTGTAAGGAAACCAACGTATGCATTTAAGGAACTTGCCCAGGGCCTCCTGGCCCGTCAGCTGCGAAGGACAATGCCGTGTGACTCCAAGTCCTGCTTTTCTCAGTGTCACTTCACCTCCCAGACAGGTCGCTACATAGAGCCACGTGTGAGGCGCAGTGCGAACAGCGGCAGCTGTGCTTTTGCAGTCCTGCTTCTAAGTTAGGTCATATAATTTGCAGTTGATAAAAATAGCTCTACAACAAGTCTTTTTACCTCTACTCTCCTTCAAGCCATTGATATAACCCCTTTCAAATTAATCTTACTACAGCATAAGTCCGTGCTTCCCGCAAGCCATCACATTAAGGCCAAACCACTTGACCTCAAACCATGAAGCCCTCTGCATCCTGGCATAACCTTATCATTCCTGGCATTGCTTTGCAACCCCCCCACTAAGGGAAATGGGAATATTCTCATTCCCTAAGCATGTGGTTATGCCCTTTCCAGCTTTGAGCAAATGCCCTACACTGACAGAAGTAGCCTCTTCTTTTCCCTCTTCCCAATGTTCACTGCAGCACTATTTACAGTAGCCAAGACATGGAAACAACCTAAATGTCCACTGACAGATGAATGGATAAAGAAGAGGTGGTACATATATACAATGGAATATTACTCAGCCATAAAAAAGAATGAAATAATGCCATTTGCAGCAACATGGATGCAACTAGAGATGATCACACAAAGAGAAGTAAGTCAGACAGAGAAAGACAAATACCAAATGATATCACTTATACGTGGAATCTAAAATATGACACAAATGAACTATCTAAGAAACAGACACAGAGAATAGACTCGTGGTTGCCAAGCAGAAGGGAGTGGGAGTTTGGGGGTTAGTAGATGCAAACTATTATATATAGAATAGATAAACAACAAGGTCCTACTGTGTAGCACAGGGAACTATACTCAACGTCCTGTGATAAACCATAATGGAAAAGAATATAAAAAAAGAATGTATATATATGTATAACTGAATCACTTCGTTGTCCAGCAGAAAGTAACACAGCATTGTAAATCAACTATACTTCAATAAAATTCTTTAAAAAAAAGAATGACTTCAAATGCCAAGGGTCCACCCTTGTGATTCTCAGGATGCTGGAGTCAGACTCCATTCACCCCAGCTCTGCCACTTCCTAGCTGGGTGACCTTGGACAAGTCACTTAACCTCTCTGTGTTTCATTGTCCTCAACTATAACATAAACATAATATTAATACCTTCCTCGAAGAGTTGATGTGAGAATTAAGTTAATATGACACTTAAAACAGTATCTGACAAATAGTAAATGCTCTCTAAAGTGAACTGTTATCAAAAGTTTCATCATCATCAAAAAAAACGTTTCACCATCTGTATCATCATCACTTCTTGCTCAAAATTTCTTTAGATCTTTTAGTATATTTGCTGAAAATATATCTATTATATAGTGTGGGGTTTTCTTTAAATATTTTATGTTTTTGTCCTATGTCTCATAGCAAATGTTGTATCTGTTTTTCTATAACCTACAGAAGTTCAAAGAGAATAAGCCAGGCTAAGGCAGAATCTACTAACAGAACCATTTTCTTGGTTTCTCCCACTGTGGGCAGCAGAATCTTGACTCAAATGATGCTATAAACTCTTTTAGTGAGCTGACATTTCTCAGCACATATTTCGTGCTGGGAACTGTGCTAAAGACCCTACTTATACCTTCTTATTCAATGACTACAATAACCTTATGAGTTATTATACCCATTTTATAGATAAGAAAACTGAGTCTCAGGGAAGTAGGCTGCAGTCAGACAAAAAAGCATCACCGACAATTAAGGCACCTACGTAAGTTCCCTTGCGGTTATAGGCACGAATAGTACCATTGACGCTGACAGGCCATCCTTGAGTTCTCCCGTGAACTCCTGACTCACTAGCGACTAGGGAGACCCCTTACCCGAGAACCTCTGTTCTAGAACCTTCTTTTCCTTATGTTGCCTCTCCTTATACTCATTCCCTTGGTAATTTTACCTAAGCTCATGGTTTTAAATGTCATCGATATACTGACATCTCCCCAATTTTTATCTCCAAATCAGGCCTTTTCTCCCAAACTCCAGACGTACACAGCAAACTGCCTTCTCGAGATCTCCGACTCACAGGTAAGAAGCTAAACTTCTGAGTTTGCTCCCTCAAGCTTGCTCCAAACACACTCTTGCCCATTTCCACTAAAGGAAGCTCCATCCTTCAGGACCTTTGTCTCAAGATCCTCGTACTCAGCTCTGCTTTGTCTCTCGTCCCCCATATTCAGTGTTTCAGAGACACAGGTGGCTTCCCCTCCGACGGCTCCCCATCTCCCTCGGGGTAAAAGGCAAAGTTCCCCTTACAACGGTCTATAGACCCTATACAGTCAGCCCCTAATACCTCCTTGGCCTTAAACCCTACAAATTTCTCCCCACCCCTAATCACTCAGTTCCTCCATTCTAGCCTCCCTGATGTCACATCAGGCACTGTCTTACCTCAGGGCCTTTGCACACACTGTTCTCTGCGCCTGGAAAACTCTTCCCCCGAATGTCTCATGGTTTGTCGTCTCACCTCCTCAGGTCTTTGCCCAAATGCCGTCTTCTTAAAGAGTCCTGCCCTGTCCACCCTACTAGGCATTGCAACCTCATCCCTCCCCCTGACCTGTGCTATTTTCCCCACAGACCTCATCACCTTGTCATACAATAATTTTCTTACTTATAATGCTCACGGTTGGCCTCCTCCTGCTATAACATAAGTTCCACGAGGCAGGTGCTCACTTAATACTGAATGAATCAACTAGTAGAGCTGAGATTCAATCCGGGCCTTCTGAGTTCCCTTCCACCAGAGGAGAGCTACACAGCCCTTCTGACGCAAGCTTAGGCTAAAACTGAATATCCAGTAGCTAATATTCCTGGGTACCACCATCACCCATCCACTGACTGCCTTTGCTGAGAACATCACAACTTACTGATTTCTCGCCCGGGATGACCTGGCTCGTATTAGGGTATATTCGGTAGAGAACGTAAACAGGCAAACATTTGTTTGCCTCATGGTGACATGAGCAGAGTCAGAGGCTGGAGAGAAGGCAAGAGGCCAGACAGGGACAAGCCACCGGGACAGCCCAGCTTGCTAGAAGCCCCACGAAAGAGCACTTCAAACGTGGGTCCGGCTTGATTCAGCCTGTTCTTTGCTGTCGAGAACTGGCTCGGGGATCTGATCAGTTTTTGTATTAGGGTAAATCCAAGTCGCGAGAGCGGACGTCATTGACCAGGAGCCCCAAACTGTTGATGGAAATCAAAATGGCAATTTCGAATTTAAGACTTCCAATGGGTGCTGAGACTTCCGAGGGCCTCGGGCAATCAGCCCCCTGGGCTCCCTCTCCGAACTGCTTTCCAGTAGGGGCTGCAGTACTCGCGTACCACTCAGGGTGGCGCTCTTGCTCTACTCAAAAGAGCCACGCTTCCCTGTGGCAGGCCCGGCCCCAAGGGCTTTTCAAGTCAGACCGCCCGACAGCCCAGTGACTCAGCACTGGGAGAGAGGAAGCATACAGTCTGGACACCGGATACTGCTACACGCCCAACGTACACAAGCTTGCTATCACCACCAACACAAAAAATTACTTTTGGATGTACCCTGTCTTGGGAGTCCCATGTCTTTGGTATAGGATTTAGGGGTCTCCAAGCAGATACCACTTGGGCACTCCCATAAAAGCCCTAGGCTAATAGAAAAGGACGGTGTCATATTGGTTGAAGGTTGGCTGGGCCATTTTGCCTTGTTTCCGGCTGCAACAGGAGACAGGCCACCTGCTCATTGTTCTAGGTTTTCTTTCTTTTCCGGTTTTCAGGGCTGTCTCTGGGGGGAGGTGAGCCACTACAGCCCCAGCAGACAGGGTGGGAATCACCCTGACCCCAGGGCGGGACTCACCCTGACCCCAGGGCGTCAGCTGCCCGCAGTTCTGGTGGAACAGACTCCGTGCCTGCTGGGCAAACCCCTCAGTTAATCCCGCTGGCGGTGAGGACCACACCCTGTTATTAGCCCGTGTACTCGACCACAGGGCTCAAAACATTTTAACAGCGTGGGCTTGTTTAATCCTTGTGATTTTTCGTAAGTCTGTAAAGCCCTTAGTTTTCAAATTTCTGCTTTGTGTATGGGGAAACGACCAGATAGGCCAAGTGACCCTGCAAAGGTCATCCAGGGATTCAGAATTAGAATCATGGACCCTTGACCTTCAATTAGGGGTGCTGACTTTTCTAAATCTCTGCCACAAAGAACCTCTTTCTCCCCCCGACCCCAGCCTCATCCCCATACCCCACCAATAATCCTATCCTTGTATATAAGGCATTGGTTTGGTTCTTTTCTAGAGTATACACATTCACACAAGTACACAAATCCATGCCTGTTTCTGCAGCTTTAAGCCATGTGCCAATGATATTCTGTTACTGGTATAACCCAAAAGTAAGGAGAAGTGTCACCTACCTTTTACGTTGAAACCTGACTTTTGAAATGTATACAGTCTCCCTCTTAGACATACACAGTTCAGGACAGCAGATGAAAAGCCCTGAGAAATCATGTAGAAAAGAAATGGTTTAACTCATTTAACCACATATTTTCCAAACTTCCTTAAACATAGATGATTTTCCCCCACAGTACCCCTCTGTTGACATCATTGCGATCATATTCCTTGAAATACCCTTTTGGAAATGCTGTATAAAATTATAATCTCTTTGTAGCCTAGGGTTGGGTGTGTAGGCAATGACCTCCACTCGTAGTCTACTTTGCTATGCTGGGGAATTCCAGAGTTCACAGAATTAGTCTTCTTAGAGACAGTGAGATTTTTGTGGCATCCCACAGCATCCTGATGGTTGACCAAAGCCAAGTACCATGGAAGTTCTCCAAGCTTGAGATTATGGAACAGAAAGCAGATCAAGGCCACTCTCTCCTCCTTCTGACGGGCCCCATCCCGTCCCTTCCAAGGCACCAGACATCTCCACTCAAGGCCACCCTGAGCTCCCTCCTGCTGTCCCACTGTTGGCATCAGTGGGGACCTCCCATTTCCAGCCCTTTGGAAGTGTGTCCTTCAGTCCCTTGAAAGCTTGATGACCAGGGTGGTCCTAAAACACCACTCAGTTCTTCATCTCTCTCCAAAACAAAGCCATAACCCCGAGGCAGTAATTCTTTTCTCTACGATAAAAGCTTCCACTTTCTTCTAGGAACATACTTCTCATCCCTTTTATTTGTCCAGAAGAGCGGGTAGCTTTGCCCTATAACTGAAGTTCCTACACACCCCTGGTAGCCTTTCCTAGTCAGAGGAGCTAAGAAAAAGCGCATACTTAGTCTGAAGTCTTTGGGGGAACAAAGACCTTACGGCAATGACCCTATGTCCCGCCATTTGTTGTTGAACGTAATGTTAGTTTTCCAACTCTGCAGAAGTGTCCTGGATCATCTCAGAAAAATATACTGACCTAGAAGGAATTGAAATGCTGCGCTAGGGTGATCAGCCCATGCCGGGCCGTTCTCTCTAACTTCCTCCTGAGCTTTGGGACCAACGAAAAGATTTGTCTTCACTTTATGGCTTTTGCAGACATTGGTATCAGGATAATCTTAGTTCTTCTTTAAACAATTACAAGCGCTAAGCTTAGAAGGGCAAGGAAACCTGATAGAATCAGCCCTTTTCTGTGGATCAGATATATTCTTTTAAGAGCCAACCAATCCCCCAAACTCACACACACCCCCACGGGGAAAAAAGAAAAAGTCATATCACTTACAGGACTAGTAACTTCTACGTCTAGAGACATTCAGGATAACTGCCTGAGTGCGACACCTACATTAACCAGATGAATTCCCTCAGCGTTGCATTGCTGGCTGGCAATGCTGTTCCTTTACGTGTTTAAGTCAAGCCTTGCAAAGGGCACATTCCTGTTTTAACAAGTATTTTTAAGCTGCAGTTACATATCATCACCCAAACTCATACCAGGCACCGTGTCAGGTGTTTGTGACCAAAGAAAGTTGATAATTTATGGCAAATGGATGGACAGAGGGACGATGTTTCTAACTTCGACATCTTGTCAGGAAGGAGGGGAGGAAGGACGGAAGGAAGGAAGGAGGGAAGGAGGGTTTTTTTGTTTGTTTTTTAAAACATCTTTATTGGAGTATAATTGCTTCACAATGGTGTGTTAGTTTCTGCTGTGTAACAAAGTGAATCAGTCTGACCATACTCTTTCAACCAGCCCGTAACACCCTTCTACTGCAAAGGCAATCCAAGAAATGTAGAGATTATGGGGGTGTTTTTCTTCTCTTCAAGGTTGCTAAAACTTGACTTTACCCAGATATAGTTTTTGTTGTTGTTTTTTGTTTTGTGTGTGTGTGTGTTGTTTTTTTTTAAGAAATGAAAAGGGTCCAAAAACTTACCATATGCCCTTTGTAACCTGCTAAACCCCACTAAAACCCCGGCATTGTCACGATTTTCATCGGGGATGATCACTGCACCCTCTCAAAGAGTTTTTGAGAGGATGTGACGAGAAAATCCACGTGAGGTGCTTTGTACAGTGCCCAGAACCCAGCAAAAACTTGATCAATGATAAACGATTATGGAGGTTTCTTTTAAAAAATCTTTATCAGTTAGTTGTGATTCTTTGATCCTGTGCCCTTCGCTGTCTTCAAAACGTCCTATTGGCTTGCGTTCATTTTCAGACCTTTTTACTTCTCTTTAAGGGCATTTGGGTACAGAACATGGTTAAGAAATGGAACCAGGATCTCTTCTGCCCTGGAGCCATGTTCCAATTAACTGTCTGACTGCGCTGGTGTTAGGAGGGTGAGTCAGGGTGATGAGCAATGGACCTGGGAATCCTGGCACTAGCTCTGTCCAGGGTCTGCTGCTGTTTGTATAAATAGCTATGGTCTCCAGGTGATGCGCTAAGGCACTACACCCTAAAATATGGAGTTGCAGGGTTTTCTCTGTGAAGGGAAAACAGCCAAAAGAAAACATCTTACTCTCTCTTCACTGCGGGAAGAACACCAGGCATATTCCATGGACAGCCAGAGCCGGTGAAAGCAAAGCCTTCTCACTGCATCCCTGGAATAGCTGAGAATCTGCCCTTGAATTTCATAGATGGTGATTCCCAGAATGTCTGTGCAACGTCCCTGGAGAAGGGCTGCTGGGTGACTGACCAAGCTGTCCAGGGCCATCAGTCCCTCCCAGAGAAGCTCAGCTTCTCCCCTTGGAGAGTAAAGCACAGTAACACAAGGATATGTGGATGGACAACTGGCCTTTTTTTTCTTTCTTTCTTTTTGCGGTACCCGGGCCTCTCACTGTTGTGGTCTCTCCCGTTGCGGAGCACAGGCTCCGGACGCACAGGCTCAGCGGCCATGGCTCACGGGCCCAGCCGCTCCACGGCATGTGGGAATCCTCCCGGACCGGGGCACGAACCCACGTCCCCTGCATCGGCAGGCGGACTCTCAACCACTGCGCCACCAGGGAAGCCCTTGTTATTTTAAATGTGGTTCTCTTTAAGATAGTAAAGCACCTTCTTTGTTTCATTTCATGCTCTTCGCCATGACTTTAACGTTGTCTGACACCAAGATGAAGAGTCAGACTTTAACTTATATTTGCCTGCCATGACCTTTCCCACTCTTTAAGTTCAACCTCTGTGAGTCACTTTGTTTTAAGTGTGTCTCTTTTCTCACTTATAGTTGGGCTTTGCTTCGTAATCCCGTCATATTGTGGAAATGATGGTACTCAGCCCCCTTACAGTTACTGACATGCTAACCTTAACTTGCTTCCTCTGTGATGAACGTCTGGGCTTTTACACATGCCTTCTGAGGGCAGAGATGCAACTACAGAAGAGACACTCCAGCAAAGACTTAGAAAAGCTTGTGGTCAAGATGACCACATTGATAGCACTTCATATGTTTAATCCTCCTTGGGATGTATAACTTTTGATACATTCACTACTTAAAAGATCATCCTCATTTTATTTACAGTTACAAAGATTTCCTTGAGAGAAAACCTTTGAAGAAAACAAGGCATGCTTCCCTTTCTGCATTCTCTTTGCAGTGCTCAAAGGAGCATAAAGCCAGTTAGGCTGGTGGAGTTTTATACTTCCCAGCCCCCTCCTTCCACAGCTGCCAGCTGTCCAACAGCTGGCCCTAATTTCAAGAAGTGGAGGGGCTTCCCTGGTGGTGCAGTGGTTGAGAGTCCGCCTGCCAATGCAGGGGACACAGGTTCGAGCCCTGGTCCGGGAAGATCCCACATGCCGCAGAGCAACTAAGCCCGTGCGCCGCAACTACTGAGCCTGCGCTCTAGAGCCCGCGAGCCACAACTACTGAGCCCGAGTGCCACAACTACTGAAGCCCGTGTGCCACAACTACTGAAGCCCACGTGCCTAGACCCCGTGCTCCGCAGCAAGAGAAGCCACCGCAGTGAGAAGCCCGCGCACCACAGTGAAGAGTAGTCCCCCCTCGCCGCAACTAGAGAAAGCCCACACGCAGCAACAAGACCCAACACAGCCAAAAATAAACTTAAAAAATAAATAAAAATTAAAAAAAAATATATATATATATATATGAAGTGGAGAGCTCAGGCCTGTGACATTGAGAGCTCAGTCTGCTGCCCAAAGCAATTGGAAAAACCTGCTCTGGTTTTGCAATCCTGCAACTGGAGCTTCCAAAGATCAGAAAGGAAGCATGAGAAAATTCCCTCCTTATCACAGGCCTTCTGCTTCTCGGTTCTAAACAGGGAAGATGAATACGGGAGACGTGGGTCATACCTGGGTCGGAGTTCCTCTCCTATCCCTTGAACCCTGAATTCACGTCCTTCCTCCCTGTGCTTTCCAAACCCCACGTTTAGACTGAGAGAGGCAGGAATAAAGGGGGCAGCAGCTGCCAGGAAATGTTGAGAAGGAACAGAACGGCAGGGCATCCCTTTGGCAGGCTGTTGATGGGATAACGGACTCCTCAGCTGCACTTCCAGGCACCTGGGATGGAAACGGCACCTCCCCTTCCACTGAAACGGAAGGGCTCAGAGGGAAGGACCCAGGGCTGTGATTTCTCAGCCTTGAAGACCAGCTGCTCTCAGACAGCACCACACAGTGAGGCAGCCAGCCCAGTTACTTGGGTCTCCAGTAGGTCCCCTATTAGACTCTTCACAGACAGGAAGCCAGGGATTCCAGTTTAAGTTTCTCAAAAGCCCTTCCCTGGACCCTAAGAAGCGAATGATGAGCAGAGTAGGAGATTGGAAGTCAGACTTAGACTTGGATACTGTCTCTGCCACTGAGCCTCTATGAGACCTGGAATTGTGCTCCTAAGAACGAAATGAGATATGCACAGAATACCTATTACACCGCTGTCTTAGTCAGTGTTCTTCAGAGAGAGAGAGAGAGAGAGAGAGAGAGAGAGAGAGAGAGAGAGACTGATTTATTTGAAGCAATTGGAGGCACTTATGGAGGCTTGCAAGTCCGAAATCTGATGGGGGAGGGCAGCAGGCTAGAGACTCAGGAAAGAGGTGCAGTTCAAGTCCACAGGCAGCGTGCTGGCAGAAATCCGTCTTCTCCGGGGATGTCAGCCTTTTGTTCTCATAAGGTCTTCAGCTGATTAGATGAGGCCCACCCACACCATGCAGAGCAATCTGCTGTATTCACACTCCCCCAGTTTAAATGTAAATCTCACGCCCAGCAACAGCCTCGCAGGAACACCCAGAATAAGGTTTGATGAAATATCTTGGCACCGTAGCCCAGCCAAGTTGCTACGTAAGATTAACCATCACACACCAGAGATCCAGTCAACACAGTTCCCTCCCCCTCATTTCCCTGATTCCTGAGCCACTAACTCCTGTTCCTCCCACCTCTCTTATCCTTTTTCTCTGCCCTGGGCCCTTTGGTCACTGCTGAGTGAAGATCCTCTCCCAGAATGCTTGTCATGGGATCTTCTGCGTGTGTTTCCCGTTACCACCTACCACTCTCCAGGCGGTCCTTCACCGCCAGCCTGGGCGCCCAGCAAATGCTGACCACACTTCAGGCCACCCATCTGACATCACCTGCGGCCCCTCCCTCCACGGTGTTTATCTCCTTCAAAGGAAATTAGGGTGAATGCAAGAAAGAATAGTCGTGAGCAAGAAACAGCAAAGACTGCATTGAACATCTTCTAGACAGTCCCCCTTTTCACATATCTCCGAGCTCCATTTCTCTTCTATTTGGCTTCCTGGTGCTTTTGCTACTGAGAAAACGGAACACACAACCCTCCCTCCTGGTCTCTTCTCCTCTGCTCCTCTCCCCTCTTTTGGCCAAGTCAGTGGAGCTTCTTTTGCAGAGCTCTTCAGGCAGTTTTTCGAAACAGCTGTGGAGTGAATGGAGGTTTGCTCTATGCCGTAAGTGGCCCACTGACCAATTAACAACAACAAAACAAGGATTTGGTCGAAGGAAAAAATGTTTCTCAAAACTAGAAAACGTGCAAAGGTTTGTACGTGCAGATTAATCGATCTCTAAGAGATAAATATGATGGCCATATTTATAATTTGTAGAACCGGAGAAGCATGCCTTCTTGAAAGCACGATGATACAGAGCCCTACATTGGGACGGTCCTAAAGATAATGAAGGCCTGAGAAGCATAGACACACACGCAATGGAGCTTGAGAACATTTAGAAAACACCTTAAAATACCAAACGACGCATAAATGAAAGAATGCAGAGTGAGAAGCAGGACCAGATTGGGTCAACACCCTGAAAGAGGACAGAAGCACCGCCCCCCTTCTCCAGATACCTAATTCCCACCCAAACTGACATCGCCAAGTCAAATTCCTCCTCAGCTCTCCAAGACTTCCCAGAGGTCTCCAACCTGCACGGCATCGCTTCCTTCTCCAAACTCTTAGAGAAACGTGTTGTCATAACCTTCGTCTGGCCCTGGGTTGTGCGATCCAGTGAATCGGTACCACTTTGCTTTGCTGTGGATTCACTCTTCCACACTTGTATGTCTGTGTTTATCATTGGATGCCGCATCCTGGAGGGCTGTGTACACGACTTACTGCTCAGAGAACACAACACAGCGACTGAAATCACTCCACTAATACGACTTGATTCGTTAAGATGTGTCATATTTCACCCACATCAGCAGCAGACAACCACAGACCACCCACTTCATCACTCAGCCCAGATCCTAATAAAAATCATCCCATTAGCAGCTGCCAGTGACTGAGTGCTTGTTCTGAGCAAAGTTATATTTTAACCCACTTCATACTTCGCACTTAATGCATTTAATGTTTAGAAACAGCTCCATGACGTAAGCACTTTTATTATCCCCATTTTGCAGGTGGAGAAACCGAGGCACAGTGAACCCAGGTCTATAGCCAATAAGCGACAGAGCCAGTTTTTGAATCCAGATTAATCGTCTCCAGAGTCAGGACCCTTACCTGCTATGTTATATTTAGAAACAATGTCTTCGGGAACTCTTCCAGAACTATTCTATGCACCTGGCACATAGAAATATACAAATCAATGTGCATATTTGGATAACTTGGTTCTGCACTCTATACAGAATGAGGTCTGAACACCTCCATCTTCCATCCAGAGCTTTCAGTATTTTCCCCAACTTAGCGTGGAGCCCTCCCAGCATCTTTCTTCCCACACTGGACAACTCATAGGACCCCGTACACTTCCAACGCTTTCCTCCTTCTGCCACTTTGCCCAGATCTTTTCACTGCTGGGTGACCCGTGCACACCACAGTTCTCGGTCCAAGTTGTGCCTACCTTTCAAGACCCAGCTTAGATCTGTCCTAGCCAACAACTTTAGCCATTCTTTCTTTCCTCATCAGAACGCATTTCCCTCTCCCCGTAAAAGATGGTATCTGTGATCATGTCACCATGAATGATGTGCGTTCAGAGAAGCTTCCTTGCGTTGGCGAGAAAGGCATGGGGTCAGAGCCGGTAAGCTGGCTGACACACATACGCTGCCTCCCAGCTTCCTTACGGTTCAGCTGGAATGAAGCAACCACTTCTTGTACGGGCCCTCGGGGGGGTGTGAGGCATGTGCACCAGAAGGGGAAAAAAAGTTGAAAACTACAAAGTTTCACACTTATAAATAATGCTAGAAACATGATGAGGGGGTATTATAAAAATAACTCTGAATCCACTCAAACTTATTTTTATTTATTTATTTTTAAGTCTTTAGCACTTCACTTTATTTATTTATTTATTTATTTACGTTTGGCTGTGCTGGGTCTTCATTGCTGCGTGCGGGCTTTCTCTAGTTGCAGCGAGCGGGGGCTACTCTTCGTTGCAGTGCACGGTCTTCTCCTTGCGGTGGCTTCTCTCGTGGAGCACGGGCTCGAGGCACGTGGACTTCAGTAGTTGTGGCTCGCGGGCTCAGTAGTTGTGGCTCGTGGGTTCTAGAGCACAGGCTCAGTAGCTGTGGCGCACGGGCTTAGTTGCTCTGCAGCATGTGGGATCTTCCCAGACCAGGGCTCGAACCCATGTCCCCTGCATTGGCAGGTGGATTCTTAACCACTGGGCCAGCAGGGAAGTCCCAAACTTATTTTTAAAAAATAAGTCATCCTCACTCAGTATTTTATTAGTAGTAACAAATTACTGATGACACATTTCACAACTAACGGTACCCAACAGAGAGTGTTAACAGCAAGGCTGGAAATGCTCCTCTCATGCCTCCTCTGACTCGAAAGGCTCTGGAAGACCCAGGCTGCATCTCAGTCACTTAAAGAGCCTAGCTCTGTGTTACGAGCATAGGAGGAACTTATTATCCGTGAATGGCATTGACCTGGACTGCCTTGACCAGACGTCATCGAAGGTTTGGTCAGGCCAGCTCCCAGAGCAGAAGGCAGGACATACAGAGAAACTGGATGGTGGGTAAAGAAGCATTTCCCACACCCCCTTGGGGCACGATGACCTGTTAGCAGACACTCAGGATAGCAGATGCTGGAGAGGAGACCCATCCCCGGCCTTCAAAGAGGGCGCACAGGAGGCAAGACCAACATACATGTAATCAGCATAAACACGAAGAGAAAAATACAGTAATTCCAAGAGCATGTTGACGGGGGACAATTAATGGGTTACGGTGGGAGAAATGAACCACAAGATCACTGGTGAGAGCAGACACTGGCTGTTGTGTGTCTGATTCACCCAGTCATTAGTACCCAGAGCAGAAAGCAGTCTGGATACGGCGTCCCAGCGCACGTTCTCCACAGGGCGGGGTGGGGGGATTGGGGGGGCCGTGGCTGGGATCTCAGAGTCCTGCTCCAGGCTTCCCAGAGCTCATTTTGGAGGGTGGGGCTGTCAGAATCCCCCCGTCCACTCTGCAAGGGTAACCTACCACCTCTGGGCACTCAGACTAGTGTCTTCCTCTGTGGTTCTTTCCAGAACATTCGTGGGGTTGCTGACTACTCTGGGAAAGGGGGACAGCTCCACACAAAATATGTCTTCGCTGTGGATGACTCTCCTCTTGATCTCCTTGCTACCCCCAGCTTTGGTGGTGAAGTCACCGTGTGGACAGCGGAGACCCAGCTGGCCTGTTGCTACTTAGAAAGTCCGTGTATGTCCCTCTCAGAGACACTAAATGACCAAGGAAGGTTACGGGCGCCACCCTGGCTTCCCTCCAAGTTACATTAGCTGGTGATTAGGTGAAAAGGGAAACTTTCTGCAAGTAGGCTGTCTTTTTATAGCAGAGTAATATTCCATTGTATGTATTACTTTGCCATAAAAAGAAATGAAATTGAGTTATTTGTAGTGAGGTGGATGGACTTAGAGTCTGTCATACAGAGTGAAGTAAGTCAGAAAGAGGAAAACAAATACCATATGCTAACACATATGGAATCTAAGAAAAAAAAATGTCATGAAGAACCTAGTGGCAAGACGGGAATAAAGACACAGACCTACTAGAGAATAGACTTGAGGATATGGGGAGGGGTGAGGGCAAGCTGTGACAAAGTGAGAGAGAGGCATGGACATATATACACTACCAAACGTAAGGTAGATAGCTAGTGGGAAGCAGCCGCATAGCACAGGGAGATCAGCTCGGTGCTTTGTGACCGCCTGGAGGGGTGGGATAGGGAGGGTGGGAGGGAGGGAGACGCAAGAGGGAAGAGATATGGGAACATATGTATATGTATAACTGATTCACTTTGTTATAAAGCAGAAACTTACACACCATTGTAAAGCAATTGTACTCCAATAAAGATGTAAAAAAAAACAAAAAAAAAGGAAAAAGAAATAGGCTGTCTTCATCATAATCCTCTATATTCACTCTTTTTACATGAATCTCCAGAAATGCCATTTTATATGAAAGATATTCTGATTAAATTCTCCCTGCAGTGTCATCTGAATGGACTGGGTAAATCAGTGGGCTTCTCCTCCTATATTTGACAATCCCAAGAATTCTCAGATGACACAACTTGGCCATGTTTCAGTGAGGCCCCAAAACCCTGAAAATCTGTCCTTAAAGAATGAAATCATTCCATAGCGGCTTTGCAAAGAGCTGCCTATCTATCTGCCTGGAAAAAAACATAATTAACAAGCCTGTAGAAAAATCTGGCATGTATATTATTCCCTAAGGATCTAGGATTGCTGTTTTACAAATAATTTCATGAGCTAAATTTTTTTTTGGCATTTATTTGGAAGTTCATATTTTCAGTATTGTGCAACATCTGTTTTTATGAACATCAGTGCTATAGAATTTGCATCCTCCCACCCCAAATTCACATTTTATATCCTAACGCCCAGTGTGACCGTATTTGGAGGTGGGGCCTTTGGGAGGCGATTAGGTCATGAGGGTGGAGCCGCCATGAATGGGATTAGTGCCCTTATAACAGAGACCCCAGAGAACTTTCCTGCTCCTTCCAACATGTGAGGACATGGCAAAAAGACAGCAGTCTATGAACCAAGAGACAGACCCTCACCAGGCACTAAATCTGCCGGTGCCTTGACTTTGGACCTCCAGCCTCCAGAACTGTGAGAAACCCACATATGGTATTCTGTTACAGCAGCCCAAATGGACCAGGGTAATCAGTCTTTCCCACCAGAGGTTCACTACTTTTTGGTCAGTGGTCCAAAAGTCTCAAACTCTCCCCAGACTCCAGTTTCTCCCAATTCTAGAAAGGAGATTATAACTATAGTTTCCCACACAGAATTGTGGAAGAGGTCAAATGGGCCCAATGTGCAAAATAATGGCAGTTAATCTGAAGGAGGATTCAAGCTTCCGGAGTTTGGGCGGGTGGGCTAAGAGAATCCAGGTTAGCACCTATGCTCCGAATGCACTCATATGTGTAAAGCTCTTTGAACAGTTTCTGGAACGTCACATCCGTAGCAGCTTTTGCGCCATCTCTGTGGAGTAAGAGGCCCAATAACAGTCTGCAAAGAATTTCTCAGGCCCCACCTCTGCCCCCAGGGAATTCTGACCTCCTTCAAAGCCCTTCCAGAAAGGTCTGGGGTCACAAGAGAGGGTCTCCCATTGCACCCCTACTTAGTACTTGCTCCTTGGGCCTCCTGCAAACAGACCCGCCCAGCAACCCTCCAGGCCTCCAAAATGCCCTTAAACACAACGGGGAATATGGTATCATTTGCCAAATTACGACTTGGCTGAATTGTAGAAACTCTCCCACGGGACACAGCACTGGCCTTTAGAGCCAAGCTTTCAGAGTCACAGCCTGAGCCAGAATCAAACCCAGGCAAAGCCACTTCCTAACTCTGTGACCTTGAGGAAGTTGTTTGACTTTTTTGAGCCTCATGTTCCTTGTAAATAAGGTTCCTTGTACCTATTCAGAACCCGAAAGATTTTTATTTTACCAAACACTTATACATAATTTACTAAGTGCTTGTCAAATATGAACTTCTTTAATTCTCTGAACAAGCCTACGATATAGGCGGTATGATTATCCTCATCTTATAGATAAGGCCTTAAGGCACAAATAACTTGCTGAAGGTCACACAGCAAGTGTGACAGCACACTAGCAGAAGCAAGATTCGAACCCTGGCCTTCTAGCTCCTGAGTCCTTGTTCGTAAGCACCAACCTACCTAATGTTAACAGTCAAACAACGGTTTTTCATATTTTTGTTCAGATGAAAATTTTCAAACACACAAAAGCAATGAGGATCCCTTGTACTCAGCACTCAGCCTGAACAATCATCAACATTCCACTGTTCTAAACAAAGACGTTGTTCATTTTATTTTCCTTAAGTTGAAATAATAAGTATTTTTTGTCATTCTGTTCGATCTTTGCCTAAGTCAATGGCTACATTTTGGGAATTTCCTTTGGTTTCCTTGCACAATCGTAAAATTAAGACATCTGGCCCCTATGTTTATAAAGTACATTTACAATACTATTTTTGTACATCACTTTGTATAGCTTACTGAGCACTTTGACTTGATTATTTCATTGAATTTTCCTGCAACCTTTGACAACAGGCGGTGAGATTTCTGTGATTCCCCTTTTCAAAATGGTCAAATGAAGCCCAGAGAAAAAAAATGTGCCCAAGTTCACACAATTTGATTTTTAAAGTTTTCAACGATTTGTTCTCTGGACATCAATATAGAGTGAAAAAAATAGTGGGCTCTGGAATTCAGCAGCATTCAATTAGTACAATATATGATGTAAAGGGCTTCCCTGGTGGCGCAGTCGTTGGGAGTCCGCCTGCCGATGCAGGGGACGAGGGTTCGTGCCCCGGTCCGGGAGGATCCCGCATGCCATGGGGTGGCTGGGCCCGTGAGCCATGGCCGCCGGGCCTGCGTGTCCGGAGCCTGTGCTCTGCAACGGGAGAGGCCACAGCGGTGATAGGCCCACGTACCGCAAAAAATATATATGATGTAAAAATTGTACTATAAGTATATGTAGATAATGCGTGTGATCAAATGTATATGCATGTAGTCCACATATACGCATGTTTGTGTGATCCGATGCCATGACTATCCCGCTGAACATACTTTCCCTCTTCCCCGTCTAGATAGGATCATTCAGAAGAAGCAGCCCCCCGATTACGCAGCGGCTGCCTGCAATACTTCCAAATCTCCCCAGACGTTTCCAGCATTTATTCACCAAAGGCCCTGGGTGCTTCCATTTCCCCCCAAATTGTTGACTTCTCTGGTTCTCAGCTGCCCCATCACACTGAGGTCGTTCCGGTTTTGTCAATGACATACTTCACCTCTTTGGAAGATCCAAGCAAAACCTCCGTTATTTTATGTGGACCTGTTTCCTTTTGAGGGCTATGTTGGAGATTTTATGATACACTTTTATAAAAAGAACCATTTGGGTATGATCCCTAAAAAAGAAAGAACGTGCCACGAAGAAGGCCCCCCACAAAGCCTTTTCTAAGTAAAATAAACACATTCCTTGTTTACCAATAGAGTGTATTAAGAGCATCATAGATAATTCATTTTTAGTTCCAATCTATTAGACTTCAACAGGGAAGGAAAATTTGTCTTTTGTGACTGGTAACGTCATCTAAACCACGTTTCTGTCCTCACGTGTCTGCATTTAAACTCATCTACGGTTTCAGCGGAAACCATAAAGTGACTTTTAAAGAAGTTTCTGGAACATCTTTTCACGTGTCCCACTACATAATGAAATGCCCCGACTTTGGACTGGGTGGCACAATGCCCGGGGCAGGGTTGGCATGGGATATATTTTTGTTGAATAATCAATGAATGAATGAGATCATCTAAGCATCTGGTGAAGTATATGAATTATTACATTTTCAAGACATTTTTTATGACTCTTTTCCATGCATATGTGAAGTAATTTCAATTAGAGCTAACAGGTTTTTCAAGTAGTAATACCTCGGAAACATGTTTTAATGAATAAAGAATAATAACATTGAATGAAGAGATTGATCATCTTATACAAATAGATATTTTTTTCAGTAGAAGAAAAGATTTGCTATTGTAGTTTGTCTCTTTCATTCTCTCTCTCTTTTTAGAAACAGTTAAGGTAAGCATCAGCTTTTCTCCATCTACATCATTATAGCTTCTGAAACTGCTGAATTTAATAAAGTTGTATTGAGTCTAATCTTAATACTTGACATTTAACCTGGAATCCATTTTCATACTGAGGTGTAAGGAACAAAATGACCACCAGCTTCATCATGTAGGATCAAGCCCTGGGCAGGGTGCGGAACAAATACCTGAACCCGTATAGATCCAGCTCTCAGCTGCTTCTCTAGTGGAGTAATTACTGTTCCTTAACCCTCTTCTCGGGGGGCCTCTTTTAGTCTCTTTTAACTGACAGTGTCCCGTGGAAAAGCGGTCATTCCTCCATCATCCCAGCTCCCTTCTACCCACTCCTCCTGAAGGAAGGCTGCAGTTTAACTAAGCTCCGATTCCAGGTCTCTCCAATGATGGCGTATCTTCGGGAGACAAAGGAGACACCATGGCCTCAAGGCACCAGCGCGCACGGCTTAGGGTGGCTACCACGGTGGCCTCTGTAGCTGGAATGGTGGATCTGGAATCCAGACCCAGAATTCTAGGTCCATTTACATCATTCGCTGAAATCTTCCTCTTCTGTATTTTAAAAAAGAAAGAAAATTCTTCAAACCTCACAGTGTTAATGACCTCAAATATCGTCCAGTCTGACCCAAAGGGAATCACCGCTTCCTAGTGCAATAGGCTTAGGTTTCTCGAAATCTCCTGCTAGCCTCTCAGTGTTCTGGCGTCCGGCTCGTGAAGCCACTCCTTTCGGAATCCTTTTCAGACCTTGCACCCCAGGATTGACGGCTCTGACTACTCTCTCTCTTCCGCCTCTCCCACGCCCTGTATGTGGAGAGCTGTACTTGCTTACATCATGTTCTCTCCCTCCTCTAAGTTCCCTGAAGGCAGGAGCGGTCTTACTTATCTTTTTAAGTATCTCAGTGCTTTGCACAGTTCCTGGCTCTCAATAAATACTTACTCCATAAAAGAACTGCTCCACTGCTCGGAGGCTCAATGCCGTGCGTCACACGGAC
The DNA here is from genome assembly GCF_011762595.2 of Tursiops truncatus. Classification (NCBI taxonomy): domain Eukaryota; kingdom Metazoa; phylum Chordata; class Mammalia; order Artiodactyla; family Delphinidae; genus Tursiops; species Tursiops truncatus. Next base: position 56,293,378 of record NC_047053.1, read on the forward strand.
ACATCCTGACTTAGCTTCTCTCTGAAATATTTGGGTTCTTTTTTTTAGTTTTGGCTGCGTTGGGTCTTCGTTGCAGTGTGCGGGCTTCTCACCGCAGTGGTTTCTCTTGTTGCAGAGCACACTCTAGGTGCGCAGGCTTCAGTAGTTGTGACTCGCGGGCTCTAGAGCGCAGGCTCAGTAGTTGTGGCACACGGGCTTAGTTGCTCCGTGGCATGTGGGATCTTCCCAGACCAGGGCTCGAACCTGTGTCCCCTGCATTGGCAGGCGGATTCTTAACCACTGCGCCACGAGGGAAGTCCCAATATTTGGGTTCTTGATGGGACGTTTTCTTCCCTCTCTCGTGATTTCTGATTCTGATTCCAGAGACAACCAGCATCAGCAACATAGCCTCAAAATATTACATTGAACCATATAAAATTTTAAATATTCGGTTGACCCACAAAAGCGGTAATTTCATAGAGAGTAAAGGTCAATAGAATTGTGAAATACTGAATTTCTTAAATTATGATTTTAACATTCGTCTGTTATGAAGTGATCAAAAATTAATAATGATGCTGAACAGCATGATTAAGACCCTTATAAAATTCACATATTTAGAACTTTATCTCAACTCTTAGATAATCTGCATTCTTTTCAAGTCTTCGAGGAATATTTCTAAAAATTGAGCACACACTAGACCGTAAAGGACATCTCAATAAATATCAAGGAAGTGAGAGAGTGGCATTGACATATATACACTACCAAATGTAAAATAAATAGCTAGTGGGAAGCAGCTGCATAGCACAGGGAGATCAGCTCGGTGCTTTGTGACCACCTAGAGGGGTGGGATAGGGAGGGTGGGAGGGAGACGCAAGAGGGAGGGGATATGGGGATATATATATATGTATAGCTGATTCACTTTGTTATACAGCAGAAACGAACTCACCATTGTAAAGCAATTATACTCCAATAAAGATGTTAAAAAAATCAAAGAATCAGTAAAACACATGTACTATATTCTCTGCCACAATACAATACAGTGAGAACTCAATTCCCCCCGCAAAAAAAGCCAAAAATACTCTTGTATATTTGGAAACTAAAAATGGTTCTTTTGATCCATTATGTATGCATGGGTCAAAGAGGAAATCATGATAGAAATAACACCAAGCTGGTTTGTCATGATCTGATTTTTCCCATTTTATTCAGTCAGTGTGATTTAACATCTGATGACGTCAGCAAAGCTAGTACAGCAGGCCTCAGGAACGAAAAAAAAAAAAGCCTGGTTTTTCATGGGAAAAACTATAAAGTCTCAATTAAATGGCTTATTTATTTCACCCATTTGTCCATACATTTTGTGTCTAGATTTTATTCAGGATTTCCTCCATTTGACTCCGCAGGGCTGATATAAGAAGAGCCTCTGCCGTCAGAGTTGAAAAGCCAGTCCACAGGAGCATGATTGCCGGTACTGAGAACTTCCTGTGTGGCCCCAAGGTGGTCATGAGCCAAGGCTCTTCTGGAAGAACCTGCAAACTGTGGACAGCAGAGGGAACACCCCTGGGAATATTTGGAGAGAAAACCAAATGGCATCTCAAAACACCAGTGGCTTGCCTTTACCACAGTAGGGTCCTAGACCCATAATCTCACATCTAGACGAAGCTGGTAGGCAATCCTGTTGAAATAGGCATCTCCCCTACTCCTGGATGTGGGCAGATCTGATCGCATCTCTTTCCAGTTCCAAGTCAATGGAAGCACAAGAATAAGCCATCGTTTGGAACGACCTATGCTTCCCAATCAGGGCAATACACCCAAGAGCAGGGGGATATATTTTGCTTCACTGCTCATTCCCCTGTCCAAGGAAAACACTCCCCCAATGTCATGTGCATTAGAGCACAAAGGAGAAAAAACCGTGCCGAGGTCAGCAAGAGCTAAGATCTCTTTTTTAGAACTCCCGTTCAAAAAGGCTTAGGAATTCCATCGGCAGCATCATAATGTCCAGAGAATTCCAAATAAGTCCAGAGTCCCAGAACCAGGGTCTAGGATGCCAGAGAAAGGATGGAGAGGAATTCCCGTGAAGCCTGGGATTTTGTATGAGGGCAAAGGCTAAGAAGTAGGAAGCAAAGAGTGAAATCCCGTCCACACTGTGGAATCTGAACACCGTCCGAAGAATGTCCCATTTCACTAACTGGAAGGTCTCCCAAGTGAGCAGAAGCCCGATGCCATATGACAAGGTCAGGTAATCAGCTCAAATCTCTCTTCCTTTATGTCATTGGGGACCGTCTCTGAGTGTTGGTAGCAGAGCCTTCCTTAAGCAGAGGGTTTAACCAACATGTCAGCTAGGATTTTAGCAACATGGATGAGAAAACCACTTTTTGTAAAGTGGATGTCTTTGTGGTATGGTAGAGGGGATATGCACACTTTTCTTTCTGTATTCATTTCCTTTAGTTATTATAGTAAAAATAGTTTAATAAGTAAAAGGCATTGTATTAGACGGAATGCATTCACCGCCTTTAGCTTGACTCAATGTGGCTCAAAAGACAAGGGTCCAGTGTAAAGGACCCATCTTGTAAGAAAGTCGAGGAGACGGCATTGAAATGTACACAGAGCACAGGGGTGTGGGAAAAATGAAGCTAGAGGAGGTTTATCACTAGTCTGTGACACTGGAGTTTCCATTCCTCCTGATGGCCAAGAAAAATAAAAATTGCCAATTAAGGGTAACTTATTCTGTTCTCTGAGACATTTCACTTTGACATTAACTCAGCCTCGTTTGGGTAAATCAAGAGTCAGCTCACAGGCTGTTCCTTCCCTCCATCAAGGGGTCATTTCTCCCACTCCTTCCCAGCAGGGACCAGGTGCAGAGGGAGGTGACAGGCGTCCTCGGAGTCCTTGGCTATGGGCCTGTCTTGTCTCTAAATGTCCTGGGCTGCTGATGACTCAGGGGTGGCAGATCTTGCTGCCCCTCGTGGTGTCCTGCTGTCATCTGCTGCTGCAGCCCATGGTCCCTGGGGTCCCTCAAATCACCAGGTCCCTATGCGTTGTGGCCTCCTGCTTCCTTGCCCTGAACACAGGTCTGTGCCAGGACTACCGCTCTCAACACCTCGGCCACCTGTCACCGGGGCCACGAGGAGCCCAGCGTCCTGGCTGTTCCGCCACCTCCAAACCCTGGCAGACACACTGGGAGCGCATGGGGGACTCTCCCCCACACCTCCCGGGGTTTCTGTGAGGGCTTCCCACCCCCTAATTTTGCTTAAACCAGGTTGGGGCCAGGGGGCGCCGAGGGAGGAGACAGTCACTTCTCAGTGGCCGAGCTGCGGTCAGCATCCTAGCTTTCCGCTCAGGATCGCCCTCCTGTGGCCACGGTCTTCACGTCCTTTTCCCGTCCTGTGGACACTTCCCCGAAGGCATTTCCTCTGCCTGCTCTGCACTATGGCTTTGACCCTCCTTGGTCTAGCCTGGCTCTTTATGCGTTAAAGGAAACCTTTTGGAATTTAGAAAACCCTTTCTCTCTGCACAAAGCCTGGCTTCTACCTCGCTGTGGATTCGAAATGCCAGGATCTTAAAATTGACTTCATTTTCTTTGCTTTCTGCTTTAATAATCCTAATTTTCTCCAGGACAGTGGAATGTCCTGATGACATAGGATAAATCAAAGTGGCTTTACAAAGTTATGGGAGAGGTATAGGGGAAAAGCAAGAAATAGCATGTTGTCTGGGACTAGTAATGATGTAATCATTACCACCTATAGGTCCAAGACCTGAGAGTCTGAGGGAAGTGTTCTCCAAACCCAGATGGAGACAGTGTGTAAAAAGAACCAGTATCCTTGGGTTGGGATCTTCACAGGCTCAAGGCAACTTCTCAGGGAAGGAACCGGACAGGAATAAATACTGACATGATTATCCTCCCTTCTTTTGATCCCCCCGCCCTCACTGGAGCATCCCATTGGCCAAACCTAACTGGACACCAGAGGCTGGGGTTCCACTGATAGAACCCAACTGGTCAGCTCCAAGATGGAGAAGAGTAGAGAGTGGATGTGATGGACGAGATCCAGCCTAAAAGCTTCTCCCTGGAAGGGGAGTGGGGATTGGATCAAGTACAAGGGTGTACAAAAAAGAAAACAGTATTGGTATTTTTTCAAAAATATGATATGTCTATCACATATGTCTGTCTTAGCCACAGTTCAACTTCTATCAGTGTCCGTCTAAGCATGTATTACAATCAGATGGCTATTAATTTGCAAAGTGCTCTGATGGCGACAACAGCAGCTAGCCCTGAGTGCTTTCTGTATGCCAAGCACTGTGGAAAAACTTGTTGTCGATGTTCTTTCATCCTCAAAAGAAACTTCTGGGGTTAGCTTTATTATTAACATCTCCATTTTACAGATGGGGGAACCAAGGCTAAAAGAGTAGAAGAATTTGCCCAAGGTCATACAAGCTAGCCAAGGGCGCATATAAAATATAAGACCAGGCTCTCCAAGAGGGGCAGGGAGCAGGGAAGGACACATGGTACCTTACCATCAGCTTCTAAGTCACAGCTGATGGTTGCCATCTGGAATGGTGGGGGGCCCATGTCACCAGATGGTTCTTCGAGAGAAGTTTGTAATCCACATTGCATAGAAAAGGTTCCCATTTTTAAACTTACTTGTTCAATTTACAGTTTTCATTCAAACTGAAAAAATGGCTGATTTTAATTATACAATCAGGACGTCCAGCGTGCAATTTCTGTTAGACTGGAATGGAGAACCCTACCCCAGCACCCCTGCACACACGGCTGTGATGCTTGTCAACAGCCTTTACAGAGCTACAAACCAGGGACGTTTGTTTCCTGTCCAATTGACAACCATTGAGTTTGTAAGTCTAATAATAATATTTGTGGTAACCAGTATGAATTAAGTCTCATGCTAAGAACTTCACATATGTCATCTCATCTCATCTTTACCACTCCTCTGCAATTTACATATATCTCATTACCCACATCTTCCAGATGAAAACACAGGGTTCAAAAATGTTGTCAGAAATACTGTATGATACCACTTATATGTAGAATCTAAAAAATACAACAAACTAGTGAATATGATAAAAAAAGAAGCAGGGCTTCCCTGGTGGCGCAGTGGTTGAGAGTCCACCTGCCGATGCAGGGGACGTGGGTTCGTGCCCCGGTCCGGGAAGATCCCACATGCCACGGAGCGGCTGGGCCGCTGAGCCTGTGCGTCCGGAGCCTGTGCGTCCGGAGCCTGTGCTCCACAACGGGAGAGGCCACAACAGTGAGAGGCCCACATACCGCAAAAACAAACAAACAAAAAAAGAAGCAGACTCAGAGATACAGAGAACAAACTAGTGGTTATTAGTGGGGAGGAGGAAGGAGGGAGGGGCAATATAGGGGTAGGAGATTAAGAGGTACGAATTATTAGGTATAAAATAAGCTACAAGGATATATTGTACAACAAAGGGAATATAGCCAATATTTTATAATAACTATAAATGGAGTATAACCTTTAAAAATTGTGAATCACTATTTAGGACTCCTGTAACTTATATAGTATTGTACAGCAACTGTACTTCAGTTTTTAAAAACTTTAAGTCACAAGCTAGAAGACAGTAGAGCTAAGAACTCAACCCAAGCCTCTCTGACCCCCAAATTAAGCTTTTTCTACCAAAACTAGAAGACTTTCCCCTGCACAACTCTGAGATCCTAGGCACACAAACCAGAAACCCACTGGGAAAAGCTTTTCTTCCAAGTCAGCTACCTGTGATAACCTCAGGTTAACATTTTGCAGTACAGGCTGGTCAACAACCATCCAAACGCTATGCTTCCTAAAAGCACCACGGACGCCTTTAGAACAGCAAACAGGAAAAGAGATAAGCAAAGCAAAGAAAAGCATAGGACTGCCTGTACTCGGAAGTGGGCAGGCTGGTGGAAAAACAGAGTCTGCTGAAAATTAATAGGAAGGCAGAGACTCCGCTGAAGAAATGTTCAGAGGTGCCTCCGTTCCCCCCTTTTTTTTTCTTCAATACCCGATGTACAGAGAAAATGTCATTTTTAAAGAGTAGCTTAAGAAAATGGGTTCCCCTTGCTGGAACTGAAAGGATAACATTAAGTAAGTAGATTGTATCCCTCCCTAGGCATGCTTTCCAAGCCCTAAGTATTAATACTTGCTTCTCTGCATCGTAATTCACCTCGGCCTTTCTGGATGTTTCAGCCATCCCTCTCGGCACAAACAGCTCTCAGACTCCCTGCACACACACCTCATCCAGTACTTTTATTCCAATATAGGAATAAAGTCCAACCAGACTTTGCAAAGGAGAAAATCCGCGGTTATGTATTTCCATACGCGATGTTCGTCACTAGATTTATTGCCAGCCCTTGAATCATCCCTGATTCCCCCGTCTCAAGCTCCGTCACACGTTCCTCCAAATGTTTCCATCATTACTTCTAAAGTTATAACGATAAATTATAAAGTGTGTCCTTTCAGGAGACTTAGAGCTAAGAGACCTTTCTACACGGAGCTTAGTAACAGAACTGCCCACTCAATATGTTTGGAACGGATTTCTGTTCCCCACCTTCCCACGAAACATCCCTGCCCCTGGATTTCTCCTTTTTGTAAATAGCACCCTCAACTGCCCCGTTGCTAAGGTCAAAACACCACCAGATCCCTTGAGTTCTAGAGTCTTCCGCCCCCCCGCTCTGGCTGATGCATCAGCAGGTCCTGTCAAGTCTAACCTCCAGAACCTCTGAATCCCACCCTTTGACCTCCGTCTCCAAGGATGCCACGCCAAAGTGTGCTGCGTCACCACTACCTGCACTGATACAAGCCCCTCCCACCCGGCGCCTCCGCGGCATCCCTCCCCTCTCCAATCTGTCCTTCTCAATTTCGCCCACCTAATCCTCGAAAGAGGCGAACCCAAGCCTGGCATTTTCTCCTGCCGTTCTGTGGCTTCTAGAATAAAATCTAAAATCCTGAGCGTTCCCCAGGAGGCCCTGCCTGCCCCGGCCCTGCTCCAGCCTCATCCCTCCCCACTTTCCCTTTCTCCGTCTATTCCAACCACCCTGGCTTGTTTTCTCTTCCTCAAATGTTGCAAACCCTTGACTGTCTCAAGGCCTTTACACAGCTGTTTCCTCTGCCTGGAATACTCATCTCCCAGGTTCTATCTGAATGGCTTGTTCTGACCCTTCAGGCCTCAGATCCAAATCCTCTAGCCCAGAGAGCCAGCCCACCCAGTTCAGAAGGTGGTCCTTGACAATGACACTCTCCCTGTCCCTTGCTTATGTCCCTTCTAGCACTTTCACGAAGGACAATTACTTTATGCATTTAGTCACTGACGCTCTTGTCTCCACTCTACCCCTAACACCCAGCATAGAGTCTGGGGCGTCACAGGGAACAAAAAACGAGTGTTGAACAAATAGAGCCCCAGGCACCGTCCAACAGCTGCCACGGAGGACACGCCAGAGTCACGGTGAGAGAAGCCATGTCACTGCCTTGTGTGTGAAAGCAAAGAGCCAGTTCAACTTATTAAAAAATATGCTTTCAGTTAACATCACAGAAGACATTTTCTAACCGATTACAATGAGCTGGGGAGCGAGATGCAAAGAAAATAAACACATTTAATTTAAAACAGATGGGAAGTGGTCCGTTCCCCCACGGGTGACTTGATGTGGGGCCCCTTAGAAGGTCTCCTCTTCTTTCCAACATTTTATGAGCGTAATTTTTACAGGCCAGAATGTGCTCGGGGTGGGGGCCGCATCCCCGCCCCTCGGCAGCCACTCGATGGCCCATTTCAGCTTGACGAGGAAAGGCTTAGCTGAGTCCTGTGGGCCACACTCGTTTGCCTATCTGCCTGGGTCCTATAAATGGTACCACACAGCTACAACTTCATAAACAAGCATTCCTGGCAGAGGGGAACCCTCCTCCATCCTTGAATAGGGCCCTAGAGACACGTACAATAGCATCTTTATTGAGTGTACATTTCCTTAATGTGCCAAGATATGCCTTGGGTGATCGGTTCAAATGTTACAACTTGCTAGCGAAGTTGGAGGTTTCTGATGATCAGACACAGAGCAGATGTTCTTCTCAGTTCAAGAATGTTGTTTTTCTTAAGAAACTGCCCGGCTACTCACAACCGTGCCGCACACAAGCCGCTGAAGTTGCATCTTTCGAGAAGGGGCAGAAGAACCACCATAAGTGAATAGAGGCTTCAGAGACCACAACTCCAGAAACCAAGTTCAAGCTCATCAGAGAAAAACCATACACTTTTGTTTTTATATGGTATGGAGAAAATTCCAGGTTCCTGTCCAAGCTCAGTGAGGACAGTTCCATACGTGGTGTTAACACAAGGCTCCCAGAGGGACACTGTTCTTTCTAAACCTTAATGTTCTCTTCTAATGATTCACCTCCAGGAGCCTGGGTTTCAGATTAAGTTTCTCTGGCTTTCAGGGAAGAACTTAAGCTCAGCAGCGATGTTACCGCTTAGTGCTTCTTCAGATGTGCTAACCACGAAAGGCAAAGGCAAAACCATGTCCTGTTTTCTGGGCCCTTAGCGCAGCTGGACACTCTTGACAAATCCCAGAGACAACATTGGTACAAACACGACCTTGACCTTCAGCCCCTGACTGACCCTGGGTACCACTGTGGGTCTGCAGTGGAGTGATCACACCCGCATCTCTCCCTTCCACGTAGTTAATTTTTTTTTTTTTTTTTTTTTGTGGTACGCGGGCCTCTCACTGTTGTGGCCTCTCCCGTTGCGGAGCACAGGCTCCGGACGTGCAGGCTCAGCGGCCATGGCTCACGGGCCCAGCCGCTCCACGGCATGTGGGATCTTCCCGGACTGGGGCACGAACCCATGTCCCCTGCATCGGCAGGCAGACTCTCAACCACTGTGCCACCAGGGAAGCCCACGTAGTTAATATTTTTAATCTACTGTCTTTTATTCCCTTCTCCCTATACCCAATACTTTGTCCTCTACCCATCCACCCTTCCATGCATCAATATGAACTGAGCGACTACCTCTTGCCAGATACAGTGCCACATGCTCGGAGACACTGGTGAACAGACAGAGGCTAGGACCTCATGGAACGTAAAATCTAACAGTGGAGACAGACATGAAGATGGATCATTGACTGCACGCTTGGTCAGTACTAGAATGGAGGTGCTTGAAAGGGGCTGGGGACCAGAGGGAGGGCAGGTCTACATCGATGGCTGGGACAATTCGCGGACGTGGCAATGAGGAGTCCCCAGTAGGGTGGGAGTACAACGGAGGGAAAGGGGGAAAGGGTTACACTCCCAGCAGAGTGAGAAACGCAAGCTGGGTCACGCAAGCCTGAGGGCCCTGGGGTGTTCCAGCACTCGGGGGAGCGGGGAGGGGATGAAGTGAGGAGGGGTCAAATCAGGAAGAACCTTTGTGGATCCCGCCAAGAGGGATGACTTGGAAGTTTGAGAGTCACTGAAGAACTGTGTTCAATACTCCCCCCAAATACTCTCTTTTTAATTGATATAATGGGAAATGGGGAAAACTGAAAGAGAGAACACAGTTGGACGTGCAGTATATTAATCCTACCCCATAAAAATGAAATGCTAGACCTTAGTGTAGCCTGACCTCCTGTGTTTCATCCCTGTAAGAACTATTTTCTTGCATTCATTCATTCGTATGCATACACACACGCACACATATACCTGTTCTCCAATCGTCCTGCTACTTGGGGGATACTGTCACCCTTCTCTCATTCTACTATATGCAAGAATAAGCTAACGGCATCAATTCAGTTTCTTTCCAGATCACATAACCTTTTGAAAGATTTGTTTGATGGGGACCATTTTTAAAGTCTTTATTGAATTTGTTACAATATTGCTTCTGTTTTATGTTTTTTGGTTTTTTGGCCACGAGGCATCTTAGCTCCCCGACCAGGGCAGGTGAAGCCTTAACCACTGGACCGCCGGGGAGGTCCCGTACATAATTTTTCATGAAGTTAAGTGTTCCAGTTCGCCTCCTTCCTCTTAATGACCACACGTCAGGCCACTTATTTAGGGGCAGTTGAATCCCTCAAAAGCGCCGCAGCTGGTGGTGGGGTTTCCGTGTAGAGCTCTCCGTGGGAGAAGGAAGGAGAACAAGAAGGAAGATCTGCCTGAAGCCCAGACCTCGCCTTACAGTCAGATGCTGCAGACGGGGCAAGGGGCCCTGACCACGGACAACAAGACAAAGGAAACAGGGAGCGACAAGGCTGCTGAGGAAGGCCCTTCTCCTGGTAAAACAGAACCACGAAAAGATGCCAAGGGTAAGGCCAGCTCAGGGATGCAGACCCGGCCCATCCTGGCTCATCTACAGGCATCCTTCCGTTTTGGGAAACGGGGCTCTGGGCCTGGAGGCTTCTGGGGCAAGGGCGGAGTTGATGTGATGGGACACAGCGAACAGGGCGGGAAATTAGGTTGTCAGACGCAAGTCTGCAGAGCTACTACTCGTCATGACTTAACGTCTGGCTCCCAAACTCTCATTTCCGTACTTAGGTAATATCCAGGGTTGGACCGAAGATGGCTGTGCCCGGTGAAACCAAAGGCCACACGGGCCAATTAGCTCAATAGCCACAGACTGTGTCCTGAGTCCCAGAGGGTCAGCCTCACCTTTTCAGGGAGAGAAATCGATTCTGGCCCAGGACCCAGCATCCCTTACCCCATTCGTTGCGTTTACTTCTGCAGAGTTGCGCTCTTCCACAGGGGCTCCGTCTCTAAGCCCACAGAGCACATACCTGAGCCCCGGGCACACCCCATCCGATAGAGAGCGGCCACCAGCCAATGAGGCGTCTCTTCAAGAATGGGGAACAATCACTTAGTGCCAACGGTAGATGTCAGAGGAGGGGCAGCAGTGACTAAGCTGCAGCACAGGATGGCACCTGAGCTGACGGGAAGCAGGTCTCCTTCCTTCTCCTTTCGTAACGTCTCTCTCCTGTTCCCTCTCCCTCTCTGCCTCACCTCTTACCCAAGGACTGACTTTTCTCTGCCTGTGGCTCTCGAAGTCCTGATGTACCAACACAGGCTTAACACAGGGAGGGGCCTGCACTCTCTGTGCCCAGAGCCGGGTAAGTCATCTTTGCATGTCCATCTCCTCTAGCCAAAGAAATCACCCCTTTGGTAAAGACATCCACAAAATGTTTCTGCTCTGAGTGTGCCTCATTGATAGAGGAGAGGAAAACAAGAGTGTATTTTTTAAGGTGCAAAGTTATCTTTTGGCTTCATTGACTAACTGGAAGATGCCACCCTTTCTGATCATTAACATGGAGCTATCACTTACTCCAAGTGCTAAACCAAGTGACAAATTCCAGTTGCCAGAGCAGGGGTTACAGAAATTCTCTTAATTACCCCCAGAGCCCTATTCACACAGAGTCAGAAAGGGTTCTTAGTTATGCAGACACTGCTCACGTTTTGCAAATCACTTTCTATTCCCTAAGTCTTCTTGGTTTCAGTCACATTGAGGCCAATGAAAACTGTGAAGACATGAACCAGATAAGGCAGAGCTCAGAAAATGGGTCTTTTGCAAAACCTGGTCCTACTCCACAGGACTGAAACTGGTACTTAAGAAGCACTGTGGGGAAGGCGAAGAGGAGAGAAGAAATGCAGCAAAAGTAGAAGGAGAGAAAGAGGAGACTCTTTATCTCGAAGCAAAGCAAGTGCAAATGCCAACAGAGTTCAGAATGAGCTGTCAACTTCAAAGGCACCAGAGACAGACGTCTGGCCTTCTCCTGTCTCCCAGCTCAGACGCCTTCTGAGGGTCTGCACATAAGCCCATAGCTTTCCCAGACACCTCCACACTGCTGTGTTGATTTTATCCTACTCTTCCAACCTGCCTAATTTATATTCCCCTCCAGCTCTGCTTAGAGATCAAAGCCTCCTTTGCTTTTTCACCTTAGTTTCATGCATCAACCGTGGGTACAAAGTCAGCTAAGTGACAAGGAATTTAGGGAGTGTGTAGGATACAAAAAGGGACTCGTTCTTTCATTCACTGAATATTTTTTGAGCACCCATTCTGCTCCAGGCACTGTCGCAGGTGCTGAAAATACCTGGGTGAATAAAACCAATAAAGATTATCCGAAACACTAAGGCAGAGAGTATGCAGCTACGGACCCTATTCCATTTTCCAGCTCATCTCCAGCCTCACAGAGCAGTGTGGGGAGAGGGTGGATTTGAACACCACTCCCATCCACTGATGGTCCCAACTGGGCCAAATAAAGGACCTCAGGAGAAGATCAGGGCTTGGTCCCTAAGCGACCAGTGTTTTGGAAGCTTTGGAAACTATCGTGGGAGCCTGCACCCACGTGAGCCTGTCTGTTTCTTATTTTCCTCCCACTTGAAAGTGATTAGGATTTTCTTCCATTTGGGGGGTTTTTACCCACTTCTGACCCTGAAAGGCTCAGGAAGTTACAAAGCAAGTTTTCCAACAGATGCTTTTTCAGCGTCCGGCACTCCTACACAGCTGCTAATTTGCCCTCCCTACATCTTGCAAGCCTGCCGCATACAAAAGAAGAGAGGCCGGATCCGGATGGCCCTCCTTGCCTGTGGAATGCCCAGCTCCAAAGCCAGGTTGGTTTTCGCTGCCTGGTTAGGTGCCCCTAAACCAATGGGGGTTCTGCCAGGAAAGAGGTCCCGGCAGGAGATGCCCAAAGACGGAAGATGTAGAGATCCGGCACGGTGGAGTGGTGGGGAGAGAGGCTGAGATTGAGAAATGGCTAAAAAGAAATGGGCTTTTGCTTGGAAATGTGCGGTTTCCACAGCAATTTTTGGAATCTCGGTGCAGAGAATAGCAGGGGTGACTGTATCTGAAGAATCCGCAGCCACTCCCCAACCGGCGAGTCACGTGTTGTATGAAATCTTGAACCACAGCCCTTGCGTATAACCTGTCTCTGCTCGAGGGTATCTGGGGAGACTTGGAAGATTGCAGATCAAAGGGAGAGTTTGCTCCAGTTTCTCGGAGTCGGGGAAACATCTTTCAGACCAATAGTGCACCTTCTGCCTGAACGTGCTCAAGACTACATGGCTTAGCAGAGCATGATTTGGTTTTCTCGGAAAAGAACAGATGGTTGAACGAGAAAGGAGAGCGGAGAGAGCGAAAGCTCAGAGAGGATGGAGGGTCCACCCCTTGCATGCTGTCTGGCTTCGTGCAACTCTTGCCAGATCTCAGTGCCATAGTTTTTCTTGGGCAAAATGGAGCTCATCGTCCTCAGATCCTCAAAGAATCACCAAGTTCGGAGAGATCTTAAAGGTCTGACCACTAAGAGCCTGACGCATAGTAGGGGCTGAAAAACTCTTTGATTCATCGCTGGAGACATAGAGGAAAGGAAACGGCATGTGAACGTGTGCCGGGATCCTGTACCGCATCCCTGCAAACGTAGATGGTGGTTCCACCTACGCTTCCATGTCACCAGCGATGGGACCATCTACTGAGATGGGCCACTCCGTCTTTGGCGGCTGTGGCTGTTAGCATTGTGTCCAAACCCCAATCCAAACCTGCCTGCCTGTAGCTTCCTTCATTGGTTCTAGTTCCACCCACTGGGGCTGGTCCGATGAGTCTGCTCCCTCTTCTACATGGCAGCCTTCAGGTATTTGAAAGTAACAGCCATGACCCCCATTGGATTAATTCTTCTTCAGTCTAATGATGCCCACCTCTTCCAGTCATGCCCCAAAGAACAAAGAGAGTTTTAGGGTTTTCGTTTTCCACACCATACTCATCACTCTCCTCTGAGTGAGCTACAGTTTGTCCAGGTGGCCTTGAGCTGAATTCGAGGATTCAGCTGTGATGGGACCAGGAAGGGAAAAGTGGGTCCAGCTCCTGTGTCTACTGATGCCGGGGGTGGCCTTGCTGGCATGTATGCTGGCTACACTCCACTCATCTAACCCCAGACCTGCATATATTTTTTAGACAGACACTCAGATAAGGGGGCTCAGAGGCAGAGAGCAACTCCTTCTTGGGTCTTCTCTGCCTCAGACAAAATTAGACACATCAGGCCCAATGGGTGATTTGCTATCCTGGTTAAGTCTGTTTAGGCCACCTTATTCCCCATCCCACGCCATGATCCCAACTTCCCATGAGTCAGTACTGAGGAAGAGGGGCATCCCCGTCCTTCCCCTTCTTACCAATTGCATCAGTATTAAGAGATCCTGAAATTATAACAAAGACATTGAATTTTTCCGTGCACGTGCTAACGCTGGTCAGTTTGCCAAGTATTCTCCAATACCTAGGGATAAACCTCATGAAGTAGGTGTGTATATCAGACAGAACAGCATTTGACCTGAAGAAATGAGAAGAAAAATGTCCACCAACACAAAGAAGAGTGTATTTTCCCCAAATGACAAGATGTCCAGAGGAAGGCCAGGAGGGCTAGTAGGTGGCCCCACGGTAGCGTCAGAGACCCAAGGCCATCATCACTGTCTGCCTGTCCTCATCCTCCCGAGATGGCTCTCTCCTTTGCTGGCTTTAAAAGTCAAAGGAGATGCTGACTATAACAGTAGGTGTCCGGCAAGCTGCAGCTGCTATAATTCGTTTAGAATTTTTGAGCATCTTCTACATGGCAGGCCCCATGTTAGGAGCTGGGGATTCAGAAAATAAGAACACAAACCTTGTTCTGAAAGAAATGCTAGCATTTCTCTAACACTAAAAATGCTCCCTCCACCCCCAGTTCAAAAGTTGTCAAATAGGGCTTCCCTGGTGGTGCAGTGGTTGAGAGTCCGCCTGCCGATGCAGGGGGCACGGGTTCGTGCCCCGGTCCGGGAAGATCCCACGTGCCGCGGAGCGGCTGGGCCCGTGAGCCATGGCCGCTGAGCCTGCACGTCCGGAGCCTGTGCTCCGCAACGGGAGAGGCCACAGCAGTGACAGGCCCGCGTACCACAAAAAAAAAAAAAAGTTGTCAAATAGCGATAAAGCTTTAATCCAATGAAATCTGACGTTTTGATATAAAGACTCAGAGTTTTCTTGGCTCAGAGAAGCCATGTCAAAAATAAAAAGTGCTGACTCCACTCAAGTGCTGTAATCCACAGCATTCTTATTTCCACCCTTAAAAGCCCCCTTGTTTGCTGCTAAATTATAGTCAGAGCAGCAAACTTAACTTTGGCTGTACATGTCTGAATCATCTGTAGGGCTTGTCCAGGGTCCCACCTGCCAAAACGCAGATGGATACGGCCTGGGGTGCACGCTTGCCTTGGAACTTTTTAAAGTCCCCAGGAGTTCCCAACACCCCCCCCCCCCCCACCCCGCAGGGATGAGAACCGCTGCTGTTGCCAAAGCTTGATCTTGTCCCAATGGTGTGAAAACGAAATTCCCCTTTAAGAGATGGGCAAAGACCGAAATAGACATTTGTCCAAAGAAGACATACAGATTGCCAGCAAACACATGAAAGGATGCTCAACATCACTAATTGTTAGAGAAATGCAAATCAAAGCTACAATGAGGTATCACCTCACACCAGTCAGAATGGCCATTATCAAAAAGTCTACAAACAGGGCTTCCCTGGTGGCGCAGTGGTTGGGAGTCCGCCTGCCGATGCAGGGGACGTGGGTTCGTGCCCCGGTCCGGGAGGGTCCCGCATGCCGCGGAGCGGCTGGGCATGTGGGCCATGGCCGCTGGCCCTGCGCATCCGGAGCCTGTGCTCCACGGCGGGAGAGGCCACAGCGGTGAGAGGCCCGCGTACCGCAGGAAAAAAAAAAAAAAGTCTACAAACAATAAATGCTGGAGAAGGTGTGGAGAAAAGGGAAGCCTCCTGCACTGTTGGTGGGAATGTAAATTGATACAGCCACTATGGAGAACAGTATGGAAGTTCCTTAAAAAACTAAAAATAGAACTACCATAGGACCCAGCAACCCCACTACTGGGCATATACCCCGAGAAAACCATAATTCAACAAGAGACATGGACCCCAATGTTCATTGCAGCACTATTTACAATAGCCAGGTCATGGAAGCAACCTAAATGCCCAACGACAGACGAATGGATAAAGAAGATGTGGCACGTATATACAATGGAATATTACTCAGCCACAACAAGGAATGAAATTGGGTTATTTGTAGTGAGGTGGATGGACCTAGAGTCTGTCATACAGAGCGAAGTAAGTCAGAAAGAGAAAAACACCATATGCTAACACATATACATGGAATCTAGAAAAATGGTTCTGAAGAACTTAGGGGCAGGATAGGAATAAAGATGCAGAGGTAGAGGATGGACTTGAGGACACAGGGAGGGGGAAGGGTAAGCTGGGACGAAGTGAGAGAGTGACATGGACATATATACACTACCAAACGTAAAATAGATAGCGAGTGGGAAGCAGCCGCATAGCACAGGGAGATCAGCTCGGTGGTTTGTGACCACCTAGAGGGGTGGGATAGGGAGGGTGGGAGGGAGGGAGACGCAAGAGGGAAGAGATATGGGGATATATGTATAGCTGACTCACTTTGTTGTACAGCAGAAACTAACACACCATTGTAAAGAAATTATACTCCAATAAAGATGTATACAAAAATAATAAAGCCTCCGACAAAGTGAAAAAAAAAAAAAGACGAGAGAGAGAAACTCCTGAAGACATAAGCCGAAGAGACACGGCCAGCGACAAAGCATTTTTCCATTTACTTTCAGCGAAGAGATTGAAATTCAACACATTTCACACCTTTTCAAGCCACCCTCCCAGGTCTGGACGGCGGCTACTTTTAGTAGGCAACCCGCCTCTGGCTGGGGAGTAGCGGGAGTAGTATTGAGACAAGATTAAGTTGCCCACGTATCCAAGAGGGCTGTTTTCTCATGTGGCTCGTTCAACATTTACTCGGCCACCTGCAGGTATCAAGCACCTACTATATGCCAAGTTTCATGCCAGGTGCTGGGTTTTCAAAGATCAGTACAACCCAGCCTCTGCCTTAAAGAGCTCAGAATCGAACGCCAAGATGCAAAGCTGCCCTTTCTGTACAAGAGAAGTGCTTTCAGGATTGAGGGCATGGAGCTAGTTTTGAGGTGATAAAGAATCATCTCTGAAATTTGCTCAGTCTTCTATGAATATCTGTATCTCTGTCCAGGGTTTAATCACTTCCGGAGAGCAGCCTCTTTCTAATTTCCCCCTCTGGTCCCCCAGCCACCATTCCCCTGCCCCCTCAGAAAATTACTACCACGGAGAGGGTCCTAAAAATTGCCAGGGTGCCACAATTTTTTCACAAGGAGAAAGAGCCACGTGAAGCCGCAGGCTCCCCTTCCCTAACCCCTTCTCATCCGCCGGGTCCTTCTCCCACACGAAGGGCGCACCCCACACCCCGGGAATGCGTCCTGTCCTCTTCTGCCTGCGGAATATTCCCTGATTGCAAATGCGGCAGGAATCCGATCCTCACTGGCTGAGGAGGCTTTGGCAAAGCCCAGGGAAGCTGGGTTCCTCTTTTTAAGATAACCACACAGCCAGTGGCAGCCCTTTGACACAGAGAGCGATGTTAAACCTGGGTTTGTAAAATTAAGGCTGGATTTGGTTTGCCTGGGTCCAAACAGGAACTTTGCCCCCCATAACATCACAGGCTTCTACAAAGACCTGAAACGCAACCTGAGAGGCAGCGCAGCTAGAAGGAAACCCTCAGCCCCTTTTATTTGTTTTACAGACATCTGCGGAGAGTCCACTATGGGGGAGATGCCAGGCTTTGCTAATCACCCACCACTGCATTCCCACCCACTAAAGACATCAGAATCCCACTAAAGTTGCAGTGATTTTTGGCAGACTCCAGAGAGGATCGTTCTGAGTCGTTGGTTTTTTTTAATACCGACTCTGGCATCCTGGAGAAGATGCTGTGTCACGCTTACTGCCTGCTCTTTTATCTTCATTCTGGTAGAAGAGCAATGCCTCCCCTCGGCCGCCGGAAGGATGCAGGAACCATGTCAGCAGACACCTCTCTTCACAACATCAGCTCCTAAAATCTGGGGCAAAGCCAGTGAGGAACACCAAGGGCACGGCTGGCCCAGCAGAGGAAAGCGTTGAAGACATGCTTTCTTCAACGTGTAGAGGCGTAGTCTTGCCGTGATCGACCCCCTCAGTGCCTACGTGTGGGAGGATAAATAACTGCCCAGCAGCGTTAGGAAGTTAGATTACACTCAGGCAGGGTTGCATCGCGCCTGTGAAAGTTAGCCAGCGTGGACACGAGTGACGGATGAACACGATGAGATCACTGACCCTAGGAGCTGGGTTCTTTTTTCTCTTCTCTCCTCTTCTCTTCTTTTTCCTCTCCTTTCCTTTCCTCTTCTCTTGTAGAAGGGAGCCTTGTATCTCCAAGCTGCTTCAAGTGCAGTCACACGTAAAGTCTAGAACAGGGACTGGATGACTTCTAGGTGCGTTGGGACCCTAGATTTTGTAATTGAATTTGCAGCCAGCCTGGGCTTGATTCCTTGAAGGCTCTGAACTTTTGAACATACTAAACAACACGCATTCCCCCCCCCAAAACAAAAACAAGACCTTGTCCTTCTTTACTTCTAATCCTTAACCTTTTTCGCTGATTCACAGAAGGCTTAATTTTTTAACATCAGCCTGTTTCTTTCTGAGCGGTAGGAAAGGCACAGACACCACGGTCCCCTCCTTTCTGGCACATGTCCTCTTTCAATCTAGGGTACACAGCTGCCTTTGCAGCTATGCTGATTAATTCAATTGTCTACTTGCTTTTCATCTTATTGCCATGATTCACGATGACACAGGGAGAATTTTATATTTTAGCGTTTCCCATCTCTCTTAAAGCAGGGATTCCCACACTACAGCTCTTGGGCCAAACCCGACCCTCCTGGTTTAAGTACATCAAGTTCTGTGAGGATGCAGACACACCCTCTCGTTTGCACATTTTCTACTGCGGCTCTGGGGCTACAACAGCAGAGTCGACTAAGTTAGTTACAACAGAGACTCCATGGCCCGAAAAGCTGGAAATATTCACTATCTGGCCCTTTGCAGAGAAAGCTGCCTGCTCTTTCTTAAGCCAAATTCCCCTTCACGATTTCTGACTAAGGAATTCTACCTATCTCCACTTTACAAAATTTTCCTTGAAGTCCAAAGTCCATGACTATGTCCATTGACCAGCAAAGGAAGTCAGGAAGGTATCCAGGTCTCACATCCAGACCTCGGTGCACGTGTGTGGGGGAGTCATGAATTCAGGAAAATTCCTGCGACACTCCCTCTCACCATCCGGGGAGCCGCACCTTTCTCTCTGATGCATACCTTTCCCCTGAAAGTAAAGAAATTCTCTTCCTGCCCTGAAGGGCAGCGGGCCTCCTCTTGCCGCCAGGTGTGCCAGCCTACCGGGGAGCCCTTGGGATGCGCAAAGGCTGGGACCCCCGCCCGGTGGAGGAGAGCACAGGCAGCTGACTGTTTACAATGGGGAAGCGAGACTGAAGCCCAAAGAAACGGGGTTGGTCCCATTTTTACGGAGTTTCAGGGGTGCCTTTTATTTGATGCTCTAGAAATGGATTTTCTTACTGTGTGTTAAACTTCCCCATCTGCTTTGCCATTGTGACTGTGGATATGTCCCTGGATAAAGATAAGAGTCCTCAGAAGCCCTCCCAACCCCAAGGTGGCAGGAAGGACAGGAGACCCGTGATGCTGATTGGTCTGGGCTGGGAGAGACTCGTCCTGGCGGGAAGCTGCACAGCCACTAACCCAGAGACAGAGCACTTCCCCCGTCCCCTGGGCGCCTGCAGGGGATTTGGGTCCTGAGGGTGACAGGTAAAGGAGGGAGGCAGGGTCATTGGGGAATGAGGGGGAGTGAAGAAGGGGACCCCTGCCCTCTGCCCCTGCATTCATGTCCCGAGCATCTCCCACATGCCAGGCTCGTACTGGGGCCTGGGCATAAACTGCGGGTGGGACGATGTCCCTGCTTGCGTGGGGTCCTCAGTCCACTCTCCCCATCGCCCTGCTCAGTCCACTGCCCGCGCCCTCACCAGCCGGCTCTGTGGTCCTCTGACCCCTTCCACCTGCCCTGCTGCAGCGCCTGTCCTGACGGTGGCACCTGCCCCCATGGCTTGGCCTGAGGCAGTCTCTACTCTGTCCACTCAGGGTGGTGGCTGTGAAGGCGGGGAACTCTGAGATGGTGTCATGGCGGCTGGCAGGTGTCTGTCCCTCAGGCTCCGTCATTCATTCGGCAAATGTCTCCGAGAGTCCCTACGATGTACCAGCGGGAGCAACTGGGTGGGTGGTGGTACCGCTTGCTGGAATAGGGTCAGCCATCCAGGCTGACCTGAGGACCCATACACCACTGTCTCCAGTTCCAAGACACAGATCTAGCAACAAACTGCTGAAACAGAGCTCATGCAAAAATAGCAAATAACAAGCTCCTACTATACAGTACAGGGAACGAAAGTCAGTATCTTGTGATAACCTAGGATGGAAAAGAATCTGAAAAAGAATAGGTATACGTGTATATCTATATACGTATATACAACGGAACCACCTTGCTGTCCACTTGAAACTATCACATTGTAAATCAACTCTACTTCAATTAAAGAAGTGAACTGAAGACAAAAACAGAAAGCAGCAAGTAGCCTGTCCGTCTATGATGGTGTTACATCAGGGAATTTCAAACAATCTAACCCTTTATAAGCGCGCCTGGGTCTCACATTATCCACATCCCCAAGAAACCAAAGAAAGCAGAAAAAAAAGAAAAATCCAAAGACTTGCTCCCAGTTTTGTTTTGTTTTGTTCCTATTTCTTGCTGACTGGAACTAAATGTTGCCACATGCTCAGAAAACGTCCAACATTTGCATGCTGGGTTTTTTTTTTTTTTCTTATTTAGTTTTATCTGGTCAACTCACAGAGCCTTCAGCTATGAAACCCTATAATCTGCACTTCGTGACTGGCCGTATAATTGAGCGATTGCAGTCACGGCTGAGGGCTGCTGTGTGGACGGTAGTCTCTGGGGTTTTTTCCAAATGTTTTTCTGAATGCCGGGAAAGGGAACACGTGAGTGGAATCTCAGGGCCCCTGGTCCTGGAATCTGCGGACCTTCTTCCAGGAGTAATGAAGGTGAAGAAACAGCCTTGGAAAGCACAGTGAATCCAGCTTGGGAGCATTTCCCAGAGTGATCTTCTGTGGTTTGTTTTTTTAAATTAGAATCTTGGGAAAAGCTAAATCTGCCCAGAGCCTACTTGAGGGCTTAGAAGCGTCTCTTTAGAGCTCTGTGCCACAGACACCGCTGCTTGCAGAGCGCCGTCCATGCCTCAGGGCCTCAACACCAGCCCACGGTCTGCTATCTCAGCACAGAGCTGGGGAGTAGCATCCTCCGCTTTTCAGACGTGCGAGCAGGCTGGCTGCGGGTCAGCTTGTTGTACATCAGGCTGTACGTAACTTACGGTGACAGCTCTTGAGCCCAAGCCCGCGTGATGCTCAAGAAGATAAAGTCTCCCATTGCACCCTAAGTTTGTTGACCTGTGAGTAAAGTGCAGAGACGCTCCACAGCATGGCACCGTCTGTCCTTTCGTCCCTCTTCCCAGGGTTCTAGAACTGTCTGGGTGTCTCTAAGTCCAACATGTCCCAAACTCCAAACATCACACCCCCTCCAAAGTCTTTATTCCTTCCTCCTATATTCCCCGTCTCACTTAAAGCTGCCGTCTACTGTTATTAGAAAAGGAAATCTTGGGGAAGTCTTAACATCTCTCTCCCTCCTCTGTGTGTGTGTGTGTGTGTGTGTGTGTGTGTGACCCACTTCTCTTCCCTTCTAAGCATCTTTCGAATTAACTACATCCCTCATCTCCATCCTCTCTCCACTATCTTAGCTTTAACCCTCTCCATCTCTCCTCTACATTTGCAAGAGCCCCATAGCAACTCTCCTTGTCAGAACTATTTTTCTGAAACACAAGTGTGATTGTGGGTCCCCACTCCTCAAATTGCTCCCCTTTGCCTCTAAACAGTAGGAGCCAACATCCTTGGCGAGTCACACAGGGCCCTTCTTCATCCGCTCCAGCCTCATCTCCTGCTTCTTCCCACCCAGCTTCTTCGATTCCGCCCCCTCACATCCACCCTGCTCCGTGCACACTGACCCCTCTGCACCACCAAATGTCCTGGATGCCCACGCTCTTCTCTACGTTTACACAGAATCATCCTTCTGCCAGGACTGTCCTTCCTCTCCTTATCTTCTGGGGAACTCCAGCGTATCCTCAGGACTTAGCTGGAAAGTCACCTTCTCTGCGAAGCCTCCTCCCGACTCACAAGCAGGAACCGTGCCTCTATTTTCTCCGCTGTTACGATCTTTATCGCAATGAGTCGTGGTTCTCCGTTGTCTGTCTTGAGGACTCTGATTTCCCAAAGAGCATCAGTGATGTATTAACTGCCCCCGTGTCCTCCTACGCCCGGCCCCACGCCTGGTACTCAGTGGCTACTCATTCAATGTCTGGCAAAGAAGAGGATGAATGAGAAAAAGAAAAACATGGCCCCCAGGCTTTGGAAAATCAGGTGTGGTTTTGCACTAAGGGGATAGCTGTTACCAGGCACTGGAGAAGATGCTGATGAAAGCACAAGGAGACTCAGAGGTCAATGTGCCCGTGACGGAGGGGGTGCACGTGGGGGTGTTTGAAAGCTCCAAGAGCTACAACTGGACGTCAGCAGGCTCCCCTGCAACCGGCCGGCAGCTTCCTTAAGCAGCATCGTGTGTTTTGTGTAACTGAGGCAGTTCTACCCATCTTGTAAATCAGAGTCTGAAAATGGCCACGTTGCGGCAATCTTGCAAGGAAACAGGAGGAAGGCTTTGTTGGGAGGCCTTCCGCTGTCAGGCTGGGCAAATCGTTTCCCAGGTCCCATTTCATTTCAGCATGAAAATATTGCACACCTGTTGGCGACCTGGCCTTTTGCTCTCCACTCTGATGAAAGTTTTTAAGTAGTAGATATTCTCTCTCCACTGAGGAGACCTCAGTCTGCTTGGAAAAGCCAGCATATATCCCTGGAATTATTAGAAGTCCCAAGACTGTATCAGATCAGTGGAAGACCGTATAAAATGAGTTGGGAGTAAAGAGGCACCTAGAGAATGGACAGATGGATGGACGGGTGGATGGATGGATGGGTGAATGGATAGATGGTTGGGTGGGTACATCGGTGAATGGGTAGACGGATGGACAACTGAATATTCTCTGGACCGAGAATTGCTTTAAGTTCATCAGATACGTGAGAAAATTTTAGTGCTTCAAGGTGCCAGTCTTTCAACACTCCAAGTAACACAACGATTTAGCCCAATTTAAAATAGTCTATATTACTTTAAGGAGTGACACTGATGAGTGTGAGATGTGAGCATTTTTGGAAAGTTGCAGGTATGGACGTTTTTTTGGTCCCCAAATGACACCTACTTTGTCTGCAGAAAATGCTAGTCCTGGCAGGAAGTCCCAGAAGCTCATCACCACTTAGGAATGAAAATAAGCAACAAACAGGAAACCACGATTATTTTTTACTGCAAGTCAGCCAAACTCCCACACCTGTGCTTTGCATTTCCTCTGTTGGGTGTCATCAAGTGCAGCAAGAAAATGACACTTGCCTGCTCCCTTTCTCCCGAGAAGCTGTCTTACCATCGCCCTGCTGGGTTCAGAGAGTGTGAGGGAATGCAGGGGAGCACAGCTGGGGACAGTACGGGGGAAAATGCTCCATCCTCCAGCCACGATTCCTCAAGAGAGTCATTTTGCAACTCTCCCTCCCAGGGAGGCGTGTAGCTCCTTAGCAACGGCTATGCTTCTGAGTACGAGGTAGCATTTGATAAACCGGCCCCTCCCACCGACAACATGAAAATTATTCTGGAATGAAATGATTTGGAAGAAAACGATCGACCCTGACAGCCACGGGCTGTGCTCCATGTTTCTTGCTCACCAGGACAGGGAACATTTGCCTTCGAACGATTACCTTGCCCACGATTCCTTCAGTCAATGTACTTTATCCCAGGAAGTCTCTTCCTGAGAGCGATTGAAACGTGAATACCTTTTCTAAGCTAGACTGCTCTTTCAACTCCATTTAAATTACTGTTTTCGTGCCTCGTCTTCCATAATGATGCACCTCGGGAGGCCAAACTGTCTCTGAGGTGCAGGACTTTAATGAGGATCTTCATCCAAGAGATATAATTTGACCCGACGGCCGCACAGCAGTCACCAGCTCAGCTGGGTCTTGTCCCCCCTTGCACTGAACTTCTCTTGCCCTCTTAAGAGGTCTTCTGCTTGGCTCTCTCCTGTCTTCTCATGGCCTGGGCCCCTGAGGTGTCTTTCTGCTTCGATCTGCCTGTGCAGTCTTCATATAGCAATAGCATCATATCTGAACCCTGACAGACAGATTGGAGAAATATCCTTCTTCATAGTCACAGGAGTAAAAAAATCATCATCAGGTTGTTCAGCTGAGAACAAAGTTGCTTTCTTTTCCTAATTCTAATTTTTTTATTGAAGTGGAGTTGATTTACAATGTTGTATTCGTTTCTGGTGTACAGCAACGTGTTCAGTTACACATATACATACACATGTGTATATTCCTTTTCATTATGGTTTATTACAAGATATTGAATATGGTTCCCCATGCTATACAGCAGGGCCTTGTTGTTTTTCTATTTTATATATAGTACTCTGTATCTGCTAATCCCAAACTCCTCATTTATCCCTCCCGCCTCTACCCCTCTGGTAACCGTAAGTTTGTTCTCTATGTCTGTGAGTCGTTTTCTCTTCATCAATAAGTTCATTTGTATCATTTTTTTTTAGATTCCACATGGTAAATGGATATCATATGATATTTGTCTTTCCCTGTCTGACTTACTGCACTTAGTATGATAATCTCTAGGTCCATCCATGTTGCTGCAAATGGCATTATTTCATTTTTTATGGCTGAGTAGTATTCCATTGTATATATGCACCACATCTTCTTTATCATCCATCTGTCGATGGACATTTAGGTGGCTTCCATGTCTTGGCTATTGTGAAATAGGACTGCTACGAACATAGGTGTGCATATATCTTTTCGATTAGAGTTTTGTCTGGATATACGCCCAGGAGTGGGATTGCTGGATCATATGGTAGCTCTATGTCTAGTTTTTCAAGGAACCTCTATACTGTCCTCCATAGTGGCTGTATCAACTTACATTCCTACCGACAGTGTAGGAGGGTTCCCTTTTCTCAGCACCCTCTCCAGAATGTGTTATTTGTAGACTTTTTAATGATGGCCATTCTGACTGGTGTGAGATGGTACGTCATTATAGCTCCAATTTGCATTTCTCTAATAATTAACGACATTGAGCATCTTTTCCTGTGCCTATTGGCCATCTGTATGTCTTCTTTGGACACATGTCTATTTAGGTCTTCTGCCCTTACAACAGAGTTGCTTTCAAATGTAGTCGCTCTCTACCTCACACCCATTAGGATGGCTACTATTTTTTAAAAAAAAACACCAAAAACAGAAGATAACAAATGTTGGCAAAGATGTGGAGAAACTGGAACCTTTGTGCACTTTTAGTGGGACAGTAAAATGGTACAGTGACTGTGAAAAATAGTATGGCAGTTCCTCAAAGAATTAAAAACAGAATTACCATATCATTCAGCAATTCCACTTCTGGGTATGTACCCCCAAAGAATTGAAAGCAGGGTCTTAGATGTTTGTACACCCATTTTCATAGTAGCATTACTCACCATAGCTAAAATGGGGAAGTGAGCAAGTGTCCATCAGTGGATGGATGGATAAGCAAAATGTAGTCTATAAATATAGTGGAATATTATTTAGTCTTAAAAAAGAAAGAAATTCTGACATATGCTATAACATGGACGAACCTTGAGGAAATTATGTTAATGAAATAAACCAGTCAAAAACAGACAAATACTATATGAGTTCACTTATATGATGGACCCAGATTAGTAAAAATCAGAGACAGAAAGTGACTGGTGGTAGCCAGGGGCTGGCGGGGGGAGGAATGGGGAGTCAGTGTTTAATGGCTTTAGGGTTTCAGCTTTTCAAGACGGAGATAATTCCGGAGACGGATGGTAGCGATGGTTACGCAACAGGGTAAATGTATTTAATACTACTGAGCTGTACGCTTATAATGGTTAATGCAGTAGATGTTGTATTTTATCACACTTAAAATTTTTTTAAATTCTTTATACAACGTGTGCCTGAGGTTATGCACATATTGACGAATCTAGACCATTCTGACATTTTCCCAGGTACAAAAGAGTCTGAAAACTCTTCTAAGAGTTTCAGGAAAGCAAACTGGCGTTGCTTTCAGCGTAGGAAGGATCTTGTCCTGAACTTAAGCTGTGTTTCCCTGAGGACTCAGGTATGAGCAGGAATCACTGGAGGCCTCGATCATTGGGAAGCAAGAGGCCACTTCTGGCCCTGCAGGGGGAATCTGTCACTCAGAACAACCCCTCGTGGACTTAGGACTGAGTCCCGGGAAGAAAGGGGCTGCAAGTAAAATGATGGAAATATTATGGGATCGTGAGGGCCATGACAGTGATGGCCTGGTACCGAGACACGGTAACACCTCATAGCCACCAGCCCATTAGCAGCGCCCAAGGCTCCAGCGCTGGCAGTCTGAGCCCCCGGAACCCATAGCTAATTGGGAAGCAGGAAGAAGCAATGGCGACTCTGGACCAAAGTCAGTGCCCTCGGTGGAGATGCCAGTATTTTTAATCATGGGCCCCTCCCACAGCAGTGCTGTGGCCAAGTCCTTGGGTACAGCTCCACGGGCAGAAAATATCATCAAAGGAGCCAAGGCAGAAGGAAAAGAACGTGGCAGAGGCCAGGTGAAGCACAAAGATCTACTTATGGGCACATAGGAGGACACCCTGAGGACAGCCAGGAATAACGGGTGGGGATATAGAAGGGAGCCCTTCATCCTTCAACGACAAGCAAGGCACATCCAAAGTCAGCATCCGTTATTACTATTATTAATGTGAACCCATTCTGACCCCTGGGCAGGCTGGAGATACCATGAGTTGCATTAAGATTCTTAAATATATTTGCTAAGTGAAAAATTCTCACCAGGCTATGTGTATAGACGGGCATGTGGACATTTGGAGTATGAACTACCTGTCCTAGGATAGGAGCCCTAGGACACAACGCCGAGGTGGAGATACCTGTGACTAAGGCTCGCTGGTGAGTGCCCTTAGGAGCCGTGCTTGTAAAGCAGTGAGGGACATGGGACGGGGAGAGGGAGGCTCGAGCTTGGAGGCAGTTGCAACTGCAGCCTCAGTTCCCACCCCATGGGGGGTCCTGAAGCAGAGATGGTCCTTCTTTCTAGAAAGCTGAGTCTTTGGACTTCTGCATCAACCAGTCACTGGACGGGGCTACCGCGCAGGAGGACGTGCTTTGAGTAAGGATGCTCTGTTCAGTGAGGGGGGCGCTGGGGGCTCAACGCGAGCCAGGCAACCCTCGGGACATCTGTAGGAACAGCCTCTGGTCCTGAAGTGGGATCTCAGTGGCATATTTCATCAGCCACTACACTCCATTTCACGTAACTTCTTTTTACTGCCGTGCACCCCTAATCCTGAGTTGTTCTGAGAAGTAGAACACAAAGACCCAGCTGAGCCTTCCAGCCTCCCTCCCCCAAACTCACTTGAACTAGAAGAGGGAAATAACGGGGTAGAGGAGGAGGTATGAAGCAGAGACCTAACTTGTTGAGATTAGACTCTGGGAAGGAAAGGAGCCGGCACCAGCAACCCTTAGAGACCATCACAGCGTCTGCCTTTGGTGCCATCTGACCTGCCTTTCTTCATTCTTCCCCTCTTCTTCCTCTCTTCCCTGCTCATTCATGACGGAAGTCCTTCTCTTGTACGGATGGGCAAGACCCCAGTCTTCATGGAACTTCCTGTCTAGCCGGAGACACAGGTAAATAATTCCAGTAGGGTAATGAGAGGTTACTGCTCTTGCAGCACAGAAGGGTGCAGGGGAGGGGAATCCAGCACCAACATCAGGCAGGCCTGGAGCTGGGACGAGGTCAGGAAATGCGGGGTGAGCGTGCAGAAGGGGAGAGCTGGAGGGCTACTCACAAGCAGAAAGGACAGAGGCGCAAAGACGTCAGCTCACACCATTTATGAGCCCTCTACCTGAAGATTAGTGGGATGCTGTGGGCTGCCGTCTGATGAAACAACACGATAAACATGTTTTAGCTGTCGTGGTCTCTGTTGTTGTTTATTACATCATTCAGACTTCCATCTAACAGCCTCCCCACCCCAGCCCTGCCTTTCAACTTCAATTTTTTCTTTTTTCTCAATCGAAACTCCCATTCCAGGAGTGTTGCTGCCTGTAACTACGTGTGGAGTTGACGGCCAGGTTACAGCAATCAATACGAAGATGTACCAGTGTTCACAGCAAGCAGCACTGTTTACAGTAGCCAGGACATGGAGGCAACCTAAGTGTCCATCGACAGAGGAATGGATAGAGAAGATGTGGTATATATATATATACGATGGAATATTACTCAGCCATAAAAAGGCATGAAATAATGCCATTTGCAGGAACATGGATACACCTAGAGATTATCATACTAAGTGAGGTAAGTCAGAAAGAGAAGGACAAATACCATACGATATCTCTTATTTGTGGAATCTAAAAAAAATGATACAAATGAACTTATTTATAAAACAGACTCACAGACGTGGAAAACAAAAACTTACGGTTACTGAAGGGGAAAGGTGAGGGGGAGGAAGAAATTAGGAGGAGGTTGGTATTAACATATACACACTGCTAGATATAAAATAGATAACTAATGCACTTCCCTGGTGGCACAGTGGTTAAGAATCTGCCTGCCAATGCAGGGGACACAGGTTTGAGCCCTGGTCCGGGAAGATCCCACATGTCGCGGAGCAACTAGGCCACTGCGCCACAACGACTGAGCCTGCGCTCTAGAGCCCGCGAGCCACAACTACTGAGCCTGCATGCCACAACTACTGAAGCCCACGCGCCTAGAGCCCGTGCTCCGCAACAAGAGAAGCCACCGCAATGAGAAGCCCGCGCACCACGACAAAGATTAGCCCCTGCTCGCTGCAACTAGAGAAAGCCCACACGCAGCAATGAAAACCCAACGCAGCCAAAAATTAATTAATTAATTATAACAGATCGGTCCACTGTGATGACTGAATAAGAAATAAAGCCGTTTGCCTTGAAGGGAGTGACATCAGTGTGGAATGGGTTTAGTAACAGTGAAGCCCAAATGCAGGGACGGGTGAGTGGAAGGTCTATCCTCCCTTCATTTAATCACCTCCCATCCTTACCACTGTCCTGAGATTAAAATACACAAACATCTGTTTAGTCGAGATGACGTTCACCCAGAAACAAAATCTCTCACCTCTTGGTCCCCTAGATACTGACCTCATAACCAAACCAAAGGAAATGCAGGATGAGAAGACAAAGACAAGGCAGGGTTTGGACCATAATGGCCGTTTCCTCTCACCAGATGGGTCTGTCCTTAATTTCACGGTCCTGCTAATTGGTAGGTCTCTGCTGTTATGGACTTGCTGACATTTGGGGCCGGTCTGGTCCTGATTTAAGAGAAGGAAATAAGTCACAAATCTTTGTGGACAAAGATATTTGCCATGGGCCACGCGTTTCCCAACCAGAGTCTTTTCCTCATTGCCACTGGATCCACAAGGACTCCATCTCGCCAGTCTCGGCCACAGTTATTCCCCCAGAGTGGGCGTCCGGGTCCCGGCCCTCATGGCTTTTAATGTAGCCATCGGCTAGTCATTGAATTTCTCCTCTTCCACCCTCTGCTACCCATCTCCCGAGGCTTAAGAGAAGTTTCCTTGAGAGCAACAACTCTCAATTGTCCAGAGAAAGGCTTTTGTACTTGTCCATTTGCAGTCTAACTGTTCGATTCATAAGTTGATGAACGAAATGGTCTATTATCTCTCCGTCTACATATTCTGTGAACTGGCCTAAGGGTCGTGCATAACTTGTAAGCTGCTTAGGGAGATCATGGCAGCTGCTAAAGAAGTTTAGGGTGGGGAAGGTTTAGCTATTCTCTTACAACCTTCCTGCCAGGGCGTAAGGAAAGAAAATCTCAGACCAGTCTTCCAACCACATGGACATTTACTCAACAAACGTTTCTTGGCAAGCAGACACAAAACAGTTCACGCAATCAGTTCTGCAGACTCAAATGAAGTCCCAACTCTCTGTCTCTTGGGAGCTTTGAACAGTTCCTTTATTAGAAAGGTTTGCTCAAGACAGACACAACAACTCCAGAAGCAGGATTCAATTCTCTCAGTTGGATTCAGGCCACTGGAAATGTTCCAGGGTCACAAGCTGGACACAAGACTACTCACTCTAAGAGTACCGGCTACAGGCTTGCAAGATCTTCATACCCTGGGGTTGGAAGGTACGGGTGTCTCCAAAACACTTTAGCCAACACCCCAAACCTGAATACTTCCTTTTCTCCGATGAAAGCTGATTCTAACAATCATCGTTCTAGTTAACAAGGTACTATTTTCACCAATAAAAGTCATTCTAATATTACTCTGTTTCCCAGCAATGTCTGCTGTTTTCAGCCACCAGCCTGTAGTATTTGCTACAGTGAGAGAGAGTGCAGGACAGAACAATGAAGAAGACCAATCCTCCGGGTCAGAGGAAGAGCGGTCTGCAAAGCACAAGGACTTTGGAAAAGTAACAAAAGAGGAATGCGTGGTCTTCAGTGTGTTGGACAAAGCTCCAGGAAGGAGTCGACTTTTGGAGAACTTGCAAGGTGGAAATGAGAAATTGGATGAGGATGAATTTTCGACACTGGTGAAATCAGGGTAGGAGCTGTGACTGGGAAGATCAAAAAAACGAATTAAGAGAATAAGATCAGGGCCTGGGTGTGATGGGGGGAAACAACAAGATGACACAGAGGATGCAGAGAGTGCAGGGGCAAGGATGCTGCAAGTGACACACTGAGAAGACCGGTTGACAATCGAACAGCAGAGAAGCACCCTCTCAGGATGTGCGCAATCACAGCGAGCCTACATCTGATTGGCTCGTGAAGAACCAATCCGAGCAAGCCTGGGGCCTCCAGCGTAGTCATTCTTTTGCCAGAGTAGACCTTAAACTCACGGGGGATGAATGATGCCCTCGAATTAAAACTATGTAAGGACTTGCAGGAAAGGCCCCTAACTCGGATTTCCCCTCACTTCTTTTCAAAACAGAATTCCTTTGACTTGACTGAATCTGATTCACCAGTCATCTGTATGAACAAGCCCACACAGATCTGGGAGTTTTGCTTTATTCTAGGACAGCGTATAAAATGCTGATGAACACAGTCTCCTAGCTACTGTTGAAAAAAAAATAGAAAAGAAAAAATTCTGCTGCAAACAATCCTCCTTGAATTTTGACGCTGCTCCTACAACTTTCCCGCTGGTAGCCAAAGGTAATTGCACTCAGTTGGGGCAAACAAATCTTTGTTTTCTCATTACAGAACAGATGTTTTACAGAAGCCATTACCCCTATGCCACCCGTAAAAAATAATCTAACAAGTTGATCTTTGATTTAGAAAATAGCTGTGTGATTCTGCCAGCAAAAAAAAAAAAAAAAAAAAATCTTATTAGGAAAAAAAATGAGTTGTCATTTATATGGACCAGACGTAGTTCAGAGCAGGTTTCCTTGATTTCCCAGGATTCTGAGAGTCCAGGAAATGGGGACAAGTGCCTGTCACTGCTGGTTCCGTGGAAGTAGGTAAGGGGGGTGGAGGTTAGGGGGAGGGAGTACAACACAATTTACTTTGGCAGAAGAGGTGTTTCTTCTGTTGGCTCTCAGGACCGAGGTCAATCTCAAGTGATATCTGCTCTGTAAAGGTAACTTTCAACAGGTCATTGTGACCCATCATTCACGTAATATTCAACTTTACGGAGCAACTACAGTCTCAGACAGGTACCACTGCCCTGCTCAAGAACTTCCAGTGGTCCCCCTGTTGCCTACTAAACTAGGCATGAGCGCTTCTCCTGGAAGCTGGAGACCCGCCGTGGATACTCCTAAAATCCTTCTCCAGCCCCAGTTTCCTCTCCTCTGTGCTCCCACCAAGCTAGACCACTCGCCTTTTCACCAATCCCCCTCAGCTTTCCCACCCATCCCAGCTGGACCTTCCCAGCTGGAGGTGGGTCCCATTGTATGCAAGGAATGTGTTTCTTCGATTCACACATCTTAGGACAAATTAACCTGCAGCAACATATATAAAGTTTGGAGTATATATTCTCTGACCAGCCAAAGCTACAAGCAAATTTGTTCTTACAGATGTGTAGCCGTCAGTTTTTCCAATTTCCAAAGCTATAAACTATTTTAGGACTTGTGTTAGCCACAGGTATATTTTATAAAGCATCCATTTGAAACTGTATACTTCTAATATTACCCTTTTCTTTTAAACATTTGTGAAAATGACCGTGTATGTTGTCCAGTAGCCTCCTTTCTTTGCTTGTTTCCTTATCCACAAATACAGAGCCACCTTTTCATTGTTAACAGTTAGCATTTCAGTGAATGCATACACCACAATTTATTTAACTTTTTTTGGGGGGGGCAGTCTTGCCAAATCATTTCTTTGGGTGTAGCCTGGAAATGTAACTATGTAATCTGGAAGGGAATTGTGGGCCAAATTTTATTACCAGATTTCCATTCATCCATTCTTTCAACAAATGTTTACTGAGCACAGACTATGGACGAAACCTTGTTTAAGTACTGGAGATACGGTGGTGAGGACGGCGGGCACGGACTTTGCCTTCTGGGAGCAACCATTTCAGTAGGAAAAGACATAAATGTATAGACAAGTAAATATATAAATAAGCAAGGTAATTTTAGATGGAATCCAGTGCTTCGGAGGAAATAAATGGGGTTTTGTGATAAAGAGCAACTGGTAGGTGGGGGAAGAGGGATGTGTCCTTCAGGGTCAATCAGAGAAGAGGACCAGTACAGATACATATCACGAGATCTATTGCAAGAAACCGGCTTACACAGTGGTGGGCCCTGGCTACGCAAGTCCAAAACCCATAGGGCAGCCTGTTGGGAAGAGCAGGCTGACACTTTGGACATGGACTTAAATGGCTAAGCACAGGTGAGATTTCTTTTTCTTTTCTTTTCTTTTTTAAATTAATTAATTTATTTTTGGCTGCGTTCTGTGCGAGGGCTTTCTCCAGTTGCCAGGAGCGGGGGACACT
Source organism: Tursiops truncatus (assembly GCF_011762595.2). Taxonomy (NCBI): domain Eukaryota; kingdom Metazoa; phylum Chordata; class Mammalia; order Artiodactyla; family Delphinidae; genus Tursiops; species Tursiops truncatus. Next base: position 56,326,426 of record NC_047053.1, read on the forward strand.
CTTCATTGTGGTGCGCGGGCCTCTCACTATTGCGTCCTCTCCCGTTGTGGAGCACAGGCTCCAGACGTGCACGCTCAGTAGTTGTGGCTCACGGGCCCAGCCACTCCGCGGCATGTGGGATCCTCCCAGACCAGGGCTCGAACCCATGTCCCCTGCATTGGCAGGCAGATTCCCAACCACTGCACCACCAGGGAAGCCCTCTTTTTCTTTATGGAAGCCTCAGCTCTGCTTTTGAGGCCTTTCAAATGGTTGAATCAGGTTCCCCCAGATTATCTAGGAAAATCTCCCTGTGTTCACATCAACCGACTATGGACTTCAATCACATCCACAAAATACTTTCACAGCAGTGCCCAGATTTGTGTTTGGCTCTAGAACTAAAGACTGTAGCCTAGCTAAATTGACACATCAAAAAGACCATCGCAGTGCCCTGGATGGGATGGTCCCAGAGAGTGACATTTGGACAAAAACTTGTGGAAAGAGAGAAGCCGAGCTGGAGAAACAATTACCCAGGTCCTAACACTGGAAAGATCACAGTGGGTTTAAAGTACTGCCGGGAGGCCAATGTGCCTGGCCTGTTATAAGCCAGGAGGAAGAAAGAGCAAAATTAAACGGAGGATACCCAATTACGTGGGCCTTTTAGGTCACAGAAAAATGTGTGCATTTTATTCTAACTCAAATAGGAAGTCATAAAAAGTTTTAACCAGCAAAGTGATCCAAATTCACACCATTTTAAAGAGATTACAAGGGAATACCCTGACGGTCCAGTGGTTAGGACTCCGAGCTTTCACTGTCGAAGGCCTGGGTTCGATCCCTGGTCGGGGAACTAAGATCCCACAAGCCACGAGGCACGGACCAAAAGAAAAAAAAAAAAGAAAGAAAGAAATGTGAAGCCGTTTAAAAAAATAAACTAAAAACTACAAAATAAATAAAAATAAAAAGATAACCAGTCACTGTGCAGGGAGATCGGTTAGAAGGGGATGCAGGTGAGAGTGGATCGTGGTACCACTGGGCTGCTGCAGGTGAGACGCAGGAAAGCACAGAGGTTTGGGAAATTTTTTGGAGGAACCCCAAGATAGACACTGCTACTTAACTCTCAGGATCCATACTCCCCTTTTCACTTACGAGTCTCACCTTTGTTCGAGGCAGGACTATTGTAAGCTTATTGTCCTCAGCTATGTCTACTGCTGGAGTTGTCCGGGGACCTGTGTGAAGGATTCTAGGAGAGATTTTCTTAAGGACAGACTCAACTGGCTTGATTTTTGCCCTTCCACCTTCTTCCTGCCTAAATAAGAATGCAATTTTAGGTATAGAGGCTATCTTGCAACGATGAATACAAAAGCCACACTCTTAGGGGTGTGCATCTGTGCGTATATCTGTACAGAGACAAGGGTGCTTATTTGCATATACATTAGCATTAAGAAATGGAACCCTTGGGGCTTCCCCGGTGGCGCAGTGGTTGAGAGTCCGCCTGCCGATGCAGGGGACACGGGTTCGTGCCCCGGTCCGGGAAGATCCCACATGCTGCGGAGCAGCTGGGCCCGTGAGCCATGGCCGCTGAGCCTGCGTGACCGGAGCCTGTGCTCCGCAATGGGAGAGGCCACAACAGTGAGAGGCCCGCGTACCGCAAAAAAAGAAAAAAGAAATGGAACCCTTTATAAATGAACTAACTTGTTGAGTCTGGACTTGAGTTATCAGAGGTAAAAGTTCTAAGAAGTCTCTTCTCTTGTCTTGACAAACAGAGCACCCGTTTGTCTTTTCCTAGCAAGACCCAATTAGGCCTTGATGTAGAGATGGCAGGTTGAAATACTATGATTCCACCCATCATATTCACAACTGATGCACTTGCATCTCTAAGGAACCAGATCAGAATAAACAAACTCCTGGCATTTTCTTAAATTTTGGTCTCTGTCATTTATCTCTTAATAATTTCCAGAAAAGGCGGTGGAAAAAGAAGCAATGGTTCAGCCGGGGTCAGCTTCCAAGCAACTGACTGATGTTAGCACTGGAATCTTTCTTCAGTGACATCTTCAGAAGAGAGAGGAGTGTGGAGGCATAATGCGTAATCCCCACGTATGCTGAAAGGACGCAAGAACTCAACAGAGATGCTTACAATCTAGTGCTTTTGGATTTCTTTCTGTTTTTGGCTTTGCTGGTTACTTTTGTTAGGCAGATACCTCCATCTTGTTTCACTAAAGTAAATGTCAAAGTGGCCTTTGGAATAATAGGACCCAAGAGTTTATTTGTAGCATCTCTTGTTAGGAAACTGGAAGAGCGACCCTAGAGAATCATTTGCTGCACCAGATGTTTTGTTCTCACAGCTCTGGTTGCCCAATTGTCATCTTATTTACAAACGAGAGATTAGCCTGCAGAAAGAGCAAAGGCCTAGCTTTGTAACGGTGCAGATTCTAGGGCTAAACCTGAAACCAATAAACTTCAGGGGTGAGACCTGGGAATCTGTATGTGGTCCTGATAACCTATGACTCTTCCCCACTCCTAAGATTCCAGCATATGGTGATTTCTCCTGGAAGCAAACAAGAACAAGGTTGAAAGGAAAAGCCAGAGGCAAAGTCTGTTGCAAGTGGCTAAATTCAGAGCTGGGGAATATGCAGGGGAAAAAGCTACCAGGCTCGCCACCATTTCTTGGGGAAATTAAGCCTGTTCACAAGGTCAGATGTTTCAGGAGTAACACAAAGTACCACACCAACAAAAGAAAGAAAACCAGCCATACATGCTAAAGGTACGAGTGGTAAAAGAAAAATCAGAGGTGGAAGGGGACTGTTTCTTGCAAGAAAATTAGTTTGTTTTGATATTGGGGAAATGGCACATCTGCATAAGCAATACTGATTTGGTGACAGTTCTATATTAGAATTAATTATTTTCAGCCCAGAAACAAAAGCATGACTGTGTGGGCCTATAGTACAGGATGTAGCATTTTCCAAGTGGAGGGGAAAAGAAACACTGTTTAACAATTGTGTTGAGATATTCCATTTTGCAAAAGGAGTTAGATCCCTCCCTCATACACAAAAATGAATTCCAGATGGATTAAATACCCAGAGATAAACCACAAGCTACAAAAGCATTAGAAAAAATAGACAAATTTTTTATAATTTTAAGGCTAAGAAAGACTTCCTAAGCAAGACATAAAACTGAGGTCTAATTGAAAAGATTTGACAACACAAAAAATGGAAAATCTGCACTACAAAAGATACCATAAATAGAGTTAAAATCAAACAAACCAATAACGGCCTGAAAGAAAATATGCTCAGCAAATAAAATATAAAGAAATAATAACCAGGGCTTCCCTGGTGGCGCAGTGGTTGAGAGTCCGCCTGCCGATGCAGGGGACACGGGTTCGTGCCCCGGTCCAGGAAGATCCCACATGCCGCGGAGCGGCTGGGCCCGTGAGCCACGGCCGCTGAGCCTGCGCGTCCGGAGCCTGTGCTCCGCAATGGGAGAGGCCACAACAGTGAGAGGCCCGCGTACCGCAAAAAAAAAATAATAATAATATCCAGAATGTAGAGTTATTGCAAATCAACGAGAAATGGGGAAACAGCACAACAGAAGACCAACAAACAAATGAGACCAGGTGAACGGTAAGAACAGACAACAGGAAAGGAACCCAAATCATGAGCGAACATGAAAAAAATGCTGAACCTCATTGAAACTCTAGGGGGATAAAAATTATTACAGGAAATACTTTCATGATATTGATAACATCCACTGTTAGCAAAAAGGCAAGATCAAAGACACTGTCGTACACTCTTGGTACGACTGTAAACGCACAAATATTAATTCGTTAATGCCCATGTCCCTGGAATCTGAAATTCCATTTCTAAGAGTGTATCCTCAGAAAATACCAGTGCCAGTACTACAAAGGTGCATGTAGAAAACAAAAAAGTTCACTTCAAAACAAAAAGATGTGGCATACAGACATACACACACACAATGGAATACTACTCAGTCATCAAAAAGGACAAAACTTTGCTGTTTGCAGCAATATGGATGGACTTGGAGGGCATTATGCTAAGTGAAATAAGTCAGATAGAGAAAGACAAATACTGTAATGATATCACTTATATGTGGAGTCTAATAAACACAACAAGCTAGTGAATATAACAAAAAAGAAGCAGACCCACAGATACAGAGAACAAACTGGTGGGTACCAGTGGCGGTGATGGGGGCCGGGGGGAGCCGCAGTACAGGGGTGGGGGAGTGAGAGGTACAGACCACTGGGCGTAAGACAGGCTCAAGGATGTAGTGTACAACACGGGAACTATAACCAATATTTTGTAATAACTGTAAATGGAGTGTAACCTTTTAAAACTGTACAAAAATTAAAATTAAAAAATAAGTTAAACATTAGAAACGCCTGCAAATAGAATTCTTGATCAAGGGGTAAGAAGATTTTTAAGTTCTCTATTTTTTTTGTAAATTTACTTATTTATTTTTGGTTGCATTGGGTCTTCGCTGCTGTGCACGGGCTTTCTCTACTTGCGGCGAGCGGGGGCTACTCTTCGTTGCGGTGCGCGGGCTTCTCATTGCAATGGCTTCTCATGTTACGGAGCACGGGCTCTAGGTGCACGGGCTTCAGTGGTTGTGGCTCGCGGGCTCTACAGCGCAGGCTCAGTAGTTGTGGCTCGCGGGCTCTAGAGCGCAGGCTCAGTAGTTGTGGCGCACAGGCTTCAGTAGTTGTGGCGCACAGGCTTAGTTGCTCCGCAGCATGTGGGATCTTCCCAGACCAGGGCTCGAACCCCTGTCCCCTGCATTGGCAGGAGGATTCTTAACCACTGCGCCACCAGGGGCACCAAGCTCTCTATTTTTAAGAGGCACATTTCAAAATACGCTGTACATTTTCTACACAGGACTCAGGATAAAAATAATTAAACTGCCCTATAATTATTTGTTCAGCAATATTACAGTCCTGCCGCTGTAAGCTACCCGAGGGCAGAGACCATGCCCAGCCTGTGCCTCATGGTCCTTATGGAATGAGCGCAACTTTCCAAGCCTTGATCAAACACCAAATTCTAACGAAATAAACAACTTCAGCTATTTATGAGAGTGTGAGACTCTTAAAAGGACCCCACTTTGTCTAATGAAGATGGCATGAAACTAGGAATTGGATGACTTAAGTCAAATCACCTAACGCAAGCCATTTCACCTCCCTGATCTCCAATTAACATGTTTGCAAAAGAAGGATAATAACTGTCCTTCTAAAGGATTCCTGGGAGGATTCATGAAATAAACTAGGAGGTCAAGCTCAATGTAGATCTGGAGTTTTATCAAGACTGAGTATTTTGTGCAATAAAATGAAAATTGAAAGATACTTATGACGGGTAATTGCTTCCTTCAGGAAATGGTTTCTTCAGGGAATGGTTTCTTAGAAATACCAATGATTTACCCCATCCCGGCATTGGTGTATCAGCAGAGCCAAGAGGAAGCAGAATGGACAACTCATCCTGAGCTCTCAGAAAACAGGGTTTTGCTTCAAGAAAAGAAACAAAAGCTTGTTGTTTTGTTTCAGTCTCAAACTGGGGTTTTGACATACATCTAATCTTCACATCACTTCCTGAGCTTGTGTGGTGGACACTTGGAAGAGGATAGGTCCAGCACCCTATGACATGTCATTGTGTCCCTTTGCAAAGTCGTGAACCCCTGGAATCCATTCTGTACACGGTGACCTCAGCCCCTGGTCACAGATGATTAGTCTCGAAAGGGGTGGCTGCCCAAGCTGGTCCAATCAGAGTATCTCTTCTAGAAACTTGCAAAAGGCCAGCCTCTCTGTTGACCAAAGCTGTTAACTTTAACCCTGAAATGGTATGGCAACCTTTCTCTTTACAGTTATTAAAAGTGGGATTTTTGCACTCCACTGACTAACCTCGGAGAATTTATCAGTAGAGGTAAGACTGAAATCACAACCTGTTATGTACTTTTGGCTTTGATCTCTCTGTCTCTCTCCCTCCCTCTCTCCCTCCTCTCTCTCTGGTCACGCACATGCACGGGCGAGGGGGGCGGGTAGGGGAATTCACAAAACATTAGTACTTGTCATGTAGTCCCCCCCCCCGCCGTGGTGCAAGTTTAAAGAACAGTAACAATAGTAGGCTTCCTCATCCACAGCCCCACTCTCCTCCAGCTGTTGAAATTTTATAAGCCAACAAGACCAGCTTGTGGCTGGATGAAACAGCACACAGAAAACAGACGAAGCGCTTCCTAGGCCACAGCTCCCTTGGATGCATCGGAGAACGCGGTGTGGCTTTTCCTGTGCACCGAGGCAGGCTTTTTCCGGCCACTAATACATGCAGCAGAAGCCACGTGACCCGGAGCACACCACTCAATACGAGAAACAACTTTGAAGAAGACCTGTGTCACCAATATGGAAAGGCCCCAATCGAGTATTTTAAAATAATGACTTCCACAGCCAAGTTTATACAGATATCCTCCCAAACTCCCCCTCCCCCCATAAGTAGTTTAGAAGCTGGTCTGGAGGGTGGGATGGGAGAATGAAAAAATCGGCAAGGGAAAAGGAGAAAAGAAAGAAGAAATTCTTTTTCCCAGAGTTCCAGTGGCTTTCCTGCTCCTGATTCCTTTTTTTTCGTAAGTTACATGAGATAGATACAGAAGCAGCCTTAAGATAAATTGCTGAAGTTGTCTTGGGTGAGGTTCCAATGTCTGTAACAAAACAAGTCTAAATTTTACTGATAGATGTTACTACCCCCCTTTCTCAGTGAGGAACCTGAGGGTTAATGAAGGCAAGTGAGTTGGCCAAGGTCAAACGGTTCTCCCCCCGGGTTTATCTAACTCCCAAGCGCACGGTCTTCCCATTGAGCTGATGCGGACAGGATGTGTCCCAGCCGATAGCAGCCTGAATTATCCTGAATTATCCTGCTACACCGCCTTGTTGATTTCCTTCTTGGCTCTAGGAAACAAGTTATCTAATGAGAGAATCTCATTCATTCCTTGTTCCTCTGCTTCCTATTCTCCAGGTCAGGACTAGAATTCCATTCCCACCCACAGCCCTTGAAATCTCTAGGTCATAGCAGGTCAGGGAGAGAGGAATCTGGGAATCCTCCCAGACCCGAAGCTGGAAAGGGTGGCTACTGTCTACCCTTGTATCATTTGACTGTGCTCTTAAAAATTAAAAGGCAAGAGGTAAATCTAAGTCCTTCCAAAGGTCAGCTCACTCAGTCTTCCCTCCCAGCTTGCCTTTACACACAGGTATTTCTGAAGGAAGGGGGCCCTACAGTTGAACAGAATTGCTGCCTTTGAATTTTCTTTATTTGGGTAAAAATTAGAGGGACAGAAACATGGATCACCCAGAATCCTACCATCCTAGCAGTACCAGTGTTAAGGGATTTGGTACATCTTTCCCATCCTTTTTCTGATGCATCTGTTTCAAATAAAGTTGTTATGAAGGGGTCCGATTTTGTAACATGTTCTTTCTTAATAAGCATTTTCCCTGTTGCTGCCTGTTCTTTGCAACCATAAATTTAAGGATAGACAAATTTTAAGGATATAGCATAATTAAGATGGACATTTACAGGGGGTTCTCTGCAGGGAACCGAATCATTGTAAAATAAACTTTACTTCAATTTAAAAAAATTAAAAAGGTAAATAAGCATTAGGGATGTAATGCACAATAGGATGACAACAGCTACCACGGCTGCACGATACATCGGAAAGTTGTTCAGATCCTGAGAGCTTTCATCACAAGGAGAAAATTTGCGTTCTTTTTTCTTTCTTTTCTTTCTATTGTCTCTACATGAGATGATAGATGTTAGCTAAACCTGTGATTTCATGTATTTCACCGTATATGTAAATGAAACCAGCACGCTGCACGCCTTAAATTTATCCAGTGAGGTATGTCAATTATTTCTCAATAAAACTGGGAAAATATATATACAGTTCGTGAGTTTTGAAAAACACACACATCTGTGTAACCACCACCACAGTTAAGATGTGGAACTTTGTCTTCATTCCAAAAAGTCCGGGCTTCCCTGCTGGCGCAGTGGTTGGGAGTCCGCCTGCCGACGCAGGGGACACGGGTTCGTGCCCCGGTCCGGGAAGATCCCACATGCCGCGGAGCGGCTGGGCCCGTGAGCCATGGCCGCTGAGCCTGCGCGTCCGGAGCCTGTGCTCCGCAACGGGAGAGGCCACGGCAGTGAGAGGCCCGCGTACCGCAAAAAAAAAAAAAAAAAAAGGCAAAAGTCCTCCATGTCTACCTTCAGCCCCAGGCAACCACTGAACGGTCACTCTAGACTGGTTTTGTCGGCTGTAGAATTTCATGGATACCATTTACTCTGTTTCCTTCCACACATCATAATGTTTTTGAGATACAGCCATGCTGATGCACGTATAAAGTAGTTTTTGTTTCTTTTTATTGCTTTATATCCACCGAATGGATATACCACAATTTCTTTATCCATTCACTATCTGGTGAACGTCTGGGCTGCTTCCAGGGTTTTTTTGTTGTTGTTGTTATTATAAATAAAACTGCAATAAACATTTCTGTATAATTCTTTTTGTGGATGTATGTTTTCGTTTCTTTTACGTGCACACCTAGGAGTGAAATTTCTGGATCGTCTGGTAAGTGTATAAACTTTATGAGAAACTGTCAAGACTTTTTCCTAAAGTGTTTCCACAGCTTTACATTCCCAGCAGTCATGAAGTCGGTTCTCATTTCCCCACATCCTCACGGGCACTGCTGTTGTCAGCCTTTTTAATTTGAAATGGGTGGAGGCAGGACCAAAATTCCAAACTCTTTCTCTGGAAAGAGGTAAAGTATTATACTACTCTGCCGCACAGCCATGCAGCTTGTCCTTACCAGATGATACTGGTTAATTTCTGTGATGTTTGTTTTGGTGGAGAGCAGGCTAGAAAGAAAAAAGCAAAGGGGGAGGTAAGGAGGGGGGGAATATTAAAGAAGTGAAGGAGAGTGTGTAGGTGGGCAGCGGGGCTCCAAGGACACATCCCAAAAGGATTAGCTGGAACTCAGAGGTTGGCAGATGTCTGTCATTCCCAAGCTTAGGTTCCTGGATAGAAGGAGTCCATAAGATTGGCGCAGGAGCCCAGAAATCACACTCGTGGCAGCAGACGGAGACTCCTGCCTATGTATGAACTCTCCGATGATAAGACTCAGCTTATCGCTCTGTGAATTTTATCAGTCCTTGCTCACGGGCTTGTGAACACCTGTCTAGAGTTTTGCAACTTGTGAATATCCAGCCTCAATTACTGAAATGAACCGTGTGTTTAGGGTGAAAATACCCTTTCCTTTGCCAACTCCAAAGCATGTGTCTTGCTTCTTGGACATGACCAGTCATGATGTCAACAGGTACAGCCTAACCTAGTCTGCCCACCGCAAGCATCTGCGAATATGTTACAAGAGGCCATGCTTCAGATCTTGTATATTAAAACCAGGGTCTTAGGTTTGCTAAATCAACATGCTCAAAATAAAACGCTAGAGCCATAATTCCCATGGTGAAAAAGGCAATGGCTAGTGTACATCAGAGGCTTTGCCTGCTTTCAGACTCATGCACAGTTAAATAAAGGTCTTTGTGCCTCTTGGGTTTTTCCATCTTCATAAACAAGGACCAAACAATGGACCTCCTTGATGCTAACTAAAAAGGGGAAATTTTCAGAAAACCAACCCTATCTGTATGATGCTTATCATAAATTAACATTTATTCTGTGCTTGCCAAAGGCCAGGCATTCACTGCACTAAGCTCTTAACAGGCATCTGAGTGACTCATTCAAACATTTAAACAGCCCCATCCCATACAGTCGTCTCTTGACATCCCTGGGTGATGGGTCCCAGGAGCCCCTGCCGACACCCAAATTTGTGATGCTCAACACCCTCGTATAAAATGCTGTCCTAAGCGAGTACAGTCGACCGTATCCGCGGGGTTTCGCATCCGAGGACTCAACCAACCGCAGATCGTAATTTCGCGATTGGAAATCCTCCATGGGTTGAATCTGCGGATATGAAACCCGCGGATACGGAGGGCAGGTGCTGTACTCCTCTTATCCCCATTTTAAAAACTGGCGAGGTGGAGTAGCTTGCCCAAGGCCAACAATGTGAAAAGCGTCAGAACCAGGAATCGAGCACACGCTTTCTCACTCCAAAGCTGATGTCCTTAACTACCACCCAGTTACAGCACGCAGTAAAATGAACTTGCCACCAGTACTATCTCAATGACTGGAATTGAGTTAATTAGTTTATCTCACTTTGCTACAAACGCACATAGGTTGGGCCATTAGTATAAGCCACGTTTTCCAAAGCGTAACCCAGCAAAGTTTCCAGGAGGGTTCTCTTATTCTCCTTCCTTCTCCAGCTGCGGAGCTCCCACCTCTCCAGACGCCACACGTTTTTAGCAGACATCGGGTGAACCTTAAGAAAGAAGGCCAAACATGAAGAGTAGCTTCTAGGAGAATTATAGTATCATTAAAATGCCTACAGGGTGGAAAAAATCAAAACACACCCGGATCTACACAAATTACACGGCAGTTCACCTGGGGCATTAGATTTTGTAGCAACGTAACGTATTTCAAATACTATTAACTTTTGTTCTCTCCTTTTGGGCCCTTCTTCTGTTTTTAACAGCAAAGATATTTCATGCTTATTGGTTCAGGGGATGATGTAAAGAAGGAAGCAAAGGGAAAAAATAATACTTTCCAGACTGTGATGTTTCAAAAGCCCAGGATGTTAGCGCCCTGGAAAGGACTCTCAGCTTAGACAAAATATTTCTTGGAAAACATCCTGAGTAAGAGTAAAGCCAGGTAGGAACCATGCAACAGGAACAAGGAAGTCCCTACGGGGACATGCTTGGGCCAATGAAGGAAGACCAAGTTGGGTGGTAGTTGTCTCATCCAATGCCCTTGTAACCTCATTAAAGAGCAGATAAGCCCGTGGGACATTTGGTTCCCCCAAATTTAAATACAATCCTAGAGCAGAAAAAGAAAAAAAAAAACAGTTAAGCAAGATTAAATGTTTTCCACTCTGGTGAAATAAGGGTTTGAAATAGAAGTTAGATTGAATTTCAAAAATACATTGTAAGTTGTTTTTCTTGTACACTCAGGCTCCTGGGCTAACGTTCACACCTATGACCATTTATACAATTGAATGCAAAGCAGGCGAGCATTCCTGGCAGGCTCCTGTCTCAAAGGGTATCTCAGGGAAGGATGGAAAGGAAGACTTCACAGGCCACAAGTTTGGGATATTTCTGGACAGCAAAAGGGACAGGCCATGCTTTACTGCCAGGTCATCTCGTATTAAAGGACAATTTGTTTCTTTATAGACATCCCAGAGCAAGGACGTCAAACAATTTCGAAACACTTCTTCTTAGGGAAAGCGCCAAAATGTTACATAAAGTTAAACACCAACGTGCAGCCCAAGGCCCAAGACGAACAGCGAACCTCTCCAAACGTACTAGGAACCCTGTTTCCCTGGAAGGGGCAGCCTCCGCCTTTGTGCTCTGTGGACTTGATGCCCCTGTTTGCTTTTCTCTTTGAGAGGAGCTAGACAGGCTACATTTTTAGCCAACACATAAAGGATGGGAGAAATCCACAGAAAAACAGGTGCTGCATCTGGTTCCCCTCTGATGGCCGAATATCCTGAGCGTGGATCCAAGTTCATGCACACGTTTAACTCAGTTGCTGCTTTACAGACAGGACAGGTACAGAAATGACAAGAGAGGTGCTTCCTGCAGTCACAAAGGATTCTGGGTCTTTATATGCAAAGTGTGGTCCAAGGACCCACAGGAATAGCATCACCTGGGAGCTTGTTACAGACGGCTCCTCTGTGCTGCACTCTTGGGCCCCACCCGACAGTGGAGCACACAGCACCTTTAGGGCCGTGAAAATACTCTGCATGGCATCATCATGATAGGTAAACGTCATTATACAACTGTCCAAACCCACAGAATATACACCACCAAGAGTGAACCCAAAGGTACACGACGGGTTTCAGGCGATGAGTTAATGTAAGTTCATCCATTGTAACATACGTCCGGCTCTGGTAAGGGATGTGGATCACGGGGAGGCTGTGGGGGGGGAGGGGGCAGGGGGTATATGGGACATCTCTGTGCCTTCCTCTCAATTTTGTCTTAAACCTAAACTTCCCTAAAAAATATATAAAGTCTTTTTTAAAAAATGAGACTCCCAACTGCTCCAGCTCACGGTGGGAGCTGTGTGAAACCCTATAATAAGCACACAGAGGAGTACAGGCCTGGAGGGAGTCTGCCTGAGATCGAACCCTGCCCTCTTTACTATCAGCTCTACAGCTTTCAGCAAAGCGCTCTCTGGGCCTCAGTTTCCTAATCTGTAAAATGGGGACAATGATGATAGTAATGGAATTTAGCTTCCAGGATTGTCGAAAGGATTAGATGGAACAAAATACATTAAAAACATTTAGGACGACACCTGGCACAGTGAGCTCTCAGGAAACGTCAGCTTTTAGTGTTTGTAAGAGGAGGTGTTTTGTATGTCAATACCTAACAAAGGAGTTGAGACCATCTTGGAGATTTCTTCCCTGCTCTTCCTTTTCAGCGGCAGAAGACACAGTATATGGTTTTAACTGCTTCTGTCGGGTCCACGCTAAATGGTGGGCAGTGTAGTCAACTCTAGGAAAGAATGGCTTACATCACTGTACATCAAACTAGTCATTCTAGAAACGTCTTCATTTTTTTCAACCATTTCCATATACAACCCTTATACATTATTTTTACATAAATCAATCTACAATGAATCTGGTTTTTTTAGAAGCCACATCCTAGGCAATAAATAAGACCTATGAAATCAGCAGTTTGATGTGCTAAGTTGTATTTTTTTTCTAATCCATGTGAAAGGGAAACCATAACTATGGAAATAAAAACATTCACATATGCATAAAAGTGTGACTGAGAACTTGAAGAAGTCTCTTCATTCCTACGTGAGCATTTTATTAGCTCCCAGCGGCACTTCTAAATGTTTTGACGTTAAATCTCTCCACCCAAGTGACTTGAGCAAAACCTTCTGGCTTCCAGCTCGTCCAGCTCAGCCAGGGATCAGAATCACCAGTCGATTTGCCCAAGATTTACACGGCCGGTGCAGGGAGGAAGAGACCACAGCTTTTCTGAAACACAGAAGGGGTGAGCATCCTTCTTTGCCCCGACAGCACTGAGACCGCAGCTGTGTCTCCAGCCCTATTCCAAGCCTCCCCACTTGGTGACTTTGTGTCTCATTCCTGCGATCGTTTAGAACGCCTTCCTTTCACATCAGGATGATTGGTGCGTTCATACTGCGGAGCTAGAAGTAATTATTTCTAAATGTCATGGCTTTCATGTTGCAGTTTTCCAACGTCCGAGGGGCCCAATTTCTTCCAGAGTCAGTCATCAAAGTTTTTTTCACAGAACCAACGCAATGGCTTGGTGTTCCTGCCATCCTGCTTGTCACAAAGCATATTTCAAAGGCTGCGTCTCCTGGGCCTCAGATTCCATTCTTCTTAAACATGTAAAAAAAAAAAAAAGCTACTCCAAAAGGAATGTGTGAGCAAACTCCCATGAGTGACAGCCTCCAGCCCAGTTATTTCTTTTCCACATTTTTTCCTCTGTGAATTGCCTAGCAATAGTCTAGTGATCCTTGACAACACTAATTGAGGTATGAGGAAGGAGGACAAGTTAGTAGTGTCTCTCTGCTCTGCCTTAGAACAAGCGTGATAACATCCTTGGACATGGTTACCATCAACATTCAGTTCAATTGAGTAACATTTTTTGAGGGTTCCAGGCAAGCCACAAGCGCTAAGTGCTTCCCGGTGACAGGACTTCCATGTGACATCCTGCGGTCATCACAAACGAGGGATGTGTCTTTTCCACCCAACAAAAAATGTTTTCAGCTTGTGTTTATCTAAATCATGCATTCTCGCTGGGAGGAAAATCGGTTCTTAGAGGTGAAAAGGCCTTGGCCGTGAGAACAGGGCGCGGCCCTCCAACGCTCAACTCTACCCCACAGAATCTTATTTCCTAGAAGTTAATTTCTCTCATCAGAGACACATTTAATTTGAATTAATTGAAGTATTTAATTGCATTTAATAATTTAATTTTTTTCTCAGGGGCAGCGATAATGGGGGAAGAAAAGGTCGAGAAACACTGAAAATGAAATGAAACTGTACTTCAAATGGACTTCTCCTTTGACCTAGAAATTCCGCTTCTCTTATCCTCCTAGAGAAAAGGTTCCCAAAAGAAGCACGTATACAAGGTTGCTGACAGCACCATCTTTTTTAATAGTGCAAAAACCTACATGTCCATTAGTTGAAATGGTTAAGTAAACCAAACTCTGTATTATGAGAGACTATGTACCAGTTAAAAGGAGTAAGGTCAGTCTGGATACAGACAGTGAACCATGTCAGAGTACTGGGTAGCAAAAGCAATCTGCAGAATACATATGCGTGATCGCATTTATATTAGAACAAAAACACAAGATCTACGTGGTTTTATACACACATGTCATATATGTAAATACAAAGAACGCGCATGGTAGGATACACACAAAAGTAATAAACCCAGGTTACCTCTGGGGAGAGGAATGGATGTGATGGTCGAGGGTGGTGGAAGAGGTCCCTGGGCTGTTTATTTATCTCTTGCTTTGTGCTTTGTTTTTGCATTTTTTTCACAAGAAAGAGTCGTGAACAACTTGTAGAAATGAGAATAATAATAAATATTTACACAAAAGTAAACCCTACCTCAACCACCTGACTACTGCCCTGAAGAAACAGTTAGTCACTTTATTTCTAATAAAACTGGGAATCAAAAGCCTGCAAGCTCCAGTTGGGTTAAAGTTGTATCTGTTTAAAAACTCGAATTATAGAAAAAAATGACAAGAAGATATGCCAAGGCTTTGAAAAGAAAACGTCTACCGAGGTTTGAATAGAAGAAATCAAACAGTAAAGAGATCGGGCTTCCCTGGTGGCGCAGTGGCAGAGAATCTGCCTGCTAATGCAGGGGACACGGGTTCGAGCCCTGGTCTGGGAGGATCCCACATGCCGCGGAGCAACTAGGCCCGTGAGCCACAACTACCGAGCCTGCGCGTCTGGAGCCTGTGCTCCTCAACAAAAGAGGCCGCGATAGTGAGAGGCCCCCGCACCGCGATGAAGAGTGGCCCCCCGTTTGCCACAACTAGAGAAAGCCCTCGCACGGAAACTCAGACCCAACGCAGCAAAAGTAAATAAATAAATTAATAAACTCCTACCCCCAACATCTAAAAAAAAAAAAAAGTAAAGAGATCGATTTTACTACATAAAAATGAAACAACAGTGAGCAAGATTTCTCCAGGGCGGCTTGGGAATACGTATCCAGGTGTAAACCAGCACACCTTTAACCAGCGGTCATAATTCTAGGAATTACACAAGGATGTTTACCGCTGCATGCTTTATTATGCAATAGAGAAAGATTAGAAATCACTTACAAGTCCATTACTAGAGGATTGATTAAGCAAAATATGGCAGATACGTGCAAAGAAACACTCTGCATTCATTCCCAATGATGGTCTATTATTTACTGACATGGAAAGAAATTTCCAAGACATTACTGTATTTTTTCTAAGTTGCATCCACCAAGGAGATTTCATGTTGATTTGCAGATACAATACAAATAAGGCTTTCACTAACTTGCCAGAGAGGAAAATTCTAATTGTTTAAAAAAAAAAAATGTATTGATGGGCAATCAAAGAAATTTGGTGGCCTTCTTTCAGGTGTAATGATGACCCACTTGCAAGGTCAAACAAACAAACAGATATATTATTCCCACCTATCAAGTTATCAAATATAAAACATACATATAATGTACAAAAATATATTAAGAAATAATATACACATAGGAAAGGACAAAATCTTCAATGTAACAGGCAATGAATTTTGAACCCGATGTGCATACACACACAGTGAAACAAGACTTTACTGTATTTTATTTTATTTTTTTATTGCGGTACGCGGGCCTCTCACTGTTGGGGCCCCTCCCGCTGCGGAGCACAGGCTCCGGACGCGCAGGCTCAGCGGCCATGGCTCATGGGTCCAGCCGCTCCGCGGCATGTGGGATCTTCCCGGACCGGGGCACGAACCCGCGTCCCCTGCATCGGCAGGCGGACCCCCAACCACTGCGCCACCAGGGAAGCCCTGTGTGTGTCTTAATGAGAAAGAAAATATAAGACATTTTAAATGTTGAGTCTGAACGTTCTAAACCGTTTTTCAATCTGTCATCAACGTCCACATTTTTCCACACAAAATTCAGGCGACCAATGATTCTCCTCCGGGATTTTCTTCTAACACTGACACCTGTTCTGCAGCTTTCGATGTTGGTGCTTTCTTGATCATACTACAGTCAATCACAACAACCTCTCATTGCTTTGAAATTTCTTCCATCTAGTCTGTGGAACTTCACAATTTCTCCTGCCTTCAGTCACATAGCTTAGCGAGGGATAAAAAAAATCCTTCTGTGTGTATTTCCAAAATAAATAAATAAATAATGCAGCTTTCTCTACTCATCGATATCGAATGAGTCGATATCGACTCACTTTATCAAATCCCTCCCTTAGGGTCTCATGAAACCGTCAGTTTTGCAAGAACAAAACATGGAACTGTGGTCATTTCTCCACTGATGAATACTTGCTTCACAAATATCCAATTCATGTGCCACCTGTCTGGCAATAATTGTAAGATGCATCCTTGACTTCAGAGATGTTAAACTATGGACAATATACAGCCTAGAATTGATGACATATAGTGTCCTATTTGAACCTCCCAACAGCCCTGTGAAATAGTTAATGTTTTTACAGATGAATATGCAGAAATGTAACTAGAGAAAAGAACTTGTCCAAGGCCACACAATCAGTGAGACAGAACAGATACTCAACTCCAGGACCTTCTGATGCTATAACCCGAGCATATGACCTCCACACTCTGCTACTTCACGAGTCAGTAGAGTCACCTTCGTCCCTAGCATCGTGGTCGACATTGTCATCGCCATGACTCTGTCGTGGTCATCATCATCACTGTCATAGTGAGACAGGCTGGGACCTGGGACCCTTTGCTGCAGGGCTTGCACCTGGACAAACGTCTCCTCAAGCAACAAAATACACAGAAACTACATGGGACTAAAAATAACTGCGTGCATGCCCAGTTGGGGCAAATTCTGGACGACAGGATACAAAAAGGCCCAAAGAACCCAACTGCCACTTCTGAGGAGCCGGGAGCGACAGCAAGGTGCTGCGCAGGCCCCCTGCACTCGACACCACCAAGAGGTGGGCAGAACACGTCAGCCACCACTCCCGCCCGACCCCCGGACGCACCCCTACCCTCACCCCACGTAAGGAGCCAGCTGCCCCCCGCCTCAGCCAGCCAGCAAGGGGACCTGTTGTTTGTTCTCAGTCCCCCTGCTGCAGCAGCAGCCCCAGTAAAGCCTTGCCTGAATCTCTTGTCTGGTCTCTGATCAATTTCTGTTGCTCAAGGAGGCCAAGAAGCCCAGTCAGTAACGACAGTGATCACCAGCATCGTGGTCATCAACACAGCTAACATTTACTGAGCATGTATTTACCTTGTGCTAGGCTCTGTGCTAAGGTTTGCCTCATAACTACCAACAGATAGGGTTTCTTAGAACCTCATTCCACAAGCACTGATGGTAAGATGGTAAGATTCAACAGGATCAAGTAACTGGTTCAAAATTATTCATCTGACACCCGAATTCAAACCCCGGCCATCTGACTATAGATACCACACTCTTAACTACTACAGGATTAAGTACAGGACGCAGCAAACTGTAGGCGCTCGATCAATGACATGCATACTGTGCCTATCCCAGGGCCTGGTGTGCAGGAAATGAACAATTATAACAACAATAACAGCAGCTAGCATTTACCGAGCAATTATGACACGCCAGGCATTAGGCCAACGGCTTCATACAGTTTATTTCTTTTTGTCTTCATATGAGCCCTAGGAGGCAGGCACTGTCTTACCCTCATTTTACAGGTGAGGAAATTGAGAACTGGAGAAATTAAGAACATGTCCAAGGTTATACAACCAGTGAGTAACCCAGCACTAAGTCAAGCCCAAGAAGCCTGATTCAAAAGCCCATGTTCTCAAGTACTACACAATATGGCCTCCTACAAAGAGCATCATGAGTGAATTTGTTTCCACTGACTCACTCCACAAGTATTTCCAGGGCTGTGTGTTGTGCTGAGTGCAACGGATACAGTAAAGAATAAGAGAAAGATCGACTCTGCCTCCATGGAAATTAACTGTCTGGATGAAACACCAATCAAAATGAGAACACTGAAGACCGAATAGAAAGGTGGTGCTAGAACACATGCATTTACACCCTACCCTTCCCAAAACTCTGCTAGGAAGATAACGAGATTATAATGATGATAACTAAAATGTATCATGATGTGTCAGACATTGATATGAATGTTTTACAGGTATTATAACATTAAACTGTCATACGAAAGAACAAAGCTGACTCCATCTTGGATCTGTTTCTTTTACTTTAACCTTTGTACTCTATTGCTTTTGCTGTAAGTTAATCACTAAACGGAAGTTGCTTATAGCCTGAAATATACAGGATAGCCCATTCTCAAGGCCCTGACCTTTATAAGTATAACACTTTCCCGTTCACTCATAGAGAAAAAGTTGCAGAACAGAGAATAACATTTGTCTGGTTGGAGGTTTACAGGACCATCATGACCTGACCTATGGGGACAGATGCAAGAACAAAGGATGCTGACACCAAGAAGTCTGCAACAACCAACCACACCCCCTCGCCTTTTAGTATAAAAGGAACCTGAATTCTAACTCGGGGAAGAGGATTCTTTGGGACCCTAGTCCACCAGCTTCTCGGTCTGCTGGCTTTCCAAATAAAGTCACGATTCCTTGCCCCAATAACTAGTTTTTCGATTTATTGTCCTTTCACGTGGCAAACAGTATGAGCTTGGACTTTTTAAAAAAAAAAAAAAAAAAAAAAAAAAGCCTTATAACAACCTGTTTTACAGATGAAAAAAATCTAAGGCTTGGAGCAGTCAAGGAATTTGTCCAAAGCCATACAATTAGTTTGTGGCAAAGCAAGTGTAAGAATCCAGAGCTTGCGCTTTAATGCACCTCTTTACACAGTAAAGGAACAGAAATATAAATTCTCAAGGACGGAGGCTTCAGGAGAAGGGATATCCTCGAATGGATCAATAGAAGCTTAAAGAATGTAAAGCAGGGCAGGAGGAGCGGCTTATTTCGCCGGGCAGAGAACATCAGGAATAAAAGAAGAGGACTGAGAAAAGAACTGCTTCTCCCCACTGCTGGACTTCCCAGACACACATAAATTGGGGATATCTGATGTCACAGAGTGTGGGAGGGGGTCACAGGAAGTCACCCTAGAGTATGCGGTGGAAGCCGATACTCATCACCATCAACACCTTCACCTACTCCTGTGCAGGCAAGGACCCTCCCCGCAAGCAGACGCCAGCAGGGAAACGTACCAGCTTCCGGTGTCTCCTTCTGCATGGAGATGTGACTCACTCTTGGCCTCTCCCAAACTCTCACCTGCTCCTCCCACAGGGCAAGAATGGTTAATCTGGGAAGATCTGGCCACGCTTAGTTCAGCGCCCTGCCCCCCATTTCTTCTTGGGAGAGAGTCTGTCCAGGAGACAGCATGTTTCCTTCTGCTCTTCCCTGATTTAAGTCTCACCATGACAGGAGGCCTGTCTGGGTCCAGCACTGCCCATGACTGGGTATATAAGTCTCCAAATTCTAGGGTTCAGGTCACAGGCCCACTTGGCTTTCACTCTAAGCCACATCTCGACCTGAGCTTTTAATAGTTTAAGAAAAGTGGTGTTTTGATCTCCCATCTGCCTTAGGTTTTTGTCTTATTTCTCAATTTTCTCAGAACTTTGGTTCATTAAGAAAAACAGAGAAAGAGACAGAGAGAGACAAAGGAAGAAGGAAGGAAGGAAGGAGGGGAGGGAGGGAGGGAGGAAGAGGACAGGAAAACGGAAGATGCAGGATTTTTAAAAAATGTTAACATCCTTGGAGAGATATGAGGAGAATAATGTATCCATAAAACAAGAATTTATTAATCAGAGAGCAAAGGAGAGTTCTCAAAAAGTAAAGAGAAAGCTCTCAAAATAAAAATTTCTCTTGATGAACTTGAAGATGAAGTTCATCCTAGTTTCTCTCCCAGAAAGAGAACAAATAGAGATAAGGAGGTGAAAACTATTGGGTGGAAGGGGAGAGACATGAGAGAAAGGATCAATCCAGAAGGTTGAACAGCCAAACAATAACAAGAGCTCTAGTTCCAAACAGAAAACAGTAGGTAGGAAATACATATATCCAAGGAGAAAGGAGCCTCCAGGTTGAAAGAGCATTCTAGGAGCCCAGCATCAGAAGCAAAAAGACACCTGCATCAAAGGCACGTCCCCACAGAATTTTACAATCAGGGATCAAGAGCCACAGAAGGCAGCCCTCCAACAGCGCCCCCGCGACAAGGCACTGTGAAGGTTAAGACAGCAAACCTCCGAAATCTTCACACCTTCAAGCCCCTGGATTTTCTGCCGCAGCTTTTTTTATTTTTATTTTTTTTAGCCATTCCTGACCCTGAATAAAGCCAACCTTCCATTTTCTCTGTTCCTCTTCCCAAGTGTTGCCAGAGGAAGTTCTAAAACTGTGCTGATTGTGCTACAAGACTCACAGCTTCCACCGGGCACACCCTCTGGCTCATCACGCCCAGCCGACAACCTTCCCGTCCCTGCATGGCCGTAAGAAGACAGTCGGATGTGAGTGTATATTCACGTGTGTAGATATGCTGCTTTCATATTGTAAAGTATATTACATACTATATAAAATATAAATAATGTATACAATTCTGTATTACAAACTATATCATTACATAATATATAAAATATCTAAAATATTTTACATATAAAATATCATTACACATATAACCATATATATACACATACGTATATATGTATATACCATATACATACACACACATATGTATATACGTATATATATAAAAACTCAGATCATGATAAGGGCTGTAAAATCCACATTCCTCCGTGAACGAGACCCTCACAAAACGTCACCCTGTTCACTGCATTGTTACAGGGACCCTTCTGCCTGGACTATTCCTACCCATTAATTCATGTTCATTAATGATAGTGTCTTCGTTCGAACCTCCTTTCACGCAGAGGCCTCCTTTGAGCGCCTACCCCAATGCATTGTGATGCCCTGGAACACGGCAGCAAATTCACAGGGAACACTCTGGGGTATTTTTTAATTTCAAGGGAAATCCTACAGTGGTTGACATCTGTTGGACACATAATTCCTAATTCAAGGTTTTGCAGTTTCAACGTTAGATCACTGCCTTCTTTTTGATCAAATTCGAGCAAAGTTGGGATTAGGGCAGTTGGCGTGATCCAAAAGCAAGAACCACCTGACAGGGCTTCCCTGGTGGCGCAGTGGTTGGGGGTCCGCCTGCCGATGCAGGGGACACGGGTTCGTGCCCCGGTCTGGGAGGATCCCACATGCCGTGGAGCGGCTGAGCCCGTGAGCCATGGCCGCTGAGCCTGCGCGTCCGGAGCCTGTGCTCCGCAACGGGAGAGGCCCGCGTACTGCAAAAAAATAAAAAGAACCACCTGACAATCACTGTGGGAAAGGACCTGAGAGTGGCGGGGTCTGATCTGATGCCAACATTTGAGAAGTTATCCTCAACAAGCACACATGTAACGTTAGCAAGTAATCATTTTTCAAAACAAAAGAGTTTTCTCTCGATTTCTGTGTATTATTTTTCAAACTTCTACTAAATTGTTAGGACATAAACCCTAAGCTTTTTGGACCTGATCACTTAACAAACAGAACTTGGGTATTTCTCTTGGCCTCACGCACTGCGGAAGAATTACTAGGGCACTAAGGACTCTGTGAACCCAGAAAGTTTGGGAATCTCTGTCCTAGACCATTAGATCCACTATCATCTGTCTTTGTGGGGCTCTTTACTTCCCTTCACACAACAGTCACTGTACTTTTTTTTAATATATAAATTTATTGCTTTTATTTATTTATTTTTGGCTGCATTGGGTCTTCATTGCAGCACACGGGCTTCTCACTGCAGTGGCTTCTCTTGTTGCGGAGCAAGGTCTCTAGGTACACGGGCTTCAGTAGTTGCAGCACGCAGGCTCAGTAGTTGTGGCTGGCGGGCTCCAGAGTGCAGGCTCAGTAGCTGTGGCGTGAGGGCTTCAGTAGTTGTGGTGTGCAGAGTCAGTAGTTGTGGCCTGTGGGCTCTAGAGAGAGAGCTTTGTGGCACACGGGCTTAGCTGCTCTGCGGCATGTGGGATCTTCCGGGACCAGGGATCGAACCAGTGTCCCCTGCATTGGCAGGTGGGTTCTTAACCACTGCGCCACCAGGGAAGTCCTAGTCATTGTACTTTGTTGCAAAGTACTTTGATCTGCCTGCTGCTAGTACAGACCACGCGTGTGCACGTGCGCACACACACACACAGGCACACACATCTCTATCTCCTTTCACGTGCATGGGAGCCTCCTCCATTTGTAACTAGCATTTGAAAGAGGAAATTTGGAGAACAAACCAAATGAAGACGAATGAAACCGTGTCCATGCACGGGGTCCCTTTCAGGTCCAGCAGGAGGGAAGACAGTAGAGGCAGAAACCAGGGCAGCTGTTGTAAAACTATAGACAGAAAACGGGATATTTCGCAACCTCAGGAGACAAAGCATAGACGGAGCCCAGTGCAGGGTGGCACCCTTGCACTTGACATTGATGCTCCCCCGAGCACAGGTTTTTCAGGCAGTGGGGATGGAACAGAGGAATGGGAGGTGGAATGGGAGGGTCCAAGCAGGACAGATGCACTGCAGGGGACAGACTGGTTTCTGGACCCACCCCTTGAGAGAGTCCCCTCAACATCTGGGAAATCATTTAAATGAGGGCTGAGAGCCTGCCATTCAGAGATGGGAAGATTTTGGATCAATGGTGAGCTGTATGAAGACAAGGACAAAATCTAACATCTTGACCCTCGTGTCTCTAATACCTAAGACAGGGCTGAGCTCACGGTTAAGTGCTCGTTCATCTGTTTTCGTCTATGTGTGTTTCTTTGTTTGCGTCTAACTCCCTGCTAAGAGAGCACAAACCTTTCCAACCTATCCAGCTCAAAACATACAAAGCCAAACTCAATGTCTTCTCCTCATTTGCTCCTGCCTGTCTTGGGAGGTACTTTAACTGTCCCACGTTCTTCAATACCCCCAAACCAATCCTCCGCTATGGTTTCCATCTCTGGTCTCTCTCTTGAATTCTGCCTGAGTCAGGTCTTCATTGCCTCTTCCTTGAGCCTCTCCTCCATTCTAGCCCATCCTACACACTCCTTCCTAAGACTCTGGCGGGGAGGAGTCCGTCTGACTCCGTGCGGATCTCTTTCTTGTACTTCCACCTCTGTGCTGTGTTGCCTGTGCTTAGTCATGCTGACTCTGCACCTTTTGCAAAAGAATGTTGCCTATAGCCAGAAATATACAGGACAACCCATTCTCAAGTCTCTGACCTTTAATAACACTCTTCCATTCACACAGAGTTAAAAAGTTGCAGAACAGAGAATAACATTTGTTTTCTTGCAGGTTGACAGGAACACCGTGATCTGAGCTATGTGGACAGTTGCAAGAACAAAGGATTCCAGCACTAGGAAGTCTGCAACAGCCAACCACAGCCCTCCCTCACCTTGTCTTTAAAAAAGGTTTTGCTGAAACCCTTTGGGGGAGTTTGGGGCTTTGGGGGCAGGAGACACCCATCTACTCGCGTGGCCCTGCAATAAACCTTTCTCTGCTCCAAACTCCCATGTTTCAGTTTGTTTGGACTCACTATGTGTTGGGCACACGAACTTAACATTCAATAACCCGTAACAAAACCCAACTGTTTGCTCTGCTACTCAGAAACTTTCCATGGCTCCTTAGTTCTGTCTAATAAAGACCAAATTCCTTAATGAAGATTGTGAAGGCCGCTTCTGGCCCCTTTCAACATCAGTTTCTGCCATTTCCCTCACCCTGTACTGAATGCCCTACACTCGTGCATCTCTGTATTTTTACCCATTGCATCGTGCTGTAGCTACTCTCTCATGCTGGATTATAAGTTCCTTGAACCCTAGGGCATGTGTTATTTGTCTTTGTAACCCCCTGTGCCCCTGCACTCAATACAAGTGCCTTGTTTGGGGAGGGGTACTTAATACACAGTCTACGGGAACAATATTTATTAGCATGATACTCAGGGCTCTCCCTTCCCCCCTTAATGACTCCACCCCAGGGAAGGAGACACTGACTTATCTGACTCATGAGTTTGGCAAAAGGATCTGAGTTTGCTCAACTCAGCACCCAGCCCCCTCCATTCTCCCTTTGAGGAACCAGCCACCTATAGTTAACCTGTATTCTCACTGAATTCTCATTTCTTCTTGGCCACCCAGAAAGTTTGGGGGTAGGATCATTCCAGCAAAGGAGGCCTCCAGTTTTGGGGAGGGATGCAAGTTTGATCCAGGGGCAAACCTATTGGCCAGATTAACCCATGCCCTACAATATAATGCTTTGTGAGTAAGAAAGGTGATCTTTTTACCTCCATCTGTCTAATTCTTATGTCCATTTTTCACCTCTTCCCAATTAAGGCAGGTTAGAGGGGTGTTATATTTTAGGCCCTCTCAGAACCTAGTGTCTCACACAGACGATGTGTATCCTATATGTAGCCTTGGTTTAGCTGGCTCGAATTCTGTCCCAGAGACTTATTTTCAGCTTTCTCATCCTGAGTGAGATTGAACAAACAAAGCCTTACTTTATAAATAGTACAACAGTAACATGGCATCTCTCAACTGAGGAAATTGAAACATTTGGGTTTTGAGAAACACTATTTGTTATTGCACAAACAGCAGGCGGTTGGGAAAAGCCAAAAGTGAATTTTCCATGTCAAATTCCTCTTCATCTATAAATCCTCCCCTTCCCGGGGAAATTTATAGGATTCTGGCTCCCGTTTCCCTTTGGTCATCAAATTTAATTTCCCAGGAGGTTTGTGTTTCCTTTTTTTAGTTTCTAGTCTAAACTTGTAACATTTTCCCGATTCTTGACGTTCCAGATCTTCTCCTGTCTCCTCAATCTGTCACTTCTAACCTATTCCTTCCCTCTACCTCCACTCTCCACTTTTATTCCTCTGTAAATTCTAGAAATGACCAGACCTCCTGCTTCTCGAAGATCCATTCTGAGCGTTTGCGTTTCTTTTGTTAACATCTCAGAGCATCCACCAACATTTTTCATCCTTCTCTCCATTCTTTGATCATATGCCTCTTCTCCTCCAAAGTGAGCTTTTCACTTCTACCCTCCATTGAACCCAGGAGACCCACTTTTCTCCATTCCTTTTACATCCTTTCTATTGCTTTTTCTCCCCTGGCTGCTTCCCACCGCCTTTGAACATACCCAGATCCCTTCGTTTTGAAAACCCTCTCACTTTTCACTTCATTTGTTGCCCAAATGAAGGCTGCCTTCCCGGCTGCCTTCCCGGCTCACCGCCCTCTCATTCACTGTCAAAGCTCTAGAAACATCATTACACAGGTTCTACCTGTATTTCCACATCACTGAATTGCTCCAGGACTCCACGACCTTTTGCTTCCAACCTAAGCATTCAGTGGAAAGAACTGCTCTTAAAGTTCACCAACAATTTCTTCCTTGTCACATTCTTCAGTCTTTACTCAGCCCTCGTTCCTCTTGACTTCTCTGATTCATTCAACACTGATGGCCACGTTCTACCCAACCAACACCACCGGCTTATTTATCTGTCTTTTTGTCTTAGTCTTTTGTTCTGTCTCTCAAAACTGTGATCCAGTCCTGAGTCTTGGTAAACTCTACAGCAAGCATTCGTGGTTGCTGTGCTCACGTGACCTGACTAATAGAACAAGGTGTTCAACCCAATCATGGCAAAATGTTCCCATTTGACGGCGAGTGGTGTAGGGATGGGCATGTGAACCATTTCTGATCCATGATAAAGGGAAGACCTCTTAGGGGTTCAGGGGAACATTTTACTTCCTATAAGAGAGGCATACAAGGAGAAAAGCATTTCTTCCCGCCCATCTCCTTTTTCTTGGGATGTCATCACATAAGAACATGAAGTATCCAGCCGTGCCATCTCGTCACCAAGAGGGAAGGTCAAGAGAAGAACATAGAAGCCAAGACTGTCCCCTGACATCAAGGAAATTCCAAGCCAACGCTGAAACTTCCCATATGCTTGAACAACAGGTCTAGAGTTAAGTAATCAACTATTGACTGTACTTCTATTACTTGCACCCAAATACATTGAAGCATTCTTCCAAAACTCTACCTCATCCATTCTCACAGAATAGACTGTGATATCTATGCTGACCTCATCAAGATCCTTATGTCCAAATGTCTCTCCCGCCCCCAGATTCCCCGAGTCCTCGGTGTTTCCACTCGGGTTTCACACCATCAGCTTAAAGCACCATGTTCCAATCCACACTCGTCAGTTTTCCGCTAAAGTCAGCCAGCCTTTTGTCGTCTTCATAAAGATTAAGAAACCATTTGAGCTTTATTAGAAGAACATGAGTTTCAACCTTGCTAGAACTTCCCAGGTGGTATGGGTCGGGGCGGGGGGAATTATGCAGACAGGTAAGACAGAATTTAAGATGTATGTCTTAATGAGGCTTATCTCTGTCTGGGTATACTAGGTATTTCACGATGGATATGGGTATAAAGACACGGATGAGACACAGGGTACAGAGCAGGAAGTGGCCAAAGATAAAGCCCAAATGAGAGCAGTCATGAGACCACGAGAGACGCCTTCTCAAAGAGTTAGGCCTTAATAGTGTCGATGGTGTGAGATTTTAAGCTGTGGAACAACATGACAGATTTACACTTTGCAGAAGGAGCTTCAGCAACAGCATGAAGAATGGATCAGAAGATGAAAGCCTGAGATACCAGAGCTTTAAAGGCAGTTAACTGAGCCAGGCAGCGGCTGCCAAGATCACTTCTTAGCTGAGGCAGCCCTGCCAATGACAGAGCAAAGCATGGTGCAAGATCCCCACCAACACAGGACTCCAGAGCTCTCCACTGGGCTGGTGGAGACTATCGGAGCTTCCTCGCAGTCAGATGGCCCCTTCTGCCCAGTAAATCTCGTGTACGCAGCATTGGTATCCCAGAGAACCCGACGGACGCAAAGGACATGAGTTCATGCCTGTTATTCGATTTGCTTAAATAAGCATTTAATAGGTATTAAAGTAAAGAGGTAAGAGGTTAGTGATTTCCTCAACTAACCAAAACTACCAAATACAGATATTCTTATTCAAAGCAATTCACTTTCTAATTAATGTGCTCAGTCCTCCCTGGTTCTTTTTTTTAAATTAATTTTTATTGGAGTATAGTTGCTTACAATGGCGTGTTAGTTTCCGCTGTACAGCAAAGTGAATCAGCCATACGTATACATATATCCCCTTTCTTTTGGATTTCCTTCCCATTTAGGTCACCACAGTGCATTAAGGAGAGTTACCTGTGCTATACAGTAGGTTCTTATTAGTTGTCTATTTTATACGTAGTATCAATAGTGTGTATGTGTCAATCCCAATCTCCCAATCCCTCCCTCCCCTCCCCCCTTCTCCCTTGGTATCCATACATTTGTTATCTATGTCTACGTCTCTATTCTCCCTGATTGTGTATCTCTGTTAACCCAGAATATAACCATATTCCATCAATACTCTCTCCAAAACATCCTCAATTTCTATTGTTTTACTTTCCTCTTAAATTTTATCTTGCAACCAAATATTACATAGGAAAAATAAACAAGGATGAATAAATAAATCACGTGTAAAAGAATTCATTCAAGCCCCTTTGTGTAGGTCATCACTGATTATTTTCCAGACTCAGCTATCTTATGACATAAACCACAGTCATTCAACACATAACTCCATATGGCAAAAGCTCTGTATAGTAAGGTGAACTTACAAGGCATCTATTAAATCTGTTCCCAGAACATCACGGGCAGAAGCATTGCCAAGAGAATTAATTGAAAAGATTCTTGTTTCTGAGAATCTAACAATTTGTTTCACAAAGACAGAGGTTCATTTTCTCTTTCTTCCTTTTATACCAATCATCACTGATCCCAGATTAATCTTCCAAGAAAAGCACATATAGCTACAAATATGTTGGCATTTCCTTCTTACAAGAAAAGCAACAGGGACGTCCCTGGTGGCACAGTGGTTAAGAATCCGCCTGCCAATGCAGGGGACACGGGTTCGAGCCCTGGTCCAGGAAGATCCCACACGCCATGGAGCAACTAAGCCCGTGCACCACAACTGCTGAGCCTGCGCTCTAGAGCCCATGAGCCACAACTACTGAGCCCGCGTGCCGCAACTACTGAAGCCCGTGCGCCTAGAGCCGGTGTTCTGCAACAAGAGAAGCCACTGCAATGAGAAGCCCGCGCAACGCAACGGAGAGTAGCTCCTGCTCACCACAACTAGAGAAAGCCAGCACACAGCAACGAAGACTCAACGCAGCCAAAAATAAATAAAAAGAAAAAAAAGAAAAAGAAAAACAACAAAGCAGATAAAAATCTGCTTTCCCAGATTCTAGACAGCCAGTACTGTATTACTGGTATCCTATTGCAACTTTCTGATTTTTTCTTTCAGGGGTCAGCAAACTACCACCCATGGACGTCATCTGGCCCACCTCTTGTTTTTGTAAATAAAGTTTTCCTGGAACACAGAGATGCTGTCTATTTACTATTGTCTCTGGCTGCTTTCCTACTACAATGACAGAGTTAAATCATAGCGACAAGGACCATCTAGCCTACAATGCCTGAAATATTTACTATCTGGCTCTTAACAACAACAACAAAAATTGTCCTAATTTAAAAAGCACGGCATCTTCTCACATTTCAGGTATTCATTCGTTCATCATTAACCATTCAAAACATTTTAACTGATACCTTAACATGTTAACATCATTGTTAATGTGTCAATCTGAAATCAGCAATGATTTTTTTTTTCTTTTTTTGCGGTACGCGGGCCTCTCACTGTTGCGGCCTCTCCCGTTGCGGAGCACAGGCTCCGGACGCGCAGGCTCCGCGGCCATGGCTCACGGGCCCAGCCCCTCCGCGGCATGTGGGATCCTCCCAGACCGTGGCACGAACCCGTGTGCCCTGCATCGGCAGGCGGACTCTCAACCACTGCACCACCAGGGAAACCCCGGCAATGATTTTTGAAGATCATAATGAATTAATTTTCTTTTCTTTTGATTAATATGTGATTATTATTTTTTAATGAACCTAATTTTTAAAAATCTATCACCAAGAAGACATTTAGAATCTTGAGTATAGCACTCTATATTCATCCATGTTTTAGGCTAGCTTTAAACTTCAAGCTTTAAAACAAAATAAGATTAACCTCCACAAGAGACTGGAAATAAAACTATAGCTTTAAAAAAAAGTAAAAGATAATTATACCCTAACTGCCGTGTTTTCCTTTCTTTCCTTTTGGAAAGACTGCCTCTCTAAATAAAAGAAGATGTCAGCCTTTTAAAATGCCTTTTATCCCCGGATCTTTTGACGTGACAGACCTTCCTATTTTAATGGTGCAACATCTTCCTAGGAATTAATCAATGAATCATAGCCTGAGAATGAGATGGAAAAAGAGGAGGAGGTCTGCGCTGAAAGAAAGAGATGCAGGGAGATTCCAGACCTGATCTGCTGCCGTAGGCGGTGAGGGCTGCCCAGACCACAAGTCTGCTCAACTCAGGTGCCCAGGAGGCTAAGCGTGGACGTCTGGTTACCGACTTCCGTGTCCAGCTTTGAGCCGGGAGCTCTTCAGGTTTGCCCTAGAGCATAAGCGAACACAGGTCTCTGCGTGATGAACTTGCCCCTCCACCTGAGATGCCTTGTTTCCTCCCCGTTTTCTTCTCAAAGTGGATACAGTTGTTTGGGGTTTTGTGAACTCTGGGCTCAACCATATCTTCAAGAGGATGAGATCGGCATTTCTCAACGTAGTCCCTCATTTGTCATATGCCAACTATTTTTTTACTTTTTATTTCAAAAGTAATACAAAGATCTTTGCATAAAAATCATAAAAATACTGGTAAGCAAAAAAAAGAGGAAAATTCAGATGATCCCTAAATCCTACCACCCAAGAAGCCACTGTAACATGTTGCTATGTATTTGGTCATACGTGTCGCGGGTCAAATGTGCTCATCCGCTTCCCCCAAAAGATACGTCAACTAGACCTGGAGATGCGACCTGATTTGGAAAAAGGTTCTTCGCAGACGTAATTACGTTAAGGATCTCAAAATGAGAGCACCCTGGATTATCTGACAGGTGCTGAATCCAATGGCTCGTGTTCTCATAAGGAGAGGAGAAAGTACGTGAAGACAGAAGCAGAGACTCGAGTGGTGCAGCCACGGGCCAAGGAATGCCTGTGACTGGAGCGGGGCCCTGTGGTCCTTCCCGCCCATGTCCTCCACCTGCCTTTTGTCTGTAGAAAAACTTTAGCCAAAGAATAAGTTTAATTAGAGACGTGAGAAAATGCAGAAGCCAAGGAAAGCAAACAGGGGAAAATAATAACAGCTGAGTCATTAAACAGGGTCAAGGACCTTTGGCTCCTTCTCAAGGGCTATAGATGATATTCTGAGCCACGTCCTGTGAGCTGCCTTAGAGATACTGAAACCCCACCAGGCGGAAGAAGTTAACTACATGGTGACCAGACTGTAGCTGTGACATAAGCTGCCGTAATTCCAAGGCCTCAGGGAAATGGGAACAAACCTACCCTGGCACTGAAGACTTACTGTACTTAAAACGATCAAGATGATGCTGGTCAGACACCGCAGGATCAACTTCAAGACGACTGTCAAGCTGACTGTGCTGTCTCTACAGGTAGCCCCCTCCTTCTGCCTATATACCCCTGAAACTCCCCTTTAAAACCTCTCGCCCTGGTTGTCAGTCAGGGAGTTGGCCTTTGGACACGAGTCTGCCCTCCCCGCAGTTGCCAGCCTCGGGAATGAAGCAGACTTTCCTTTCCACCAACCTAGCCTCTCGTGCAGGGAGGAGCCACGCCCCACTTTTGGTAACAACTGGGGCCTCCAGAAGTTGGAAGACAAGGGAGCGTGGCCCTTGCTTTCAGACTTCTGGTGTCCAGAATTGCACGAGAATAAATTTCTGTCGTTTAAAGGTGCCAGGTGTGCAGCCACTTGTTCTAGCAGCCCTAGGAAGCTAACACAATACATCTGCTCAGTAAATAGCGACCAACAGCTGTGAACCAGATATTATACCCAGGAGTTGAAGAATAAGACACCAAACCTTTCAAAGTCTTTTTCTACCCATACACAGAAATATAGGTATAAATATATTTTTAATGGGTTATAATGTAAAAGTTGCTATTAATACATCCTTTTACCTAATAATATAGACACATGTTCATGATAATAAATACCTAGAGCTTCATCTTACAGATTTTGCCTAAGCAGTTCTCAGCTTTGGAACATTGACCTGATTTCCATTTTTTTTTTCTATACTACAATAACCATTCTTTATCTAACTACTTACGTACACGTTTGATGATTTCCTTAAATTTTTAAAAATGGAATTTGTAGGTCAACGTCTGTGCCAGTTATCAATTTCTTGTCTCAGTTCCAAATCTACCTTTCTTGCCCCTGCTTTGTGAAACCAGAGCTGGACCCTGTAAACATTTCTCCTCTACCAGCTGGCACAATGTGGGGCTTTGTCGACAGAAGCTGCCGTAGAAAAACCGCAAGGCGACAGAGGCAGGAAGACACTTCCTTCTGGGTCCCAGCGCTTCTTATTTTAGGCAGCAAAGAGGCCGCCCTCACAGACCAGCTCCAACCCCAGGCTCAGCCACATGCACAGCTCCACACTGTAGCTGTTTCCACTGCCACTCTGGCCATGGCCTCAGACATCTGCCTCACCTTCCATGGACACGTCTACAGATCCACACGGCGTGCCGTGTGCACAGTTTCTCCGCTGCCCGTGGCTGGGTTTTCCAGTAGCGGACACATGACCTCCAAGGAGATCTAAGTCTCAGCCTTGCGTAGGGGGTGGGAGAATCTTCCTCAACCTTAATTCCTTCACTGTCCACTTCTCCTCAGCCTAGATGCACACGCTACTTCTGGATCCTTGAAAGGCGCCCTATCATTTTTACTAGCTAACAGTCCTTCTGATGAAATCTTTCTCATTCAAATAACCAACGTGCTTTCAGTCTCCTAACTGAGCCTGGCTGATAATCCAGTCTCAATGCACTGACGTGACCAAATTAAGCTCCAGAACGGTTGCTCCCATGTACAGTGCCTTCCCCAGGCTCTAACCAATTCTGGATATTTTCATTCATTTTTAGCAATGACAGTAGGATAAGAAAGTATCCCTCGTCGATTGCTTTCATTTGCACTTCCTTGATTATTAGGAAGGTGGAGGAAAGACTATGTGAGTATATGCTGTATTGGAAGGAGTTCTATCCAGCCCATAATATTGTCCCCTGGGAAGGGGCTGCGGTTAAAGAGAGGGAGGGGGAAGGGGGCCGTCATTTATTACTCTAAAAGCTTATATACTGTCCAAATGCTATACACAGAGAAGATGGTCATGGATTACTTCTATAATTAAGCATATATCCATCATGACAACAACGTGCTGTCGCAACCTCTCTCTAGCTGGTACGAGTCAGAGTGGTTAAATTCATTAGCAGAGTTGAGCAACCGACTTTGGAAGTGCCTTATCTAGACCTGTAACCTCAGGCTCCAGCCCTCATCTCTCTAAGGCTGCATCTCGAACACCGAAAGGAAATGAGGGCCCAGCATGTGCGCTTGGTCACAGCAGCTCTACTTCCTGTATTTCAGGGGATGGGACGTTGTTAGAGCACATGTGAAACCATGGGCTGGACCCTAAGTTCAGATGTTTAGTTCATGAGTTACGGTCACCATACCTCTTGGGGAGAACAAAAGGAGAATACAGAGACCAATATAGGGTCCAAGTGCCTTTTCCCAACTGTGAGGTGAACACAGTTGGAGATTTTGAATCGTGGGACTTAGTCTAACCCAGAGAGAAGAGGACATGATTAGTTCTGCACAGGGATGGGCTACAGTCATCTACCTCCTTCCAAAATGGTTAGTCATCTGTCACACCTTTCATCCTTGCTTCCCAATTAAAAACAAAAACCTGGGACTTCCCTGGTGGTCCAGTGGTTAAGATTCCACCCTTCCGCTGCAGGGGGCGTGGGTGGGATCCCTGGTCGGGGAACTAAGATCCCACATGCCGCGGGGCGTGGCCAAAAAATTAATTAATTTTTTAAAATGTTTAAAAACCGAAAACCATGAAGAGTTAAGATGATGGAATTGTACTTAGCACAACTGAGAATTGTATAATTCTCTGTCTGATGGGGCTAAAATATGATAATATTGTGTTACAAATATCTGAAATCCTCCTTTCAGGGAGGAAAGATTCTTTGATTACCCAGATGTTTAGAAAGGTACACTAACCATCAAAAACCGCAGCAAGGTAATTTTCACTTCTCCACCCCCCTCGAAAGACATTGACTGAAGGCAGGTTAATTTTCAAAGCTTTTTGGACTCATTTCTATTTATTTCAGCTGTGTTGATGTTCTGTGGCTGAACTTTGAGCCAGAACAAGATATTTGTTTGTGTTACATTTGTCTAATGTTTGTCTCACCCACTAGCTGTGAATTTGCATAATGGGTTAGGAGCAGTGAAAAATGCTTAAAGACCTGGCTTTCTAAAGACCCCCAAAATCCCAACTTCCCACCTTCTGAAAATAGCTATGCTATCAAAGTAGCAAAAAGTGAACCAGAGAAAACGCATCTCTTGTTGTTCGGTGGGATTATAAAACTCACATAACAGGCACAACTGTGCTGCTTAGAAGAATTACAGGATTTGGAAGCAGCTACACTTAAGTTTATGGATTTCTTCCAATTCCAAATAGAATTTAATATTATGCAGCTGATTTAAGTCAAGATGGTTCTCACACGTATTCTTTGCCCTCTATCATGTATCTCCTTGTTAAAGACATGGTTCAAGTTTCTTGACTGTAGATTTTTATTAACCTGCTTAATCTGAATATCAAAGCCCAACTCTTTAGCTCAACTGTCTCTTTAAGAAGATCGAATACCCCAGGATATGAGCCACAAGGAAAATCAAGTTTTTAAGGAACTATTGTAAGTATGCAAACAAGCACAGAGAATAATACGACTAACATCCATATACTCACCACTCAACTCTGTCAGATTTAAACGTTTTGTGATATACACTTCAGATCTCTTTTCTGAGAAATAAATCATAACCAACACTATTGAAGACCCATGTATAATCTTCCACAATCCCACTCCTCTCACTTCGGTCCCATATATAAACACTATGCTGAATTTGGTCATCATCCCTCTCATAAAGGTTTTTCTAATTTCACTGAATCTATATTTATCCATAAATAATATTGAGAATTGCTTTGCCAGTTTTGAAGTTTATTAAATAGCATCCTACTACGACACACACACTCACACACACACCTATATATCATATATAAATATTCCCATCCTGTCTCTACTTGAAGATGTATCTCTGTTCAGAAAATACAGTTCCTTCATTTAACGGCTGCTTCCCATTGTATGGCCACACCGCAGTTGATTTGCTTATTCTCCTGTGGACAGACATTTAGATCTTTTGCACTTCTTTGCTATTATAAGGCAGGCTGCAGGGAAAGTTCTTTTGGACAGATGTATGCGTCTTTTGTTTTTTATTTTCTTTTGTTTTTAAGGTATAGATAAGAGAATACTATGACCAATAAAATTCACCTTTTTAAAAAAGGTACAGCTCTGAGAGTTTTAAGGCATGTACACACTGGTGTGACCACCACCACGATGACGACTCAGAGCAGGTCCATCACCCAAAACAACTCTAACAGGCTGCTCCTTTGTAATCACACCTTTGTCCCTGCCCCGATGCCTGGTAACCACTGGTCCATTCTCTGTCACCACAGTTTTTCCAATTCTGGGATATCATACTAATGGCTGCTTCCTTTCAGCACCATGCCTTTGAGATGCAGCCATGCTGTAGCGCACATCAATACTTTGTTCCTTATTATTGCTAAGTAGTATTCCATTGTACGAATGTACAACACTTTATTGTGCCCATCGAAGGACATTTGCATTACTTCCGAACTTTGGCAATTATGAATAAAGCTGCTCTAAACCTTCACAGACAGGTCTCTGTGCACACGGAAGTCTTCGATTCATCCGGGTAAATACCTAGCTGTGGGATTACTGGGTCTAATGGTAAGTCTGTGTTTATCTTTCCAAATTCTTGGAAATTTACAGGTATCTTTCTGTAATTGATTTCTAGTATAATTTTATTATGATCAGAGAACATAATTTGTATGATTTTGATTCTTTTAAATTTTTTAAGGTTTGTTTTCTAACCCGGGGTATAGTCTATCTTGGCATATGTCATATACACTTAAAAATAATATGTATTGGGGCTTCCCTGGTGGCACAGTGGTTGAGAGTCCGCCTGCCGATGCAGGGGACGCAGGTTCACGCCCCGGTCCGGGAAGATCCCACATGCCGTGGAGCAGCTGGGCCCGTGAGCCATGGCCGCTGAGCCTGCGTGTCCGGAGCCTGTGCTCCGCAACGGGAGAGGCCACAACAGTGAGAAGCCCGCGTAATGCAAAAAAAAAAAAAAAAATATATATATATATATGTATGTATTATGGTGCTGTTGAGTGGCGGATACTGTAAATGTCAATTAGATCCAGTTGGCTGAAGCACGGTTCAGTTCTACTGTATCCTTGTCTTGCAGAGAAGAAAAAAATTGGTTTCGAGCTATAATTGTTGGATTTGTCCATTTCTTCCTTTGGCTTTATTAGTTTTGCTTCATGTTGTTAAAAACATACATGTTAACATACATCTTGTCAAAATATGCACAGTAAGGATTATTATGCCTTCTTGGTGAACTGAGGTTTTTTTAGGGATTACAATCTATGAATGGAACATTTCTCAGTCTACTTAGCCTTCATATTACCACTTCAAGGGGAGTATAGAACCCTCACCGGCTTTATAGGTTACTTCACCCTCCTCCTTTTATGCTTAGTGGCCATTAAGTCTGTAGATGTTGTAAGGCCATCAGACATGCTTTCAACTATCAGACATATTTGTTTTAATTTATGAGGAGAAAAAGAATCTATTATATTTTCCCAGATAGTTCGCGTTTCTGTTGCTCTTCCTTCACTCCTAACGTTCCAGGTTTCCCTTTGGTAGAATTTGTCTTCCATCTGAAAAACGGATTTAGCATTTCTATTAGAGCAAGCCTGCTGGCAATGAGTTCTCTTAGTTGTTTTTTATTCGTATTTCCTCATCATTCATGAAGGATAATAATTCTAAGAGGGGATTTTGAAATTGTCTAACTTAAAGTGCTCATTTTACATATGAGGAAAATGAAGCCCAGAGGCATCAGATGATTTGCCCCCGTGTCACCGAGCTGCTTATCGCCTGAGCCAGGATCGAGGTTCCTGCTTCCTGACTCCCAGCTCAGTGCTCTTACGTTGCCTCGATTATTTACTTTACACTGGAAATAAAGTTGTGCAAAAAGAGCTGGATTATTGCATGCTAGTACAAGAAAAAACTGTACAATTATCATTTTTTAGAACTGAGAAGGACCTCAGAGACGACTCATATCTGTGCTTCGTGTTTCAGATGGGGAAACCGAGGCCCAGGGAAGGTAATGCAGCAAAGCCGTGACTTTTTAGAGCAAGATCACACCTGTAAAGAGCAGGCACTGGGGCTGCTTGTTTATTTGTTCCCTAGTAGTGGGGATGGACTGTGCTGGACCAAACTAACTTATACCCCTACTCTCTCTCTCTCTCTCTCTCTCAACTTCATGACACAAGTCAGAACGCCAGCCCTGGGCAATGCAGCCCAGCTGGACCGTTTGGAATCAAATCTATAACTCTGCTCTCATTAGCACTAGCCTCTCAACCAATGATTCCCAAACTTCAGCGTGTATCAGACTTGGACCTCAGTGTGTGCAGAACCGTAGGAGCTGGTAAGAATCAGCTTATTGAAACTGCACATTCCTGGTCCCACTTCCAAAGGCCCCGATTCACTAGATCTAGGGAATGACCCTGGGATTTACCTTTTTACAAACACCCCAGGTAATTCAAATCCACAGGCTGCACTTTGAGAAATCTCTGGCCTGTGCTGAGGCATTATGTTTTGGTCATGAACAGAAAACTCTGGACTTTCTAGCTCAGAATAAGAGAAGAGTGAGTCCAACACCAGATCAGTATCAGTTTTCTGAATCCCACTCCATTCTGGATCTGCCATTGACAGTAGTCTAATTGCTTCTCTCCTCTCTCACTGGTTGCTGAGACAGCAGGTAAAGGTAACGTTTTCCTCATACATATCTATACAGTAACAAAATCTCTTAGGGACACAGATGTCTGCAGTTGGCATAGTTATTTCATTCTATGTCTCTTACCTATTGCTCTTTCAATAGGTCCATAAGGATTCCTAAGGTTTAGATATTCTAACTAAATATAATATTTAACATATTCTGGGGTCAGATCTTAAAAGTCCTGATGTTTTAAATTTTATTTTTATTTTGGACGCGCTGCATGGCATACGGGATCTTAGTTCCCCGACCAGGGATCCAACCTGTGCCCCCTGCAGTGGAAGCGTGGAGTCTTACCCACTGGACCACCGGGGAAGTCCCAAAAGTCCAGATTTTTTTAATACTCTTTTTCAAACCACGTCCCGGATACCTGAGCACACACGGACCCACATATACAGGTATCATTTATTCCACAGGTGTTTGCTAATTTCAGCTCCATGCCTTCGATGTAAGAGTTCCTATGAAAGCAGGAAAAGGAGGGGGAGCACGTCGGCCCCGTGCTCGTGGAGTTAGCGCCTAGTGTAGAAAACCAACCGCACAAACAAGAAACAACTAGTCGTGTTTTAAG
Source organism: Tursiops truncatus (assembly GCF_011762595.2). Classification (NCBI taxonomy): domain Eukaryota; kingdom Metazoa; phylum Chordata; class Mammalia; order Artiodactyla; family Delphinidae; genus Tursiops; species Tursiops truncatus. The sequence continues at coordinate 56,364,419 of NC_047053.1, forward strand.
TAACATATGAACATGTGTACAACAGAAATTAGTGCAACCGCCACAGATTGAAGAGCTCTTGTGTTTAAATGTTGACTGTTGTTTTCATGATTTAATTCCTGGAAATAGAGGGCTTGATATTTAGCTAGACTGAAAGGAAACACAAGTGCCCTTTGCGTTTCCTCCTCCTAATTTCTGCCGTGGCTCAGATTCCTAGCCTGCTCAGGGACCTCTGTCTTCATTGTCTCCTGGATACAGACAGATCTGGTTTCTCTAATAACCATAAGCGATGCTTCAAGGGAGGAACCATGTCTTGTATTTCTTCTTTATCTCCTACAGGGTCCCAAGTTGTTATTTTATTGTAACCAATAGTTCAGCGCCTCCGGGATACCAGGCTCTGTGTGAGAGACTACAGCTGCAGAGGTATAGCCTGAGATCCCTGCCTCCAATGACTTCCCTTCATTCCTTCTGCAAAAACTTCTCAAGCATTTCCCAAGTGATAAACCCTGTCCTCAGAGCCCCCAGTCCTTAGGTACCAGCCTCCTTGTACACTTTAGGAGGTCATGCTCCAGCGAGGAATGCAGATGTGCACTGGATTCGACTGCAAGGGCTGCTGTAACTAAGGGCCACAAGCTGGGTGGCTGAGACAACAGAAGTATACTGTCTCACAGTTCTGGAGGCCAGAGTCTCAGATCAAGGAACTGGCAGGGTTGGTCTCCCCTGAGGGCTAGGAAGGCAGATCTGCTCCATGCCCCTTCCCTAACTGCTGGTGGTTTGCTAGCCATCCTAGGCCTTGCCTGGCTTGTGGAAGCACCACCCTGATCTCTAACTTCATCCTCACGTGGAATTCTCCTTATGTGCATACGCCTCTGTGTCCAAAGTCCCCCTTTTTATAAGGACACCAGTCATACACTCTACTCCAGTATGACCTCCTCTTAACTAATAGCATCTGCATCGGCCGTACTTCCAAAGTCACCTTCTGAGGTATTAAGAGTTAGGATTTAAACATATAAATGGGGGGGGGGTACAAAATTCAAACCATAAAGCAAATAAACCACTAAACTCAACATGAGGGACACAGATGAGGCTGGGGAGGAAGCCAGGGCCCAAAACGTGGAGAGTCAGAGCAGGAGCCCAAGGGAAAGGCTCACTTCTGGGAGAAAGAAGGAGAGATTTAGACAAACCCTGAGGACAGTGACCTCTGCCTGGTCAACTCTGCCTGTAGGGTTTCCACTCTCCCACCCCAACCTTATTCACACTTCCTATCTGACTTCCACACGCCCTTTTGCCCTTGACCTTTGTAGGGCAGGGAAAACACGCTGCGATAGTCCCTACTTGAGTCAGGAATACTGTTTCCTGAATCGAGCTCATACAAAAGACTCTAGTGAGCGAGCAGGACCCCGTGCGTGCGCAAGAAGTGAAGTCATAAGACGTGTGATGGCTTCGTGGCCACGTCCTCTGCCAGCCCAGAAACGCAGCCTAGTTATTACGGATGCAACACTGCCCCACGCCTAACTTCCTCACGCTCTAGCATGGATGCCTAATCAGACACATCCGAAGCTGCAAAGTTTCTTAGAAACGGGAGACCAGTTCGAAATGAACTGCAGAGAAAAAGAAGAAGGTGGTTCAAAAAAAAACCCCTAAAAATCCTGCCCGCGTACCCAGCTGAGAGGAGCAGCTGCCAATAGTATCACCTCGGCACTGCTCACTTGGACTAGGCATTTTAGGCCACTACGTTGTGTTGCTGACAGTCGTCCCTTTTTGGCATCTTCCTTTTCAGTACTTTTCTATTTTTGTCCCACTCACCGTCTCGAACCTGTCCCGGTGTACAACAGGAACCAAGAAGTAATCATATTTCTGGCAAACACAGCTTTCACACGTACCACGTGCTGTTCAAAGCAAGTTACAGGTTTTAAGTGGCTCACGCCACACAATAACCCTGTGGGGTAGGTTCTATTACCATGTTCCCTTACAAATGATGGGAATGGCAAAGGCCACAGGGATCTCCCGCCGAACCACAGGAGCAAGAACTCTGGTCTGAACCCACAAGTCCAAGTGTGTCTGAGGGTTCTTGACTCCAGCAGGGAAGGACGGGGTTAAAGACCGGGGTCCCCAGACGCGGGAGGGAACCGCTGCTGCCTGGGCGGGCAGCTCGCTCAGGCGAAGATGCCTTTCGCTCCACACCCAGCAGGCGGGGGGGTTTCGGTGAGCACTTCGCCATCCCACCAGGTCATTAAACAGAGGAGCCCGGAGTTCAGGGCCAGGCAACTGCCTCTCCCTCTTCCTCAACGGGAAAATGGAGTGGGGAAGTAGAAGTGACCTCACAGGATATCGGGAGAAAGCCTGAATCATGTGGGCGGACCCGCCTTCACACCCAGCTCACCGCAAAAGTTCGGAGTGGGGTCATGCGGGCGGAGGAGGACGCCCCCCTACTTCGCTGCAAGACAGATTTCCTCTCGGTACAGTGCAGGCGCAGTTGGCACCAAACTCCCTCCAAACAGGAAGTCGCCAAGATGCTAGGTGGAACCGATGCCTTTTTTTTAAAGGTCAAACTTTTTCCTTGGCTAAGCGGCTGTTTCCCGAGCGCCCAGTACGTGCCAAGCACATGCACACGACACGCAGTCCTTATGGATCAAGTGGGTGCTCTGCGGGAAGATGCAAAGAGAGAAAAGACCACACACGCGCGCGCGCGCACACACACACCTGGCAAATCTTAGAGGAGAAAGGCTTTCCGGGAGCTGTCTTGTTTTCTAGGAAATCAACATGAAAATCGAAGGTCTCGCGCGCACACCGCGGGAGCCCCACCTTCCCCGCACCAAGCGCCCAGCCTGAGCCCCGGGCAGGGCAAGCGGGGGTCCCGGGCGAGGGCGGAAGGCGCGCGCGCGGCGGGGCGGGTGACCAGGTGGACCGGCAGGGCCGGAAGAGGGCTCGGAGTTGGCTGGCGGGCGGCGCCGGAGGCAGGTGCCAGCGGGAGTGGGCGGGGGCGACCCGGCGTCACCCTCCTCCGGGGGCCGGGCGCGCACACCAGCTCGGCCCGCGGAGCCGGGGGCACGGGCGTCCCCGCCGCCCGCAGGAGGAGCCCGAGCGGCCGCATCCTCCGGAGAGACGCCGCTGGCTCCGCAGCCGCCCTCCCCCTCCTCCGAGAGGCGAGCGCCGCCCGTCCCCGCGCCCCGAGCCTCCACCTGCCGCGGACTCCCGGGCTGCCGGGCGCGGGGCAGAGAAGGTGCGAGAAACAGGGGCCCGGGAGACAGCGGCTCTCGGGGACCGCTCCGCGCAGAGAGGGGACGCCCTTCCACGCCGCCAGCCCCCGCGCGTTCGGCGCCCCGGCCCCGAGTTCAAGGGCCACCGCCCTCGGAGGGGGCTCTCCGCGCGGGCAGCGCCCCGTCCCGGGGCTCCGGCGCCTCGCCCCAACACCACCACCCCGCGGCGGGGCCATGCCGGGGCTGCGCCGGGACCGCCTGCGGACCCTGCTGCTGCTGGGCGTGCTGCTGGCCGCCGACCTCTACTTCCACCTCGGGCCCCGGGTACGGCGCCGGCTGCGGCCCCGGGAGCGCCCGCCCGGCTGCCCGTGCGCCCACCGCGCCGCCACCTCGGCCCCTCGGCCGGCCGCGCGCCACGTTCCCCCGGCCGAGCCGGACGGCGGCGGCCCCGGCTCCAAGCTGCGGGCCCTCTTCGCGCACCCGCTGTACAATGAGCCGGAGAAGCCGCCGCTACTGGGGCCCGAGGACTCGCTCCTGGCCGGCCCCGAGGCGCTGCGCTATTACCGGAGGAAGGTGGCCCGCTGGAACAGGTGAGACCCCGCGCCCCGGCGCCCGGCCCCCGAGCCGATCTCCGCGCGAGGAAGAGCTTCTGGGCAGCAGCGCCAGCAGGAGGTGCTCCCAGCTCCTCTCCCCGCGAGCCCCTGGGGGTCCATCCTGAGCCCCTTCTGTTCCCCGGGCCATCTCCCCCCTCTTTCTCCTGGCCCTGATGTGGAAAGCCGCTGCCGGACTTCGGTTTTCCAGAATGAGGTTCCCCAGCAGAGCAACTCGAGAGAGAGCTGCTTCGAACCCGGCACCTACCTCTAGACCTGGGCGCCTTCCACAAACCGAGGCTACACCCGCCACCCGGCTCTTCCCCTTTGCTTATTCCTCTGCCCGGGGTCAGAGATCACGAGAGGTCAGCCGGGCAGAAAGTCAGTGGTCAGTTTCCTGAAATGGTCGCCACGCTGTGCAATTTACAAAGTGGCTTGTCCCGTGAGAGTTACGACCTGCAGGCGGTTTTATTATCGTGGGGATTTGGTCACGGGGAAGATAAAAATCTACCTGGGAATTTTGTTTAAATCCAAGGCAAAATATAGAGGGAAAAAAATGCCAAACATATGTAGGCTAATATTAAGAAGGATTTTGTGTGTGTGTGAAAGGATAGGGTGGGAGGGTCCTTTGGAGAAGCTGGAATGGTCAGTTCTGAGGTCCCCAGCTGATGACAGAAGGCCTTCATAGGAGTTAGGACTCTGTTTTGAAGTACACACTGGTCTACAGATCACTCAGTCCACTTTCGGACCGCACCCATCACTTTTCTTAATACAAGAGATTTCCAGATGAGATGTCTTTGCTGGCTTTATAGCCCCTCTGGAGGATGGGTAGACATAAACGTCTATGGAAGGTCAGCGCTAGCCCAGTTTTACTGCTCGTTACTCTGTAGTGCTGAGACTGACCAGGGGTGGAGGGGGCCTTCAGAAAGCAAAAAGAAAAAAAAATGAGAGTTACTGGCTGAAGTCACTGTGGTGCGTTTCAGTTGCAACTGGCTGATGATTTTGTATTAAAAAGAAAGTGGTTCTCGATTCTCTTGCTGATTGGACGCAATAAAAAGGCAGTTTGAGATTGCTTCTCAGGCACTGTCATTTTCGATATTACCTTTATTTCATCAATAACGTGCAGATCAGTGAGCTAGAAGTTTTGCCCTTGGAAAATTATCTCCACATCCATTGAGGATTTGAGGAGGGACCGTGGGAGAAGTTGCTTGCTTTTGTCAATGTCGATCAATAGTCACATAACTCACATTTCTGTGGCCTTAACGTTACTTTTGTCCTTATGGAGAGTTGAAGGGAATATTTTGGAAGAAAAGCGAAAGTCTTTCTCACCCATCTGTCCTACAGAGTTTTGAGCTTGATTTCTGTGCCATTATATGTCAGAAAAACACATTTACTGACCAGGAGTGATCTTGGGCATTTAACGGAGGTTTGATGGGGACTGGTGACCTTGCTGTATTCGGCGCTAACAGAGTAGTTTCGTGTGGTTGGTTGAACGTGACAGTTGTGATACCTACTCATCACTACCTTTTAATACTTGAGATCTCAAGTGAGGTTTGTGGGCTATAACAGGAGGGGAGCTGCACTTACAAGTGTTGAAACCGGACCCCAGAGGCAGAGAACCTTCACCCAAACTGCATTGTAAATGTCAAGGCAAGGATTTTAATACGTGTGTATACCAGGGCTAAAAATGGAATGTGGAAGACTCATTAGCCAGGGTGCATTGGAATTGCACTCAAAGTTCTATTGTGAGAGATAGTCACTCATTACCTTAAGTGAGACAGCGCCCTGACCATGTGAGGACACATAAAAAGTACCTGCTGCGATGTGCAGGGCCAACCAACGCTCCAGATTTCAGTGCAGACAATCAGAACGAACAAAGGAAAGGAAAAAAAAGGAAAAAAAAAACAACAGGGAGTGACCTTGCCAATTGTTTCCCTCTTGCACAGACAAGCCCCCCTTGTTTGCAGCCACAACCCAGCCAGTATTGAAAAGCCAGGCCTTTCTAGACATATGTGGATGCCACCCTACCAGTAATTACTTAGCATCATTAACTGCTATCCAGAATGATTGTAGCAGTAAACCAATCTGCCTCACTGGGAGAGGCGCAGGTAATAAACTAGCCGAATCAGCATTTCCTCCCCAGTGGCCCAGAGGAGCCCGTTAGTCTGAGTGAATGATTTTTTTATTTTAAACCACCACACTAATAAGTACTGGTATGAAGTCAGAACGTATCTTTCTATAACTTGAGCTCGTCACCGATAGGAGTTAGGACACAGCCCACCTTTTCCTCCGCAGCACGTCTCTTTTTGATTTCAGTGGCAGATGGAGCTGATACACTGTTTTGAACGTTTCAGGTTCTCGATCGGTATTTGTTCACGGGGTGTCAACATGTGGTTGACACGCTGGGTAGGGTGTGCTATCCTCGTGCTGTCACGAAGCTTTGTGCAGACCTCCTCAACGAGCTGCTCTTCCCTCCCTTCCTCTCTTTTCCCCCTCGCGATGTAACTAAGTGCGGCAGCAATCCAAGTTAAAGATGCAGTCGGGGAAAATGTCTCTGTCGCGCCATCGGCCGCTGATCAGCGAGCGGTCCAGCACGTTCGGCACCTCTCTTGACTAGAGAAGAGAGCACACAGGGAGCCCGGGAGGTGGGGTCGTCACTATTTCAGACCTTAAACCAACAAGCCAGATGAAGCCTTTTCCTTTCAAAGCGGTGGTGGAGGGCAGCGCTCACCTGGAGCCCAGGTTCATGCTGTTGCTGCCCTTACATCTTAGAGGCTGAGCTCTGGGTTCCTTCCCCGCCCAGCAGCTGCCCGAGCCAGACAGCATCTGTCCTTTGACATGTCAGAGCCGGTCAGCTTGGCTTGGCCGTTTGCCCTCATATCTTTGGTCGGTTCCTCTGTAACCCTCTGGTCTGACAGTCAAGGTCAGACAGGGTCATGCCTGCCTGGTGTAAGAACTCCAGCAGCTACAGCACAGATGCAAGTTTGCCACTCTCTGCTTTTCTTTCTCGACCTCATCCTCAGGTATCAAGAAGGTTATATTTTCCTGCACTTACCGAGTCAGCATTTCTCAAACACGTGTGTGTACCTGTGTCTTTCCCTCCATCGGATGCCCCTGTCTTCCGCCTTCACACCTCCACTGCTTGCCTTCGCTGAAGAAAGCCTGGCCCTGAGTCTCCCTTTGAAAATCACAGCAAAGAGACAGCTTTGCAAGAATGACAGCTGTTTGAGGGAAGTAAATTGGCTCCGGTTTTTCCCGGAGAAGCTATGAGAAGATCCAGAAGCCGAAGCAGTTGTAGGAGAGCGGCAGCAGGTGGCGGGGCCGGCGGCGGGGGGGGGGGTGATGCCAGAGAGACGGGCAAGAATTCAGCTGGGCATGAGCGTGGTCTGGTCTAGGAATTGCTGGAGAAAAAGCTTCTTCCCACCGTGGCATCCGGGGAATAGAAAATAAAATCTCTTTGTTCTCATACCCTCCTTTTTATCTCTTTCCACCTTATCTCATGCTGGCCCGAGATCGTTTGGAGCGCAGAGTTATTGAGAACAGGCAGTTCAGCTCACAGAGCAGATAAAAGCCCGGGGTCTCACTCAGGGGTGCCGGCCATTTGACATTCACCCAGAGTCAGCAGGACCTGGACCCCTTGTTCGATTCTTCTGCCAGTGATGCCAGGCTGAGAAAGGAAACGAGCCTTCTGGGATTTGAAGAGGGGCCTCAGCCACCACCTGTGTGTGGCTAGCAGAAGGAGTGGGGATCTGGACTTCCATTTCTCTTTTCTCCCAATTAGAGCCTTGCTTGGCCGGTTGGGAAAAGCTGTGATTTTAGTGGTTTCTGAATCCCTGGATTTGTAGCTGGAGGAAACCTCTCCACTCTTCTCAGAGCCAAAAGCTCCAAGCAGATGGTTTCAGAGAGAGCTCGTCCAGAGGCCGTTTCCAGGTTCCTGCTCCCTCATTTCAAAGCTCAGTTCTCATTGCAGTCAGCTCGGCAAAGACCTAAACCAGGGAGGGTACCAGCATTCATCCAAGGAGGACGGCACTTCCGGTCTCCAGCTGCATCAGAAGGAAGCCCGTCGGCCAAGAACTGGAAGATGCTCACCAGCTGTTCCACTGGTCCCAACCGCTGACAGCCCCCTTTTACCCCAACCAAATTCTCATCCCTCTGGGAACTCCACTTGGTAGTTCTTTGCATGCAAATCCTCCTACCTGAGACATGCTTGGTAGGTGCCAGGTACTTGACGTATACTTGCTAACTCAGGCCTCACAATTTCCTGAGAAGTAGGTGCAGGATTCCAAGATGCGCTCCCTAGAGGCCAGGCCCTGGGTGTACACACACCTCATTATCCAATCCAGTGCTCATCTGGGTACTGCAGTAAAGGGAATTTACAGATGTACCTGAAGTCCCAGACCGGTTGACCTTGGGGTAGGGAGATGACCCAGGTATGCCGGACCTAATCACATGAGCCCTTTAAAAGCAGAGTTTTCTCTGGCTGGTCAAAGAAGAGGAGGTCAGAGACTCCACATATGACAAGGGTTGGATGTCCCATTGCTGACTCGGAGATGGAGGGGCCATGTGGCAGGAGAGATGAGTGACCCTCAGGGTCTAAGATGGGCCCCAGTCGACAGCCAGCCAGGAAACAGGGACCTCAGTCCTACAGCCACAAGAAATGAATGCTGCCAACAGCAAGAGTGAGCACGGAAGCAGATCCTTCCCCAGAATCTCCAGGCAAGAACTCTGCCTAGCTGATGACTTAACTTCACCCTTGTACAGCCTGTGCAGGGAACTCCGTCGCGCTGAGCTCGATTTCTGACCTGTAGCTTGGGGAGCTAATCAGTGGGTATTGGTTAAAGCCACAAGGTTGGAAAACTAGTTCAGCACTGTGTTTACTTCATTTTATGGAGGAAACTGGGGATGGGAAGGTGGTCATAACTTGTCTTCTTAAGTCAGGCAGCTAGCAAACCTCAGGCAGCCTTTGCACCCAGAGGGTCTGGCTCTAGAATCCATGCTCTCTGACCAGCAGCTCTCGCCCTCTGCATCCTTGGACGTCCACGGGTGCTCGCTTTTCCGCTCCTGGAAAGGCTTTTCCGACTACTTCCACCCACTCTGGTCCCTCCCTGACTAGACCCATCCTCTCCCTATAACCATCAGGTTAATTGTTATGACCGTGCAGCGTCATGGCAGCTGTCATGCGACCATGAATGACCACTTGCTCCAGGCATGAAAAGCCCCCAGCTTGCACATGGTTGCACGAATACATCTGTTTCATGGTTCCCCGTAGGGGAGAGCCAGAGTAAATATCTGTGGGACAGATAATGGGGGACAGACGACCTCAGGATTTGGGGGCCCTTAGTCAATGGCCTGCGCCCCTATGGGAGAGAAGAAGCCTCGAACAAAAACAATCTTAACCGTAAAATTATCCCACCCATAACCTGGCTCTTCCTCCCTATAAAAGGCAAAGGCAAAGCCAGCCTGCTGAGACATCCTGGAATTTGGATCTGGGGTGCTCTCCCTACCGCAGTAGCGTAAATAAAATCAATTTCCAAAAAAAAAAAAAGCCCTGAAGGAAAGTTGAAAAGGTGCCGTTTGCCAAGAAGAGAGAATTGCCTCAGCTCCCTGAACTTTCTGAGGAGGAGCCGCCAGAAAGTCACTCATTCAAGAAAAGTGGGAACCACAGAGAGACCCTGACTTAGCCAGAGCAGTCCCCACTCGCCCCCTGGGAGGTGCTGACCTGTGTTTTCCTTGGGATTATTCATTAAACTGGAGGGTGACGAGAACCTGTGGATCCTGCTGAAGTCGGCCTTCGTGTGGCTAAAAGCCGAGCGAGGATTCTACACAGCTGCAGCCTTAGTGGAGCAGAGTCCCTAGGAGTAAGGGCGTCTGCGTACCTGTCGGTATAGGCAGGCACACACACATATGCCTAAGGAAAACCGTAGTGCGGAAAAAGAAAAGGCCTAGTTCTTTTTATGGCCTGCCACTTGGCAGGATGTCCTGTGGTTGAAACGTGAAATCAAGACAGAACTGAGCTTGAGTGCCTTGGAGATGCCAACATCCAATACTGTCGATCCCTGGAGGCTGACCTTGGAAGCCAAGAACTGGAGACCGCCAGCATCATCGGGCTTGAGCGAGAGGCACAGCTAAGAACCAGAAAAGGGCCTATTTTATCAGATTCTCTGGTAACCAACCAGGTAAATTTGGGAAGTCACAGGGGATAGAAAATAGCGCAGGACTATAGTTCCCAAGAAGCCAGGAACCTGTAATAAAATTCAGCACAATGTGGAGAGTAGAGAGAAACTTGAGGAGTCGTTGGCACAGGGGCAGATGAATTGAGGCGCTGGACCATAAAAGACAAGATGGCCTGGGGAGAGATGGGAATTTAGACAGCGTGGGAGAGGTGGATGGGTTAGAAAAGAGCTCTGCTGGCAGAAGAAGACCAGAGCTGTTCAGCCCTGGGAAGTCAAGTTCAGCTCTCAGAGAACAAACTTGCCTTTAGCTGTCTGTACCTGGGTCAAGCTCTGTAGTTCGTGGTTAAGTACTTTTCGTGATGCTCACCAAAACGGAGCCTGGGGCTTCCCTGGTGGCGCAGTGGTTGAGAGTCCGCCTGCCGATGCAGGGGACACGGGTTCGTGCCCCGCTCCGGGAAGATCCCACATGCCGCGGAGTGGCTGGGCCCGTGAGCCATGGCCGCTGAGCCTGCGCGTCCGGAGCCTGGGCCCTGCAACGGGAGAGGCCACAGCAGTGAGAGGCCCGCGTACCGCAAAAAAAAAAAAAAAAAAATGGAGCCTGTACGGAGGGACAGATCGTCTCTTCTGGCCAATACAGTCATCCCGGTTTCGTCAGTTTCAGTGGGCTTTTCTATTTCTCTGGTTCATTTTCTTCAGTGGCTGAAGAGTGACAAATCCTGTAGGGAAAGTGTGTTTATCTGCACTCACAGCTCAGCTCATGATTTTTCACTCTGAGTTAAAGAATTCTGCACAACCAGCGGCTGCTTATGTATGCCTCTTCTGTGCTCCTCTTGGGCGCTCAGAGATGCTGGGGGAAGTCAGACTGACCAGCCACAACTCCATCGTCAAGTCAAGCCCTGATTAACCACCCTTTCGTTGCAGGGGTTTTTTTTGTGTTTGGTTTTTTTTTTTTTTAACTGGGGTCATTGGATCCTACTGAGTTCAAGTGATGAGGTCTCTATTTCCCTTAAGTTTTATGCGTACTTTGCATTCTGTGCATATGTTTATTTTCTTAGGAAACAATACATTGTATTTGCTAAGTGTTGCCTACACTCATCAGAGTACTTTGATGTCAAATGACAGAAACCCAACTCCCACCGATGCAAGCACTTAAAGGAAATGTAGAGAATCAAGTAACCAAAATTCCGTGACGTCAGCTGTCTCTACTCTCCCTACGCTTAGTTCTTCCTCTTGTTGTAATCCCCTCTTGCGGTTTCAAGCCCCCAAAACCCTGGGACCAGAGAGAGAAAAGGGCTTCTAAAATTTCCGAAAAGAAAGACCCTGGGCAAAGCCACTGATTGGCCAGGCCTGGGGATACGACTAGGCTCTAGAGGGTTATGATTGGTCCAGTTCTGAGGAGCATGCCCAGGCTTCAACCAATCACTGACGCCGGGGAGGTGGAGTCATTGGAAAGTCTCCACTGAGCTCTCCATTCAAGCCACGTGGCTCAGTGTGGGAAGAGCAGTTCCCCCAAACCTGGCTGGGTGCCCAGACCTCAAGTGACCCAGAAGAACTTATGTGACCAGAGTGATGCTAGAAAGTTTCTCAACTTGTGCTTGCTGCATTTTTAAAAATAAATTCATTCGTAACAGATTCCTAATGTGCAGAACTTTTACACCAACCGTTAAAATTACCGCAAGAAGATAGGAATCTTTATTTATTTGGGCTTTCTCTTAAATCAGCCGTGCTCTCTTCATGGGAGCCTAAAGAAGGAATTCCTGTGGACCCATTAATGGGCTAGTGTCTCTTTCTCCCAAAACTCAACTGAGAACCAAGATGCCTGAGTGTTAACCCCAGGAGAAACACTTACCTTCTCCAGGCCTATGTTCCTCCTTTTGACATGAAGAGGGTGAGTCTGTGGTTCCCAAAGGCTCTGACAGCTGTTTTCCAAGCTCTGCACATCTTCAACCAGGATTTCTTCTGAGTGAACATATGGGACAAGCATTTTCCCAGTGTGTCTCATGAACTTCCAGGGTTCCTGGAGGTGCTTCACAGGTTCTGCAAATGATTGATTGAATTTGCATTTTGAAAGTATATACTTTAAGGCAATCTTGACGTAATACGAGAAAATGCACACCTGATTGTGTTCTGCACACTGTAGCACACTGAGCCAGCCACGGGTAATTTATGTGGACAGATGACTTTCCTCCCATCTTTGTTTCATTGAGGAGTGTCCTGACATTGCAAGGAGAGCTGTTAAAAAACTGTCTCCTGTCCCAATGACTTCTGTGTGTTTATCAGGATTTTTTTACACTCTGCTCCCAAAACAATATGCAGAAATTAAGTGGGTACTGAAATAAGACTATTCTGTCCTCCATTCCCCCCCGATTTTGAGTGCTTGAGTCCATAATCCTATTATCCCTCTTGTTCTTACTAGCTTTTAAAAATAATTTTACATATTTGACCATATAAATTCAATTTATACCCAAAAGTTATAAGTTTGACCTATTTTATCCATTGGGGATTCTGTGTAAGATTTCTTTTGAAAAGAAAGTCCCACTTCTAGAAAAAATTTGAAAACCCCTGATTTGGCAGATACAGAAATAGAGTAGATTCCTTTCCTTTTTTCCTAGCATCGATGCGCCTGCAACCCAAGTCTCGTGCCCCCCTCGTCTCCCAGCCCCAGCTGTTGTCACTCATTCTCTCTGATAACCAGGCCCCCACCATGACTTTGCCAATGCTTCTGGCCACTCGAGCATAAAAGAGCAACTTTGAGGTCCTGTGTACTCTCTGCTTTTGTTTCCTACCAAATCACTCCAATACTTAGTGACTTAAAACAAGAACCATTTACTTAACTCATGATTCTGCAGGTGAGCGATTTGGGCTGGGCTCAGTCAAGCAGTTCTTCTGGACTCTGCTGGGCTCCCTCAGGCATCCGTGGTCTGCCTCTGGGATGTACTTCCTCCTATGGAGTCCCGTGTCTAGGACCCGGGCTGAGATGATGATCATGGCTCCACGTGGCCTCTCATCCCCCAGTCCAGCCAATCGGTCTTGTTCACGTGGTAGCAGCAGGGTACCGAGGGAGAGCGGAAGTGTGCGTAGCCTCTTGAGGTCCTGGCTAAAACCTGATGAATGTCACTTCTGCGACATTCGATTGGCCCCAGGAGATCCAAGGCCACCTGGGGAGATGCAGCCACCATGGCCATCGAAGTGGAAGTGGTCTGCACACCTTAGTCCTCTTCTAGTGAGCAAAGGCTTGAGGGTAGTCTTTTCTCCTGGTGAGTTGTTGGGTGCCAGACGGGCAGCTCTCAGGGGTAAGACCCCTTCCTGGGCGTCAATGGGAAAAATAATATAACCCTTCACAAATCTAGTGAAGCTGCTGTGGACCGAATTGTGTCCCCACAAATTGTGCTGACTTAGGCTCGTATCCACCTCAGTTCCCCGGGGCAGGGTGCCGAAAGCCATCTCTGAAACTGTCTCCCTCCTCCCGGTATGGTCCTTCCAGCCTCTAGAGGCCTCTCGGCCTCCCTGACTCCCAGACAAGATGGACTCAACCCCTTCCTTGGGGCCACGTGTTTAGCTCTTCAATTATTCTCTTTTCAACCTGTGTATTTATGGATAGACTTTAAGTCCACCTTCTTCTGCAGGCCATCTTTGAGGTCAAAAGCTGAAAACTGGCCCTTTGTCTCTCTTTGCATTCCTCCTGTAGTAACTCTAATCCTCCCCAAGGCCACAGATGCTCTGATTGAGTGGAATGAGTACACAGCATCCTCTCACAAGGATGTTGTGAGACATCCTTGTTTTGTTTGTTTTATAAATTTTTATAAATTTTTAAACACTTTCATATTAACCAACCTTTTGTATTAACCAACATAATATTTAGAACAATTATGAAGGTTTGTTCTTCCTTATCAGGTGTATTAAGAGCCTGTATTTTATAAACAAATTTCCAAAGGCCATTATCTGTCCATTTATCTATAAGGCATCTGTGAAAATAATTGTTAATATTGTTAACACCATGAATAGGCAGAGTCCTTTCTACTTCCTGAAGCTCTTTAAACAGTCTATAATTAGTTCATTACTGAAAAAGATTGGGCTTTACAGCCAGTAAGTGGTTGACCGGTGTACCCCCATGGAAAGATGTCCAGTCAATCCATATTTTATTATAAAGCAGTATCCCCTGGCATTGCCCCAGGCTGGCGAGGCTTCCGTGAGCTCCGTGTGGGACCCCTGATGAAAAAACTCGGCAAGAACCACAAGCGCTGCCTTGTCCTGAGACCCTCAAGAGGCCAGACCTCTCAGAGAAGTCTCCACTGAAATGGACAAAAACGCCGTCAGTGCAACTCGAGGCCCTCAAAGCAACACATGGAAAAGTGTGTGCTCCCTGTTTATTACATCAGTATGTTATTATAATATAATGGTGAGAAGCTGAGATCTTCTCATGCAATTTGCTATTAAAAAATTAAATATGCCATCCAGGATGGGTTTTCTATGACAAACTTTTCTGCCTCAGTAACCTGGACGCCTTTCCGGGATCCCTTTATGAGCTGCACAGCAACAGCTGGGTGCCTGACACATCCCACTTCTAGGAAGCTGGAAGTCAAGTCTTTAAGCCATCGGATCTCTTGGCATTTCCTGAGCAGGGTCTAAAAAGAGAATTCAGTCACTGTATTTGTTTCCTAGGGCTACCGTGACAGATTGCCACTGTTTAAGTCACTGCTGGTGGCTTGAAACAACGTAAATTTATTCTTTCACAATTCTGGAGGCTGCGATCTGAAATCGAGGTGTGGGCAGGGTAGCAGGCCTTCCAGAGTGTCTATGGGAGAATCCATTCTGTGCCTCTTGCAACTTCTTTGGCTGCCAGCATCCCTCGGCTTGTGGCTGCATCACTCCAGCTCCGGCATCCTTGATCACATAACGTCCTCTTGTATCTCTGTCTGTCTCCTCTAAGGACACATGTCGTGGATTTAGGACTCACCTGGTAATCCAAGACAATCTCATCTCAAGAGCCTTACTTACCTCTGCACACGCTCTTTTTCCAAATAAGGTCACTTTCACAGGTTCCGGAGATCAGGTCACAGACATCTTTTGGTGGAGCAGCGTGCAGCCCGCTACAGTCGTGTGTTGTGATGACCATAAAGGCCCTGCAGGTGCCATTTTATTTTTATTTTTTTAAAGAGACTTTTATCGTTTACCTAAAAGATTTACATAAAAAGAGTATTTTATCGTTTACATTACAGATCTTGCTTTCTCTGCTAGAGCTTCTGATAGGCATTCAGGGCAGTGCCTTTAGGATGAAACGCTCGGCGGTGCCTGGAATGTAGGTCGTCCGGGTTGTCATTCGGAACAGAGACATAGACCTAGTAATTAGCTGAACTTGGACTTAGGAACAAAGGTTCTTTACGAAGGTCGCGGAGTCAGACGGGATCAGTGAGTGAACTCAAGCCACGGACCTCTGTCCAGAGAGGGGCCGAAGGGCCGGGAGCAGCTTGGACTCTCCTCGGACAATTCTTTTGGACCTGCTGTGACAGGTGAGCCAACGGGTGATCAGTGCATCAGAGCCACGTGCCGTGGAATGCGACTGCAAAATGTTTGGCTGGAAAAATATTAAAAATAGATGATAAGCCAATGCCCACCTTAGGTACTAGAAAACCATCAATAAAGCAACCATTGGATGCCTAATGTGAGCAGTGTAACCTACCAGGGGCCCCTCTGGGTTAAACTCATCGCAAACTGTACACCCCAGGTAACTGGATGAGGTGGCGTTCTGTTCTGTTACGGGCTGTAAATCCATTGAAAGGTCTGGGGGGTCAGCCCAAAACGATGATCTTGGATTTACAGCAGTTGATCTGCAGACCTTCTTTTTGGCAGGAACCAAGCTAGCGGTCTGTTTAGGCTACTTGTAATTTGTGATATTACAACCACTTTATCTGCATCTATGAAAATGCTTCTTCCTCGCTCTCTGGGCAGGGGACGCTGTGCCTAACGCACCCAAAATGTTTTTTTTATTATTAATTTATTTGTTTATTTATTTATGGCTGCATTGGGTCTTCTTTGCTGCACACAGGCTTTCTCTAGTTGTGGCGAGCGGGGGCTACTCTTTCGTTGCGGTGCGCAGGCTTCTCATTGTGGTGGCTTCTCTTGTTGCGGAGCACGGGCTCTAGGTGTGCAGGCTTCAGTAGTTGTGGCTCGCGGGCTCAGTAGTTGTGGCTCGCGGGCTCTAGAGCGCAGGCTCGGTAGTTGTGGTGCACGGGCTTAGTTGCTCCGCGGCATGTGGGATCTTCCCGGACCAGGGCTCGAACCCGTGTCCCCTGCGTTGGCAGGCGGATTCTTAACCACTGCGCCACCAGGGAAGCCCCCCAAAATGTTATTTACTCATTAAGGTATAAGTAAACAACCAGGTGGGCCAGAACATTGGGGCCCACTGGAGATGATCTGCTGACTCTTTTCCTTCAGGTCAACTTGCAAAACTGCCCACTCTGAGAGATCTTTCCCGCCCCTCCAACATAAGGGATCCCAGGACCCTCTCTTACCAACTCCTGCTTTGTTTTCATCAGGGCTCTTAACACATGCCCTCTTGTCTATTGATATGCTTCGTGTATACCCTCATCAGCTTTTCAAGGAGAGATTGAATCGAGTGGATACAGCCATGTCCTGATCCCCAGAACATGTCACCGTTACCTCTTGGAAAAAAATTCTTTGCAGATGCAGTTAAGGATCTTGACGTGAGGAGATCTTGCTGGATCGTGTGGGTGGACCCTAAATCCTATGACCCGTGTCTTTGTAAGAGAAAAGCAGAGCGAGATTAGACACAGACAGAAAAGGAGGAGACTTTGTGACCAAGAAGGCAGAGGCTGGAGTGATGTGGCCGCAAGCCAAGGAACGCCAGTAGCCACCGGAACAGGAAGAAGCAGAGAATGGATTCTCCCCTGCAGCCCCCAGAAGGAGCAGGGCCTGGCCCACGCCACGATTTCAGACTCTTGGGCCCCAGAGCTCTGAGAATGAATTTCTGTGAAGCTCCCGAGTTTGAGGTCATTTGTTAGGGCCGCCACAGGAAATGAACAGAAGGCGGGATGCTGTTTGCTTCTTGGGCAGTGTAACCCCGGGGTCTAAAACGCTGCCTGTGTATAGCAGGTGCTTACTGAGTGTTTGGTAAACGAATGAATAAGGGAGCATCTCGGAGGCTTTGCAGTTGGGCAGCTCTGGGTTTCAATCCTGACTCTGCCTCTGAAGCACTGGGAGGCCTGAGGCTCATTTCCTCCCGCCTCTGTTTCCTGCCCTGTAAAGTGGGCCGCATACCTACCCCTGGGGGTGTCGGGAGGGCAGATTGAGGTCACGTGTGTAACACACGGGGCAGGGCGCCTGCTTCCTGCGGCCCTGAGTCGCCAGTAGGTAAGGGAACACTAGTTAGTTATTGTGGTACGCTCCGTATGGGTTATCTGATAGCCACCAACAGCCAGCCGCGTTCATCGATGTTTGATGCCCAGTGGGTGGAGGAGAGGAGGAAGAAACAGCCTTTGTGGTTCCCAGACGCCAGGGAAAAGCACCCGTGCTTCCAGCCCAGCCCCTGGCCTGCCTGGCCTCAGCCTCAGCTGCTGCTGCCAGAGAGAATGTGCGCGTGTTCATCTCTCCGCAGTCACTTTGACATCAGATACCCAGAGCTTGTGGGCGGGGGAAGACACGGACCTGGGGCAGCCTGCAATTAGTCTCCCGACGTCAGAAATTCTATCCCCACGTACGTGCGTGCGCGCACACACACACACGTACACACACATCTTCACACGCCTCCACACACACAATACATACACACACATCCACATGTCCACACACACACGTACACACATACACGTGTACACACGTATCCACATGCATCCACACACACTCGTATATACACACACACCTCCACATACACGTGTACATATGTGTCCACATACATCCACACGTACACACACCGTCTCCTTTAGCCTCAGAGCTGCCCCATAGGAGAGGCGCTGTAGTCCATCCTCAGATGGGAGGCTCAGACCAGCTGGGTCCCACCGGAACCCGGACTTCCAAGGCAGAGGTGCCGCCTCCACGCCGACTGTGCCTCGCGTCTTAGGTCGGATCCTGGTGCGCTTTCAGCGCGGGAAGAGTAGTGGGCGGCGATCAGAGCCCCAGCCCTGCGAGGCCCACAGGTGGGAAGGGCAGAGCTGCTTCCGGTCCTGGACTCCGCAGGTGGGGACTGCCGTGGTCCTTCCGGAGACGAGGTTGTCACGAAGCTCAAAAGCTCTACAAAGAGCCCAACTTGTCCGTCCTTATACACCGCAGAGCTGCTGTTCATCTTTAGACTAAAGTTTTGTTTTTTACCGTCAGGGTAAAAAGCTTTATTGGAAGAATCTCTCACCCATGTCCTGATTCCAGGCTTGGGTTTAATCACAGGTCTGCCGCTTCTTAGCAGGGTGACCTTGGACCATTCACTTGGACCGCCTTCATCTGGGCCCCGAGGTAGTAACAATAATACTGACCTTCTACGGAGCTCCTGGGAGGCCTCAAAGAGTTAAAACTGCAGAGTGCTTCAGACAGTGCTTGCTGCAGTGTAAGTGCCAGGGGAGGGTGAGCTGTGTTCCTTGTTATTATTCAGACCTGTGGACCCCTCTGGGCCACTGGCTCTTCTTCCGCCTGATGTTTGTTCACAGGGACAGAGGTCCCCGTGGCTCCCACACGTGGGATGCTCTCTGACGTGCCCCTCCCCATTCCGTCCGCTCCAGCTCGGAAGCCCTGATCTCTGGGCAGGGCTTATGCCACCACCAGGCCAGAGCTGTGGTTCTGGGACAGCAGCATGGGGCCAGGGACCCAGCGAAGCCCGGAGTGAAAACAAGTGGCCCATTGCGACACAGCTCCAAGAGGAGAAAGCGATTGTATTTCAGCCAGAAAGCAAGGGGTTTGTGCCGGGAAATCAGCCCGTTTGGCAAAATCTCACTGAAACCTCCGTACAGTTATTACTTTCTCAGCAGAAGACAGATAAGCAGGTTCCGAGTTTCCGCCACCACCCTGATGTGTCAGGAGTTTCCCTCAATGTTCTCGACGCACCTTGACAAAGCGTCTCCGTCTCTGCAGCCTCCGTGGAAGGGCAGAAAGGGCTTAGGTCAGAACCCTGGCTGTTCACTTTCTCCTTTTCCATGGACCGTGTTGCTGCTTCCACTGTGCAGACCTTCCTTTCCTCCTCTGTGGATTGGAGGAGTGATGTAGTCACAGGGCTTCGACAGCACAGGGAGAGAACCCCCAAAATACATTTGCAGGAAGCTCTTCGCAAATGCAGAGATCGACGGTATTAACTACAACAACGCCTCCTGCGTTAAAGAAGCAGCACAAGGCTATGGGAGAGGCGTCGGGATCCAGGGGTGTCCCAGCCCCCTCGCAGCTGGGGGGACCCTGTGCCGAGTTCCAGCCCATGCGATGTGAGCTGAAATGATCTACTTCCTGGCCAGAGCCTTTAAAAGCCGGGACCCAACCCCTCCAGTTCCTCTCTTTTGTAGCCCCGCTGGCTGGGAGACCACAAGCGGGGGTCTTGGTGTGTCCATCCAGCTGACCCCTGAGTCCCTCTGTGGAGCAGAATCCCCACTGACTGACCTTCGTTAGAAAAGCAGCACAACTAAGAGATAAACCTTTGCTGTGTGAAACCACTGAGCTGTCAGGACCGTGTTGTTTCTCCCCAGAACCTGAGTTTACTCTCCAAATGCAAGTGTCGAAGACATGTACCGAGGATTCCTATTTCTAAAATCACATCCAGTGGGACTCTAAGCCCGTTTCCCGTGAGGTTGGTTGGAAATTCAATCTCAGTCGTCACTGGGGTTCCTTTCCCTAGACCCCCTAGTGTCGGGGGAATGTCCTTAGGGTCTTAGGGAGCAGAAGGTGTGAGGCCCTCATTCTGTCACCTGGTCTCATGCGTGAGGGTGTTAGTGCTGCTTTTGTGGCGAGCTCGGGCACGGGACTATTTCCTGATGCCTGAAATGCGCCTTCCCAGGTGCACCGCACAGCCGCTTCCCGCCACCTAGGGTCACCTCCAGGACTCACCACCCCAAGCCAACTTTCCTTTCCTGATCTCAGCGAATCTGCCTGTTCCCCCAAAGCGTGTGCTTCTGCCTGCACTTCCCTCCTCTCTCCCCTGTCTAGCCTCTCCCTTTGCTGAGTTTAGGCTTTCCGAAAATAAAACCATTTTACAAGCCAGAGAAGGAGTGGGGAAGCCTGTCTAAATGTCTGCCTGGTCCTGGATCATAAATACCCCCTAAGACAAAGAAACACAAAGTCCGGCACCTTCTTAGAATAGAGGTGGGTAAAATTCCACAAGAACAAAAACCACATTAATATCTCAATAAATTATCCTACCCCACGGATGACTTCTCATAGGCTCGGGAGGAAAAGAGGCCAATGATCCTCTCCGTGTGTAAATCAGATGGAAAGATAACACCATGCAAATTAGCGCCAGCGCATGGGCCAAGGACTTGAAAGAATTTAACCTGTGGGGAAGCCACCAGGAAGTTTGCCTACAAACCATGAGAATACGTGCCCCCAGCCCCTGCAGTCAGATCCTTCTCTCCTTCGGATGCCCACGCCTGGCGACAGGCGGTAAGGCAAAGGTCAGACACTTTTGAAAAGACGTATGTTCCGGTCAGCGTGTGTTTATCGAAGGACCCAGCGTGTGGATTTAGTCTCCTCTGTTCTCAGCCCACGCTGAGCGCTGCCTTTAGACCTCAGTTCTGCTTTTCGCACTCAGGAAAATGGTGGAGGAGAGGGAGGGTACACAGCCATCCAATTCCAGCGTCAGTGTCATTTGCTAACTCTGTGTGTGTGTGTGTGTGTGTGTGTGTGTGTGTGAAACATACACTCGTCTATTTTAGGTTGCACAGTTGGAAGAGGAAAGAACCAGAATTTAGTAGTGCCTCCTTTGCAAGTAACACGTGTGTTGGTATTTTATCCATATGCTTGTTAGGTCAGTAGAAGCCTGACAACTAAATGACGGCTGACCCACATTTGTTTTTGTTTTTTTTTTATACAATTAAATAATACTTAAAGTTTTTGCTGTGCAGAGGATCTCGGAGGAGTGTAGGAGACCCCGAGGAAGGCTTTTATGCTGTCTGTGGAAAATATTAAATTGCGCAGAGACCAGAATCAATCATAGCAATTTTCAGGTCATTATCAGAGGATTAAGTGCCTTCTGTGCTCATGATTCTGTAACTCTAGCCAGGGGTTTCTCAACCTCAGCACTACTGCCATTTGGGGCAGACGATTTTCTGCCGTGCTAGGCTCAACAGAAAATTAAATAAAAGAGGAGAATGCATTAGAAGATGTTTAGCAGCGTCCGTTAGCACCCCTCTCCACCAACTGCGACGCAAAAATGTCTCCAAATATTGCCATCCGTGAGGGGTGACGTTGCCCCTAGTTGACAACCTCTGGTCTACACCATGGAGGCCGTATCCCATGGAACAATGTAGTTCACAGCTGTGGGACCTTGGCTTTGTGAATGGTCACGTCGTGATGAGGTTGAGCGTTCAGTGTTAATGTTTCTCAAAATGTGTTGTGCGCCACACAGAATCCAGTGCGTGTCGTCATGGGCTCTGTAAAGGGAAGGTTTAGGAAGTGTCCTCTGCACAGGAAGCCTGACTGCAGGACTTCTCAGAGCCTTTACTGCCTTTATGTAACTCCCAGAGAGGCTGCAGTTTGCGACTCTTACGGAGCGAGTGATGTGTGTTAGTTGTGCAGGTGCTTTGCTTTGTGCCCAGGACCGGAATCTGGGAAACGTGGCCCAGCTAGAAGTTCTCTGCTAGGTCCCTACCTCGACTCTGGGGACCCCTTAGACCAGGATCTAAGAAGACCTGCCATCTTCTCCAGGATGTCCAGTCTGCCCTCATCTTCGGCGATAGGTCTGGAAGTTGTTGCGAGGGTGGAGATGCAAGTCTGTCACTGAGACCATAGTCCCAGCTCCAGGAGTGTCCTCGCTCTGTTAGCTCATCCAAAATCAGCAAGGTCTGTTGACGGTTGCCAAGACATGGAAACAACCTAAGTGTCCATCAACACATGCATATGTGTATACGTATACACAGTGGAATATTACTCAGCCGTTAAAAAGAACGAAATTTTGCCATTTGCAGCAACATGGATGGACTTGGAGGGTATTATGCTTAGTGAAATAAGTCAGACAGATAAAGATAAATACTGTGTGTCATTTATATGTGGAATCTTAAAAAAACACAACAAACTAGCGAATAGAGCATAAAAGAAGCAGACTTACAGATACAAACTAGTGGACACCAGTGAGGGGGACAATATGGTTGGGGGGGGAGTGGGAGATACAAACTGTCGGGCGTAAGACAGGCTCAAGGATGTATGCACAACACAGGAAGTACAGCCAGTATTTTGTAATAACTGTAAATGGAAAGTAACCTTTAAAAATTGTATAGAATTAAAAATAAGTAAATAAATAAATCAGAAAAAAACCCAGCAAGGTCTGAGCAAAACGGGCAAGTCTAACCACTTTGATAAGACCAAGAGAAAAAAAAAAAAACAAGATCACATTTTGGGTCATGGGGACCGAGATTCCTCACTTTATCTCGGATTTCTGTGTGAGTCCAGCAAGTCCCTTTGTGCCTATATCCCCAACTCCACTTAGTAACGTCTTCCACAGTAGCCAGCCCCCAGGTGAGTGGAAGTTGTCTCCAGCAACGCTCCCCCGCTGGATGGAGCTCTGGTGGCATCACGTGCCTATGGGTCCCTCTCCCTGGGGACGAGCTGGGAGGTCAGAGGGAGCCTGCGCTCGGCGCCAGGAGGAGGGCGGAGGGCGGGGCGGAGGCCCCAGTGTGGAAGGCACGTCAAGTGGGAACGCAGAACCTGACCTCAGAAGCCAACTGGCCAGGTTCACACCTGTGTCTGCTCCGGGGTGGCATTCTCCGGCCAGATGACCTTGAGCTAGCTCACCCGTGCCGGCCTCCTTGTCTGTGAGATGAGGCCGACGGTGCCCCTGCCCCCTCCGGAGGGGGAGGAGGGTCCTGAGGGGTGGGCGCGGAGCCCCGTCGGTGTTGGCGTGATGACTCCACGTGAGAGCAGAGCGGGGCACAGCCATGAGGAGCGGGCCAGCCATTGCCATGGCTCTCGTGTTCTCCCGGGAGCTTGTTTCCCTGGCCAGCCAGGTCCATTTAAAGGGCCCAGTGGGCAGCCACGTTGCAGAACTCGGGATGGGATGGAGAAGCGGTAGCCTCTCTCCAACCCATTAGCATCCACTGCCCCCCACCCAGTGACAGCTCCTGGGCACGGGGGCGTCAGTTCCACTGAACCAGCTCCTTATTCACAGGAGAAATAGGACAAGACGAAGGAAGACTTTTCCAAACTCGTCACCACCCAAATGAAGCAACTCTGGGAAAATGTTCTTTCTAAGACCAATGTCAAGGCTAAGAATATTGAAACAGACCCGTGGATCAAACAGATGCACAGATTGAGGTCGAAAGCCGAGTCCCTTAGAGGTTCACTGGAAAGCTTTTATAATTTTCATCATGGCAGAGTGCTTTTGGAAGTTCATAAGATGAGTAAGATAATAAATAAGTAACCTTATGAGCTCCCTTCTAACAGAGATAGAATTCTAGTGCAATGCCTGTGTTCAAGAGATTCTTGGCCCCCCCGCCCCAAGTTTTGATACTAGTATTTTGGAGTCTGATGGAGTTTTTGCAGCAGGAAAATTGTTCAGGCATCTAAGAATCAGTTATTTATAGAACATTTCCTGCGCGCAGAGCATTTTGTCAAATGCTAAGGAGGATGTAAAAATCTTAGGCAGGCTCCTGCCCTCGAGAAACGTAGAGCTTTGTTGGGAAGAAAACCCACATGGCTCTGAAATCTTTCGCTGTCGCCCCATCTCCTGCCCAATGCTCCAGCACAACGACCACTCAACTGAGTTTCCAAAAGAGGAAATTTTGCCTGAGTGCCTGACAACCCCGCCTCCCTCCGGCTGCTCAGGCTGCTGGGAGCAGACGGTCTGGGCTCTGTGAACCTCCCCAGATGATCCGTCCTAAGCCAGATGATGGGGTTCGGGGAGCCCCATCATACTTCTCCACCAGGCGCGGCATCTCCCAGCCGTGCTGGGAATGAACGGCTCTAAAAAACAAGCAGGGGGTCAATCAATTAGAAAATAATTAATGGATTTTCACCAGATTCCTCCCCAGGGGACCTCAGTGTGAGCCCTTAAAGCAGAGAGTATGTCATCTCTCATCACAGCTTCATAACGAGAGAATGTAGCAAAATATAGATTCTCAGGCATGCAGCTGAAATGGCTCTCTGCCTGCCAGGGCCTGGCCTCGTTGCTTTTGGCAGGGAACGTGTGTCCAAATGCCAAAGAGAGACTGGTTATTTCAGCCGGAAAGGACAGAAATTAATTCCCAGGATCAGTTCAGTCTGTCCTGACTCAGGAGAACCAGGAAATTTACGAGATGCTACGGTTAGAAAGAAGGAAGGACGGCAGGCAGGAGTTCTGGAAACTTTAGCATTAGAGCGAACATACGCTATCCAGAAAGCATGCACGTCAGCTGCCCTTGAGGACGCCTGTGATTCCCATTAATTGTCTTTCCAGAAGAATACAGAGGGTAGTTCTTACAGCGCTGTGCACCCACTGTGGGTGAGGTACGGAGCACATTCGTTGGTTCCCCAGACTTTATTGAGCACCTGTTGCATGCAGCAAGAACAGCAGAAGAGATGGGAGGTGTATACGGATTCGCAGGGGCGAGAGAGAAAGCTCACGTCCACGTGCAGAACTGGAAAAGCTTCAGAGAGGACGTTCCTTGAGAGTTTGACCCTGGAATCTGGAGATGAAAATGTGGAAGTAGGCATTCCCATGGGAGAAACAGCACGAGGTGGGGAGGAAGGTCTAGGAGCACTAAACATAGTGCTTAGGTAGGAAGGGAATGGGGGCAGGGGGAGCCTAGAAGGGGTCAGAGGGGCTCTTGGGGGATACCAGAATCAGGGCTGGCAGAGAGGACATGGCAAAGAATTTTGCAGGAGGGAGACGCGTGCTTGGAGCTCTGATTTCCAGATAATTTGGCTGAGATCGGAGCCTGGAGAGACGAGGGAGAAGACTTGAGTCCTGAACATCAGTTAAGAGGCCACTGCAGGCTCCAGCCGAGGTGTGAGGGCTGAGGTGGCAGGGCAACAGGAGGAAGGGCAACATTGTAGAGGTTGCAGAGGTGAAACTGCTGCTTTGAGGAATGATTTGGAGGGGACAGGAGTCAGATTTCTGCGCTTCGCGGCCAGGTCGCCTGAGCAGTGACTAGCTTGTTCCTAGAACTGATGGGACCTCGACTGCCTGTCCTGGTCCAGCCCTAGCCTCTCCGCTTTATGGACCATCAGACAGTATTCTTGCGTATTTCTTTGCACGATCTGGTGCCAGAATTATCCCCAAAGAGCCTGACCCCGCCCCATGAGGAACCTAAATACAGTGGAGGCATCTACACCTTGAAACCAAGTGCAGGGAGGGGGTCTATCCTACCCCTCGTCTTTCCTCCGGACCGAAAATCGAAGAACCGAGGAAGTTTTTCAGGCCTGAAGCCGTGCGCTCAGCGACTGGGAGCATGGTGTGGGGGAGGGCGGCGCCCAAGCCTCTGAGAACCTTCCAGGTCCTTCCGGAACCCTCTGAGTCACAGCTGTCTCCCCTCCTTGCCAGATGTGTTCACAGCACCTGGCCCCCGAATACCACACCCCAGGGGCTCTGCCCTGAGAATCCCAGGAGGGACCAGAGCCAGGAATGGCATCCTCCACACACTCTTAGCTCCCCACATCCCAGGAAGAGTTCCCAGGCCCTCACTTAGCTGGGCGGCAGCAGCTGAAGTGCCCGGCTCCAGGCTTCCCACCCAGCCCCAGGCCAGACCTGCCTGAACAGTCAAAGGATGGAGAAAGCATTTTTCTCTAATGCCCCGAAGATAACTTGGCTACTGCTTCCTTAGCACACCTAGAGACCGCAGACAAGCCACAGTGGGATTCCCGGGTCCCTGGGATGATCCGTGACCTTGCAGACGTGCAGGCGAAGGGCAGTGTGTAGCGCAGCAGTAAGACGGAGGTCCTTCCCTTCTTGCTTACAGGATGTGTGTAGCGCAGAGGTCCTTCCCTTCTTGCTTACAGGCTGTTCCGGGGATTTTGCTGTGGCTTGTGAAGCCGGTGGTTTCTGTGACCCACTGCAAATATGATGATCTACCTGCTCTCTGGACTTTATAAGCAGTAATAATAGTTAAAACTGGCAGCCGTCCTTGGGCACCTGCTGAGTCAAAGGGTAAACTCATTATAAATTTGGAAATGGAAAGTTGCCCTCTGAAAAGATGTACCAGAGTATTTTCATCAATAATGCAAGAAAGCATTATACTCGATGCTACTCAGTAAGCCTGTTTAAACCCTTTTAAGGTTTCCACTTTAAAAGCATCTTATAATTGTAAAATTCATGTAGGTAACTACACAAGTTGGTCTACATAGGAAAACTCTTAAAAAGAGCAATACAGGGGGACTAGCCTTACCAGCTATTAAAGTGTTTTATGAAGTTTTTAAAAAAGTTCAGACTATCCTACCGGAGCATGGCTAGACAGAACATGAAACAGAACGGAGAGCCCAGAAATAGACCCCAAAATATAAATGGAAATGTATCGTGTGAAAAAAGATGATGTTTTTAATCAGTGAGATTTTTTTAAATGGACTGTTTAATAAATGATTTTTAGAGAACTGGCTAGCTATCTAGCGGGGAAAAAGGTGCATGCCATACTAAATATTTTCTACATACCTTTTACTAAATATTTAAATGGAAAAAATGAAACCAGAAAATACTAGGAGGAACCATGATTTGCTTTGATTTCGTTTTGTATTCCCGTCACTTCAAAGTGAGACTGGCTTTTCTAAGTATAACGTAGAAGTCAGCGCCTGAATAAAAGGAGTGGTCATTTCAGCCTTTATAAAAATCAACATTTTTGCATGAAAAAGATCACCCCAAATAAAGTCTAAAAATTGGGGTGGGGGAAATATTTGCAAATCCTAGTAGGGAGAAAGAGCTGATTTTCTACGTGTGCGCAATCAGTAAGGAAAAGATGAACAGCCCAGCACAAATGGGCAGAGGAAATGGAAATGACTCTTGAACGCATGAAAAGATGCTCAGCTGAGTGATCAGCTCAGCTTCACTCCTCGCGAGATAGAGATGTGCATTTAAAATACACGGAGATACCATTTTTCCCCTATTAGGTTGATCAAAAAGTAACACTGTTGGCAAAGCTTCGTGAAAATAGTCTCAGACAGCACTCACCCTTGGAGGAGGGCAGCTTGGTAATTTCTGTAACAATGACAAATGTATTCATATCTACCTTTGACCCATCAATTCCGCTTCTAGAATTTCACTGTACAGACATCCTCCCGCACAAGGGAAACGTCACAGGTACAGGTTAGACTTCACAGCATCGCTTGTGGTAACAAAAGAATTCAAACAACCTAGATTTTTACCAATAAGGAATAAGGTGAATTCTGTGATTCCCAAACACTGGAATACTGTGCAGCCTTACAAAGGAATAAGGAGCGTTCTGGGTGCTGCATTGGAACAGTTGCCAAAACCTAGTGACGAGAGCAAAGCAGGTTTCAGGACAGTGTGGATTTTATGCTACAAAACGTGTAAGGGTAAAAGGGGAGAGAAACAAGGGAAAAAAATGGCCACATCAGTTACCTCTGGAGACGGAAGTCGGTGAACGGGCAGACGGGGATGGAAGGGAGATGTTTGAAATTTAAAATTTTGAACCGTGTAAATATTTCCTATTCAGAACAATTTTTGTGGAAAACTCCAGTACTTCCGAGGGTAAGGAGCAGAGTGGAGTTTACCCCTCACCTCAAGGTCATGGGACTTGTAACCGAGGTTTTTTATGAATGAAAGCAACATCCCATCAATACTTTGTGCTTTATTGTTTGGTATCGACTTTATTTCTTCCTTTAAAAGTAAGGCTAGTTGAAAGACCAGGATTATCTTAGCTGATACTCTACATAACAATCCCTCGCCCCATGTATATAATATTTTTTTAATATATAATATTTTTTTATATTTACTTTTGCCACATTGAGCTACGTTTTTAGAAATCTACTTTCTTTTTTTCCTTGGGTATAACAAACAGGTAAAAAAAAGCAGGTAATTTCTGTGTTGGCCATATTTTTTTAATTTTTATTTTATATTGGGGTATAGCCGATTAACAATGTTGTGTTAATTTCAGGTGTACAGCGAAGTGATTCAGTTATACAGATACGTATAAACATTCTTTGTCAAATTCTTTTCCCATTTAGATTCTTATTACAGAATATTGAGCAGAGTTCCCTGTGCTGTACAGTAGGTCCTTGCTGGATATCTCTTTTACCGTTTTTATGTTTGCATGCACACAACCATAATCAGAGCACAGGCCAGTGGGAACGGGCTCTCCTCTAGGGGCCAAAAAGCCCCGACCTGTCACATTTGCCAGTTTCCATGGTGTAAATTCTCCCACAACGGCAGATGTCAAGCTACCTGTCCAAGCCAGCTCCAGCACACCCCTGCTGGTTGTCCCCAAGGAACAAAGGGCACACAGACAACGTTTCTGATAAAAAAAAAAAAGAAAGAAAAAAAAAAAAGGACAACTCTCAGCAGCTCTACCTTAACCATTAAAAAAAAAAAAACCCCAAACCGGGGGCTTCGCTGGTGGCGCAGTGGTTGGGAGTCCGCCTGCCGATGCAGGGGACACGGGTTCGTGCCCCGGTCCGGGAAGATCCCACATGCCGCGGAGCGGCTGGGCCCGTGAGCCATGGCCGCTGAGCCTGCGCGTCCGGAGCCTGTGCTCCGCAACGGGAGAGGCCAAGACAATGAGTAGGGCCGCGTACCGCAAAAAAACAAACAGACAAAAAACCCAAAGCAAACAAAAAAACCCAGTGTGAAGGATCCCGTGATGCCCTTTCTTTGTGCTCCCCCCCACCGCCCCCGCCCAGGCTGTGACACTGGCCCTGGGAAGGGCAGAATCGCTAACCAGAGAGCTATGCATCCCCACCCAACAGTAAATACGAACGTTTTAAAGAGCGATTTGTCCTCCTGAGGAAGTTACACTCAATTTGCCGCATTTGTTTTTCTATTTGGAGCCTGGAGCCCCGGCTGTTGGACTGTTGTTGTAGCTGGAACCCATCAGCTTGCAGCTCCGCTTAAGAAAACCCCACCTCTTCCCCAGCCCTGCTCCAAATCCCAGAATCATTGTTTCTCTTTCTGCTGCTCTAGCTCAGGGTGACTAACTCCGCTCAGGACTTTGCAGTCTTTCCACCAGACTCCCAAGAGAGTCGAGCAGTCCCAGAGTTTAAGCCTCAAAGTAGCCTTGGGAACTAGAGCCTGGCCCGGCTCTCTTTTAAAATAAAAATAAATGTGCATAAAGTAAGGAAAAGCTGGCCGGTGGCCTGCAGACCTAGTAAACTGCTAGGACTGAAGCAGTTTAACAGGAGACACTTCGGATAATTACACCAATGGTTCGAGCCCCCCCTCCACCCACAGCTGGAAGGCTGCCTGCCCAGAGCTTGCTGTCCTGGGGGGACGTCCCAGCCATCTTTTCTCCCCTCCTTTTGGAGAACAAAGATCTCCTACGCTTCTAGTAAATTTTAAGCATACAGTACAGTGTGATTAACTAGGGTCGCCATGTTGTATATTAGATCCCCAGGGGTTATTCATCCTGCACAGCTGAAACTTTGCACCCTTTGACCACTCTCCCCCCACTTCCCCCTCCCTCCAGCCCCTGGAAACCACTGTTCTTTTTGCTGCTATTAAATTTGACTTTTTCAGAGTCCACATAGAAGTGAGATCACTCAGTGTCTGTCTTGCTGTGTCTGGCTTATTTCACTAGGCTTAATGTCCTCCAGGTGCACTGATATTGTTGCAAAAGGCAGGATTTCCTTCTTTTGTAAAGCTGAGTGATCTTCCGTTGTGTGTATATACCACATTTTCTTTATCCATTCATCCATCCACAGACATTTCGGTTCCTTCTGCTACCAGCCAGAGAAAACTCTCTGCTTTCAAGAGTCATGTAACTACATTAGGCCCTGCTGGTTCATTTCCTCACCCCCGGTCAACTGTGCCACGACATAGAATAATCCTGGGAGTGACAGGTCATGTTCACAGGTTCTAGCGATGAGGGCGTGGAACCTTGAAGGCCAGTTCTAGAATTCTGCCAACCACAACATCTCTGTTTTCTCAGAGACATGTGATGTGGTTTCTCCACATTTATTCATTATTTGACTACCTTAATAGGAAGAAAACATCTTGAATGCGGGTGGTAATTATCCTCTTCTGCTCTGCACTGGACAATCCATGTTGGGCTCTTGCATTTCATTCTGGGTGTCAGAAATAAGAGGGAAGTGGGACTTCCCTGGTGGTCCAGGGGTTAAGAATCTGCCTTCCAGTGCAGGGGACGCAGGTTCGATCCCTGGTCGGGGAACTAAGAACCCACGTGCCACGGGGCAACTAAGCCCACACGCTGCAACTGCTGAGCCCGTGTGCTCCAGAGCCCACGTGTCACAACTAGAGAGAAGCCCGCGTGCCGCAACGAAAGATCCCGAGTGCCGAAAGGAAGACCCGATGCAGCCAAATAAATAAATATTTTTAAAAAGAAAAAAAAAGAAAGAAAGAAGAGGGAAACAGACCCACATAACCAAAATCACAAATGGATCACACCGTGGCCTGGGAAGGTGGTGAAGGGAATGCAGAAACTCAACCTGAAGATGGGAACTGAGGTCACGTGACATCCATCTTCAAATATTTACAAGGCTACAATGTAAGGAAGGGATTTGTTCTGCATAAATCCAGGGGATAGAGCCAGGACTCCTTGATGGAAGCTCTAGAAAGACTTTGGCCCGGAATTGGAAAATGCTTCCTAAGAGAGCTGGGCTGATGGACTGGGCTACTCTGGATGTAGAGTAGGTACATCTGCTTCACTGGAGCTGATCCAGTACAAAATAGGCAACTCCTGGATGGGAATGTGGTAAATGGAATAACACGCTGGGTTCAAGGGTCCTTCAGATCCCTTCCAAGCCCGAGCTCGTTATCCGACAGACTTGGCTTCTTTGGTCCAAGCCTTCCTTTTGAGTCTCCTCCGCCTGGCTTGCGCGTCCTTGTCCTCAACCATAATGTTGTGTCACAGTCTGGAACTCACCTTCACCAGATCTTTCTTTCCGGTTGGCTATTTTCAGAAGTATGGCTTGAATGATAGAAAATACGAAGCGACAGATTGAAAGAGAGGAAGAAAGGGTCGTCCCAGGAGGACTCATCTCATCGAGCCAATGGAGCTGTTCCTCTAGGAAGGATGGTGGCAGTAAGAGTCTGGAAGAAAGAGCAACAGGGTGGGGCCCTAATCCAATAGGACCCATGTCCTTATAAGAAAAGGAGGAGACACCGGAGATGTGTCCTCAAGAGAGGAGACCGTGGCAGGAGACAACAAGAAAGAAGGTGGCCGTCTGCAAGCTAAGGAGAGAGGCTGCAGGAAAAACCAAACCTGGCGACACCTTGATCTTGACTTGAGCCTCCAGACCTGTGAGAGAATAAATTCCTGTTGTTTGAACCACCAGCCTGTGGAATTTTGTTTGTGCAGCCTGAGCTGACAGAGACAGTAGGTCAGGGATCTTCATCCATTTACAATGTGGACACGGTGCCTGAGACATACAAAAGCTTTGACGATGCTCTGAGCCCTGAACAAAGAAAATGGATTGGCTCAGAAATGGAAAAACAAAAAAACTCCAAAACAAAATGAATTAATATATAATTAAATGTCCACAGAACAACGAGCCAGTGTGGACTTGGTTATACTACTAGATAATATATTCTTTGTTCTTGTTTATTTTGATACTTTATTCTTAACAGATTCAGAATGATAAAAGAAAATTTTCAAAAGGGATAGCAACAAATATTGAACGAGGGGTGGATTTTAATATGTGTGACATGATAAAAGGCGAAGGTCTCCAAAAGTAGGGGCACCCAGAGGCCACCAGGACCCTGGAGCAGGTACCAAGAAGGCTAGGACCAAGAGCTGCCAGACAGCCATCCTTCCACAGCAGTTTATAGACCTGAGCCTCTTCCGCAAGACAAATGACTCTCACCCAGGACAGCGTTATTATCTGACTGTATTCACACAGGGCGAGGTGAGCGCAGAACAAAAAACACAAAACAAAACTCCATTCCCTCCTGAGGGTCCGGACTCTTGGAGGTAAAGTCTGAGGTGACCAAGTGAAATTATCTTGGAAATTTACTGTTTTTTATTAAAACTGATTGTTTCATTTCCCTCCCCATAACGTGTCTATATTTATTTTAATATAAAAGTAATTTTTAAAACTATTTACCAGTGAGAACATTTGACACGCCAAGAATATCGGCTGTGATGTGCCCCATCACAGACCTCAGAGGTAAGGTATCACGGTTTGATAAATACGGATGTATAGGGACTTGCAAACCCTGCCCCATAATCCCACTTAGCCCGTCCCGGTCAGCTTCACCTCGTCAGATGACATGTGCCGACTTGCCTTGCTTTCCAGTCAGACGACCTCCATCTTTTCACTCAGCCATCTATTTCATCCATCCTTCCTCTCTAATCCTCAGCTATACCTGTCCCTCGCCTGCCTCTCGTCATGTCCACGTTGTCCCCAATCCAGGAGCACACCCCACATCTCCCCTTCAATCCAAACACTACCCAGGTGGATCCAGCTGAAGCCCACTTTCTCCCATCGGAGTCTTCCTCTGACTACTTCACCATATAATCGTCTTTCCCTTCCCCAAAATGTTAAGGCATTTTTGTCTGAACACATGTCCAGCCGTTGATTACAACTGCCTTATATTCTGCTCTGATGATTTCATAGACGTACCGCTTGTCTCCCAGACTGGGCTCTGAGCCTCTGCGTGGCAGTGGCGTTGTTGTTCAGCTTTTTCTTTTTATCCTGGCAGGAAAGTTTCCTAAGCAGGACCAACAGTACATGGCTAATTAATTCTTCTTTTCTCATAGGACGTATTGATTAATCTCCTTAACAATCCTGACCCTCATTCTTTTCATTCTCATCAATTACCTTCTCTCTCCTACCTCCTGACTCCTAAGGTCAGGAAATATTGGGAAGTATAAAATACAGACTTTTTCATGGGAAAGTGCCGGAAGCGGCCCAGGATCACGCCCTGAGGTCCCAGATTATACAAGGCCCTTAATTTGACCCTTAACCTTCTGCGCTTTTCCTTCACAGTATTCGTCATGGTCTGTGGTTAGGTATTTGTGGATGTGTGTGTGGCCCTGTGTAACTGTTTGCCTGTTTCGCTCCCTGGATTGTAAACCCTCTGAGGGCAGGGAAGCCCTGTGGCTGCTTTGTCCCCCGTGGGACCCTAAGCACAGCCTCAAGCCTCATACATATCAGGTACCAGATGAATGAAGGACGGAGAGTCCAGACAAGGCGCTTCGGCGGGTCTCTGCTCTCTTGTTCCCGCAGCTGAAGAAAAACTCTTCCGGCTCTTTCAGGCGACACAGGATATACAAAGAGCAGCTGAATCTCACTTCCCTGGATCCCCCACTGCAGCTCCACCTGGAGACCAGCTGGATCCAGTTCCACCTGGGGATCAGCCGCCACGGCCTGTACTCCCGGTCCAGTCCCGTCGTCAGCAAACTTCTCCACGACATGAGGCACCTTCCCACCATCAGCGCTGGTGAGGGTCACAGGACCAGGCGGGATGGACTGACTCTCTCTCCCAGAGAGGCTGGGTAACCCAACCAGGCCAGGTTCCAGGGTGAAGTAGTAAAGGGTTGGTTCTGACACCCAAGAGAGAAAGAAGCAGAAAAACACAGACAGTGACTTTTTCCCTTTGAAAGAGATCTTACAACCGTGATCTCCTCACAACCCCACACGGGACGCACAGGAGGTGTCCGTAGCTTACGGAAAGGTGATGGCCGCTACTGATCCACTGCTCCTTTTGAATCTGGCGACTCTCTTATACAGTGAGCTCATGATGTAGACATTACCACTGCTGCTTTACAGATGGGAAAACTGAGGCTCGGAGAGTTTAAAAGTGACCTGGCCGAGGACCCAGTGGCGGCCTGCTGCCTGAGGCCTCGAGCACTACGCCAGCCTAAGGGACACACTGAGGGATTTGCAGACACCAGCCAGCACCCGTTTCCCCACCAGCTGTTGCTGGAGCGTCCACGGAAGGGCTAGAGAGCATGGGGCCTGGATGGAGCAGGCTGGGAGGCTGCGGCCCCAAATGAGGCTCGGGGAGGTCCCCTACTGAATGCGCAAGGGCCCCAGGCTGCCTTCCAGGCTCCGCCTCTGGTGTCTGAACCAGAGTCGAGGGTTCTCAGCGCCCTGCCCCTCCTTCGCAGACTACAGTCAGGACGAGAAAGCCTTGCTTGGAGCCTGCGACTGCACCCAGAGTAAGTGGCCCGGCCCCGCCCCCGGCCCGCCGCGCCCCATCCCCGGCCCCGCCCCGGGCCCCGGCCACGCCCCACCCCGGCCACGCCCCCGGGCTCTGGCCGCGCCTCATTCCCCAGCCCCGCCCCACCCCGGACCCTGGCCCCGGCCACGCCACGCCCATGCCCTGGCCCCGCCCCCGCCGTGGCGCCGCCCTGCCCCCTCCATCCCCCTCCATCCCCTCACTGCCCTGTGGAGCCCAGTACCTGGCAGCAACGTGAAGGTCCCGCTGCCCACTCCGTGGGGCTCCGTCAGCAGCTGAGGAGCATGGGTCCCTCTGCCTCATCTCTGAGAACCTACATTTCTCCCCACCTTCCCGCACAAAAGAAAAGGCATTTAAGAGGAGCTCTTGGGTAGGACCCTTTTGGGCGGCAGGTGGTCCTTGGCCCAGCGTCTTTCGTACCATTCAGGAGCTTGCCAGACACGCAGAATCTCAGTCCCCGCCCTGATTTTCTGAGTCAGAATGTGGATTTTCACAAAATCCTCAGGGGACTAGAGTACATTTTCAGATTTAAGAAGCAATGGTGCAGGACGGTGGTTCTCAACCCGGCGGCAGAGTAGTCACCCAGGGAGCTTTAAAAATTGCTGCGTCTTGGTCCCCACCCCAGGGGTTTTGATTCGATTGCCAGGGGGAAGCCCAGGCACCAGCATTTATATAAAAACACTCCAGGTGATCTTCATGCAGCCAAGGTTGAGATGCCCTGGGGTAAATGATGAGTAGAATCAAAAAGATAGGCGTGAGATACAGCACTGTCCCTGCCAGGGCGCTGTGACTTGGGTACAGGTGTGCCTGGACATGAGATCCCACCAGTCACTGCCGGCCACGAGGAGCCCCCTCCAGTGACCTCGATGAAATGAGCACACGTCAGAAATTTCCGTGGGTCACGACTTGTTAAAGACACAAGTTTGTAGGGCCTGGGGCTTCCGTTTTCTTTAGTTTCGCCCCTGCCATTTGCCATTTTTTAGAAGGCAAAGGTGAGGGAGGCATTATCCCGCCCCTCGCGGGGCTGACGGCAGGGCAGGGGCAGGGCCAGGCGAGTGAGGTGCCCAGGACACACATCAGGAGGCGGTACCCACTGGCAGGACCATGCACGTGCACCTCAGGTGTCACCAAGCCCCATCACAGCCCAGGTGTCCAGTCTTACGTAGGAAGAGATATCAATAACCAAGTCTAATGCCATGTAACAGGTGGCATAGTCAGAGTCTCTAAGGCACAGCTGAAGCGAAGAGGAAGGGGTCAGCTCTTCTTAGGAAAACATCCTTTGGGGTTTTCAGCGAGTGTCCCTCTGGGGAAACCTGCACTGTTTTGCCCTTTCCCTGTAACAGCAGAGAAAGTTTTATCTTGAGTCGCTGGACACACTCTCCATGGCCTGACCCGCTGGACTGTACCCTGCAGGCTCTGTGAGCAAATCCCACTCTTTAGGGTCTCAAGTAAGAAGGGCGAAGAGAAGAGATGGGCTGGGTTTATTGAATGAGGAAATGATCACAGCCCGGACCTTGGGCCCAGAAGCATCGTTAACTCCCCCTTTTCCCCAAACAGTCGTGAAACCCAGTGGGGTCCACCTCAAACTGGTTCTGAGGTTCTCGGACTTCGGGAAGGCCATGTTCAAACCTATG
The DNA here is from genome assembly GCF_011762595.2 of Tursiops truncatus. NCBI lineage: Eukaryota > Metazoa > Chordata > Mammalia > Artiodactyla > Delphinidae > Tursiops > Tursiops truncatus. Next base: position 56,400,410 of record NC_047053.1, read on the forward strand.
AGGTAAGTGACTGGTCTCCTCACCTCCATATGCATAGCTGCGGCAGCCCTGGGGGAGTTCTGACCAAAAATGAATAAAAGTGGTCTAAAATCTTTGAGCCAAGCATTTATAGACTCTCTTTGGGGCCATCTGCACAAGCAGACGACTGTTTTGGTGATAATGATTCAAAATAGTAAGAGCTGGGTCTTTGCTGGTATTTCTGCGACACACTTGACATGCATCGTGCCTTTGGACCATCCACCATCTTATTAGTCGGGGACTGTTACAGTGTCCACTTTATGGATGAAAACACTGAGGCCGGGAGAGGCCAGCTCGCCCCAACCTCCCAGCTGCAAGCAGTGGAAGCAGGATTCAAACCAGGCAGCTGGACTGCCAAATTCACACTCTACCTCCAGAAATGAGCCTCGCTTTTTTCCAGGGCTAGGACCCTCAGAAAAGTTAGAGATCTCTACATAACAATACTTGTTTTGATTGAAAAACTAGACCATGAAGAAAGGCTACCCTGAAGCCAATCACACTTTTTTTTTAATTTTATGTATTTATTTTTTATACAGCAGGTTCTTATTAGTTATCTATTTTATACATATTAGTGTATACATGTCAATCCCAATCTCCCAGTTCATCCCACCACCATCACTCCCCTCCCCGCTTTCCCCCCTTGGTGTCCATACGTTTGTTCTCTACAGCCAATCACACTTTTAAATTAATTTCTATTTTATTTGTAACAACAGCAAATACATGCTTTAAAATTTTGTAGTGTGTCTCTGTGGGCGAAATAATAGGTATTCAGTCTACGGACAGAGCTTGGTGTGCGTACGGGCTCCTGGCCCCCAAAGGGTGTGCAGCAGAGGTTTGAGATTCCTGAATCAGGAATGGTCCCCTGGACACGACACGCCCAAGAGAAAATGGCCCAGGAGGGGTCTCATTACCCAAGTCATGCTTTCTGCCAGAAGGCGCGGTCTTCCGGTGGAATCGCATTCGGCTGACTTAGATTCCAAAACTTCCGTCAACGGAGAGGCGTACTGAAGGCCCTGTAGGTGGGTCTGATGGTCGAATGAGCACTAAATAAAAAGCCTTAGCTCTGATCCCTGCACTGCCCTAGCAAAAGCCCTTATAACGCACTAAGCACTTACATACGTAGGCATATAAAATACTAAGGAGAGCTTTATCATACATCAGCTGCGCGCTGAATCACCTGGGAAGCCTTGAAAAACCCTGATGCCTGAATCCCACCCTCAGGGGGTCCAATAGGATCGGTCTGGGGGCCCCCTCTAATCCCAAGGCCAGGACAGCCTTGAAAGCCACTGCCACACAAGGAGACCCTCCATTTTTCCATGTGAAAATCCAAAAATCTAGTTGTTTGGTCAATTTAAATAAATAACAATGTATTGGGAGATTGGGATTGACATATATACACTAATATGTATAACATAGATAACTAATAAGAACCTGCTGCATTAAAAAGAAATAAAATTCAAAAAAGAAAAGAAACAGGGCTTCCCTGGTGGCGCAGGGCTTGGGAGTCCGCCTGCCGATGCAGGGGACACGGGTTCGTGCCCCGGTCCGGGAAGATCCCACATGCCGCGGAGCGGCTGGGCCCGTGAGCCATGGCCGCTGAGCCTGCGCGTCCGGAGCCTGTGCTCCGCAACGGGAGAGGCCACAACAGTGAGAGGCCCGCGTACAGCAAAAAAAAAAAAAAAAAAAAAAAAAAAAGGAAAAGAAAAGAAACAGATGGAGTACTACAAAATAAATAAATAAATATATAACGATGTACATGAAACGAGGGAATGTCTGCCTGTATTTAATTTACCGATGAAAAAAAATCTCATCATATAAAACAATACAGAGATTTGGAAATATTGCTTCCCCCCCACCCAGTCTCACATGTCACTTGTCCAAAATTTTTGACATTGGTCCTCAGCATCGCTGGAGTCGAGTTTGGGGTCAATGTTAAATCCATGTTACATTCTGCCCCTGTCACCACCAGCAGCCTGTTTTAACCAGTTCAGTCAGGTAATAAAAGCAGCGTCTCAGCTGAATGAATCTGTCCCAAACAAAATAAAGAAATTGAGAGGGAGCCCTTGAATACGTTAAGACTCCCTTTTCTGAGGGACAGTTTGGGGAGGGGGGTCTCATCTTATATTCAAGCCTATAAAGTACTCAAAAGAACTGTGTTCCTTTTAAAAGAGAGCGACAGCTTTGCGCACACAGGGCCATCAGCCCAGGTCCAGAAGCAGGCACAAGACTCCTGGGTGCCACTCAGCTGGACACAGAGCCACCCACGTGTTTGGGCCATTGGACAGTTTTAAATGATCGTTACGGTTAGTCGTGCATGTTTAATGTATAGTCCTAACTGAGCATCAGTTAGAGAGGAAGCAGAAGGAACACTGATGTAGAAACACGAGATGTTCAAGAGAAGCGTCAAAATAATGATAAATCTGCGAATTCACCATTTATTGCCAGATCCACGAATTGCATTCTCTGAGCAAAATTCATAGGTGGCACATGAAGATGTCTGTAATTTTAAAAACTGGAAGCTAATAGAGAGTGGATGAGCTCTATTTGGGGGAGAAAAAACTACTCACACTTGTAGTGTTTTATTTGCAAGAAAGCCCATGAAATAACAGCCTGAAATCTCTTCTCTGCCTTGTCAATTATGAACGAAACGCAAAAAGTGCTCAACTGAACCAGCTGTTTCCCTGAGTATAATGCAAAAGCTTCCAACATTAGGTCACAAAAGCCATTTGATCTACGCTCACGCCATAACACAAACTTTAATCTGCATTTTCTAAAATTTAGTCCCAAGCCAAAGTATCATTTTAAAATGTATTTCTTGAAAAAGCATGCATTTTTTTCCTACAAGTAATGTAAAGTAAACAGCATTTGTCCCTTTTTAAAAAAGGAAAGTAGAAATTTATCTTTGGGTAACACAAATTCTGACCACAAAGCTTATATTTTTAATGTGATATAATTCAATAGATGCAATGAGAAATACATCTGTGCGTCTCAAGCTTTGGGAAGTACCGACGTAAAGGAGAAATGATTTTCAAATTTAAAATCATGCCTAAACATGCCATACAAAAATGAAGAAAGGATGGTTTAGAAAATTCTAAAGGGCATCCCAGAGATTGTATATTCTCTCTTTTTTTTAATTTTTATTTTTTCTTTACCTTTTTTTTTTTTTTCCTGGCCAGGGGTTAAACCCGTGGGTCGCAGCAGTGAAAGTGCCGGGTCCTAAACCCTGGACCGCCAGGGAATTCCCAGACTGTGTATTCTTACATACAGAATTCAGGAACGAAAACGAGCTGAGGACACATGGACAGTCCTTGCTGACCTGGACATTCGGCGATGCTGTAAGCAGCCCTGGGTCAGGCCTGGGCCGTACTCTAAGTGCGGCTGCACCTTCTAAAGGAGAGTGCCCACTCTGGGCAGCCCCTTGCCGTGGCTTCCAGGACTGGCTGGTGTTTGGGACGAAGCGCCCATCACTGTTTCCATTGCGGGCGCCGCGTACTTACAGCTCGTTACACAACATTGCGCTGATTTACATTTGCATTGCTTTCACAGCCCTCGTGCAGCCCCGCACGGTGGATTATAAAATTACTTGAAGATCATCCTTCTTCCAAGGATTATCATCAGCACTGGGGCCAGTCAACCTGGGGCAGCAGCCGGGATGCCCTTCATATTACTGGGAGGCACCTAAACATACCTACCCAGCCGGCCCTTCATGACCAGGCAGGATGGTGCTTTTCAGGAATCTAGTAGGGATTCTTTAATGTACATACGTACATATCCTCTGCATTAGCCTCCCTTCAATCTCTGGCAGGACCCGCTCTCACGACCCAGGTGAGATGCCTCCGAGTAGACGGTCGATTCACAGACCCGGAACTTTTCGCTCTTCCGGGTCAGTCATGCTAAATCGCACCTGTAGGGCACTTTTCCTTTTATAAAGTTCTGTCTCGTACCCCACCTCTCTTAGTCCTTGGCCCCCGGGTGTACACAACCTCTGGTGTGTTAGCCAGTGCCCTGTCTTCTGTGTATCTGCGGAAGAATGGATTTCTTCCCTCCAACCACTGGGCTTTTCAGAGAATCAGCGGCCGTCACCAGAGCTGCTCGAGAAGGAGGCTTGGCACCCGGGGGCCTCCAGGACGGTCCGCATCTTGCAAGAAGCTTTGCTCCTCCCGCCTGCCGGTCTCTCCAGCCGAGGGAGCCACGGGCTGTTCCTGATGTGCTGTCCCATCATCTGTGCATAAAAGCATAAAAGCGTGTCTTCCTTTCCATCTGGTCACGTGTATCAGCTCTTTTCTCAGGCTCCCAGCTGAGGTCTGAGTCCAGGGCGTGATTCCTTCCTTCCAGACAGCTGCGAGATGAAGAGACGCCCGAGGACTTCTTCTACTTCATTGATTTTCAGAGACACAACGCTGAGATTGCAGCTTTCCATCTGGACAGGTAGAGTCTGGCCCCAGGGAGGCGGTGCTGACTGCGGAGGCCAATCCCCAGAGGGCGCCCCAGGGAGACCCGGCCCGCCCCCACTTCTTCCTGGTACTTCATCTTCTTCGTGGGTCCCAACACCTTCAAACCCAACATGACCCATCCAACCCCATGGATCGAAAATCACAAGGCCTTTTTGTTACTTATTTATTTTATTTTTGGCTGTGTTGGGTCTTTGTTGCTGTGCACGGGCTTTCTCTAGTTGCAGCGAGCGGGGGCCTCTCAATGCGGTGGCTTCTCTTGTTGCGGAGCACGGGCTCTAGGCGCGCGGGCTTCAGTAGTTGTGGCTCATGCGCTCTGGAGCGCAGGCTCAGTAGTTGTGGCACACGGGCTCAGTAGTCGCGGCTCACAGGCTCAGCAGTTGCAGCTCACGGGCTCTAAGGCATGCAGGCTCAGAAGTTGTGCACGGGCTTAGTTCCTCCGCAGCATGTGGGACCTTCCCAGAGCAGGGTTCGAACCCGTGTCCCCTGCATTGGCAGGCGGATTCTTCACCACTGCACCACCAGGGAAGCCCCACAAGGCCTTTTAATGTAATGAAAAGAGTCACTTAGTAAGAAAACTAACCCTGCCAGACTGCCCAAGCTACACCTGAACCTGACATTGTGATCTGGCTCTAGTTTCCTGCCCTGAAAGTGGCGAGAATGTGCCCACGGCCATTTCCCCAAAGGGTCTCAAGGTTACGATATTAAAAGGTGAGAGCACCTTCCTCAGTTTCCTAGCTCCCTCTGTTTGCCTGTCGTTGCTCCTCGAGGTGTGGTCTGGGGACCAGCAGCCTGGCCACCCCCTGGGAGCTCTTCAGAAATGCAGACTCTCAGCCTCACCCTGGACCCACTGACTCAGAGCCGCATCTGAACAAGATCGCGGGTGACTCATGTGCACACTGGAGCGTGAGAAGCACTGAGCTAGGACACAGCTTGGAGGGTGGAAGCTTTGCCCGGGAGGCCTCCTGGGATAAGGATTCCTTTCCCACCCCTTCTCCCAGCCCCTTAGATGCAGGCTAGCCTCGGCACGGTCGGCTCTGCACTGCGGAGAGCCCCGCCCTCGGCTGGGTGTGGTCAGAAGGCCGGTCCGTTTCTTTTTTTTTCTTTTCTTTTTTGGATCCTGCCGCGTGGCTTGCAGGCAGGATCTTAGTTCCCTGACCAGGGATCGAACCTGTGCCCTCTGCGGTGGAAGCGCGGAGTCCTAACCACTGGACCGCCCGGGAATTCGCAGCAGGTCCGTTTCTAATGGGCGATCATCCCCCAGATGTGAACTGGGCTCCCCCTCTTTCAGGATTCTGGACTTCCGACGGGTACCACCGACCGTAGGGAGGCTAGTCAATGTCACCAAGGAAATCCTGGAGGTCACCAAGAATGAGATCCTGCAGAGTGTTTTCTTTATCTCTCCAGGTAGGCTTCTGGCCAAAGCAACACTCTGGGTCTAAGAATGTGGTTGGCCAGTGTGGTCTGACCTCCTGCTGGTGGCCCCATCCCCTATCAGGTGGCTACATGCTGCCATCAGACACTCGCACCCCGGGCCACCTGGGCGTCACACAAGGTGACCTGGGGATGGGAGACGGCTGGACGTGAGATGCTCACCAGCCTGGGCCCTGAACTCTGATGCCGGCCGCCCCCGAATCCGATGCCACCCATCTGAACAAAGGCCGGGTTGGTCGCGTGGGTGCGATGCAGCAAGGCTGGTCCCACACCGTCTCTACTCGGACGTTTGAGAGCTGGTCCCCAGGATGCTCAGTTTAAGAGCATCCACAAGCCCCTGCATCGGGAAAAGGCGCTGTTTTCTTCTTCCCCGGCCTTCTCCCCCCCGAGCCGCGGGTTCAGGGTTTCCCTTCCCTCCTCATGGATTTCGTGGGGCAGGAGGACGGCGTGCGTCCTCCGCTTACCGCTCTCCTTCTCCGCCTCTAGCCAGCAACGTGTGTTTCTTCGCCAAGTGCCCGTACCTGTGCAAGACGGAGTATGCCGTATGCGGCAACCCGCACCTGCTGGAGGGCTCCCTGTCCGCATTCCTGCCGTCCCTCAACTTGGCCCCCCGGCTGTCCGTCCCCAGCCCCTGGATCCGCTCCTACTCGCTGGCGGGCAAAGAGGAGTGAGTGGCCCCTGGACCAAGGACTCGCTCGCCTGGCTTGGGGAGCCCTGACGCTGCCTCAGTCCTCCTCTGCCTCGTCTCACGTGGATCCTGGTGTCCGTTCTGTCCCTTTCGTTCATGCGTTTGGTTATAAAGAGCCCACTGCGTACCCAGCACTGGATGCTGGGGGAGACAGGACAGACCTGGGCTGTCCCTTCAAGAAGCTCTGCGGTCCAGCGGGGCGGCAGACGGTAGCCAGGCTGTGAGAACGCAGTGCCCACCTGCTGTCCCGCAGAGATGCCCACGGGGAGGCCGCGGGAGGGGCCGGGTTTGCTGAGTCCACGCCGTGAAGCCGGGACCTCACGGTTGTTCCCCAGGGCGTGGCACACTCCCGGGCACAGGGCAGGTCCTCAGTTAATACGAGGTGACTGAATGAATGGGCTCGTCGATCCAGCCACCCCAACCGTGGTGGGAAGAGGAGTAACCGGGCCAGAATTTCTGGGGGACGTGACAGATCCTTAGGGACTCGTGAAGGCTGAGGAAGACCCCCCCCCCCTCAGACGAAAAGGGACCTGGGGGCGTTCTAGGCGGAGGAGCCCATGTGGCAGAGAAATGGCAGAGGATGGCTGGCAGGGGGGCTGCGAGCGGCTCGGGAGACCGGAGGGCAAGCGCCCGAGAGGCTGGGCGAGGGGCCGCAGAGGGAGCGGGTGCCCTCGCGGCACACGGGCAGTACGGCGCCCAGCCAGGCGATGCTCGGAAACGCGCGGAGCAAGGGCCCCACCCCTTCTCACCCAGGGCGTCTGCCGGTCCCGCGGGTCCTTGCCCAGGTCCTGGTGGGGTCGCCTGCCGCCGGCGGCCCGGGCAGGACCGGGGGGCATGGATGCGGGTCGGACACCTTGCCGTCCGGGCTTCTGCAGCCCAGGCCCTGTTCTCCCCTCAGGTGGGAAGTCAACCCTCTTTACTGCGACACGGTGAAGCAGGTCTACCCGCACAGCAGCAGCGGCCGCCTCCTCAACATCATCGACATGGCCATCTTCGACTTCCTGACGGGTGGGTGCTGCCCGCGGGGCCCGGCCGGGCGGGGACCCTGCGGCCTGGGCCACCCGGCCTCCATAACCTCGCGCCATCCACGGGCTCCAAGTGGTAGAGGCCCCGGGGACAGGAGTGAGCGGGCTGCCCTCCTGCGAGGGGGCTGCGGGGAGGCGCACAGCGGGCGCAGCGGCGCGGCCCAGGGAACGGAAGGCTCGGCAGCAAGGCCGCTGTGCGCCCTGGGAGGCGGCCCGGAGCCGCGCCTGCGCAGCGCAGGGGCGCCGGCGCGGGTGGGAAAAGCCCCCGACGGGACAGCAGCTCGCACCGGCTCTGCCCGCCCGCCTGGCTCCCTCCTGCCCCCTCCGCGATTCCACCGGCCACCTGGGGGCGCAACAGCTGGAGGCCCGGGTTCCGACTCTGGCCTCTGAGCAGCCCGCAGGCCTCCGAGCCGCCCGGGGTCTCACAGGGCGGGAGCCCGCGCCCACGCCTCCCCTCCTCCACAGGAAACATGGACCGGCACCACTACGAGACGTTCACCAAATTTGGGGACGACGGGTTCCTGATTCACCTCGACAACGCCAGGGGGTGAGCGTCCCCACGGCCCTTCTCCGGCGGCGGCACCGCTGTGCAGCGGCCCGGGGGCAGCAGGGCCCGAGCCAGGGCCTCCACGGTCGCGTCCCGCCCCCTCCGGGCCCTCCTGGCCCCGTTTCCTCTGCTCTTGATCTTTGCTGAGTACCGCCTGACTCTCCTCCAGCCTAAGAGCGCTAGGAAGCAGATCCACGTTTTCTGTAACTCGCCCCACGGTCCCCTCCCGGAGACCCAGCGCATCATCCTCGTGCTTGGCCTTGGCCCTGTGCGGCCGGTGCATAAATGAACGAACGGATGCTTGCTTTTGCCAGCTGTGGACAGAGGCTCTTGTGACCTGACGGAGAAGGGCTGGAGAGGCAGTGGCCGTGATCCCTGGCATTTTACCCCAAGCTGGGATTCAAAAACGGCTGAGGGGGAGGCAGGAGGAAGCACTGAGGCGGGAGGTGGTGCCTTTCCCCCCACACCCCCGTGCTCCCGTGAAAGCCTGTCTCTCCTCCCTGCAGGTTTGGACGGCACTCCCACGACGAAGTCTCCATCCTCTCGCCACTCTCCCAGTGCTGCCGGTGAGCTTTCCGTTCAGGGACGGGTCACAACTGTGACACTTCGTCCTGCTTGCCACCAAGCTGTGCAGGTCATCAGTTTTCACTGGCCGAGGATGTGGGTGGGTAGAATGACAGGAACAACCTCATTCCTTGTGCTACAACCACAGAACTGTCCCACTTCTCACACCTTCATCTCTCAGCAGATGACTTAGGATCTAATCTTTTAAAACCTCTCGGTCGCCCGCTTTAATAACACACTCAGATCATCACTCACTTTTCGAAGAGCCCGACGGCCTCTGACAGGACTAACCAGACCTCTGCTGCGCCCCGCACTCACGTAAGCTCATAGGTATTACTGCCTGATCACCAGCTAAGCAAAATCCTGACTGAAGTCCCATAAACTCATGTCAGATTAAAGGAAGTCCTCAGGCCTCTGCCTGGCCAGCATTTCTCCAGAGAATCTCTGCCCTGCCTCTACACCTCTCTGGTGTTTCAGCCGAGCTGGTCAAGATCGTCCACCTGCTCAGCTGCAGTGTCCGGAGCTAATTAGAAATACGTGGCCCACGCATAGCAAAACGGTGTCTATTTCCAGCTGGAAAACTCAGAGCAGAGCCTGAACTTTCTTTCTCCACTTCTTGGGGTAGCTTACGTGTGCCTCCCTCCCACCCCACTTCCTCTCCTCCTGAGTAGGAAAGGCAGGAGTTGTGTATGACAATGCGTGGACACCTAAGCTGCTTACACATCTGAGTCCAGGTCACATTCCCACATAAAAAGAAATCAAAATACTAAAGGCAAGGTTGGCCCTACCCCGTTTCCATCCCTGATTTTAGAATCTGACACAGAGAAATCAGAATTACAAAGTCGAGCAGAAACAACTTGGAGCCCGGCGGTACCCGCAGCCTCTGAGACGGCAAACATCTCCATCATTTCACCTGCTGGAAACTTCTCTCGTTAGCTTTCAATTTCCTTGAGAAGTCGTTATTACACAGCACTTCTGTTCGGACTCCCCGAGGAGCAGCAGATGCTTGGCGGGACGACTGGGCCAAGGACCGCCAAGTCCTATAGCTGTCACCCTTCGTCCATTCCCTTCTTACCGGGTTTGCATTAAGCGTGCCTGAGAAGACACTGGGGGCGAAGGCTCTCCAGACGTCAGCCCCCACCACTGTCGGCGGGGAAGGAAGTAAGTTCGAGAAGTTTCTTTCTTTATGTTTACTTACTTGGTCCCCTGACTTTGTCCTTCCAGAATAAAAAGGAAAACACTCTCGCACCTGCAGCTGCTGGCCCAAGCCGACTACAGACTCAGCGACGTAATGAGGGAGTCGCTGCTGGAAGACCAGCTCACGCCTGTGCTCACAGAGCCGCACCTCCTCGCCCTGGATCGCAGGCTCCAGACTGTCCTGAGGACCGTGCGGGGCTGCATTGAGGCCCACGGAGAGCACAGCGTCGTGGCCAACGGCCCCACGGGACAGTCGGCCCCAGACTCCGGCCCCAGCTAGGGGCTGGACGAGTCCGACCTCGGGAACTACGCCTGGAGCCCGCGGTGGACTCTGGAGTGTGGACCACAGTGTCCTCGCGGGCCCCAGGCCAGGCTGGGGCCTGGGTCAGGAGCTCACGAAGCAGGCAGGGCACTGGGATGATTCCAAAAGAGCAGAAGAAGTGGGACCCACTGCACTTTCCTCCTTGGAGCACTGCCCTGGCTCCCTATCTCCCCAGAAGCTCTGCTTCAAGGCCACAGACCACCTGCTGAGCCCACTGGGAAATCTGGACACGGGACCAGCCTGGAAGCCTGGCTCCCAGGAGAGAGCATTAACTGTAACAAATAAAATTACGGGACATCAGATGGACACCCCCAGATCTTTATTACATCTACAAGGATAATTCCCAATCCAGATTAATAAACATCTGGCATCTCACAAGCAGACCCCCCCAAAAAAACCTAAATATGGTAACTCCAACTGGTTCAAAGTAGTCTGCACACTTTCTATTCATATTCTAAACACTGTGGCCCAGTCTGAACACAATAATCCCTACTGACTGGTCCTAAAGTAATTTCTCAGAAGTGTTATTACAAGAGGTGAAAATAACATAGGGATTTGCTCAGAGTATCAGCAAAGGGATATTTCAATCCGAAGAGTAAATGTCAATTGAAATAACATCAAGGCTGTCAAAGCTGGCATCCAGTAACAATAGAAGGCAAAGCGAGGGTGGCCCTGAAGGGGGGACAGCGGAAGAACGGGTCCGGCAGGTCCATGAGCCTGGACTAAGCAGCACAGCCAGGACCGACCCGAGCCCACCGGTGAGTCCTCCTCCCCTAAGATTCAGGCATTGTCCCCACCGCCCCGTCCCCAAGCGCAGCGGGCTGTCTGGAGAAGCCTGGCACTCTGGATGCCACTCCCCTCTGCTCACTCAGAAAGCACTAAGTCAAATTTACTTTCAAAGCCTCCCTCAAAAGTGGGCATCTCAGGGGTTTCCTGTCTCTTCAGGCTCCTCCCTGCTGACCTGCTGGTGTCTGAAGAGGAGGCTGTTTCTTATTCAACAATCCATGAAAACACACAGGATAGGCGTGTATTCACATTAATCACTCAGCAAGTAAAAACGGCTGATTTCATCAGCCCAGCTTTTCTGGTACAGGCCAGAGGCGCAAATACCAGTACGAGTAGGGTGGGAAGAAGCTGTCGCTAAAGCGGGTATGAGGTCAAGATGCCTCTAGACGTCATCCAAGACGTCTGCCGTGTGCCCAGAGACAGGGGCGCTTCCGGCCCAGCCCGGCTGCCCCCATCACTGGTACGCTGCCCCGAACCTACGTCCCCGTGATAGTGATACCACTTCCATTCACGGAGCTCGTTCTCCACGTGCCAAAGTCAAACGCAGGCTTCCAATCCTCCCCGACAGACAGGATCCCTGACCCCCAGGGTACCTCCAAGAAAACTAAGGCTCAGGAAGGTTAGCTAAAATCATGCAACTTAATGATTCAAAACTATCCCAAAGCGTTCTTTCCACTGTAATGCAAAACTCAACAGCATCTCACCCAATTCATGCAGTTGTATTTGTTGGCTTTAAAACAAAAACCAGTCTTCAGTAGAGGAACCTCAATCCCAGAGCCTCGTGTTACTGAGGCGTCTTTACTGCTGCTCAAGGCCTCCCACTTCACAGATGGTTTCTTCTACTTCAAGCCTACGTTTCCTCTTGGAGGGGGAGCCAGGTAATCACACGCAGCGGAGCGAGAGAATATTCAGGCGAAGGTGTTCAGAGACTATAGCACAAAATGGTCTGAACTCGCAAACTGCAGAGGCTCAGGAAGGCAGGCCCAGCTGCACCTCGACCCGGCCTCTTCCGTGACAACGGACTAGTTTTCAGATGGCCTATAATAAAAATGCTGGCGTACTTTACAGACTGAGAGTAAGAGAACTGAGTTTGACCACAGTATGTCGCGTACCTAGATGTTTTATTATTCACCCATCCATTATTTTTTCACTAATACCAAAATTAAGCCACTACCATTTGTCAAAAATACCAGAAAACAAAAGACCCCAGTCTTAGATCTATCAAGTTCTTCCAACATGCTCACTTTGGACCACTGTTCAATTTTCCATGACATAAAAACTCTCCTGTCTCTGTGTTAAGAACTTTTCATGTTTTCCTGTCAGTACTACTAACAGCAAACTAAAAAATGAAAGGGAACCGACAGCCCACGAGCTGGTGGAGAAAGGGGTCTGGAGGAACTCACTTAGCCTCCCCCAAAGTCAGGAGGACAATCTGAGTCTGAAGACGGTAAAAAGGGTAGTTGATTCTCTTATCTGTGGTAGTTTTATGGTTGATGAGTCACCAAGGACACGGAATCAGCGGAGACAGCCGCCTTCCCCTAGAAGCGATACAGGGCTGTAGGTTCCTGTGCCGCCTTCCCCTAGAAGCGATGCGGGGCTGTAGGTTCCTGTGCCGCCTTCCCCTAGGAGCGATACAGGGCTGTAGTTCCTGTGAGAGCCTCTGGTGACATTCCTGTCAGCCTACCAATACACGATCTTGATTCCTGCGTTACGGTGTGATGAAGACACCTCAGTTAGTATCCACTGTTGCTTCACGAACACTGAGCTCGGCCAATGGCGCTGCCTCTCACGCCTGAGAGAAGCTGGCTAACACGTACCCCTCTAGAGACCCACCACAGCCTTCTCACCCTCGGGACCCCCAGCCAGGACACGAGCACTCCTCTGGGGGCCACTTTAAATAGAGAAATCACCAACAGGAAGTACAAAAATGCAAAAAAGTGGCACTAAATAGACCAAAACAAGGGCATCTGATTTCAGCTGAAACTAGAAGGCAGAGTGTGCCTGGTCTGACCTGTGCCAGGCACTCGCGTGTCGGGAGACGCGGGCCCCTCTCCACTCAAGTCTGGGAATGACTGTGACAGTGCCGGGAGTACTGATTTGGGGGTTACAAATGAATTTCAGCAAGTACGCAAATTTGCAAAGTTCGCAAATACAGCATCCGTGAACAACGAGGACCGACTGTAACTGACTTTGAGGCTAACGAAGATGATAAAAAGCCCTCCATCTAGTGGTGACTTAGAAAACCACAAAGCTACTTAAGCTACACTGGCAGAGAGCTTTCGCAAAACAAAAAAATTCTGCTCATTAGTGGTTTGGGTTTTTAGGCAGCATCAGGATGCAGTCACAGCTCTGGACTTCTGTCAGTCCACAAATTTTAACTTTATACGCACACAGTAACACTGACTGCTGTGTGAAACTCCTTAGGGTAAGAAGAGAGAGATTTACCATTCTCCCTTTTATGTTCTCTCCACAGTCTTTCCTGATGGCTATTATGATGGTGATCAACACACTGCTTCTCCATGTTGTTTTAGTAGTTTTAGCCCATCTAGAAGTACACTGCCAGGGCCTAACAAAAATACAAAAAGGTCCGGACGGGAGAGGCCACAACAGTGAGAGGCCTGCGTACCGCAAAAAAAAAAAAAAAGAAAAATACAAAAAGGGTTCAGCTGTTCATCTGTGGTTGGAGAGAAAGCAATATTAAGAAAACTAACATCATACTACTTCAATTTTACACTGTCAATATTTAAGCCATTAAAATACAAAAAGGGATTTCATATAAGCCAGTGTTTTCGAGGGAAAATTAAACTACAACCAGTACAGTCAACCCAGGAAAATGTTCTTCAATTATATTCTGTTGTGACTCAAAAGGTTCCAACTCCAGCAGGGTGAGGGAGGGAATTACTGCATCTGGACGAAGTGCACGTGTTACGAAGTAGCACAACTTAAGCAATGTTCTGGGCAATACAACATTATCTCCAACTCCACTGGATGCAAATGAATTAATTCCAATATGCTAATGAATTCAATTTAATCGTCCCCACCTCAGAAATGAGAAATGTTAGAAATGACTTTGTATGTGTGCGAAATACAGAAGCATCCCTAAATATATGAATGCACATATTAAATTTAAACCAAAGAGTATGCTGACCTAGAAATGACATCCCCCATTAAGTGTGGGAAAGTTCCAGAGCCAGAGAACCAGTCTACCCTCAATAAAAAGGAAATCTTTGACCTCTGATTTATTGTTTTCCTTCCATTGCTCAGTACAGATCTGCTACATCTCAATTACTCTTAAAGAAAGGTTTTTAGATTCATTCTTTGACAAACTGAATTGGAAAACACTGAAAACAAACACATTATTGTTTCAAAACACCGATCCCCTAATTCACTTTCGATTTTCATTCATGCCCACCGGATTAGCAGCTTCGGGGGGGTGGGGGGGAGAGGAAGAAGAGGAGCAAAGGGGAAAGGGAAGAAAAACTGATTCGTTAGAGAATTAAATTATTTAATCTTTTTTATTACTTGACCTACCATTAAGACAATCTACAACAAAAAGAAGAGGGTATATTAGCGCACACAGTATAATCAGACTAGTGACCAGGAAACAATACAAAATGGTCCTTTGGCCATCTACGCTTTCTAGAGCAGTGGAGCTCATAAATCCACTTACCAAGCCCAGAAATAATGACTTCTAAAGCCCTGAATATCCACTGAGACAAATGATGCCAATCGTGATTTCTCACATAGACTGCACAAAGATAAGGCTTTAAATGTGATCATTTTTAAATTCAGACTTAAATTTTCTTAGATTAAAAATTACAAAAGGGAGTAAACAGCAAAGCCGAATGATTTAAGAACAGAACCCATTTAGAAATCACTGTTATGAATCTGAACATACACAGGAGCATGACTATATACATATATGAAACTCTGCAAACTTACGGCGTTCTAAATAATTTAGTTAAGTACAGTTTTGGCATTTAAACAAAGATCAAATCAAGCTTTAAGCTAATAAGAACATAATTTTTATTTTTAATCTTTTAAATATAAAAAGCTAAACACAAAATACAGACCAGAAAATCCTCATTTAGTAAAGATTATTCTGAAAAATAAAAAATTTGAAATAAGGTGGCTTTCTATCCCACACTAGAATGTAAATAAAATCTCTTTCCCAGATTTATACTCCAAACTTAGTAACAACCCAAAAGCTGTTCAAATCTATGAAAAAAATGTACCATGACCAATTACCTGGGAAAGGGGAAGGAGAGGGGATTAAAAATCAGAGCCAGATGCACACAGATGGAAAAAATGCTTGCAGTCACCCCCAATATAACCCTATATACTATATAAATCACAATGCAAATAAAAGTGCCTACATTATGGAACTGTGAAATTTTGTTTCAAAAAATAACAATAATAAAAATAAACAGTTGGGTATCATTGGTGCACATGGAATAATGTAACACATAACCTTGATAAGGCTGGAAAATACTGAAATAAAGTTAAGACTCAAAACACTCGTTTACACAAAAAAGTTTGCCAGAGAAATAAGGTGGTAGATAGGAAAGCAGAACTTTTCAGTAGGATGGCCTTTTAGACCAATTTGAAACACAAACACATCCTACCCCACCCCGCAACCCACCATAAATTCTAGTCGATGTAAACAGGGGAGGAAAGGTTAAAGCAAAGTAAAACACTTCTTCCCAAATCTCCTGCCCCAGTGAACTGAGTGGGGCAGAGCTCCCGACACTGAACTTTGTCCACCTGCCACTTCTCCCTTTAGCAATCCCACCTCCATTTTTCGGTTACAACATTTAGTCTGTCTTTTCCCAGTAAATCCAATCTCCTGGAATCAGTGCTTAAAGAGCATAAGAGATTATTATCCTGGACTCAACTGAAGGATATACATTAACCAAAAAGTCTAAGTTAGCAACCTAGAGTGCAGACCTCAAATTCTTATTCTCAATTCAGCATGTGATGATCAACATTTGGCACCAGCTGGATAAATGAAGGTGTGATCAGAGTCTGTGAGCTGAGGCAGATGCAGTTAAATCATTACCCAATGTTTGCAGCTTATGATTTGGTGTGAACCTTAAAAGGCAGGTAGGTATAGACAGCCACTCCTCAACATATTTTAGAACTGGAGAGGAAACATTAAGAACAAGATATAAACAAAACCAGGCAAAGTCGCCTGACAAATAAAAATTCTTGTTAAAAAGAAAAAAAAAAAGAACTGAACAGATCATTTCCACCTGATAATTAGCAAAAATGGGCATTTTTTCACCCTTAAACTAGTTTAAATACAGGCAGATGTCTTTCTACTATACTAAGATTTTTCTATATCTGTTCTTCCTAATCCTCAGAGCTTAATGAGAGATCGTTTATTCTATAAAGAAATATAGCATATATGGCCACAGTCTAGAATCTGCTTATGGTAACAGGAAACTTCTGTCACTTGAAAGGCAGTCTTGCGCGGTTACATCATGACTCTATGGTAACTCACATGGCGCAGGGTCTGCCTCACCAGAAAGCATGGCACGCGCGGCCCAGGGTGAACACTAACACTGCACAGAGAAGCAGGAACAGCCAAGTCTCCACAGAACTCTTTCTATTTATTTAACTGTGTGTGAGCACTCAGTTAATGCTCCAAAATAAAAATGGTGCAATAAGAGCAACTTTTAACAGAAACCGACAAGAAGCTGCGATGCCACTGGCCACGTGGCGCTGCAAAGAGAGGCCAGAGAGCAGTCTGCATGGGGAAGCCTGGACAGGGAGAGGCGGAAGGGAGGCAAGGGAAGCAGGTTTCAGACGGACAGGGACACAAAACTGTTGTACTGCTGGATGTTCCGTTTGAGGATGTCCGAGCACGGGCCAAGAACACGTTCAAACCTCGGGCGGTCCAGCTTGACGCACTTCAGCGGGCCACGGGCAGCCACGGTGGCAGCGCGAGGACGATTCATCAGCAGCGCGATTTCGCCTGCAGGAGGGGAAAGGGCTGAGAGTAGGCTAGCTCCCTCAGAAACGTCTTCTGAGGGGCGCCCTCCGGGGAAAAGAAAACCCGTATTTTTCCTCCTAGTAACTCAGTACAGGCCACACTACATCTGCACCTCAGGAAAAAACCAACTGACAGATATGAGACAATCAATAACTTAATTATTAACTGAGTCAAGGTCAAAATCTCACACTACTTCTCTGAGAGCCGAAAACTAAAATAAAAAATAAAATTCAGGGCTTCCCCGGTGGCGCAGTGGTTGACAGTCCGCCTGCCGATGCAGGGGACACGGGTTCGTGCCCCGGTCCGGGAAGATCCCACATGCTGCGGAGCGGCTGGGCCCGTGAGCCATGGCCGCTGAGCCTGCGCGTCCGGAGCCTGTGCTCCGCAGCGGGAGAGGCCACAACAGTGAGAGGCCCGCCCGCATACCGCAAAAATAAATAAATTAATTAAATAAATAAATAAAATTCAGGAGAAGAAAAGGCAAGATTATGAAAGACTGTGATAGCTCACTGAGAAGTGACTTACAGAAACTGTGTTTATTGTGAGGAAATCCACATACCAAAATAATCAGAAGGCCCCAATCTTCCCACTTCAACAAATTCTTCATTTTCTGAACGACGCTGTAGCACAGCAGCTGAACCCTATAACAAAATCACCAAAAAGCAAAACACATTAATACTTTCAAATCCTGGGTGGCATTTTAAATATCCTATGCAATTTTAGCTACTCTGCAAAAAAAAAAAAAAAAAAAAAAAGGACTCAGCAGTTATTTCAAATCCTCTGTGTTCATGTGATAAAAGGTAACTGAAGAGTCACTACAGGCTTGACGCTTATTTACCCCCGCAGTTCCTGCTAGGAGGTACTTCTCATCACGCTGAGGTACTTCGAGGGTTCAGACTCAGGATAGCAAACTGCAGAAGGAGGGCCAAATCCAAGCTCACTGCTTTTATAAATAAAATTTTATTGGAACAATACACCAACTCATTTAGATACTGTCCATGGCTGCTTTCCCACTATGACAAGAGTTGAGTCTGCAACAGAAACACTATGGCTCATAAATGCCTAAATTACTTACTGTCTGGCCCTTTACAGAAAGACTTCCTCGACCCCTGGCTTAAACACCAGCGATTAGCATCTACTGAGCCACATTCAGCGAATCTGCTCTGTGGATCTCCTTGGCTGGCAAGAGTATCTGCTAGACAGTTCCATGGATTGTGACGATATAAAACATGGTCACATTTAGAATTTAAATACCTGCCTTTGATCCTGTTTGCCAAATTAGCCCAAATGCATGATTTTAACAAGAACGGTGCAGTACATCACAGCCTGTGTGCTAAATGGCTGAGTTCTGTTTGGCTTCTGTGAGGAGAATTAATTCGAGTAGGTCAGAATTCGGCTATTACTTCATGCAAAGCCCTCATTTAAAATGTGGTGGCCTGGCCGAAAACCAAACGACGACATTTCAAAGGGAACGATAATTTTTAAATAAAACTGTTTATCTTAAGAACGGTAGCTGTAAATGAGAACTGGTGTCCCCCTATTCCCCGCCCAGTGCTGCCCCGTCTTTACCTCTAAAATAATGAAGAACTCATCTCCCGGCTCCCCCTGCACCACAATCTTCTGCCCGTCTTCAAACTGCACTGGTTCCAACGCATCAGCTACCGTGAGACGCTCCCACTTGTCCAGAGATTCTAAAAGGCAGGAATCAAAAGAATTTCTCTGCATTATTTGGTATTGCTAAAAAATCTCAAAACAAAAGGTATAAAGAAGTCAACCAAAATACTCTAGTAGTGGCTCTAATCCAACATGGCACCTGTCTTCAACTACCTCTCGTCTCACCAAGATCCTCCTGTTACTTACAGATGACCCTAGAGCTTTCTTTCAGTAGCCAAGTGGCCAGGTTAACCTATACCAACTGCGTCCGATGGTACAGGGATAAGAAAAATGTAACGGTTAAGTATTCCCAAAGAATGCCATCAATGCAAATCGAACCTACAATTACAGGACCCAAAAGTAATAGTTCCAGAGATTCAGAGAAATAATGTATCAATTTAAATCCTCAGTAGAATTTATTTACAAAACCAACAAGAGTAACTAGAAAATAACTTTTGTTCCCAAAGGCCAAACTAGCACCCAAGACACTAAACAAATGTAACCATTTCAGAGAAAGGACAAATAAGGGCAAAAAAGTCAATTCACTGTAACAAAGCAATGACTCAAGACTATATTACCTTATAAATCGCCATTTCCCCTCCCAATGAAGAACAGCTTGTAATAATGTCTCTAAGTCCACATAACAAAATATGTAGAAATGCCTCCAATTACCCTACTTTACTCTAAATTTCCCCACACTTCTAGCATTTTTTCAGAGAAAGCAAGCTAATGACACCTATTCTTTCTACAGAGGAAATGCATTCTTGGAAATACTCACTTTCCTGAACCAATAAACTCACTGACGGAGCAACAGAGAAACAAGTCCCAGGGGGAACAACTGTGAAAGTCCACACTCAGGAGAACACTTCCAGTCTTTCTGTCTCTCCAGGAGGAATAAGTAACACTTATTTCTAATTTAGAGGTCTGTCATATACTAGCAAATTAAACGCACTTTAAAATTACTTTTAATGTAGTCACACTTCAACTCTGCATTCCATATGGTTTTTGTTAACCATTAAAAAAAGAAAAAGAGTTGATAACTGGAGTAATCTTTATGAAATACAATCAGTTTCCTTAAGCATGACTAACACTTCAATACAACAATTCTCCGTGCAATCTTCCAAAACTTACCTAAAATAGACACTTTACTAAGAAACTCCTCATACATCTTGCGCTTTCTCAGTGTGCTTCCCTATAAATGAAAAAAGAAAGTGTAATTCACATCACGCTGTGGAGTAAGAAACACTGTTTCAAGTAAATGAACAACAACAGAGAAGTCAAAGCTTGCTACTGCTGCTTGATACATGACTGGTTTCCTCCTGTTGAAGATGGTAAGCCCTCTATTCAGTTCAATCAAAAGCTCTTAGTAACTTGCTCCTAAAAGAAACACCAGGTATATGCCCAAAGAATTCACAAATTAGCGAAGTGTCAAAAAAGCAAACAATCAGTTCCCAAAACAAAACAAAACTAAGAAACAAAAACCCAAGTCATATATGTGACTACAGTTGAATATATTTCCAGCCCAGGGTCCTTTTCCACAACCCTGATCCTCCACAGAAGGAAGGAAATACAGCTGCTACCATAGAAACAACATCCCACCCTGACAAAAAAAAGTGCCGTAACCCCAAACTAAACCAAAATGTCTTATCTGCAAGGTTTGCTAAATACATCTGGGGGACAGAAAGGGGAAACGCACAGTTCCTCTATAATAAACATCCCTTACACAGTAAACTGCCTTGGCAATTTATATACTTATAAATATAGATGTATAATATGTATTTATATTATTTAATATTTATTATATAATATGTATCTATTACATAAGTATATATATAATAGATATACATTATCTCCATCCCCAGTACAGAAAATTTTCTAAGTATGTAAATATTTATTATATAATATGTATCTATTACATATACATATACAAGTATATACACAATAGATATACATATCTCCATCCCCCAGTACAGAAAATTTTCTAAGTACCTCCAACCGCGTACTGTCAAACAGCCAGACATGTAATACACAAATTTAAGAAAGCCATTTAAGGTGACTAATGCCATTTACTGGGACTTAAACACCCAAGCTACTCCATAAATTTGTCAGAAAGTTCTCATAGAGTCCAATTACATCAGCAGAACATTCCAATGGTTTTATTACTTCGTTTATTCCTTTACAGTGAGAGGGGACATGAAACCTGCATCACTGCTAACCTCCTTTCCATTTAGAGAAGCTGATGGCTTCTGAGTGGCCTTCAATAACGTCATGCACTCGGAAGCGGCACCTCTCAGGCCAACTGTAATGTGTAAAGATCAGCTAAGGGAAGATGCACTGACTGACAAATGGAGAGATTCCCAAACATAAGCTGACCACTGCGTATACACCACATTTGTTTCCCATGTTATTTCTGGCCAAAGTTTTGTTCTAAAAGATCACTGTCTCAAACGGTATAATGAATAATGCTAAGTTGGGCTTAATACAAGCATTCAATCATTAAAAGTAAAAAATATTCTCATTTCAATGTGGTGATACTATTTAAACATTAGTCACACAGCCTGGATTGTGAGCCACACTCCAAAACGCACGGATCTTACCATGAGGATTCTTCTATAGCTGTCTCGGTCGATACCCCACAACTTCACATTTGTCTTTGCCTTGACAGTGGCTGCTCTAGGTGTTCCATAAATCAGAGCAAGCTCCCCAAAGCTCCCTCCTTCCCCAACACTGGTTGCCCACTCATTGTTGACATAGACCTAAAATACAAAAGCATTGTTTTTTTCTACATAGACAAATACGTAAGTATTAAAAACCTGCAAACCTTTTTAAGAGGTCAGAATCCTGAACTTTGTTTTAAAAAATAAAATGTGTTACATTTTCGGTACACAACGGAGCAAAACAGCTGACTTCTGACAATGAGTTAAGTAAGTTCAGAGTGTCTGTAATTTACCTAGTTTAATTATCTGATAAGAAAAAGTCCTCTGTAAGGATGACCAGGGCAAAAAAAGTGAACTAAGCATTAATATTAACCACATGTATTTACAGAGCACTGTGCCAGGCACGGTGCTAGGCAAGCATTTTACCTGCAGGAGGTACCGAGTTTTCTAATAATCTTATGGGAGCAACAAGACTTCCAGAACCAAGAAAGCTGTACACCCAGTCTCCCAGCTCACGACCGGTCTAGACTCTCCCTGACACCTGTCTTATTCCACAGCACACACACACGCCTTAACCACTAATCTAGCAAAAGTTCTGAACTGTAGGTCTAGCTGAAGAAATTACCTTTAGAAAGTATCTGTGTCAGTAAAATATTTGGCAAAAGGAATCGAACATACAAGGATGTAATAGCCCTTCAGAAACTCTTAGAAGCAATAAATATCAACAAGTTGACTTTTAAGATTATCAACATATTTTTGCAATTATTAAATCTTACATCCATCTCTCCTTGATCAATCACATAGAAGTTATCCCCTTCATCACCTGAAAGCGAGGAGAGTAAAAAAGTTAGAAGCATATTAATTAAAGAAGCACAAATCAAACCAAATTAATGTAAAATAATGAACTTATGTCAGAGAGGTGCTGTGAGAGAAGAGTATATTACAAATGAACAGAAACTTTCAAGAAAAAAGTCCAGCAATTTATTTTAGAAGTCGTAAAACTGAGTTTTTAGTCATCTCGTGGCAAAGAATGCCTCTGGAAAAAAAAAAAGCCACTTGTGTGTACAAAGACATTAAACGCTACATCATCTATAACAACAAAACAAGAAACAACTCAAATAGTAATAACAAATATCAGATTGTCACTAAACAAGAAAATATATGGATTATGAAGACCCATGAAAATATCGAGAGTAAATAAGAAAGGAAAAAAGAGAGGACACCAAAAGATGAGATCCATGTTACTATATGTGGTCAAAAAAGGTAAGAACCAGTAGAAGGCACAGAACCTTACAAAGAGACGGGCTAGATGATGAAGAATAGAAGTGTTGTGCTTATTTTCTACTTTATTTTACTTTGTAAGTGGTTAATAAGCAATACAAAGGATATGTGAAATATGTGTGGCTCTGGAATTCCATACAAAGTAAAAATGCATGAATTCCCTTTAACAGTTACCATAAACAAAACTATATCAGATGTTAGGGAAATATTAGTCCCTTAGGCAAAGTGTGCCTTTTAGCTGAGAAGATTTTCATTAAAAGAAATAAGAAAACCCAGTGGTATAACAGAAGGAAAATCGTGGGCTTAAAGAGGAAAACAACTTCAATAATAACAGTGCGTGCCATAAAGCAGCCACCCTTACCCTGCTGAATAACAGTCTCTCCAGCAATAAAGGACACCGGAAACATGGCATCAAAAATATCACTGCAAGGGAGAGAAGGCCTCGCGTTACATTTCATGGCTGCTTCTGTGGATTTCAAACATTAACCTTAGAATTAAAGCTCCCAGATTTTCAGCCTGGATTGTTATCAGGTGAACAATTACTAAGAGCCTTAAAACTTGCAACAGTGATGAGACTAGTTTGGGACACCAACTGCACTGGAAAAATAGTATAACAAAGTACCTGCACCTACCTTCTCTCATTATCATCAAGATGTGAAAACAGTACATTCTTTTCAATGGCTTTGGCTAAAGCAGCCATTGTCTTATAATCTTTTGGTATAACCTAAGAAAGAACAGAAAGTCAAAATGACGATTCCATAAACCAAGACCACTTCATGCTTGCAACCTAAATTACAATGAAATGTCAAGCTACATTACGGTATTTAAACAAGGCTGCTTTGAGTTAAATATTTTCAACATAACACTCTCACGCTGTCTTTGATCCACAAAGTTCTCAACAAATATTGACTCAATAATCCCCTTTGCCTACATCTAGGCCTGTGTTTAAAGGCTAGTATTTGGTTCCTAGTCAACAACTAAAGGAACAAACCAAAATCACCTTGCCCAAGGTGATTAGTGAGGCAAAACTAAGCATTTTCTGACAACTGGTCATTTTCTAAACTGTGATCAGGTACTGTTAGTCTCACAACCTCTTGCAAGCTCAATTCCCTTCCCCCTTCAGGCTAACAGCTTAACTCGAAATGGCAGACTGGCTCTAAGAGCCAACTGAGACAAATGACGCTCGTAGGGTAAAAGGCTGAAAGCCACAACATGAACTACAGGACGTCAAGAAACTGACACCATGATTCAAGAGAAAAAGGAGTACTGCCTGCTCTTCTACTGCAAAACAACATGCAAAAGAAAACCCCCAAAACTCACTTATGCACTGTTTCATAATTACTGTTAGTTATTTCCTCTGATGGTATGCTGTTACAGAAACCTGTTCCCCAAGTACCCAGGAACTGTACAGGATGGAGTACAATCCATCCTGTTTGTGTTTTACTACTCAAAACAGTGCACGCATTCATCAGAGAAGACTGGATGGCTACCACGTGGGTCCCAGTGCTCAGATATGAACACTACCTTCCTCACGTAGGATGCAGCATCTTCCTCCGTGTAGACCTCGGCACTGATGGCGCCTCGTCGCCTCCGGCCCTTTACCGCTGGGTTGGGTGGAGGAGGAGAGATTTCATCCTCCCTGGAGTCTGCACGAGCGCTCGCTTTCTGCAGAGTCTGGATCTGTTTTGCCTCCTCCTGAAAAAGATTATAAGTTTATAAAATGAGACCCTTCAGCATGGCATTCTTCAGCTGGTATTCTCATACTCCAATGGCGGTCCTTCTCAGTCACTTCAAATCTCTCCCTCTATTACCAAGCTGAAAGTTAAGGGGCAAAGGTCAATTACAAATGGGGGAAAAAATGGGAGAGTCAAGCTTGAAAAGAAATACTCTGGAAAGACTTCACTGTTTCTCAGAGGGTAACAGATGCTGTATTTATTAATGAACAAAAGCCACTGGTACAGGGCACGTAACATGCAAATAAAAAATTATATACTCATTATGATAATATACCGACAATGATTTGTAATGCACTCAACAGTAATGAACTGCAAAACAAAAGGCTGGGAAATTAGTGTGAGATCCCTGCCCCGCCCAAGAATGCCATCTAGGAATAATCACTCAGGCACAGCAAAGTGACAGAAGAATGCCTAGATCACTGTGCTACTCCATTCATTCAATATGTATTCTCTGGATCTGCCACGCCAAGTCTACACGAGGCAAGGGGAACATAAAAACCAGTCGGAGGGCTTCCCTGGTGGTGCAGTGGTTAAGAATCCGCCTGCCAATGCAGGAAACACAGGTTCAAGCCCTGGTCCGGGAAGATCCCACATACCGCGGAGCAACTAAGCCCGCGCGCCACAACTACTGAGCCTGTGCCCTAGAGCCTTCGAGCCACAGCCACTGAAGCCCGCGTGCCTAGAGCCCGTGCTCCGCGACAACAGAAGCCACTGCAATGAGAAGCCCACGCACAGCAACGAAGACCCAACGCTGCCATAAATAAATAAATTTATTTAAAAAAAAAAAAAAAAACACCAATAGGAGAGAGTCCTGAGCCTGTGGAGCTCATATTGTAGCTGGAGTCTCAGGTATAAACAAATAATGAAATGTGATGGCAACCTAGAATTTAACTAAGATCGGATGTAACAATACTTCTCCTAACAGAGCTGGAAGCCTTCTTTATGATCAGGGTTGACACTTGAAGTTAAAACAAAAAAAAGTTAACCGCTTTTAAAAACTTATTAAACCAATCCGTTTAAAACTGATATCAACTACTTAACGTTCTTATTTTTCAGATCTAGGGCCTTAAAAAGAAATTCCTCGCAGGTCTTCAGTAAAGAATGAGTTATGCCCTGACGTAAAATCAGAATGAAAAAAGCCAAGAATGGTGAGCTATTTACATTCTCATTCATCTGACTCACCCTCCATTATTTTTCTAAGCCGTCTTTCAAATTCTAAATGAACTCAGCATTTACTATTTCTGAAAATTTTTTGATAAAAAAGAAACTAAGGACCTGCCTACTTTTTCTCCTGCATGGTACTCAGCTCTGCATTTGGCATCAAGACAAACGAAAGAACATATAAATGCAGCAAGGAAAGTCTAGAACGATAACAATCAAGGCATTAATAGTGTTTATCTCTATTATAGACTCATGTTTGATTTTTATTTTTTGGAGGGAGGAATTGGCTTTATTTTTCTCATTTCTCTAGATTTTCTAATTTTCAATTAAAAACACAGTTAAGAAAAGCCTATAACAAAAACAACTTTAATATATTTGCATATTTAGTTACAAATGCACTTACCTGTTGACCAAATAATCCAGTAAGTCTACTGCCAGGAAATCTATTCTAAAATATGCGTGTGTGTGAAGTGACAGATATACAAGGTTATTTATTATATCATTGCTTTTAATAGTAAAACACTGGAAACCACCAAAATGGTCGTCAACATGGAGATTAAATAAACTAGTACATCCATACAATGGAATACCATGCACATGCTGGATGTGAATTTGTAAGTGCCCATATATTATCCCTGGAACACAGTGTCTTCCTGCACTCTAGGAAGACAACGAAGTGGGGAAAAGACTTTTTATTGTCATATCCTTTTGTACCTGCAGAATTTTGAACCATGTGCAAATATACAACCATTTTTTAAAAAAATACATTTTTAAAGAAAACCCACTTCATTGTCATTCCGGTAATTCCAGTAAACAGGTGAGGTTTTCCCATTCCATATTAACAGAGGACTTTAAAACTCAAGTCTCCCCCAAAGTCTAAAGTTCAAGAGTATAAATGAAAACACAAATTCTACCCCAAAATCTGTCACTGATATTTCACAAAAATTTCATGGAAAGTTTCACAAGTAATATCTCATTTGGAACTGTCTTCTATCTAACTGAATTTTTAAGACAATTTTGAAGTACCAAAAGCATTTTGATTTTAACACTGTTCCATGGGTTTTCATCTTCAATAGCAATAAGCTAGAACCTAATCCTGGTGACTCAGAGCCATTACTGAGATCATCGATTTCTATTATACAGTTTTACGTCCTTTTTCTTGCTGTTGTCATTCATCCTTCGGTCAGTCTCCTCCCTCCTCAGTTCTCTCACTTATTAAAACAAAAACAGACAAAAGAACCACTCCTGGTCCACTTACTGTCAACACATCCTAGAGTATTAAGCTCCGGTGCTGTGCCCACCGCTTACTTAATATGCTTTCAACAATCACTATTTGTCCCCTCCCTGCCCCTGCAATTCCATGCTTCCCTGTAGGTGAAGTAAACGTCCCCGTCCCACGGACCTGGGGCTGGGTAAGTGGCTTGTTTTGCCACAGCATGTCCTCTTGTAAGATCTGACTCTGGCCCCTGCAGCATCCGATCCCTCTCGGCCTTGGGAGCAGCTCCTTCCACTCAACCCCAGAACAAGACACATGGAGCCAAGAAGAGAAGATGGGCTGAGCCCACAAGAGCTGCACATTACCAAGAAATGAGGACTTCTGTAGTAAACGAATGAAATTTGGGGGTCGTATGGTACAACATAAAGCTACTACCCTGTGTGACCACAGGAAGTTACCTGATTTCTCTTAGTTTTACCTGCTACCTCTGTAAAATGGTGATAATCAGCAACCTCACACATCTGAAATAATGAGCATGTATGTACGTATGTAAAGGGCTCACACGATACCTGGCACACAGAAGACACTCCATGGTCGGAGCTATTAAAATTCCTCTGATCTATCAGACAGGGCGGTTCTAATAAATATATGCAGAAAAGAGGATTCAAATTACAGGTAACAGTCTGAAATAAAACGCAGAAGCTTTCAATGGAGTTTTTTGGTGCATTTCTTATCGAGCAGTTGAGGGTACCAGAAACATGACCCCTGGTTAACACAGGGAAAGAGATGACAAGAGCGTGACCATATTTTCACACATATAACCTAACACCTAATGCACAGAACAATGACCTATTGAAAAGTTGAAAACCTAGTTACTTGAAAGTTCAGATATTTACATTCAACCCTGGCTAAAGGAATGTATACAAGTGAACAAAGATCCTTGAATTATAAGAAAAAGCGTTAAGCTGTGACTTTTATTAAAAGGCAAAGAAGCCAACACACATTAAATTAAAAAATCCCACGTGCAAAGAAACTACTTTAATCATCATTTCTTGTTTTCCCCTTGCTCAGTGCTTAAACAGGGCTATGAGAGTACAGGCTCTGAAATGAGCACCACACACGCAACACTCCCTATAAAAAGACACACCCTTCACGTCTCACCAACCTCATCCCCTCATCAGATGGCTTCTATTGATGTCCAAAGAGAAGAAGAGGGATCACCTTACAGTGACCAATTTCAGAATCAGGTCTCCAGAAACACACTTCACTTCAAAACAGGGAAGGCCCACAGCAGCCTGGCGCTACAGTATTTCACTATCAGGAAACTGCTTAAATAAGAGAAAACCAGACTTTCTACCACAATTCCAAGACAGCAAGGCTACATTCATCGGGACTGGTTAGTTTTTTGTTGTTGTTGTTTTTGCGGTACGCGGGCCTCTCACTGCTGTGGCCTCTCCCGCTGCGGAGCACAGGCTCCGGACACGCAGGCTCAGCGGCCATGGCTCACGGGCCCAGCCGGTCCGCGCCATGTGGGATCTTCCCGGACCGGGGCACGAACCCGCGTCCCGTGCATCGGCAGGCGGACTCTCAACCACTGCGCCACCAGGGAAGCCCCTGTTGTTGTTTTTGATTAGTCTAATCATGGTACTAGACACCAATTTCAACAAACAGCTTTTCAAGAAAACAGTACAAAATTCCTGATCACTGAGCCACCCAAACATTTTTTACACACTAGTAAAACAGCCTCTTTTACTAGTAAATTATGCTGGTTAAGAAACTGTCCAAACCAGTGGGATATATTACAAATATTTCTGCAATACAATTAGATAATTAACAATCATATACCTAAGAAAATGCCTCCCAACTGGTTCACAATTATGAACCACATCAAAACTTCAATACGCTTAAGAAAACCTGTAAATTTATCTCGCTGAATTTCAGAAGCAAATCAAATAAACTACTCAAAACAATCCAAACTTTCTCATTCATCATTTTTTGAGGGAAGTGAACTGAAGCATCGACCTTGATGAAAAATGATCATTTTGCTTAGAAAAGCACACACCACATGCTTAGGTCCCACTGACACAGAATGAGGATGAACAACAACGACTAAAAACTGCACTAATTTTTTTTCAAGAGGAAACAAGTCCTGACCAGAGCTGTAAAGTAAAATTTTGACAACTATCAATCTTGATCTCTCTGTTCTAGAGTCGATTCACCTGAGACATATTCTACAGTAAAACACACTTCACTAATTCAGAGTTTCTGAAATATCAGTCACAAGCTAGACTCAACTGTTTCATTACAGTGATTTCAAAAGGTGGGATAAAACTTATAAGTTCACTTGCTTTGCTGAAGAAAAAAGCATTAAATGCTTTCAAGTACTGTAGAAGTTCTCACTTCAGTGGTACAGCAGTACCACTGCTGTACTACTTTTTAAAAAATTTTTATTGGAGTATAGCTGATTTACAATGTTGTGTTAGTTTCTGCTGTACAGTGCTGTACTACTTCTGATCAACTGTACCTAGTCAGTTATTTCATTTAGTCAGTTTTATGTACTAATTAAAATAGTTACAAGGAACTATATGTTTGGAAGACGAAAACCTGTTAGCCAAGTAAACTTAGCATACAGATTGGTTTTGATAAATTCTACTGATTACAAAGTTAAAAATTACTTCAAGTGCGTTAACTACATTTCTTTTCTGAAGTTCTATTTTAGATGATGATGATGATTATAGATTATGATTTGGTCAGAATTCCTTTTCTTCCAAAAGGTACAAATCAGCGACACTCTACAGCATCCCCTTTAACAACCGTCAGGGTCATCTCATGCTCTGCCCCATTTATTTTTACCTTCTCCAACCTCTCAAAGTATTCCCTGAGGAATGCCATGGGCCTCTCGGGCCGCGCGGTGCACAACTGCACGATGGAGTCCTTGAGCAGGGCCTGGATGTTGTGCTTCTGCACGTAGAGCTCGCATTCCCGGAGGCTGCGCTCCTCCTCGCTGGCGGTGCTGCCAGACGCCATGGCTCACTATGGGGAAAACACACAGATGCCTGTGAAAACCGTTTACAAAGAGCAAATGTCAATTTGGCCTTCGACCTAACAAATTCACTAGGCAACTGATTCACAAGGATTTCTTTCTACGTAGATTTTTTTTTAAACAGGGAGGTGAGGGCTAGGGAGTCAAGTATGTACAGAAATAGCATGCTCTCAAAGTAGTGTTTCACTGAGGTCCTGCTGCACAGGATCTAGGCTCTGCAGGCAGCCACAGTGAGAAGAACCTCAGCTCTCCGTTGGAAGTATGAACCACTTATCCCCGGCAGAGGCGGGGTGCGGAGGAGTCAGGCCCTTAAGGGAATTTCATTCAGTTCTCCTCCTACAAAAGAAATCATGATGCCGTGCAAAGTGTGTACATGGTAAACGGGACAGAGAATTATAAGGGCACACAAGTCAGCTCTAAGTGAAAGCAAGAAAGCACAAGAAAGAACATCTGACATTCCCTATTCGTAACCCAGATCCCAGGGGAGTGTCCTGATCTCACCCAGCAAACCGCTGGAGCAAAGGCTCTGGTTAGCCAACTACTAGCACAATCAACATTTTGTAAAACACAAAAGAAACGCCAGCTGAGTTATAAAAGCAACTTTTAATCCTAGACTCTTTTTACCAGATTCCAGCTCTAGACGATAACACACTTACCCACTAGTAAGAGGGCAAATCCTTAACAGAAAAAAAACCCCACATAAACAAAGAAACACCTTACTAAGTAAATGATAAAAGATTTGGACAGGAAAAAAAAACATTTTATTCATCTGGACAGGAAAATGTTAAAACATTAAGTTTTAAACTCACATGAAGACTCAATAGATAAAACTGCATTTAGTGAATTTTAGAAGGTTCAAACTACCTCGATGTGAAGTAAAATAAACAAATATAACAATGGGCAGCTAACCTTACCCTGGAATTAAAAGCTTACTCATTTAACAAAAGAGCCATAAACTGTTTTCCTTTCAACTCCTAATTATTAAGTAATTAAGATTAGAAGATAAAAGTGAGGTCTCCTCCACTTTGCAACTGAATTCAATACTAGTTGGTCTTTTCCAAATATAACGCACACAAAACCACTGAGATGACGTTGTAAATTTCAAAGGAGAAAGAAATCAGCAGAGTAAAGAGCTACCGTGCTGTTAGGCATCTCGTTTTGACAACTTTCATGGTAAGGGTCAATAACGAGTAAACTAATTAACAGACCATGAGAAAGTCTGTAGCTCCCTGACAAGCACGTAAACTAAGAGGCCACAGAAAAAGACTCATGCTGCTACTTCAGAAATAAACACTCTAATACAAACACAAAAAACAAAACAAAACAAACACACAAAAAACACGGTACTTTCGGACAGATTTACACCAGCCCCTTTTCCAGTTCAGACAGCCACATGAACTGAGAATCCACTTCAGTAGGATTTTCTGCATTTGAAAAAATACTGTACTGAAAGCCACCGAGAACAATGATCAATCAGATCTTTTTATGCTTCAAAACATTCAGATCCATCTCAGGAATATCAATACATGTATTCAACGGATCAGAGAAATCATTCGAAGATCTGGTCTGTGGTAGAAATGAGAGAACTGGGGCTAAGCGTGAGACTGGTTTGTTGTTTGCAACAATGCATTTAAAACACCAAAAGGAGGACACTGGAAATAAGGTAGCATATTAACATAAATGCCCCAGGACTGGCGCAGTCAGGTCACCGTGTGAACCCCGGAATATCCGTATTTCACGGTCTTATTTTTTTAATCGAATACACCTAGATTAAGTCCGTCCTCGTACTTGGTTGTAAGAGTCTAACAATTTAGCTCCCCCCCGCCCCCAATTATTTAACTGCTGCAAAACGTACACTGCATTGCCTCTCCTTCTAAGAAAACACTGAGATTCTTTCTTTCATAAAGTCGGTTGTGACACAATTCCGTTTCAAAGGGATCACATGCGAGGCGCTATGCCAGACACCTTGAGAAACTCGCTGATTCAGGCCGCAGACCCTCAGACCAGCCAGGAGCCCTTCCTGGGGGTCATCCTCGGAACACCGAGAAGACCTATCTCTCGGGCATCCCTCCGGCGGTGACGCCGTTCGGCGTCGCACCTACACTGAGCTGCCGGGGGAGGGGAGGCGGGTCACAGGTACCGCGCACGTTTCGGGGGCAAGGACACGGAAGTGCCCTTCACTCCACTTAGGCCACAGTCACGGCCACGAGAGGAAGGGAGGCCCATCCTGCATCCCGCTCGGGTCGGAAGGCCAAGGGGAGACCTGGGGGGGCGGGGACCGGGAAAGGGGGGCAGGGGAGAGGGGACAGAAAGCCACGGATCGGCCGGGTGACGACCACCGCGGGGGCGGGGCGACAATCCCGGGAAGGAAGGGGAAGCGCCCGCGGAAAAGGCCGGAGGGAGGAAAACGAGGACTGCCGGGTCCCCGGAGCAGCCGGAAAGGCAGGGGGTCGATGGCGGATTCCGGAGACATCTCGCCACCGTCCTTCAGGAGACGCGGGAGGGCGAGCGGGGAGGCCGCAGGGGCGGGGCGGCCGGAGCGGACCCCGGGGGTCTGGGGGGCGCAGACCCGGGCTAGGGAGCTAGGCCCGCGGGGGGCCCTCTGGAGGCGCCGGGCCGGGAGGCGCAGGGGGTGCGGCCGTCCCCCGCAGGTCGCTCCCCGCGACGCCATCTTGGATCGGCCCGGCGCCTCCAAACGGGCGGCTGGCGGCAAAGCTGGGCGCGCGGGGGCCCCCGCCGAGGCCTCTCACCTGCGGGCGGGCGGCGGCGGGTTCGGACTGCGGTCGAGGCGGCGGCCGGCGGAGCTACCTCAGTGCTCCCCTCCCAGCCCGAATCCACTCGGCTACAGCTGCTGCTCGGCGGCTCCACCGGAAACGGCCGCGTCGCAGCCAATCAGTGCCCGGCTGCTGACGTCAATGCGCCTCGCTCTGGCCAGAGCCGTCGCCTTGGCAACCTTAAAGGGGCAGCGGCCCCGGGTCCTCCGCCGCCGCTCGTTGAAGGACCCTCGCCCCTCCTCCGCCTGGAATGGTCCCCCTTCTACCCTTCTTTCCGTCCTGCCTTGTCCCTCGTCCGCAGCTCTCCTCGCGCTTGCCTCTGGTCTTCTCCTCACTCTCTCTAGCCCGAGGCTTCCCTCCTCTGTTCACCTGCCGCCCCTTACCTGTTCTAGTCTGGACGCCACAGGTCCTCTTTTTTCTCTCTGCTGCTCTTCTCTCGCTCTCCGCGCGGCTTTGGGCAGCTCCCCTCTCTCCTCCTCGCCTCTCTTCTCCCCACCCTCACTCCCACCTCCCTCGCCGCCTCCGCCTTTTCTCCCTGCCTTCAACCCCCGCCCCCAACCCAGGCCGACCCACGTGGGGCGTCTCGGATGACAGGTGGGCGACTCCGCCCCGTAGCCCGGGCCGGAGGGGGACGCGGGGCCGGGGAGGGGGAATTCCTGCCGCTTCCAAGCCCCGGAGGAGGAGGCGGATCCGCTGCAGCTGCGCCAGGGGCCGAGCGCGGGCGGATCCCGGGATGCGCACGCCCGCCGCGTATCCTGTGCTCGGCCCGCGCCGCGGCCTCCGGGCTCCGGGCCGCCATCCGGTCCAGGAAATCCGAGCCCTGCCAAGTGTCTGTTTGGCCAACCAGGCCGCTCTCCCCTCCATGGGTGCTGTCGCCAGTGGAGGCCACACAGTCCCTATGGGCACAAAATGCTGGAAAGGACTTTGTCAGGGTCCAAGAGAGGCCTGAGTCCTTCTAGCTCCTGGAATGCCCCCATCCTCGCCCCGACTCCTCATAATGAGAAGTACAAAACGTGCCGGTGGGCACAAACCGTCTGTGACCACACGAGAAATCTCAGCCGCCTGTAAAAACTGCCCTCATCGGGGATGATGGAGGGGAGGGCGGGGGAGCGACTTCTATACTGCTTCAGCCATTTTTTTTTCCCATGCAAGTATCCGCCCGTGGAAGAGGAAAGGGGATGAGAGGCAGGGGACGCTTTCGGACATATGAAGTCGCTAAAAGAATAAAGAAGGTCCTTGGAACACACGTATCTTTGTGTCTGGCTGGTACCTGTTGTACCCTCGGGGTATATAGCTCTAGGGCTGTATGTGTAATATACACAATGGATTTAACACATAATGCAAAAAATATATAAATACCTCTAATAATTTTTATACTGATTCCAGGCCGAAACCGTAATATTTTGGATATATTCGGTTAAGTATTATTAAGATTAATTTCGCTTTTGTTTTTTACCTTTTTAATATAGCTATTAGAAAATTTTTAATTTCCTCTATGACTCGTGTTTATAGTATTTCTGTTGGACATCACTGTCCTAACAGGCCAGCTGCTCCCCGAAATCCACCAGTATGATAAGGCCCCTGCTTATCAGAGTATTTCTTTTATTTAGTTGTGTTTATCCCACCCCCCCACCCCCAGCCACGGACTTTCTGAAAGTCAGAGGAAGCATAGGCACATCAGAAAGGCCAGATTAAGCCTATAAGAGGGGAATGTAGGGGGGAAGTTTCTTCTCCCACCTATGCCCCCGTGGGACTTTCGCCAGGGATGGGTGGAATGGGAGATGAAAGGCACAGCCTCAGTCGTATATATGATTTCACCCTTGTCAGTACAAAGAAAGGCTAATTAAACTGAACCCTAAGCTGGCAAGCAGGAGGGGGAATTCGATAGCACTGAGCAGGCCCGGTCGCATTCTGAGAAGAAAACACTGCGGTCGGACAAATCTGAGTTTGGTTTCAGGCTCTGCCATCTCCGGTAATTGACTTAATCCCCGTGAGCCTCAGCTTCCTCAGTCATAAAGGATGAGCAGGGCTAAAAGCAATAAAGATAATCACGGCACACAAGCCTGTGGCACTTACTGTGTTCCTGGCAGTGTCCTAAGTGCTTCACTCATCATAATTAATTGAATCTTCATAATACACTCTAGCATCAGTATTATTATTATGTTATTGTCATGGAAGGAAAATGAGGCCTGGAGCAGTTAAGTGACTGCTATGTTTCATACCTAGGCAGTGAGCTAATCACTCTCCTTTGCAGCATGTATGTAAAGAAAGTGCCCAGCACAGGGCGGGATACAATAGATAAACATTAGTTTGCTTCCCAGTTGCTCTCCCCTTCCTCAGGAGCTACCCACTCTACTAGGTTAAGACTTGAGTTGCACTGTGTCCCATCCTCAGTGTTACCTTCCTAAGAGAGTCAAGACGCTTAGAACAGGGAAAGCAGCAAGCTGGTGACATTGAGCCTGGTGTTTTGGGTGGCAGCTGACTCCGTGCTGAGGCCTGGCTGTGTGTCCCCATTCAGCTGCATTCAGGCGCCAGTCCAGCCACGGGCCGTCGTTTCCTGTGTCCGTCGCACTCAACC
This sequence comes from Tursiops truncatus, assembly GCF_011762595.2. Taxonomy (NCBI): domain Eukaryota; kingdom Metazoa; phylum Chordata; class Mammalia; order Artiodactyla; family Delphinidae; genus Tursiops; species Tursiops truncatus. Next base: position 56,435,536 of record NC_047053.1, read on the forward strand.
TTGTTCTAGCTGCCAAATCCTCCTGGGCTGGGGCTTTGAAAGACAAAAAGGGAAATGGGCAGCAGATAGTTGAGCCTGGGGAGAGTCCACTGAGACAGCTGCTGCGAAAAGCCGAACAGCCTCGGTGGTTTCCAAACGCTGCGAAGGCTCTTTCAGTGCAGCCGGCCGTGCCGCTGCGAGAATTTCAACTCATCAAATTCATTTCAGAAATGACGGTGGTTCCACCCTAGCTTGTGTGGTTTCCCCTTCTCCAGAGGCCTTCTGCCCTGAATTCCAAGGTCTGTCAGCCCTTTTTTTCTTCTTCTTTTTTTTTTTTAATCTGTGTCCTTGGAAAACTCCACAAAATGAGTTTCTACGGTAGTGGCGTTGTAAGTAAATTTTTCTCTTCAAAACAAAATTCCTTAATTGCTGTTACAATGTTTGTGAAACAAACAGCAGCAAACAATTTTAAAAGCAAAATAAACATCAGTTATGCATTTAGTAAGCAGAAGTTGAACTAAGAAAGCCAGTGTACATAAATAGAGACACAAATGTAGAGAACAAATATATGGACACCAAGGGCGGAAGGGGGTGGTGGTGGGATGAACTGGGAGATTGGGATTGACATGTATACACTAATATGTATAAAGTAGATAACTAATGAGAAATGGCCATGTAGCACGGGAACTCCACCTCGCTGTACAGTAGAGACTAACACAACGTTGTAAAACAACTACACTCCAATAAAAAAAATGTTTTAAACAAGAAAGCCAGTGTATAAAAGGAAGGAATATTTTGGCATGCCATTTCTTAGTGCTTCTTATGTTTAAAGTTTCCATTGGGTGAGGTATTTCAGGTTTCCAAGGAGGAGTTTTCAGACTATCACCACCTATTGGTGCTGAGTATATATGCTTCCTGTGGAACCCAAGACTGTGGTTTCAAAGATAACCTAATTCCAGCAAGCATTCCAATGCCAAAAGTCTTTCTGCTTTTCTCACTGGCAAATGTCCAGGGAGGAGCTGATGTTGCAGCCTTGACTCTGAAGAGGGTCTGGAGGCCCAAATTCTTCCTCTGGGAACCTCAATCTTTTCTCTTAAGGCGTTTATAGAGGGTAATGTGCCTTACTTACAGACTACTGTTCTAAAGGTGAATCACGTCTAAAAAATACCTTCTCAACAACATCCAGACTAGTATTTGACCAAAAACTGGGTACCAGGGACTCGCTAAGTTGACTCGTAAAAATTAATCATCGCAAGCGTGAGTCAACTCTAGCCCAGATACTTGTATGACTGTCTTCTGAATATTCTTCTCCCAGATATGGATCTCCTTTGCCTTTGCTAGTTTTAACTCATGCTAATCCGAAATCAGTAGTTCACAGATCTGGGGCTTTAAAGAAAAATAGTGATGATAAGCAACCAGAATTTACTGTATAACATGGGGAATTCTATTTGATACCTTAAAATAACCTATAATGGAGGGCTTCCCTGGTGGCGCAGTGGTTAAGAATCCGCCTGCCAATGCCGGGGACACGGGTTCGAGCCCTGGCCCGGGCAGATCCCACATGCTGTGGAGCAATTAAGCCCATGCGCCACAACTAATGAAGCCCGTGCACTGTGCTCCACAATAAGAGAAGCCACTGCAATGCGAAGCCCACGCGCCGCAACGAAGACCCAACGCAGACAAAAATAAAATTAAAAAAAAAAATAACCTATAATGGAATATAATTTTAAAAAAACAACTGAATCACTCTGCGGTACATCTGGAACTAACACAACATCGTAAATCAAATATACTTCGATTTAAAAAATTTTAGTCATGGTCTCCTCAGAGAAGCTCATGAAAACAAGGGCTTTCTTTCTCCCCAGAAAATATGCCAAGCATACACACACATGACATTTATCGTCTGATTTCAGTGGGTCCACAGATACTGACGCTCATCCATGCCTGGACGTCAGGTTCAGAAGACTTAAAAGGTATTTCCTGAGCATACACAGGGCAGGCCCTAGATGCCTGGGATGCAGAGAAGGGGAAGGATGAGCTATGGCCCTGCCCTTGAAAGCAAGGAGTATGATTGCTGTATCATATGGTACGAGTATGTTTACTTTTGTAAGAAACCTCCAAACTGTCTTCCAAAGTGGCTGCACTATTTTGCGTTCCCGCCAGCAGTGATGAGAGTTCCCGTTGCTCCACAGCCTCACCAGCATTTGATGTTGTCAGCGTTTTGGATTTTAGGCATTCTATCGGGTATGTAGTGGTATGTCGTCGCTGTTTTAATTAGCAGTTCCCTAATAACCTATGATGTTCAGCTTCACTTTCTATGTTTATTTGCCATCTGTGTATCTTCTTTGATGAGGTGCCCGTTAAGATCTCTTGTCCATTTTCGAATCGGGTTGTTTGTTTTCTCATTGTTGAGTTTTAAGAGTTCTTTGTGTATTTTGAATAAAGTTCATACAATTTTCAAGTCACATGCTTTTGCTTTCTTTCGACAATTTTAAAATGTAAAAATTATTTGTAGCTTGTGAGCTGTACAAAAACATATCGTGGGCAAGTCAACCCACAGGCCATAGTTTGGCAACCCCTGCCTTAGAAGTTTGGGTTTTCTACTTAGAGCCACTGGGGAATCATACAATGGTCACGTGCAGGGAAGAGACGTGGTCAAGTACACACTTTATCACTCTGCCTCTAGTGAAGCGAGGGCAGGCCCAAGGTGTATGAGGGAGCTTGGAGCAAAGACACCTGCTGGAGTTTGTTGCCAGAATCAGGTGAGGGGTGGGAATGGCTTAAACTAATAAAATTTTGATGCAAGTGAGTAGAGCCGGGCCTATTCCAGAAACACTAAAGAAATAGGAGAGACAGAACCTAGGGATTGATGTGGAGCTTCAGGAGGAGGGAGACTCGAGGATGACCCCTAGGTTTCTGTCGCAGCCAATGAATCAATGCTGCTGCCCTTTACTGAGTCAGAGAAGCCGGGAGGAGCAGCGGGGGTGGGTGGGGTGAGGGGCCGCGAGCCATCCACGAGGGGCTGTCAGTTGTGTGCTGGTTGGAAGCTCAGGAGACAGTTAAGGGCTTTGAAATCATCAGCTTATTCATTTCAAAGCCGTGGGCATGAGTGACATCCTTCCCAGTAGCAGGTGTTGAGAGAGAAGCAAAGGGAAGCAGGAAGATGGCATGAGGAGGACCAAGAACAAAAAGATAAAGGGAAGAAGGGATGTTAGAAAGCAGGCAGCAAACCAGGAGAGAATGGGGGTCGCAGAAGCTGAGGGGGGCAAGTGTTTCGAGAAGAAGACAGATGCTGCAAAGACACAGAATAAGAAGTGAAGAGTCAAGGCAGTTCACAGCACCGGGAACCAAGATGACACTTCTGACCTGCAATCAAGGGGGAAAGGATGCTCGAAGCTGTTTTTCCACATGGACTCCTTTGCATGACCAGCCAGCAAGAGATTAGAGAATAAATAATCATGAGGCTATTGCGCTGATTAAAGCCATTTGAAACTTGTATCCCTCGAAAGGCACAGGGAAAATACACAGAATGTCAAGGCTGCATTGTTTCCATTAACTGCTTTCCTACTCACATCCCGTGGATGGAATCCTGGATGGTGTTCTCACCCAACCAATTCTACACTGTGCTTTCGGGTGTTGGCCCCAACTGGCACATTGCCGGAGCCTGGTTCTCCTGCCTTCCCAGAAGTGCTGTGAGCCACCCAATATACGTTCAATAAATTCCTTTCCTACTTATGTCATCAAGGGTTTGTTTCTTTGCTTACATGAAAGAGCTTTGAGTGATATGTCCCTTATCCTGTCCTGGAAAATAACAGTATAAAAATCTCCAGGCTCTTGTTGGATAATAAGGGAGTGACCTATTCGTTAGTGTGCAGTCTTCATGTCAACCAAGAGGAAAAAAAAAAAACCACTGGACAGTGACTGTGGTCACCCAGTCAAAAGTCACAACTGTGTGGAGGGTCCAGGCTGGCCGGCCACACTTTGGTCAACCCTTGATCCACCCATGCCTGAAGATGGCAGCCAGAGAAGTGAGCTCCGATCAGGGGCCATCACTGAACAACTCCTCACTCTACGGTGCAGGGGCCATCTCCACTGTAGAGGATGAACACAAAAAAACTCTCCTCTCTAAGATGGAGAAAAGCATGGAAAAATTTTCAACGCCCATGCGGAGAAACCCTACGTGCCTTTTCCACTTTGAAATAAACAGTCTACCTTTTTTTTGGCACGCGGGCCTCTCACTGCTGTGGCCTCTCCCGTTGCGGAGCACAGGCTCCAGACGCGCAGGCTCAGCGGCCATGGCTCACGGGCCCAGCCGCTCCGCGGCAATCTTCGTAGACCGGGGCACGAACCCGCGTCCCCTACATCGGCAGGCGGACTCTCAGCCACTGCGCCACCAGGGAAGCCCACATTCTACCCTCTTAACCGTGGTTACGGGTGAGCTTTACTAAGCAGCTCTCATGGCTGGCCCTTCTGGACTGAATCCTGGCTTGCTTCCCCAGCCCTGCCTGCTCTTCGATTTGGATTCCAGGATGGAAATCGGTGCCCCACGTCTGAATGTTTTCTTATCCCTTCTTGCTGACTTGGTCATATATCCTCAACCATCTCCTTCCTCTCTCTCCTGCCCCCATGATATCCCTGCCCCCTGCACGGGGTTCGGGATTCTGGATTTGCAGCCAGCTGGCCTCCTGGCCCATGTTCTTACAGACGCATCTTATCCTCCCACCCCCTTGATACAGGCTGAGCTCCTGTCCTGGCATTCCCTTGCTCTTCTCTATTTCTCTACCGCCCACCTCTCTTGGGCCCTAGTTGGGAGTACAAGGTGTTAGCGTTTGAGGCAAAGCACAGATTCCTGAAGACTGATCCTGAGGAAGGCTGCTGGGTGCTGTCGGGCACCAACTAACCTGGCACCACCAAGTGGCGACAGTATAAACAGCGCTTAGGATTCACTCCAGCTTTGAAATTATGCGGCTGGAACTTTAGGTCATTTTATTTAGATTTGCATCAAACTAATGCATATATTTTTGTCTCTACTATGCTTTGCCTTGACCACTCATTCAATGACAGTTTAATGTGAACCTACCCTGCCAGGAACTGTGATCGTCCTTACAAGGGTCCCAAACAGGGTCCCTGGTCCCTAGGGGGAGAGACAGAAAAATACACACGGGGGCTTCCCTGGTGGTTCAGTGGTTGAGAATCTGCCTGCCAATGCAGGGGATATGGGTTCGAGCCCCGGTCTGGGAAGATCCCACATGCCGCGGAGCAACCGGGCCCGTGAGCCACAACTACTGAGCCTGCGCGTCCGGAGCCTGTGCTCCGCAACAAGAGAGGCCGCGACAGTGAGAGGCCCCCGCACCGCGATGAAGGGTGGCCACCGCAACTAGAGAAAGCCCTCTCGCAGAAACGAAGACCCAACACAGCCAAAAATAAATAAATTTATTAAAAAAAAAAAGTGAAAGGGAGACAAGGTCATTTACATGACTGTTATTGATAGAAAAGAGGAAGTGCACCCACCTGTCGAGAAACTTCTGTGGCCCTTGGCTAGCGAAGTTCTGACATGGGTTTTACAGCGGCCCTGCCCTCCAGGCCCTTAGCGCCCTCTGCTTTCCCAAGGCCACACGCTGATGTAGGTCATTGCCTACAAGCACACAGCTATCAGTCAAAATCCTGCCCAAATGTCAAAGCTCTGCTTAAGGAGTTTGGCACCCATGAAGTTGCCTCTTTCCTCCCTGGTCAGATGTTCTTCCCTCATGTAGTTCCCTGCCTTGTTTTCCCTTATTTCATGGCACTCAGCACATTCCACGTTATAATTCAATGTGTACATGTCTCATCTTACTGAGGTGGTTTGTGGTTAGAGTGACAACTTCACAGTCAACCTCCCTGGGTTCTACCTTTGACACTGACAAGCCATGTAACCTTAGGCAGATTGCTTCCTTTTCCTTAGCTTCAGTCTTCTCATCTGTAAAATGGGCATTAGAAGAACATCGTCCTTGTTCTCTTACTTGGGTTCCTGGCACCTGAATTATCGGCATCTTCATCCCCATTATTGTCTCCTCTCCTCTCAGCGCTGAGCCGTCCAATGCAGTCGCCACAGGTGGCTCTTTAAACTGAAATCAATTATAATTAAAATAAAGTGTAAAAGTCAGTCCTTCGCTGGCACTAGCCTCATGTCAAGTGCCACAGGTGGCTGGTGGCCACCATATTGGACAACGACAGATAGAGAACATTTCCATTGTCATGAAAGTTATATTGGATGACACGGGTCTAGAGCAAGGATTGGCTTGCTTTCTTTTCTGTAAAGGGTCAGACGGTAATTATTTTAGACTTTGCAGTCATATGGTCTCTGTTGCAACTCCTCAACTCTGCCAACGTAGCATCAAAACGGCTACAGATAATGCGTAAACGAACGGGCATGGCTACGTTTCAGAAAATGTTATTTATGGATGCTTAAACTGGAATCTCTGGTTTTCACATTTCACAGAATATTATTCAGATTTTTTCAACCACTTAAAAAGGGGGAAATCACTCTTAGCCTGTGAGCTGTTCACAAAGGATAGACCGTAGTTTGCTGCCCCTTGCTCTAGCGTGTAAGCTCCGGACAAATCTCCCACCTTTTATTTATTTTATTATAGGTCCATATCCTGGAATACCTATACGTGGGTGTCTCTTATGCAGCAGGCTCCTGTCCTGCTTTGGAGGAGAGTCACGCAGAAGGTCACAGCCTCTGTATTGTAAGAACTCACAGACTGTAGTCAGCAGAATAATGGCCCCCAAAGATGTCCCCCTTCTACTCCCCAGAATCTATGATATTTTATATCACATGGCAAAGGGGAGTCAAGGTTCCACACGGAGTTAAGGTTGCAGATGACCTTAGGATAGGGAGACTATCCTGGATTATCTGAGTGGTCCCCATGTACTCACAAGGGTCCTTAAATACAGAAGAGGAACGCAGAGGAGCCGGTGTCAGAGAGATGCCACGTAAGAAAGACTAGACCAGCCATTGCCAGCTTTGAAGATGGAGAAGGCTCCGAGTCAAGGAACGTGGGTAACTTCTAGACAACGTGAAATGCAAGAAGCAAATTCTTCCCTGGAGCCTCCAGAAAGGAAGGCAGCCCTACCAACACCTTGATTTTAGCCTGGTGAGACCCATCCAGGACTTCTGACTTCCAGGACTCCTGATAAGTTTGCAGCGTCTTAAGACACTAAGTTTGTGGTAATTTGATACAGCAGCAACAGGCACTGATACACAGACCAACGGCAGAGGAGGACCTGGGAACAGATGTGATGCGTGCACGAGCACCACCGAAGCGGGTACAACGTACATTAGCACGAGCAGTCCAGGCAGATGGAAGAAAGGAGAAAAGAGGCCCAGCATGCAGGTGGAATCATCTGGGTTTGTCCTTCTGAAACTGGCTTATTTCACTGAGCATGTAAAAGGCCACTGCTAGGAGGAATCTAAACTGTCAAACTCCTAGAAGCAGAGACTAGAACGGGGAGGGGCTGGGGGAGGGGCACGTGGGGAGATGTCCTTCAATGGGTAGAAAGGGTCAGTTATGCAACACAAGTAAGTTCTTATGAAACAAAACATTGTCAATCAACTCTACTCCAATACAAAATAAAATTTTTTTAAAAGATGAGTAAATTCTAGAGATCTACTGTACAGCCTTGTGTCTAGTGTTAAAATATTATGCACCTAAAAATTTGTTAAGAAGGTAGATCTCATGTTAAGCTTTCTTACCACACACGCACATACATTAAACATGTCATTTTTTTTTTTTTGGTATCAATTAGTCGTCAATAAGGCTGTTGTTTAAAAAAAAAAAAAAAAACAGGCCCAGCGTGGACAAAAGCACGGAGAGTAAAGACCATTGCGGGTTCAAGAACCTATAAGAAGTCCGAGATTAGCAGAGAGCTCAGTAGGAGGTGAAGGGAGAGAGGAGGGGAAACGCAGGTGGAGCCAGATGTGGGAGGACCTCAGCCCTGCCAACAAGCTTTTCTTCGTCTTCTGGAATTCTAGTTATTGATCGCCACCGAACGAATTAACCCAGCACTTAAAGCAACAGTCGCAGTAGGGCACCTCCTGATTTTGCGGATCAGGAATTTTGGCAGAATTCGGCTGCGTGATTCTTCTGTTCCATGTGGTATCCACTGAGGTCGCTGGGTGGTGTTGAGCCAGAGGATGGGCTGGCCTGAAGGATTCAGATGGCCTTGCTCACAGGACGGACATCTCAAGATGCCAGACTTCTTCCACGAGGGCCCAGAGCTCCCGGAGAGAGTATCCCGAGAGAGCCAGGCAAAATCTGCGTGGCTTTTGATGACCTAACCCGGAAGTCCCAGAACTTATTCCTGCCACATGCTCTTGGTCAAACACAAGACTTCAGCCAGCCCGGTTCCAAAGGGAAGGGCGCTGGAGCCGATCTCTCAATGAAAGGAGTGTCAAAGCTCCTAGGCCACCTTTAATCTGCCACATCTAGAAACAGGGAGCTGGTAAAGGGCTTTTTTTTCTTTTTTGGACTATGTGGGGTTTTTCAAAACAGTTTTAGTGTGGAAAAATACAAAAAAGAACATTAGAAATCACCCGCAGCCCCACCACCCATCGTGAAGAATTCCCTTTTAATATTTTTGAGGCTTATTTACCTTTCCACTGAAGGACTTTAAATAGGAAAGAGACAGTATTAAATTTGCATGTTGAAATGTTACTTTGGCTTCAGTGTGGGAAGAGTCTGGCAGGCAGACAAATTGGGCTGCTTTTGACGTAATAGAGGCTATGACCCCCCAGGCTTGGCTGCAGAAAGCAGGGGAGGGGCAAGGCGAGGGCCCACTGATTCCAGGAGCTTCTCCCCACTTCGTTTTTGGGTACAGACAATATAACTTTTAAAAATGCTATACAAAGTGCTTTGCAAATGCAACTTCAGGACAAGCCCAAGCCAGAAACAGCCTGGAAAAAGAGCCATATGAAAGTTTATTTCTCACTCACACTACAAATCTACCAGGTGGCCCGAAATATGGTTCCATATTATCTTCACATCAGATCTCAGTTTTTAAAAGTGGCCTCTTTCTAGAACATCCTGGCAGCGGGACAGAAGCTTTAGCTCCTGAAGCTTCTGTAGAGGAAAGACCCATAACGGTTCCTCTCGCGTTTCACTGGCCAAAGCAGATCTCAGGCCAGTGAGGTTGGAAATGGGGCAGAGAAGGCTCACAGCGGCCTGCACGGCCCTCTGATCTCAGCCCTTCTGCTTTCCCGCCTGCACACCCTCCGGCCACATCGTCGTCGTCCTTGCTGCTGCTCAAACGAGGCAGATACTCCTCGGTGCTGGCTGTTCCGTCCACCTGCAACGCTGAGCTACCCCCCCAGCCTCAGGGCTCGAGCCCCAGCTCCTTCAGGTCTGTGCTCACACGCCAGCTGACTGTCTTATTCCAAATGCAACCTTCCACCCACCTCCAACACGAAGCCTATCCTACACACAATTACAACATATTTACCACCGTATGACCTATTATATACATTTTGCTAGTTTGCTTAGTCTCTCCCCCCTTTTTCTCTCTCACACACACAGAAATGTAAGTTTCACAAGAGCCAAGTTTTTGCTTTGATCCCTGTTGTGTCTCCGATACTTAGAGTAGCATCTGGTACACAAAAAGTGCTAAAAATACCTTTGAAAGAGTGTGATGAATGAATGACTACTAGAAAGATGATTAGCTCAGGAGAAAGCCAGAGGACGTTGACTAAGCTGTAACTACATGCCTCTCACTACACAGCAGAGTGTCTGGCTAAATAAGTATTCATTAACTCATTTGGCTGACCTTCATCTGAAAAGCTTAGACGGTAAAAGTGTACCTGCAGGTAAAATGGATTTCCCAGCCATCGAGTTACAGGTAGCTTTAGTTGTCTGTGTTTTCTGGATTTTTCATTAATAGCGCAATATTTGGAGCTCTCGCTACGTGCCTGGCACATATGTGTGAACATGAACGTCTGGTGAAATCCATAGGACATCAGCTCTGGGCTGGAACTAGCCTGAGTACACCCATTAACACCCGGATAACCGGGGTGGAGCAGATGAGTGACTTCTGCAAGCTGACAGCTCGTCAACAATGGGACCAGATTTCTACCTCAAGCTGTATCCTGGAGCGACAGCCATACCGTGTTGTTGCTTTCCACGGTGAGCATAATTTATCCTTAGAAATGAAGAGGGAGGGGGAACTCTTATTTAAAAGAAGAAGAAAGAAAAAGAGGAGAAGGAAGAGGAGAAAGGGGGGAAGGAAGGGAGGAGAGAGGAAGAGGAAGAGATAGAGGAAAACAGAGAAGCATCATCTTAAAATCAAGAGCGTGCATCTCCTGACATCATAGCAGACGTCGGCCCAGTGACCTTCACAGCACAGTCCCCTGGAAAGCCACTGACGGTCCCAAGACTCCATACTCACGAAGACATTTCAAAACCTCACGGGGTCTTCTCTGCCCTGTCCCAACGTCAGCCTGACGAAGGCGAAATTGATTGCAAAGTTGGCTGGTTCCTGAGAGGATCTTTTCTCTCATGCTGATCAGTCAGCTGTTCACTGAATCACTAAATACGTCAGACTTGATCGCGGAGCTTCAAGAGTGTTTCCTGAGAATCAATGGAATGAACACAATTTTTGCGCTTCTGTCTTTGCAAGAAGAATCAGAAAGTTTCTTCCTTTATCCCCACAACCTCTCATCTCCAAAAGCATGTGGATGCAAAGTGAAGTCTCTCTTTCTGTGGTTCAGGCATTATCACCATTTTACAAACACAGAGAGGAAAAAGTGGGGGAGTTGAAAAGGCCCTATATCCAGAGTAAAAGATCAAAGGGTCAGAAGAACAAGTGGTCACTAAAAAGGAAATATTTTTTAGAAGGCTTAACTCACTAGAAGTAGCAGATGTCTTCTCCCTTTTACTCCCCCCCCTCTTTCACAAAGCGAACCCACTGCTGTATTAACACAACATAATCCACGGACATGCAGTCGCTCCGAGGTCTACGATGATATCCTGGTGCAGACAGCAATAGCTGGTTTAAGAGGTCACCCGGCATCCAACTCCTTGTGGAAATGAAGTTGGTCATGGTCTCCCACTCTCCTTCTCTGTTGAGCTTACCTTTGCCTCTAGGCAAATAGCACTGTGTGCATAAGCTACTGCTCTTCCCAGGATTTCTCCACTGTTGCAACTCCTCCTAAAGTAATCTAATTAGCAGAAAGGCAGCCCATCATCTGCCCATGAATCCAGCAAATCATAAAAGTTCAGGCTGCTCTTTGAGTCCTTGGCAAAACAGATGTATCTGTGATGTCTTAATATATTTCAGCAGTCTCTTACACACTAGACCACTAATTTGTTAGTGCTTTGCTGCATTCTGGTGAAGGACACTATTCTCTTTTTTTTAAATTTATTTTATTGAAGTAGAGTTGATTTACAATGCTGCGTTAATTTCTGCTGGACAGCAAAGTGATTCACTTATAATATACATACGTCCTTTTTCATATTCTTTTCCATTATGGTTTACCTCAGGATATTGAATCTAGTTTCCTGTGCTCTACAGTAGAACCTTGTTGTTTATCCATCCTATATATAATAGTTTGCATCTGCTAATCCCAACTCCAAATCCATCCCTCCCCCACCCCCCTCTCCCTTGGCAACCACAAGTCTGTTCTCTATTGGAGGACACTATTTTGATGATCAGCCCTTTCTATCTAAGTTGATGAGCTTCGAAAACTGACCCAAGTAGAGCATCCTCAACCTGATAAAGCACAATGCTGAAAAACCTATAGCTGGCACATAGTAAATGCTCAATAAATATCAACCATTATTATTTTCATATGTAAATTTTCAACTGTATGCAGTCAAAACTGTTAGTCTCTTTCATTATGGCTTCATCCTGCAAATGGCCACTCATTTTTCAAAATTCAACTTAAACATCTCCTTGAAGACCTCTTCTCTGCTCCCCTGGCAGTCTATGCCTCCCCACTGGAGCACATGGCCCATGCCACACTGCCAGGACCTATTTCCTCAACCATCTCTGGCTCTTCTCATTTAGAAAGTCCTTAAAGGTAGAGCTTCTCTCGCATTTTGTACCTCGGCACCTAGAACAGCGCCGGCCACACTGAGCGCTCAATACACCTCAGTCTCTTTTCCCTTAATCTTCACGATTCACCTTAAGTTCCGCCCCCTCCGAAAAGTTTTCTTTGTCAACTCAAGCTTCTATCGTCTCTTTTTCCCCAGCTGCATTGAGGTATGATTGACAAATTTAAAAATTGCATATTTTTAAGGTGTACAATGTGATGTTTTGCTGTAAGTATGCCTTATATAATGATTAAACAATCAAGCTAATTAACACAGCCATCAACTAATACAGTGACCGTGTGTGTGTGTGGTGACGCTGGGTTTTTGGGGGTTTTTTAATTTATTTTTTGGCTGCATTGGGTCTTTGTTTTACTGCGCGCGGGTTTTCTCTAGTTGAGGCGAGCAGGGGCTACTCTTTGTTGTGGTGCGTGGGCTTCTCATTGCGGTGGCTTCTCTTGCTGTGGAGCATGGGTGCTAGGTGCGCGGGCTTCAGCAGTTGTGGCTCACGGGCTCTAGAGCACAGGCTCAGTAGTTGGGGCGCACGGGCTTAGCTGCTCCGCAGCATGTGGGATCTTCCCGGACCAGGGCTCGAACCTGTGTCCCCTGCCTTGGCAGGCGGATTCTTAACCCCTGGGGTTTTATGTATTCTTGTCATCTTTGTACCGCCAGTGCCTGGCACGTATTAGGCACATGAATAAATGAATGAATGGCTGGATGGATGAGTAACTATTGAGATGGAAGTTTATGATAAAAGGGAAAGTTTCTGATTATCATCACCCGGAAATTTTGGATCCCATATAACAACGTTTTTAATGTATGACTAAGTTCTCAATAAGGACAGGGAAACCCTCCGGAGCCAAAACATGACACAGGCAAGCATGGCAAATAAAAAGTACAAACAGGGCTTCCCTGGTGGCGCAGTGGTTGAGAGTCCGCCTGCCGATGCAGGGGACGCGGGTTCGTGCCCCGGTCCGGAAGATCCCACATGCCGCGGAGCGGCTGGGCCCGTGAGCCAAGGCCGCTGAGCCTGCGCGTCCGGAGCCTGTACTCCGCAACGGGAGAGGCCACAGCAGTGAGAGGCCCGCATACCGAAAAAAAAAAAAAAAGTACAAACAGAAAGAGCAGACCTGGAAGGGGGCGAGCTGATGCTATGACTGGCAGGGAGAGACAGGCTTTTAGAGCTGGTAAACAGCGGGCTTAGATTGCATAGCCTACACAGAAATGGGAGGTGAAGCCTCAGACCTACATGAGGCAGGGAACTGAAACTAAGACCCCTGCATAAAAGCGAGGTCTTTGAAGGTCTACCCGCACTGTAAAAGGGAGAGAAACTATCCATTAGCTCAGAAAGACAATGCTTGTCTTCCTCTGAGTTCTGGGTAAAATAGAAAATTTCCCCTGAAACCTCCAGCCTCAAGTGGATTTGGGCCTCAAATGTATAGTAGCTGGGTTGTCTGGGAACTCTTGAACTGATCGATTAACCTTTTAAATAGTCCCAGAATCATGTTATCTGTGGGGTGAAGTGGTGCAGCCACTATGGAAAAGAATATGGAGCGTCCTCAAAAAATTAAAAATAAAACTACCTTATGATCCAGCAATTCCACTTCTGAGTGTATCTCCAAAGGAAATGAGGACACTATCTTGAAGAGATGTCTGCACCCCCATGGTCATTGCAGCATTATTTACAATAGCCAAGACATGGAAGCAACCTAAGAATCTATCCATGGAGGTGGATAAAGAAAATAAGGAATATTAACAGAGAAAGACAAATACTGTATGATACCACTTATGTGTGGAATCTAAAAAAATGCAGCAAACTAGTGAGTATAACAAAAAAGAAACAGACTCACAGATATAGAGAACAAACTAGTGGTTACCAGTGGGGAGATTGAAGGGGGGAGGGGCAAGATAGGGATAGGGGATAAAGAGGTACAAACTATTAGGTATAAAATAAGCTATAAGAATATATTGTACAACACAGGGAATAGAGCCAATATTTTATAATAACTAGAAATGGAGTATAACCTTTAAAAATTGTGAATCACTATATTGTGCACCTATAACTTATATAATATTACTGCACATCAACTATACTTCAATTTAAAATTTTTTTAAAAGAGGAAAACAAGGAATATTATTTAACCATAAAAAAGAAGAAAATCTTTCCATTTGCTACAACGTGGATGGACCCTGAGGACATTATGCTGAGTGAAAAAAGTCAGACAGAAAAAGATAAATGCTGTATGATGTCACTATATGTGGAATCTAAAAAAAACAAAAACAAAACACTCATCGATACAGAGCACAGACTGGTGGTTGCCCAACCAGGCAAAATGGATAGAGGGAATCAAGAGGTACAAACTTCCAGTTATAAGATAAATGTGGAGTGTACTGTCCAGCATGGCCATTATAGTTAACAGCGCTCTAGTGCACATTTGGAAGTTGCTAAGAAAGTAGGTCTTAAAAGTTCTCATCACACACAGAAAAAATTTTGTGACTCTGTGTGGTGATGGATGTTAACTAGACCTACTGTGGTGATCATTTTGTAATATATACAAATATCAAATCATGCTGTATACTTGAAACTAATATAATGTGGATATAGACCTAGAGATGATCATACTAAGTGAAGTCAGATAGAGAAAGACAAATACCATATGATATCACTTACATGTGGAATCTAAAATATGACACAAATGAACGTATCTACAAAACAGAAACAGACTCACAGACAGAGAGAAACAGACTTGTGGTTGCCAAGGGGGAGGGGGTTGGGGGAGGGATGGAGTGGGAGTTTGGGATTAACAGATGCTAAACTATTATATAGAGGATGGATAAACAACAAGGCCATACTGTAGAGCACAGGGAACTATATTCAGTATCCTGGGATAAACCATAATGGAAAAGAACATGAAAAAGAATGTACATATATATATCAGTATAGAGTGTGTGTGTGTGTGTGTGTGTGTGTGTGTAACTGAGTCACTTTGCTGTACAGCAGAAATTAACACAACATTGTAAATCAACTATACATTGATAAAAAATAAAATAAATAAAAATATATGTCATATCTCAATTACATCTCAATAAAAAAGAGGTATACCTAAAAATAACACTAAAAAGTTGAAAGCCAAAAATGGAAAAAAGATATATTAGGTAAATACTAGTCAAAAAAAACTAATACAGCTCTATTAATATTGGAGAAAAATACAGTAGTTAAGACAAAAAGATAGTATTAGAAATAGAGATATATTACATAATGATAAAAGAGCAAAAAAAAAGAGAAGAGGTAATAATTCTGTACTGGTACATCCTTAACCACATGGCCTGAAAATGTATGAAGCTGCGTGACAAAGACATGAAGGACCTGCAGATCAATTTAACAAGAAGCACGACAGATCCACATGGAGAAAACTAGAAACACCCCTGAAGGACCCCACGGCAGCTTTGAACAAATGGAAAGCGTCTCATTGTTCTGCAACGTCACAGCAGTGTTGATGACCCCTAAATAAATTTCTAAACTTAACTAATAAAACCCACAAAGTTTTATAGTTTTATGTTTTGATTTTGTTTTGCAAAAGTAAACAAACTAATTCTAAGGCTCATTTGGAAAAATTAACAATAGTCTAGCAAATAATGAGGGGGGACTGCTACTCCAGATATTAATTTATTACCAAGCACGGCCCATCGATACCCACACACAAACACACACAAACACACACAAACACACATATCAGGGGCTCAGAATAGAAAAATATCAAAATAGACTCAAACGTATAGAAATTTCACTTACAATAAAGACAGCATTTCAAATAGATGAGGGGAAAATGAGCTACCCAATAAGTGATGTTGAGACAATTGGCCAGTCGTCCAGAAAACCTTAAGATGTTAATGCCTTTGATATGCTCATATCATAGAAATGCTTTCTCCAGATACACACAGGAATGACATAGGTGCAAGAATATTCATTAGAAACACTACAAAGAGCCGTTAATGGGAGATAGTTAAATAATACATATAAGGGGCTTCCCTGGTGGCGCAGTGGTTGAGAGTCCGCCTGCTGATGCAGGGGACAGGGGTTTGTGCCCCGGTCCGGGAAGATCCCACATGCTGCACAGCGGCTGGGCCCGTGAGCCATGGCCGCTGAGCCTGCGCATCCGGAGCCTGTGCTCCGCAACCAGAGAGGCCACAACAGTGAGAGGCCTGCATACCGCAAAAAAAAAAAAAAAAAATACATATAAGATACAAGACATATAATAACGTATATAATATATAAAAATATATTTTTTTCTCACAATGGAAAAAGCAGCCATTCAAAAGATGAGGCAAATACGGTGAGATTTTTTTCACTGAACATCTCTAAAGGATTAAAAACAAGGTAGAGGGACTTCCCTGGTGGTGCAGTGGTTAAGATTCCACGCTCTCAATGCAGGGGGCCCGGGTTCGATCCCTGGTCAGGGAACTAGGTCCCACATACTGCAGCTAAGAGTTTGCATGTCACAACTAAGGAGCCTGCGAGCCTCAACTAAGACCCGGTGCAACCAAATAAATAAATAAAATAGAATAAAATTAATACAAAAAAATAAATTTATTTTAAAGTAATAAAAAATATAAACAAGGTAGAGAAGAGAGAACCATCTATATTGTAAGTGGTAATGACTATGTTAGACATGGAGAAAGGCAGACAGACAGGCAATCTCTGGAAGGATTCACAAGAAATGGGTAAGACTAGATGCCCCCAGGGAGAGAGACTGGGGTTCTACATGTCTTTCTGTACTTTTAAATTCGGAACCATGTGCATATATTATCTATTCTCCCCCAAAAATCTCTCTTATAATCAAGAAGGGAGAAAACAGAGACTTCTACTTTCCCCAATGTGACAGACTAGATGTCCACAAGTCCTTTGGGCGACAGATACCTGGTAATGCTAAATGGAATGTGATGACAATTTATAGCCATAGCAAGTGATTTTTTCACATCCTGTCTCCTAGTATTTGTCGGATCAAGCAACCCAAAATATTAGCAAGAAAATACAAGGTTTGAGCAATTTCAAAGATTGATCTGATGAACATATGGAGAGATCTCTGGACCCAACAATTAGTGCACTCAGATTATTTTTAAATGCTATAAAACATTTACCAGAATTGACCAGGCCACACACACACACATACACACACGCGCGCACACACATACACAGATGCATTAAGCTAGAAGAAAACCAAGCGACCCCCAAATAAACATGACATTATCATATTCTCTGTAAAATTTGAAATCCACTTTAAAGATAGCAACAACAAATAAAAACTTGACATGCTTAGAAATTTTTCAGTATTCCTAAAATATATATATATAATACATATATAAATACTAAAAAAGTAAAATTTTTAGCATTCCTTTAAATATTTATGTACATGTATACACACACATGCATATATATGACCATAATGGAAATTAGAACATGTTTTGACACAAGCAGGATGACAAGAATACGTATCGAAATGGCTGGGCTGAAGCTAAAGCAGAATTTGGAGGAAATGTTCATGCTATGCCCAGGGCATGCAGGCCTGACTCCCAGGAAATTCTTGCCATGTTTCTACTGTAAGTATGCTATTTGTTGGAAGTTTTTGGTAGGTACTTTCTATTAGGTTAAGGAAATTCCCTTCTATTCCTAGCTAGCTGAGAATTCGTATCCTGAATGAATTGGAAATTATCAATCGACCAGAAGATCTATCAAGAGGATTATGTTCCCCTACTCTGTCCGTTAATATGTTAAAATTGCATTAAGTGTATTCACTGATCTTTGAATGTGAAACCATCCTTTCATTATAGAAATAAATCCAACCTACAAAAACAAATCCCAAACAACCAACACATGGCACCAAGAACATACACATCGATAATTACCTTAAATGTAAATGGATTAAATGCTCCAACCAAAAAACACAGACTGGCTGAATGGATACAAAAACAAGACCCGTATATGGCCCACTTCTGATCTAGGGACACGTACAGACTGATAGTGAGGGCAAGGAAAAAGATATTCCATGAAAATGGAAATCCATAGAAATAAATCTGACTTGGATTTTGTAACTTTTTAAACAAGACACTTTAAATGTTTTATTTATTTATTTAAGCAAATAGGAAAACTCAGGGGTTTTGAGGCAAAGAAAAGTATTCCTCTCCATGAATATTGTTCATTTGTTCTCAAAATGTGCTTCAAGGATCCCTGGGGCCACTCAAGAATCTCTTGAGGCACCTGTGAACTCAAAACTATTTTCAGAATAATACCAAGGAATGACTCACCGTTTTCACTCTTGTTCTCTCATAAGTGCACAGTGGGGTTTGCTGAAGGCTACACGATATGTGATGTCACCACACGCTGAATGCAGAAGCAGCTATGATAATCCAGCTGTCTTCTATTAAGCCAGACATTAAAGAGATTTGTAAAAATGTAGAACAAAGCCCCTCTTCCCCATTTTTTGTTTGTTTTGGAAACAGAAAAAAATATGGTACTAATGTCAGTATATGATGGGTTTATTATTTTGTAATGAATGAATTAATAAATATTTTGAACTCTTCTCAGTTTTCATTTCTATTGCACCAAATAATGATAGATAAAACCCACACAAACAATAGCCCTTTGGAGCCCTCAATAATTGTTGAGTGTCAAGGGAATCCAAAAATTTGAGAGCCACTAATATAGTTAATTGACATTTGGTCATAATACCAATTAAATTTGGACAATATCATTGTTTAGGAGAGACAAGAAAAGATACTGATGATGAGTTAATGGAAAGTTTAACTTTAATTTATAAATTTATAAATTTAATAAGTTTTATATGATTTTAAAATTATTGATTCTGTAAGTCAGTCATTCAACAAATATTTCATGAGCTCCTACTATGGGGTCAAGCATTGCTCTAGATGCTGGGAGAAGACCCTGCTCTCATGGAGCTTACCTTCTAGATGGAGCAGATAGACAGTAAACATGTAAACAAATAAACAAACAAGATAATTTCAGGTTGTGATAACTGCTCTGAAGGAAATACACAGGCTAATGTGATAAGAATCCCTGGGGGGTGTAATGCATTGGGCTATGTGTTCATGAGAAATTTCAGACCTGGGTCAAGAAGACCTCAGAATCTATACTATGTTCATGGATTGGGAGAATAGGAGAATGGAAATGAACAGCCTACCATGCAAATAGTCCATGCATAAAAGGGTGCAAAGTAAATGACTGCTGTCCTTGGTGTGTGACAAATCTCTTTTTAAAAAACACCTCTCCCACCATTCCCTGGGAGTCGCTGAAGCAGGATTCTTTCAAGAGCTCGGGAGAAAGAGATCCCCCGTCAGGAATGCCATCGTCAGGAATGCCATCGGAGTGCATGTTGACATGCCGTGAAAATCAGAGGCAGGCAGAGCATTCCAGAGAGTGAGGTCAGACCACGGTCAACTGTAGATAGAGGCTGACTTAAACCGCCAAGTGTGGGAGCAGATCCCTGGGGAGAGACCAGAAAGGGAAGAACTGAGGACCTAGGAAATTGCCACTTTCAATATTTTAAGATACATCTTATCCACTTGATGTCTTTCCTTTAGGCTCTTAAATAGCTTCTGGAACCAAACTTCCATAAGAAATTAGAACCCCACCAAAGGATGTTTCTGGTGTCAGAGAAATCATGAAACGTCTAAATCACACCCACTTCAGTTTAAAACAAAACTCTCAGTCGTGTTTTTGGAAAACACACCAGCTTTTTATTCCCTGCATCTATTTGCAATCAATAAGGAAAACAGGCGATCCTGTGCAGCACGTAGTTTCAGCCTAGGAGCGCTTGACAGTTCACATTTCCATTTATAACAGAGGTGCTCACTCATCAGCAATGTGTGACTTAGAGCTGCCCTGACCAGCTCAGCACGCAAGCCAGCCTCCCTCCTGATAGTGTAACTAAAATTAAAGGAATACTCCAAACATCACACCAGGACATTTCATTCCAGTTCTTCACCAACTGACACATGTTCCATTACACGTTACCTGATCTCATGGCTTCAGCCACTACCCCTTCACCAATGAGCTGGTTCTCTCTCTCTCTCTCTCTCTCTCTCTCTCTCTCTCTCTCTCTCCATCCCATATTTCTACCCTATGCCTGGGATACAGGTAGTAGCTACCTCTAAGACGTTCCTTCTTTGATGTCACGCAGCATCTTTACAGTCAAAGGAACCAAAGGCTCTGGTTCCCAAAGCAATTTGTCCTCCTGTATCAGCTGTGATTGGCACTACTTTCCACCCTAACAAGAAACCTACAGAGCAGAGATCCCTGGGCTGAACAAAAGCCGGGGTGCAACCATACCCCAGCTTATCTGAGGAGTGCATCCCAGCATACCTGGAGAATCAGTGGTGCATCAAGAGGATTTACCTGGAGAATAAAAGATCAGAATGGAAAGAACAGGCCAGAGGTGGCAGCGCAGGATCTGCTTCAGATATTGGTCCCTTGACTTGGCCCCGTGGATTCACATTTGAATTTATGTGTTGAGGCTGAACGACTTTCTATGTGACACAAAGCTTTGTTGCCCAGAGTGTGACCCAGAATAGATGTGGGAAACTTGAGAACATAGCGCAGCTTTGGCTCAGCTGGGGGATCCAGCACTACTTGGACGTCCCAGGTGTTTGCAATTGTGCAGACATGGCACAAAACTTCAGTTTTTTTCACATCCACGGGGCCTGCTACAGTAATGGAAAAAAACAGAGAATAACAAGTGTTGGCAAGGATGTGGAGAAATTGGAGCCCTCGTACATTGCTATGGACTGTCAAATGGTTCCACATCTGTGGAAAATAGTTTGGCAGTTCCTCAAAAATTTAAACATAGAATTATCACATAACCCAGCAACTCCACTCCTAGGTCTATACCCAAGAGAATTCAAAACAGGTACTCAAATAATGACATGTACACACATATTCAGAGTAGCACTATTCACAATAGCCAAGAGGTGGAAACAACTCAAGTGTCCATCAGCTGATGAATGGATGAACAAATTATGGTATATACATTCAACGGAATATCATTCAGCCATTAAAATAAATGAAATGCTGTACATGCTCCAACATGGATGAGCCTTGAAAGTATTATGCTCAGTGAAAGAGGTCAGACACAGAAGGTCACATAGGTAGGACCCCCATTTATGTGAAATATTCAGAATTGGTAATTCCATAGAAACAGAAAACAGGCTGGCAATGGCCAGGAGATGGGGGCAGGGAGGATAGGAAGTAACTGCTTAATGGGTCCAGAGTTCTCTTTTGGAGCAGTGGAATGTTCCAGAACTGGATACAAGGGATGTTGCACAGTAATGTGAATGTACTAAATGCCACTGAAATGTTCACTTTAAAAAGGTTAATTTTGGAGCTTCCAGGTTGGTGAACACGTTGAGGTGCTGGGAGCGTAGCGTGTGGAAAGTGTAGGGGAGCTCTGAGCCCCTTCCCACATCCCTCGCCTGAAGCATCTCTTCCATCTGCCTGTTCCTGAGTTACATCCTTTTCTAATAAATGGGTTATCTAGCTCTTATGGCCCACTATATCTCTGATTAGATTGAAGTAATATGATGACATAATTGAGAAGAAACAGTGAACACCTTCATTTTTTAGACAGGACAACATGGATCAGAAATTTTCTGTGAATTCTGGGGAAGAAGTAGCTGCTATCTATGCCTCACAATAAGATGTTTCCCTCAGCCCAGAAGAGTGAGTCCACGTTCTGAGCAACCTTGGTTGTAATGTTACCATCAAAGAAAATATCACTCCAGGCCACTACTTTGTTTTGGTAATTATTTTTTTTTATTGGAGTATAGTTGATTTACAATATTGTATTAGTTTCAGGTGTACAGCAAAGTGATTCAGTAATCCATACATACATATATATATCTATCCTGTTTCAGATTCTTTTCCATTATAGGTTATTACAAAACGTTGAGTATAGTTCCCTGTGCTCTACAGTAGGTCCTTATTAGTTATCTGTTTTATATATAGTAGTGCGTACACGTCAATCCCAATCTCCTAATTTATCCCCTCCCTTCCTTCCCCTTTGGTAACGTTAAGTTTGTTTTCCATGTCTGTTGGGAGGGGCCACTACTTGATATCTGGAATAGAGGTGGAGAGGATGGCATTTGTGTATTTGAAGGAAGGAAACTTGGCAAATGCCTTTGTTCTTTGTAATCAATTTATTATCTTGTTTGTAGGAAGGCTTCCCAGGTATTAAGATTACCAGCAACTGTGGAGTACCTGAGAAGCAGGATATTATGAAGAAACTGAAGGAGATTGCATTCCCAAGGACAGATGAATTGAAAAGGGACCTTTTAAAGAAATATAACATGGAACATCAAGAATATTTGCAAAGCAAAACAAATAGAAAAAGCTGAAATTTTCCGAAAAACTGACACCTCTGAGATTGACAGAGACAGAAAGGAAGCAAACTGCTCCGATGCGCCAGCAGCAGCTCGAATGGGAGCAGTTTGTGATTTTTGAAGATCAACTCAAGAAGCAAGAATTAGCCCGAGGTTACAAGGGGAGCCAGGAACCGCACCCCCAAGCCCCCCACTCCCCCGACCCCGCTCTCTGAGAGCAGATTCACCAGCAGATTCATGGGACTGCTTTGTCCTGCTTTCGCCCACACCAGAACAACCCCTTGCTGAATGTATCTGCAGATCAGCCCAATAGAAGTGATGCGATCAATTACACTACTCAGTCTCCTCCCCTAAACAGGGCCTTAGAGCAGCTGCTTAACTGAGTGCTGCACACTCAGGGCTGTGATGTGCAGTTTTATCACGAGATCTTGGCCACACACGCTGCAGCTGGCAGATCTAATGCAGCAAGAGGAATGGAAACCTGTGGAAACGGACACAAGATGAATTTACTGCTATCCACGTGGTCATGCCGGAGCAGTCTGCGGGACCAGACGATTGCGACATGGAGAAAATGGAAGAAATGGAGAAAATGGAAGAAAATTCCATGTTTAGGGTCAACAGGATGGATCCAGACACATTCGACCCAAGCTGCAGTCTTGTCCCGCCCTGGTTGCCAGAGGCTGTTGACATTTGATTGTCACCAAAGCATGAAGACAGTGACGACTTCAGGCTCACCAGAGCAGCCAGCGGCTTGGGGTTCCTGCTTGTAAAACGAAGGGCTTTCACCCCCCGGGGACCCCAGGCTGTCCCGTCTCTGCAAACATGTTTGGTAAATGACATAAAAATAATTGGGGCCAACGCATGTGACATGTTCCGACAATCAGCACTGCCAACACCAGACACCTAGCCGTGAACATGTGGTCGCTGGATGATTCCAGAAATGGCTGGCATTTTATATGCGCACATTTGTAGATCAGAAAGTTTGGTATTTATCGCTCTTGCACATTTTGAACTTTTCTTTTGGGGTTGTTCTGTCTCAAGAGAAGTCACAACGGTGTTAAATCTATGTCTAGTAATATACCCAAATACTATGACCAGATAATAAATGGTGCTGCAAACAAACAAAAGGGTTAACCGAATGTGACTTTCACCTCAATTAAAAAAAATTAATCAATGTAGTTCACCCCATCAACCTAAGATCAGAGAAAACATAAATGACCATTTTACTAAAAGCAGAAAAAGTATGGGAAAAGAACAACGAAACTTTGGTGCTGTCACAATGGACACCAGCATCTGGTCTAATAGGCCACTGAGTCCTGAAACTTCTACCCCCCCGCCCACCCCGAGCTGTCACCTGAGTTCAGGTCTCATCACCTCAAGCTGGGATTGATGGACCAGCCTCCAGCCTGATCTCTGCCTCTGCTCCATCCTCGACTTCTGCAATGAGCTTTCCAAGGTGCAAGCCCGATTTTGCGAATCACCTTTGCGTACACTCTCCCTGTGACTCAGGTGTGGACGTGGACGTGTTTGCCTAGAACCACTCTGCTCTTTCTCTGGACATCCGAGTGTTGTCCGAAAAAAGCCCCGGGTAGGAGGGGTGGGTATGAAGCCCCCAGTCAAGCCAAGAGGGTCTGTAGCACAAATATTCAGCCAAAAATGTCAGCAGCAGGAGGGACCGGACAGACAAGAGACAACTAATGAAAAGAATACCCACTCACTATTTCTGAAGTATTTGACAAAATTTTAAGCTAGTTGACGGTCCTCAACCCTTTCATTGACCGCGCACTGTTTTCCAACGAGTCCACAGGACATTTCAGGTGGGATGCGACGCTTCAGCTTCAGATTCGAGGAACTTCACTGTAGGAAGTCATCGTTTTGTCCAGCTTTTCTCCAACTTTACTCTACAAAACACTGGGGTCTGCTAACCGTTCGAGGTAAAGACCTCCAGGTTTGCCCAGTCAGTGTTGGTTTTGTTCACTTACTGCAGCAAGGGCAGGTGTACACCAGATGGGGTGTCTCAGTAAGAGGCTGTGTGGGAAGGGGCTTCTGTAGGACCTGGGTTTGTGCCGAGTGATTCTAAGGTGGGAAGCGCAGGGGAAACAGGAGTCAGGTCAGGGCTGGAGGTGGTCCTGAAGCGGCGTGCTCTAACCATTGGGTATCTCCAAAATCTCTGTCCCGGGGGTGAGAAGAACAAAGCACCTCTGGGGAAGGCAGTGATAAGAACACAGGAGCCACTCACAGGCACTTTGCAGCTGCGCTGTGGCCTCGCACTGGACGTGTTTATGACTACCGGGAACATCTGGGCCGGCTTGTCGGGGCTGATTTTTACTTTCTCAAGCCCCACAAGTTAGTGAGTGTTCCTGGAAAACGAGAGATCTAAATAAGCCTGTGAAACAATGGTAAATAAACACACTACTGGGCTTTCGGGAGCTTTGAACACACGAAGGTGACTTGCGAATCTCCCAAGATACCGGCCATTTGTTTCAACACAGCTGCGTGACTCTGTTCAAATGTACGTCAGAACGCGCAGTGGTTTTCCGCACTTCTCCCACACCCCGAGCACTTCCACTCTGACCTCTTTGCCTATGGATTCTGCCCCCTCCTCTCTCTGTTCCAACCACCCTGGCCTCCACCGTGTTTCGTGAGCACTTCCCTTCCCTCTGCCCAGAATGCTTTTCCCCACGGGCCTGCGGAAACTGTTCCCACCTCTCCTTCAGGCCTTTGTTCAAAGGGAATCTTCCAGGGAGGCCTTCCCTGCTTTCTCTCCGTGAAATCAACCCCCTCCTCAACTCTTCCAGACGCCCTTTCACTGCTTTATTTTTCTTCTCAGCACTCATGCCATCTCAGGTATTCTCCACTTTATTTTTTTCTTTGTGGTCTTTCTGCCTATGTGGGCTGAACTTTTTTAATTTTTAAAAAAAATCTTTAAAATTTTATTATTTTTTAAAATTTAATTTTTATTTTATATTGGAGTAGAGTTGATTTACAATGTTGTGTTAGTTTCAGGTGTGCAGCAAAGTGATTCAGTTACACATATACATATATCCATTCTTTTTCAGATTCTCTTCCCATATAACTTATCACAGAATATTGAGTAGAGTTCCCTGTGCTGTACAGTAGGTCCTTGTTATCTATTTTATATCTAGTAGTGTGTATGTATGTTAATCCCAAACTCCTGATTTATTCCTCCCGCCCACCTTTCCCCTTTGGTGACCATAAGTTTGTTATCAAAGTCTGTGAGTCTGTTTCTGTTTTGTAAATAAGTTCATTTGTATCATTTTTTTTAGATTCCACATATAAGTGATGTCATATGATATTTGTCTTTCTCTGTCTGACTTACTTCACTCAGTGTGATCATCTCTAGGTCCATCCGTGTTGCTGCAAATGGCATTATTTCATCCTTTTTAATGGCTGAGTAATATTCCATCGTATCAATACATATGTACCACACCTTTATCCATTCCTCTGTTGATGGACATCTAGGTTGCTTCCATGTCTTGGCTATTGTAAATAGTGTTGCAATGAACATTGGGGTGCATGTAACCTTTCAAATTATAGTTTTTCAGGATATATGCCCACGAGTGGGATTGCTGGATCATATGGTAGTTCTATTTTTAGTTTCTTAAGGACCCTCCATACTGTTCTCCTTAGCGTCTCTACCACTTTACAGTCCCACCAGCAGTGTGGGAGGGTTCCCTTTTCTCCACACCCGCTCCAGCATTTATTATTTGTAGATGGCCATTCTGACTGGTGTGAGGTGATACCTCATTGTAGTTTTGATTTGCATTTCTCTGATAATTAGTGATGTGGAGCACATTTGCATGTGCTTGTTGGCCATCTGTATGTCTTCTTTGGAGAGATGTCTATTTAGATCTTTGGGCAAGTTTTTTTTTTTTTTTTTTTTTTTTTTTTTTTTTGCGGTACGTGGGCCTCTCACTGTTGTGGCCTCTCCCGTTGCGGAGCACAGGCTCCGGACCCGCAGGCTCAGTGGCTCACGGGCCCAGCCGCTCTGCGGCGTGTGGGATCTTCCCAGACAGGGGCACGAACCCGCGTCCCCTGCATCGGCGGGCGGACTGTCAACCACTGCACCACCAGGGAAGCCCTGGGCGGGATTTTTAAGGATTTTGTCCCGTGGTGCATCCCCAGGGCCTGGAACCGTGGCAAGCACATAATAGGCACCTGATAAACATTTTTCAAATGAGTGAATATGCAAACGCCTTCCAAACGTCTCCTCCAGCACAGGAAGTGAGGAGTGAGGCCTCTGTGTTTTCGGTGTACAGACAGTAAAGAGGCTTTGGAAGAACACATGGGGAGCCTCGGGGACTCTTCTTCCAAAGCTTTAGAATCATATCCCCAGATCTTTCCCCTGAAGTCAGTCTTTCCTTCAAAATCCACCCACCAGCCTGGAACCGAATACTGTGGACCGCTAGATGGCGCTGTTCACCACGCATCGTTGGATTCTTAGCCGTCGCCCTGCCGTCCTAAGACCTCGCAAATCACCTTTTTCCTAGAGAGAAGTATTCCAGGGAATGGTTACCACTTCCTAGGCCGTCTCTCTAGACCAGGAAGAAACCCAGAGTCCTACAGCATCTAGGCTGTAGATGCTGTAGGCTAGTGGCCTATCAACTAGCCACTCCCACCCAGGAGCACAGGTTAACACTTTGCTTGAGAGCAAAAGATGTTTTTAGTGCAGTCGACCCTGGGTACCCACAGGGATTGGGTTCCAGGACCCCTGCCCCATATCAAAATCAAATCCCTTACGTAAAACGGCATAGTATTTGCACATAACCTAGGCACACCCTCCTAAATACTTCAAATCATCTCTACCTTGCTTACAATACCTAATACAATGTAAGTGCTGTGTAAATAGTTACTGACGTGGCAAATTCTAATTTTGCCTTTTGGAACCGGAATTTATTTCCTTATTTATTTAAATTTGGGGGGATATTTTCGATCAAAGTTTGGTTGAATTCATGCGTGTGGAATCCACTGATACAGAGGGCCAACTCTACTTGGAGTACCCTGGCAAACGTTAAGCAAAGCTTTGGACCTTTTTGAAAAGTTGCAGGACTCCATGCCTCCCCTTTGAGCTTGACCAATGGCCTTCTTGGCACAATCCTTTTCCTCTCTGCCCTGCCTCTCTAGCCAATGAGGTAGAGCTTCAGATTCCAGCTCTGTTTCCAACCTTGAGCTACAGAAATGCAAGAGGCAGCATGAAATGGTGACCCGAGAATCTAGTGGAGGGAACTGAGTGAAGACAGCATCTCCTGGGACCCTGAGAAACTTATCCAACGTCTCTCAAGATGGGTTTACGCGGCTGCATGATGGGGATAAAATGTCCTGGACAGAACAGAGGTAGTGAGCATTAAATGAAGCTGTATGAGGCTTCAAGCCAAGTTTTCCATAAAGCTTTGTTTTCCATTTCCAGATACTCTAACACTTAAGCCAGGGTGATTGGCTGATCTGATGAACCCATGTCTGTAATCTCAGCTGGTCTTCAGACGTCCCAGGGAACAGAAACTCAATGGTTGAACCTCCCCACATTGTGTTGAATAATAGACCATTTGCTCAAGGTACGTCTGCAAATGCAGGCATAGAAAGCTACTGTCTTTGTAAATGTCAGTTGACCAGCAACTATCTATGGAGAACTTGTGATTTGCTTTGGTGTTTTAGGAAGATTATTCTGGAAGCCAAAATATGACAGATCGGGGAGGGGGTGAAGACAAAGACACCAGTTCTTCAGTGAAATATCATTGTTTCTTACCCTTGAGAGGAAATATGTAAGTCAAGGCATATTAGAAAGGCTGTTAGTTTTTGCTCCCTGCCCTCCCTTTTTTCAAGCAAAAAACCCAGAAATAACGGTTCCGTTTGGGGAACAAAGGCACATCCCAGGGGCTGTTCACTCACTGCAGCCGTGCTCTCCCACACAGACGGTGCCCACGGTGAGTAACAAGAAAGCCCAGTTGTGCCTTTGCTCAGCCAGGCCCTTGGCTGGGGACTTCCTGATTGCCAATCCCATGGGACCATCTCCTTTCCCAGAAATCACCCTACAGCCCGTTCCCTCCTCTCCTACTTAGAACTGTGGGGCTAACTTCTTGAGCTCCCTTCACATCATAACCCGTCGCCGTTCCCTCTCCGCAGCCCCAAAGGCTTACCTATTTTCTATTGCCTCTCCCCCTCTCCTCTGTCCTGCAAGGACCACCATACACCCTTCTCCGCTGTGGTTCTACTCTTCCTCAGCTCACACTCAGAGTGTTGAAACACATCAACAGGAAGAGAAAGGAGATGATTTCCTGTGACTTGATTTTATAAAAATAGAATGGATTTTATAAAAAGAAGCCGCAGCCAGGAGCAGTATTCACTCACCTAGCAGTTACTCTAGTTATAGATGGTTGGGTGTCACAGGCAAGCATATTGAGTGACCGGAAGGTTGCATCAGACAGGATTTCTCATTTCCAACTTCCCCTGTGTATGCCCTGTGTATGCCCTGGTCAGCATCTTTAAATTACAACCTGATTGTTACACAAATAGGAAGTCTTCCCATTAGCTGAATTGTGGCCTGCAATTTTATCTTACAAAGGATGTTTGATTCCCAGACCCTGGCTTGATTCTCCCAAGATTTTGCTGACTTACTGTCTCCCTAGAAAGAATGGACATTTTGCCTGGGAAAAGATGGACACGTAGGAATTCCAATTGGGAAAAAGAGAAAGAGTCAAAATCCTGTTCCCATTTCAGTAAACTGTGCGTTCTCTGCCCCTCCCCCAATATTCCTTTGCTTCTGATATTCAGCCTTGAAATCTCTGTTCCAAGAATATGGAAGGATTAAGATGCCATAAGCCTGATATTCAAATCAGGAGTTTCCACTCCTATAGAACCTAGATACGAGCTAGGACTTAAAAAAAGAAAAACCAGCCTGGCATTAAATGAATTCAGCACCTCTGAATTTATTTATAACCTTTTCCTTGGCCTTTTATCCAAACAGATTTCTGGGATTTTTTTTTTTTTTTTTGAGGGTGGAACCTCTCAAAGTGGCTCCTTCTGCCTCTAACAGAAGTCATAAACTGGCCCTCCACAAACCACATCCAGCCAGCTGATGTATTTAGTCTGGCTCACATAGTGTTTTTTTAAAAAGAAGAATTAGTTGTCAGCGTTTAACATTTGTACGTAAAAATATAGGCTTCTATGAAATAAATATTTCTATAAATACACATTACATAAAATACAGATTTCTGTATTGTCTTGGGAAAAATAAAACCAGATGAGGCAGCCCTGGTATGTTATTTCTACATGGGTCCTTGGGGGATGTGAACCATTGACCCAGTAGGAAATATACAAGGGAGATCATTCATAGGAAAAAGTGGGGCTGGGAAGGTGACCCGTTTTCCTCCAGATCTACATCTCTAGGTCTGAACCTTAACTCCAATGAGCATTCAGCTCTACCACCCCAATGTGTCTGAAACTAAATGCAGCTTCCTAAGTACCTGCCAGACATCTGGTTTCTGAAAGCAGCACAATGCACCTTCTGACCACGGAATCGGCTTTAAGTCTTCCGGTCTTCTTCCCTGCCGCCCCTCCTTCCCCATCAGCCGCCGTGCCCTGAGGCTTATGCTCTCAGAAGTCCACTGGGCAATAAGATAGCTACCAACCACGTGAGCACCTAAAATGTGGCTAGCGCGAACTGAGATATACCATAAGTGAAAAAGACACACGGGATTTTAAATATTTATGCTAAAAAATAATGATAATCCAAACTGGCTGATGAATAATTTTACGTGGATGACCAACTAAAAGGATATTTTTGACCTACTGGGTTATGTTAAATAGTATTTAAATAGTTAAACATTATTAAAATTAACTTGCCCATTTCTCTTTACCCTTTTTAACATGGGGCCTAGAAAATCTTAAATGACACGTCTTGAAAATTTTTAATCACATTTGTGGCTCACGTTATCCTTCTAGTGGACAGCGCCCTTCAAAACCTCTCTTCACATGACGTGATGAGGTGCTAATTATCGCTACAATGGCCGTCATGCCACAACACATAAACGTATGAAATCAACACGTTGTACACCTTAAATTGACACCAAGTTATATGTCAAATACATTTCAAGAAAAAAGAATCTCTCTTGGGTTTGTCCTAACCTTTCCGACCTTGCTGCCAACCTATAGCCTAGTTTCTCACATGCTTTTTGCTCCTAAAATTTCACATTAGTCTAGGCTTTTCTCCCTTCTAATCTGCTCTACACACCCTGGCCGAGTTTATCTGCCTAAAACACTACTTTTATCACGAAACTCTCCTGCTCAAAAACTAACACCAGCTCCCATCTCTACCCCATAAAGTCCAAATTCTTGGTAATAACAGCTTCCACTTTAAAAACCTATTGCGCACATTATGTAATTCTCCCAACAACCTAACACCTAGAATGTCAGACTTTTTGCTTTCTAAATAGAACAAAAAGGACTGCAGCATTTGCCTGAGCTGGGAGGGGAGAGGGAAAGCACCTCTGAGCTGAGACGTTACAAGGATAACACAGTTAAAGCATCCAGGCGGCGGCTCCTTCCCTTACGATGATTTTTACAACACCTCACAATCAACTAAAGAGCAATCAACATCTGTAGATGTGTTAGCTGAACTATTTTTACATCAGTTGAGAGGAAGAATAATAGCACTGAAAAAAGAAACTGTTATATTTGCATTTCAGAAAACCCAAACCAGAAGTCAACCAGAAAAGCTTAAGAGAAACAGTTCTCTTCACTCACCCACTGTAGGTCCAAGTTTCCTATATACATATATACAGTTTTGTCACAAAATAGAAAATTTGAATTATACCAGTCTGAAATGCAGTGGTACAACAACAATAAAATATCATTTCGTCTCAAAATTTGAAAAGCAGGAATTAAAAATTTGTCAGTAATTATATACATCCAAAACTAGCAGAGCTACTGATTCATTAGTTGTGTTGATAATTCTACATGGCAACATGTATTCATCTTGGGAAGAGAGACCGTTTGGATTCACCTCGAATTACATGAGGTTTTTACTGTGCTGTCTTCAAGACTTCATCCTTTTCATAAAATACAACATCCTATACCCATTTTTTTTCATTTTTTCAGCTACAGATCAGATAGGTTTTGCCAAAAACTGTCTAGCCGAGTCGTTGGTGCACGGGTTTTGAAATCAGACAAAACCACATTTTACCATTTATTGTGTTACTTCAGGCAGAATTGTCTAGCAGTTCTGTGCTTCAGTTACAGCTTCTTTAAATTGGGCATAATTACGCTTTCCTCCCAAAGTTTTGTAAGAATTCAACGAGATAATACACATTGTTAACACGGTGCTTGACCTGTGGTAAGAGTTCTCAACCGACAATAGATAAGACGACGTCCTACCTATCTGGCCTCAGCATCCTCCTGTTAGAAACAGTCTTCTAAGCAGCTTGAAGACTCTACGAGAGGGTGGGGCTTTGGCGTCCAACGCTCTCTACTAAACTGTAAGTTTAGTAGACGGAGTGTTACCCAGGACACGGGGCTGGGTGGGGTCGGAACGAGCGCGCCCGCCGGTCTGCTTTGCCGCGGCCGCGACGCAGACGCCGGACCGGAGCCCGCAGGCCGGGCCCAGCTGCCTGGCCCTTCCCTCCTCCCGCTCTGCCCGGCCGCCCTGGCAGTGAAAACACCGCCACGTGGCCTGCAGCCTTCGCGTCACGCGCCTTCTCCCAATGGCAAGCCGTGTCTCGGAGTTGGGGGCGGGTCGGCAGCAGGGCGGTACCGCCCACAGCCGTCGCCAATTGGCCAAGGGTGAGCCGGGGCGTGGGCTCACGACCAATGGAGGCCGGCAGTGGGGACCCCACCCTGTCGACGGCTGGGTCCGCGGGACCCGCAGGAGGGGGCGGGGCGGGGCGGAGCTGAGCGAGCAGGGGCGGGGCGACGCGGGGCCCGGGCGGGCCCGGGCGGGCCCGGGGGCGGGGCCGGGGGCTGAGGGGGCGGGCAACCCGGCCCGCGGGGTCGGCGCCAGCGGGCTGCTGAGGTGGCTGTCGCTCGCTCGGAGCTGCGGGTCGAGCCCCCGATGGAGGCCGGGGCCGCGGATGGCCCCTCGGGCGGGGTCGAGGAGGCGCTCAGCTGCTTCTCTTTCAACCAGGACTGCACGTAAGCCGAGGCGCCTGCCCTGCCGGGAGGTGGGGGTGAAAAGTCGCGATCGGGGGTGTCGTCCAGTTGGCAACTTGTGCAGGAGGAGCAGGCCTACGTCCCCAGAGGCCTCGGCGGACGGTCGGTGCTGCCCGGACCGGTGAGGGTCTCCGGGCCGCCCCGTCGGCCTCCCCGGCCTCCAGGAGGGGGCTGAGCACCCCCGTCGCCCGCTGCCGGCCGAGAGCCAGGAGGGCCCGGCCGGGGGGAGAAGGAGGGAGTTAGCCGGGGGATTGGGGCTGAAGGAGGCCAAGGAACGTGGGGGGACGGGGGGGCGGGGTAGTGACCAAAGCGGGGGTCTGGGGAAGGAGGGGCAGAGGCCAAAGCAAAGGAGATGGGAGAGGACGGGGAAGTTGCAAGCGGACCCGAGGCGAGGTAGTTGGGGCCCAGGAAGATGGGAGTACAGGAGAAACTTTCCCATTTGTCCTTGAGCATCTCAACGTGGCATCTGGGCAGGGCCAATGACTCAGAGGCAGCCTATCCCTGCGGCCAGGCCAGCCCCGGTCCCAGCCCCGGCGCAGGGCACCTCGCCCGCCGGATCTGGGCGTCAGGAGCCTCTCCATTGCTCTCACTGTGTCTTCCCGTAGCCCACTGGAGAGGCCGAGCCTCCTCCTGGGAGTCCAGGAGCCCTTTCCCCGCCCAGGCTGCCTTCCGGGAGAAGCGTGAACTCCACTCTGTTGCCTTTTGACTGGATTTTTAACGTTTCACCTTGATGTTCCCATTGGGACTTTGGCCAGAGAGCCGGGAGCTGCTGAACTGCGTTTCAGACACCTGGAGGGTGTCCCTTAGAAGCAAACTGCTGCTCCCTTACCTCTTCTCATGGGATTGTTAGACACCAGCTCTGGGCACCATATGGAATAATCTCTTTGGAATGTGCACCCAGAGCATTAGGCAGTGATGACCTCTTCCCAGTTCCCCATTTCCTGCTGTACCAGTCTCTGTCGTGCTCCTTGTTTGGAGTCGGCTTCAGGTGTGTGTTGGCCGTCTGTGCCTGGGCTATGCTAATATTGAACATTCAGTGGTGTAATTAAGGCCATCGTGTACCATAAGCAACCCTGGCTTCCATTCCCTTTGTGTTTCTGTTTAAAAACACCCTCTGCCAAACGATATACCTTTGTTCGAAAAAGCTGTATGTGTAATCGTGTAATCCAGTAGCTGTACAACTGGGTTAGAAGCGGGACTTTCAAGCTTCCCTTGACCACAGCCCACAATAAGAAATACATGTTACAACATTACCCAATATCCAGATATAGATGTGTGTGTATACACACACACACACACACACACACACACACACACACACGTATCATATCACTGAAAAGCAATTCACAACATGCTCTTAATGTGTGCAATACCCTCTGGTATTTTGTGTTTCTTTTTTTTTTAAAGCCATTCGTGACTTACTAAATTATTTTCTCATGGGTTGACAGCCAGAGTTTACAAAAATGATGGTCTAGATTCGCTTCTGATGTTTTGTAAGAAACATTTTGCAAGAGAGGATGGCTGTTGAAATGCCTGGGTGTTTGCCTTCCCAGTTGAGAGCAGGTTAACGAGGGGAACTAGGGCTAGTTTGCTTCTTAGTAGGAAATGTTCTCAATTCTGCTTTGTAGCATTGTTATTACATTTTTTTAAAGGGATGTTAATTTTTACTCTAGGTAAGTCCCAGCTTTCTATAGCGGTTGGATAAAAATGTTATTTTCAAAACCGTAGGGTGCTTGGGAAGATAATGTCCTTAGTCCCTACTGTCAGTTCTGTCTTCCTGGCTCTGCTGGGCA
Organism: Tursiops truncatus; assembly: GCF_011762595.2. Taxonomy (NCBI): domain Eukaryota; kingdom Metazoa; phylum Chordata; class Mammalia; order Artiodactyla; family Delphinidae; genus Tursiops; species Tursiops truncatus. Next base: position 56,469,920 of record NC_047053.1, read on the forward strand.
GCTCTGTCGCACCTATAAATAAAAGTTTTTGTCACAGGCAGTTGCTTTGAGCTTTAGAGGGTATGGCATTGGATTTTAAAATAAGTCAAGCCCCTTGCCGAATACATTTCGGAGTGTCAGCGTGTCTTTTTCTATAAGTATAGGCCAAATTTAGGGTCCAGGCTTCCCTGGTGGCGCAGTGGTTGAGAGTTTGCCTGCCGATACAGGGGACGTGGGTTCGCGCCCCGGTCCGGGAAGATCCCACATGCCGTGGAGCGGCTGGGCCTGTGAGCCATGGCCGCTGAGCCTGCACGTCCGGAGCCTGTGCTCCGCAACGGGAGAGGCCACAACAGTGAGAAGCCCGCGTACCGGTAAAAAAAAAAAAAAATTAGGGTCCAGTTTTTCTGGAGAAGGTTAGTTAGAAGACAACTAACTTTAGCAGTCTTCACTCATCCTTCATGCTTGGCCCTGTGCCAGACAATTTGGGTGTGTTTTTTTCACTTGGTTCGTGGTATGTATTTGTCCCAAATCCCATTTTCATGAGAGGTGATGAGAATTTTTTTTCTTCCTACAGAAAGGCCTTATGAATGAAATAAGGTTTTAGTCTGAATTCCTTGATTCAGAGTGTTTTGTGGTCATTGATCAACCATTTAAAACACAACAGTGATCACACTGCCATTTCCCATATTTAAAATTCTTGTGGAGAAGGGCATATGTTTGAAAGTTATTTCAAGTTGCCAGATCTTTTGGTTAATATTATAAGACTCTAATTACAACATTTTTTCCCTTACTTGCAAGCTTTAGAAACCTTGGTTTGCAACTAACTGCACACATATTTATGTGAAAAAAGTTTACGGGAAGAAGGTTTAGAAACAGTGATCACTATGGAGTATGTATATCTTGAAGTTTTAAGATGCGGCTGGCTGGCCTTTCGAGTTTGTTGTCATTAGAAGCCAAGCCCCAGTTCTGAGCACACTGTTGCCTGATGCAAACGTCTAATCCCCCAGGTTAGCTGCTCAGCAGGTCGGTTGGGGGCGGGGGCCGGGGGGGGGTGGGGAGTAAAGAAGCAGAAGCGGCCACCTTGCTGATTAAAAGTCAACCGCCATTCCAGGGAAGAACAAATGTTAGGGTAGAAAAAAAACAAAATTCCAGGGAGAATCATATGACCTTCTCTCTTTTAGGCTAGTGAAACAAGAGCCTTGGCCATCCAGGCTTGTAGCATAAGCTGCTTATTTTAGTCATGTCTCCCTGTGAAGAGCCGAAGCTCACCTTTTCATATGTTTATTTTGAATGAGGGAGTTGGACTAATTGTTAGGTCTACGTAGGACCATTTTAAGGTCCATTTCGGCCCTGACATCCCATTTCCCAGGGGTCAGGGTCTGATGGCTTATTCTGAGGGTGCTCTGGGTAAGATTTTGGTCATCACTGAGGTGTTGAGGGCAAAGCAGGAGAGAGCTGGGTAGGAATTCTCAGCTGCCGAACAAAACTGACTCGTTTGCTTTCATCCTGGGGCCAAGGAAACATGGGTGCACACTCTGTATCTATCGGTTGAAGAGTGAAAAATTAAGAAGACGAGATTCTGGACTTCCCTGGCGGTCCAGTGGTTAAAGCTCTGCACTTCCGATGCAGAGGACGTGGGTTTGATCCCTGATCAGGAAACTAAGATCCCACAGGCTGCACTGCACGGCCAAAAAATTAAAAAAAAAAAAAAAAAGAAGAAGACAAAATTCTTTCAGCCCCCGTTGTCCCAGATAAGGTTTCGATTTTGCTCTGTTGGTAGGGTGCAGTGCTGGCTTTGTGAAGCAGAGTTCTCAACCATGGCTGCCCATGAATGGCTGCCCATGAAAGTACTTGAACTGAAAAAAACAAAAAAAAGAAAGAAATCCAATTAAATAAAAAGCACAGGGCTGGGGGAGCAGGGTAGACAGTCATCAGGACTTTTCTTAAAGCTTCCCAGGTGAGTTTAATGTGCAGCAGGGATGAGAACAACTGGTATAAAGTATCTGAGATGCTTTCATGCAAAGTGATGGAAGGAAGCATCTATTAAATTTTGCCTGCTAATGACCCACTGTGTCTTCTAAGATCACGTATGTCTTTTTTAAGCAAGAAAGAAAGAAAGGAGGAAGGAAGGAGGGAGGGAGGGAAGGAAGAAAGTGAAGGAAGGAGAGAAGGAAGGAAGGAAGGGAGGGAGGGAGGGAGGAAGGAAGGAAAGAAAAAAAAATAATTTACCTCTTGGTAGCACTGTGATGAATATTGTCAAACATGCCATTTTTCCCATTTCTGCCCAGCTGGGAAAGCATGGTCTCTGGTGGGTCTGACACTTCATTTGACGATAGAGCCCATTCAGTTTCAGGTCTCTTCGCCATTTCACATGTTTGTATGTAGCTGTCTTTGACTTCCTTTCGACTGGACCTGCCCACCTGACAAGGCATACTTGCTTCTCCGTCTAGAAAGTGATCAAATGTCTTGGCTCCTGAGGCTGTATGTTTATCTGAGGCTAGAGGGACGGAGGGTGTCTCTCTTCAGACACACCTGTGGTTGGACCCAGTACCTGTTGTCATTCCCAGGCTGTCCTTGCCTTCACAGATCCCTCGCGATTGGAACCAAATCTGGTTATAAGCTGTTTTCTTTGAGCTCCGTGGAGCAGCTGGACCCCGTCCACGGAAGCAGTAAGTGTGTGCGTGTGAGAACCTTAGGGCACCAGATCCTCCCTCTAGACTCGAAGCTGGGGCGCTGCTCAACTTTCTGCATTTCCCTCCATTAACCCACAAACTTACAGAGTCAGTGTTTTTTCAGATTTAAATATAAATCATTGTTTCCACTTGCTTTAAAAAAAAACCCCACCATGAAACACTAGTAAGATTTGGCAATAGCTGAAGTAACATTCTCTTTTTACATTAAGATATCCTTTGAAACTGTATTGTTGACACTTTTTCGTATACTCATATGCACGGTCATCAGTTTTGATAATTGTCAAACTGAAAGTTCACTTACGATTTTTTTTTTTGCCCTTTTATTGGCACTGTAGAATATTGGTAACATTCATTCAGTCATGGAAGTATTTTCCTTGTTTTAATAAAGCAGTAGTCTCCCATTCACAGAATCCATATCAAAGATATTGAAGTACTTCTAGTGAATGTTAAAAACAAGTCCAGCTTAGAAATGTGCCTCTCTCATTGTCTCAGGGAAGGTTGTTGTTTATGCCACCATCATATTGACGAAAACACACTCTTCGGGTTTCCTGGGAAGAAAGCGGCTTGGCAAATAATATCTTAGGCTCCCAGTTCACTTGTAAGATGTTATTTTTATTATAACATTTTTGTGAAGATTCTGCTCTGTATCTGTCCCACGTTGTTCCCTATGGGACTTGCTGGAGCCCAAGAAAGGCAGGCGTGTGAAAAGAATGTTCCCAGAAAGACACGGAGGCCTCCTGTCTACAGGCGCTCAAGAGGCCTCCTGATCTACCTTCTTCCTGGGTACAGAAGGACTCCCCTGGTCATAACACAGATGTCCGGGGTATTATCAACAGGAAAGGGATTCCGGAGAGAGTCAGGGAGCACAGCGAGACGGGCAGGAGGCACAGAATTCACTGTTCCTGCCCCCTCCCCTCCCCCATCATGGTGGCACCTGTACCTTTTAGCAACAGGGACCAGAAGAATTCCGAAAGCAGAGCCTCCCGACAGAGTAGTTACCCCTTTGCAACCTCCCGTGGAGGAAGAGTGGATTGATCCAAACCTCCCAGATATGTTCTGCAGAGAGGACGGCGGCCCCGGGGGCGGGGCTGTGATTCCAGCCGCAGAGGGCATCAGGGGATGCTCTGGAAAGCCCGGCTTGATCGCCGGGGTCTGCCTGACTGTCCATCGTGGAAAGGGCTTGGGAACTTGGGAAACGGGTAAAAGTTCACTGTCGAGGGAGGGGGCGGGGAATCTCTGCAAGCGGGCGGCAAGGGAGGGAGGACCCCGAGGAGGCCGGCGGGCTGACGTCTGCGTGCCCTCGGCCGCCTCCCCACCCCCTGCCCGCAGATGACATCCCCGACGTCTGCATCGTGGAGCGCCTCTTCTCCAGCAGCCTGGTGGTGGTGGTGAGCCACGCGAAGCCTCGTCAGATGAACGTCTACCACTTCAAGAAGGGCACGGAGATCTGCAGCTACAGCTACTCCAGCAACGTCTTGTCCATCAGGCTGAACCGGCAGGTAAGGGGCTGGCGCGTCCCTCCGGGTCACGAGGCTCCCGCCGCTGGGGACCAAGGAAAAGAGGAGCATCCCTCGGGATGGTCATCTCTCGCCAGCATCCAGCTCTGTCGGGGGTTTTAAAACTCAGGCCGAGGATTATGGGGACATGGTTTGAGTCTACGCCGCACACTTGTCTCGGTGGTGAGACCGCCCGCACCGCCCCCGGGCCCCGGTCCTTCCGCCTGCCGTGATTTCTCAAACATCCGCCACCGGCTAGGCGAACGCTGTCCCCCTGGAGCCAGGCTGGGTGGAACCCTGGCTCAGAATCTGTCCCGTGAGCCACTGCAGGGGCACCTTAAACCAGAGGGACGCCCTTCTGCTTTGGGCCCTAGATGGTGACATTCCTTGCCGGCTGGTGGTCACGCCTGTCAGAATAAGCTCCTGGAGAGAAAGTGTGGCACTCCTGGGTTAGTGCTGAAGCCAGTCGGTGAAACTGCCCCTCCTCTTGCTGGGACCGAGTCCCAGGCCGCTTCTTTTCTTTCTTCCGGCTAACCCTTGAAGATGTTTCTGGTGGTGTTTTCTTTGTTGGAGGAAGGGTTAGTCTTATCTCAAACGTGCACTATACATTCTTTTGAAAACTGTAAGTTCCTGTTAAATAAGCATTCGGGGGCACTAGCCGAGTTTCCCTTGAATTATTAGATTTTAAATCCTATGAGGGCAGCGACTGTATCCATTTTACTCGCTACCGTAAGGCCTGGTAGAAAAGACAGTGCCCGGTAGAAAAATGCTCAGTGAATATCTGTTTCCCGGCTGCCTATTAAATACAAAAACAAATAAATCGGTTCTTTCTATGACCGAGCAGATCTGTGTATTCAATTAAATATCCCCAGGGTGCTGGAGGTCCTTGCCTTCACCGAGGACATCGTTTTCTCCTTTGTACCTAAACTATTAAGTGCTTACTTTTTTTTAAACAAATGAGACAAAGTGCTGTCTTAAGTTTATGAGAAGGAAGAGATTGTTTCTTTGGGTTGATCCACTATGTTGACTGCCTATCCATTCAAGTCTGTATAAAGCAGGGTGGTAGAAAATGGCCTGAGAAATAGAATACGGCGTATTTTAGAAGCAAGGAGTAGCAGGGGATAAAGAAGATAAGCCCGGTTCTTGGCAAGAGAGGGAAAGGCAGTTTGAGGGTTTTCAACTTGAAGGCTTTTAAGCACAGTTCTTGGCTCCGGTGCTGTCTCTGAAATGTCTTGTTTGCACATTAAATTTCTTTGCAGGACGTTTTATCTTTGCATACGTTGATAGCCAGGGTATAAAAATTAAGACTGTTTAGGCAAATGTCCCGTAAAGGTCAGAACCCTCAAATGGTATCCACGGTATTTATTTGTATAATGTCCCTCGCTTGCTCTCTGATATTTTCATCAGCAAATGGGACTGTTAACCTTTAGGTGCCACCCTCTCCTCACTAAAACACCATATTCACTTCAAAGTTCCCTGGCCGCGTTTCCTAAAGAACATCACGGCACCTAGAACTTCTCCGCTGTTCACGGCCAAGCCAGCTGGACCCCAGGCCGACCAGGGCTCTCTTCCTTTAGCATTTCTTCTGCTAAGAAGATGATTTGAAGCAGGTCTGGGAAGTCTTCGGGGTGTGCTTCTCTTATAAACATTCAGATTTGGGACGCTTCACTTTTGGTTTACAGGGCTGCTCGTGTGCCCTCCCTGCCAGGCCAGGGTCCTGCTGCTCCCCCCCACCCCCCCCCCACGGCCCCGAGGATGTGAGAATAGAGCCTGCTCTGTCTATTTCATCAGGTCCTCAGGCTGTGCAGTTCCTTTCTGAAAAACAGGAAAAAAGTCCAAGATTTGTGTGGGGTATTAAGAAGAAAGAAAACCCCTAATCCTCTGAATCTGTAGAAAGGAAGAATATTCAGTAATTGGGATCTGTTTCATTTTTAGTTGCTGTTAATCCCCTTCTACTAATAGAGGAAAGGTACTCTGTGGAATAAAGACAGTAAACCAGATGTGTTTGGATTTGTAAATGTCCACAGTTCTTTGACCCTCTGTTCCGAGGGGCCCTCGTTACCCAGATGGAGACTGACTGGATGGAAGCCTCCAAGGGCAGACGCTGTAAAGAATTTTCTAGTTGACAAAAGGAGTTTTTACTTCTAGGATCTAGACAAGTAGATGAGAGCCAGGGTGACAGGGAATGAGCTGAGCTGGAGGCCAGCCCAGGGTTCCGCTGAGACCGCAGACTGATTAGTAAAGGGAGCCATTGCCAGGGTTGCGCTCGTCCCAGGAACGAGCCCTCACGTGGAACACAGACGAGGTGCCTCCTCTTTGCCCCTCGCTGTTCTCTCTGTGTTTCCCTCGGGCTGGGGTGGCCTGAAATCCGGCCGATGGACCACAGAGCAGGTGGTGCTCTAAGAGCTGGTGGGGAGAGATGCGGATGAGGCCAGAGAAGCTAGGAGTGCAGGCTGCCCCTGCAGGAAGCGGCATGGTGAAGACCCCGTATTCTGGGGTCGCACGCGGGGCTGGGGGTGGGGACACAGGAGCGAACCCAAACCCACAAACATCAACAAGCACAGAGCACTCTAGTCCAAACGTAGTAAGTGCAGGCGAAAGGCAAAGCGGTGCGGTGAATCAGGGACTTGACTTTACGGAGAAGCACTGATACGTGCCATCAATTTGGAGGCCCTGTTAGCATCTTTTTTGTCAGCCCTCTGCGCCCAGCGCTGTGGCCACAGGGCCTTAAATAAACCTGAGAAAAGTGTTTCGGTGTTACCTTTCCGCTTGGTTCAAGTGACAGTCTCCCGAAAAATTCTGCGCTGGGAAACAGCATCGCAGGCTTTTCCCAGAAGGGGAGCCCACCGCTTCTTAGTGGTATTTTTAGGTTCCTTCCTTTCCAAGAGTTGTTCCCTGGGATGAAAGGATCTGGCCTGGGAGCAGTGGTCCTCACGTCTGGGGTCCGTGTTGAAACCCCCCTGAACGAGGGTCTCCAGGCAGAGCCCGGGCCTTGCCCCGGGATGCCAGGAGCTCATCAGAGTCTGAGAAGCACCAGCCTGAAGGAGGCCGAGGCGGCGTCTGATGGGAAGGGGAACCGAGAAGTTTACCCGGAAGTGTCTTCACCGGCAAAGGGAGTCTGATCAGGAAGCGTCCAGGATTCCCTGGACTGAGGAGGGGGAAAAGTACAAAAACAAAAACAAGAAGGAAATCTCAATTTCGAAATGGAATTTCCAAAGATCCTGTATTTAGTGCTTCTGTCCAGGTGGACGGTGATGTATACGCGGCTGTGCGCACATAACGTAAGCTTCAAATTGATCGTGAAAACTCCTCCCCCTTTCGGCTTAGAATGGAGTTAGGATTCCCAGGAGAAAGGCGTGATCTCGGGGTGGGCGGGCCCCTTTCCGAGGAGTCAGCCCCATAGGCTGATGGGTCTGTGTGATTTCAGAGGCTGCTCGTTTGCCTGGAGGAGTCCATTTACATTCACAACATTAAAGACATGAAGCTTCTGAAGACCATCCTGGATATTCCTCCAAACCCGACAGGTGAGCCGCAGCCCGGGCCAGGTGCCCCCGAATCTCGTGTCTGGGTGCCCCTTTTGCACCAGCTGTGTTTCCACCCAAACTGAAAACCCGAAGCAGCGTTTGGCCTTCATTGCTTTATAAATCTTCGTGGTGTTTGCCTTGAAGCTTCGTCTTAATGGCCGCAGATTCAGATTATATTGGGCCATGCGTCCTGCAGGAGGGCCGTGTGACCTTCCCTGCAGCCTGGGAGAAACTCCTTTCCCCTGGGACCCATTCTCAGCAACCGTGTCAAAGCATTTAGGCAGACACGTAGGAGATGTCCTGCATCTGACGTTGCAAGGTGCTCACCCCTAGTTATCTTTGCTGGTTGTTCAGTATAGAGCAGACATCATAATCAGAAGTGGGTTCTACCTGACTGGGAGACAGACAATCCAAACCGAAAAGAAACGTGTTTTCTTTTGTTGCAGACAGTTCTCTCTACGTGGGTGATATGCTAGGAGGTTGGACTGTATTCAATTCTCAGATGTAACACTGTTTAATACATTTTCCTGATTTAAGAATGGGAGCAGCTGGGATTGGTCAGGTTGAAAAGGCAGACGATGCCATTCTGTGAATCCCTGGCGGCAGAAGTAAAGGAGAAGGAAGTTGTGTGGTGGGACAGGAGCCACCAAACCAGAACAGTGTGCGGACCTGATGATTCAGGGCAGTATTTGTAAATCGCGCTCCAGCTTAGTGTCGTTAAATGAATGCTTCAGTTCACTGCGGTTTTCTAATTTGTTGACTTCCACCGAATTTCAATATCCCTGTGGCCCGACCTCAGTCACCTAGACTCTTTGAGCCTCAGTTTCCTCAGCTGTAAAATGGAATAGTAACCCCCGTCTCACAGGGGTGGTGTCTGTGGCGGCGACCTGCTCACGGCCTGCTGGGCCGTAATTCCTCCTCTGGCCTCATTTCCTTCTCTCCATCTGAGTTATACAGATGGCCCTTGACGTTGACTTCAGTGCTTTAAAATTTCAGCCCTGACGAAACGGTACTGTATTTGAAAAGATCACAGCCATTGAGGCCGTTAGAAAGCTCTGTGGGAGAACGACTTTAAAGCCTGTTTTGCAAGTGGAGGGTGGTAAGTGAAGGAACCATGGCCGGGGACGGCGGTGGGGGATTAGTTTCGTTTTGTGCTGTTTTTCAGAAATGAGAGGTTGAACTAACCTGGAAAAGTGTTTATTGCAGACATGCTACGTGCCCGGGACCATAGTAGGCACTGTAGGTACAGACCACACGCCAGGAACCCCAAACCCTTGGGACATGGTGCACAAGGGCCCTGGCGTCTTTGGAAGGTTTGGGACCCAGGGGGTGACAGCTGAAAGGAAGATGTGCTCTTCTGACAGGGCGAGGGAGGTGAGTGGGGTCTGAGCAGAGCCCACCGGAGCCGCGGGCCTGGGCTGGACCCTGGCGGCTTTGGACAGAGGACATCTCAGGGGGGCAGGGGACATGCCAGGTGAGCAGGGGACATCCCAGGTGGGCAGTGGACATGCCAGGTGGGCAGAAAGTTCACAAGCTGCCTGTGACTCTCCGTTTCTTTGAAAGGCGGGGAGCTGGGCACCGTCAGTGGCCTTTCGAGCAGGTGTCCCACGGGTCAGGGCAGCCGGCAGCCCCCTCACTCCTGCGGCCACACCTCAGCCGTTCAGCCCAGGGGATGGTGCTGCCCGCCTTCAGGGCCAAACCTGTTCCTCCTGCGAAAAGCCCGTCTCCTCTTTGAGCAAATGCAGCCCTTTGTCTTCGCTTAGAAAACGCACGGATGGCCTCAGGTTTGCACTTTAAACAGGGAGGAAGGAGGTTTGCAGGTGTAGGGCCATCTGTGCTTCCTGTTAGGATGTGTGCGCCTCACAAAGGGAATGATTTTATCTCAAGACAACTTAGAAATGATGGGAGGAGTCCTCAGGTAAACATTACCGGTGGGCTGGGGGAGAGATTTAGCCTTTCCTTCTGAAAGACCAGGGATGGGTTGAAAGACCAAAACGTGTGTCTTATCACAGCTTTGACGTTCTTTGGAGAGAGAGGCCAAGACAGCTTCAAATGCTGACATTTATAATCATCCTCTCAGCTTCCCCTGAGCTCTTCCTACTTCAGTAAAATGGGGATGAGCCTTTTTACCCCACAGAGTTCTTATGGGGAGGACTCCCCGAGGGCGGGGAGGGGGTGAGAGCGAAGTCCCATCTGCTGGGCACACGAGGCTCGGCCAGGCTCGCCCGCCGGCCGGTTCCATGCATCATGTCCATCTCCAGCCAGGAGGGCAGGCTCGGGACAGGTCGGGGTTTCCCTGCAGTGACATGACCCGCCCCTCGCTCAAGGACCCCCAGCAGACTCTGAACGTCCAAAACCACGGAGATGAGATCCTCAGAGGCCAGGAGTCTCCTTCATTTGTTCCCACCCTCTCATGTATTTTCTGAACAACAAACTGTAAGATGGAAACTCTGGCCCTTGATGTGATGCATGTTCCTGGGTCACAGGGAGACGGGGCCTCTTGGCTGACAGGCTCAGCCACACGAATTCTGAATGTCTTTCGACTTTGTGAACTACAAATACGTGATACACACAGAGTCCTGTCATTGCTTCACGCTCAGTACCGGCCGTGGCTGTAAATTTCCTTCCTTCTGTCTGTTTGTGTCATGCCCGTTCCTGTTGTGTCAAAGACTGCAGGCTGCTTCCTTTAAAGGGTTTGGCCAGACGGGGCTCGAAGTTAATTTCCTGCTAGCACAGCAGTCTGTACCCTGAGCAGCTGAAGGTGGAAATCTCCATTAAAAAATCCGCCAACCGCAGAACTTGGGGATGCTGTCGGTCTCACAGGCTCTCACGGAACATTGGGGGAGCAGTCTACACCACGCAGCAATGTGTATAATGGGACAGAGTAGCCGTTTATTCCCCAGCGAGCGCTCTTTCTGAAAATGTAATGCAGGTGGGGTAAATGGTAGCATAGAGCATCTGTAAGTACAGAGACGATTTCTCTCCTTTCTATTTTTAAAAACTGGAAAGCATATTCCATTAATCAACCCAGAGGGAACTGCATCTTATAAATCACTGTTAACTTGCTTTAATTTTGACACATAATACTATAAATACCAAGGTAAGAATGATTTAGAATCACAGGACTTCCTTCTAATTCCAGCCGATGGTGCCATTGGTTCTTGAATGGAAATCAGGCATTTTTCTTCTCCAGCTGCAGAAGGATTACAGCCAAACCATTTCAGTGGAATTATAGCTGACCATGATTTATGAAAATGTGTGTCCAGTCTGAAGTCCAAAATCCACATCAAAACCTAACTCCTTATATTTTAAAAAAAGAAAAAGGCCAGAAGAAAATATTCTCAAATATTGAGCACAGTGAAAAAGCCTCTGGGTTTTAGAATTCTGCGTGCTTTTTTTTTTTTTTCTGTTTCTTTATATTTTCTGGCCTCTACAAATTTTTTATACTATCACTTTTATATTATAAAATAATATCAAAGAAAAGGCTGGGACTTCCCTGGTAGCACAGTGGTTAAGAATCCACCTGCCAATGCAGAGGACACGGGTTCGAGCCCTGGTCCAGGAAGATCCCACATGCCGCGGAGCAACTAAGACCGTGTGCCACAGCTACTGAGCCTGTGCTCTAGAGCCGGCGTGCCACAACTACTGAAGCCTGCACACCTAGAGACCGTGCTCCGCAACAAGAGAAGCCACTGCAATGAGAAGCCCGTGCACCGCAACGAAGAGTAGCCCCCGCTCGCTGTAACTAGAGAAAGCCCGCATGCAGCAACGAAGACCCAACGCAGCCAAAAAAAATAAATAAATTTATTTATTTATTTATTTATTTTAAAAAAGAAAAGGCTCATTTCCCTTCCTATAAAGGGTTTCAGGGGACACGTGACAGAAACAGAAGACGAGTAGAACGGGAATATCTAAGCCTATAGCAAAGTCTTCCTACTTTCCTTGGGGGCTTCACAAGAAATAAAGTGCATTCTTAGAGCTGGGTGGATTTGTCTGAGAATTGGACCACAGGAAGCTAAAGGAGCTCACGTTCAGCATTTCTGGGGACCGTCATTAAGTTGCAAATGTTGGTACGCACGGCCCCTTGGCTACATTCAGGTGGGCTGGCCGAGGTGCGAGCCAGAGGCAGAGCTGTCAGGTACGTGGTTACGTGGCAGGGTGTACCTGCCCTCGCCACCATCCTTGGTCCCTTCTTGTCAGACTCTCGTGTCAACTCACTCTCCATTGGGTGTTACAGGAAGTTCCATGTTAGCTGAAGAAGTTTAAGCTTCCTTCCTTTCTGGAAATATTTACATTTTAATATACAACTCTGAAGGTCACCTCACACCTATTAGAATGGCTATTATCAAAAAGACAAGAGACAAGTGTTGGCAAGGGTGTGGAGAAAAGGGAGCCTGCGTGCACTGTTGGTGGGAATGGAAATTGGTGCCGCCACTGTGGAAAACAGTGTGGAGGATCCTCAAAACACTAAAAACTGAGCTACCTTATGATTAAGCAATCCCACTTCTGGGTATTTATCCAAAGAAAATGGAGACACTAACTCAAAAAGATATCTGCAGCCCAATGTTCATTGCAGCAATATTTACAACAGGCAAGACATGGGAACAACCTAAGTGTCCAGCGATGGATGAGTGGATAAAGAGGGTGTGGCATATAGATATAATGGAATACTACTCAGCCATAAAAAAGGATGAAATCTTGCCACTGTAATGACGTGGATGGACCTTGAGGGCATCACACTACGTGAATTCAGTCAGGCAGAGAAAGACAAGTACCATATGATCTCACCTATATGTGGAATCTTCAAAAAAAACAAACAAGCTCACAGATGCAGAGGATAGACTGGTGGTTACCAGAGGCTGGGGGTCAGGGGGAAGAGACGTGTGAAATGGTTGAATGGGGTCAAAAGGTACAAACTTCCAGTTAAACAATAAGTCATGGGGGGGGCTTCCCTGATGGTGCAGTGGTTGAGAGTCCACCTGCCGATGCAGGGGGCACGGGTTCGTGCCCCGGTCTGGGAAGATCCCACATGCTACAGAGCGGCTGGGCCCGTGAGCCATGGCCGCTGAGCCTGCGCGTCCGGAGCCTGTGCTCCGCAACGGGAGAGGCCACAGCGGTGAGAGGCCCGCGTACTGCAAAAAAAAAAAAAAAGTCATGGGGGTGTAACATTCAGCAAAACTGAGAAGGCATGAGTGGTCTCTTCTGAGGCTGGGTGACCCTGTACAGGCGAGAGGGCTGCAGGGAGCCTGCAGGACAGGGCGCTGGGCTGTCACCCTCCTCCCACAGCTGCCTGGCAGGTGATAAGGGCACAGCCTGGTGGGTCCTTGGCAAAGCCCGAGCAGGAGGTCAGACCTTGGTTCCCATCCTCCACGTTTGCTTTTGTTTTAACCTCTGCTCTGCCCCCAGCAGATGAGGGTCAGGTCCATTTTAGCCTGATCTGAAGTTTCTCTTATGCTTTTACAAGAAACCCATTTAACACACTAACTTGTAACAAAGCTACCTTTTCTATTTAAAAAGGGCCTCTCTTGCCTGATCTCCAAGTTCTTATTCTGGTAATGCTTCTGGTAATTCTGTGAATTCACTTCTATCACGTACACCCCTATGAATGGAAGCCATTGTTGTGAAAATCCTTTCCTTAAATGCTATTAGGATCCTCCCCCGCCCCTCCAATCCCCGTGTAAATAAAAATGGCTTCTAGGTTTGGTTCAGTGGTTTGACTTGGTGTTTACTCTTCCAGAATATTGTTGAAGCCTCTTAAATCCAACATGTCCTGTTTCTTTAGTTTGTCCCGACGGCAGACACACCGTCTTCACTGCCCTCAAGTGAATTTCCCCTCTGGAGGCGCCCATTTCCCTTATCGAGGCAGGACATTTGGCTCTGAAACAATTTCTAAATAGGTCCTCCCCTCAAGCCACCCAGCCTCCCCACCCTCCAATTTGAAATGACATTTAATCACCTGCAGAAAGGCCACCACAAGCTGCCCTTTATTTCAGTTAGGAGCTTGTAGCCCAGAGGGTAACGGAATTGGAAGAGAAGTAGCTGTTACTTCAGGGCCCTGGGGCACAGTGCGAAGAAGAACGTTTAAAATAGTCTAACCTCTGACCTCTCAGCTGTGGCGTGGACACGGTCAGTGTCCAATCACGAGGTCGTCCCGGGAATTTACTTGATCAGGGTCCTTGGATTAGAAGAATCAAGAGTCGAGGTCTGCAGGGCCGCTCCTCCCCTCGCCAGCAGGTGGCGCTGTGGTCGTGCCGTGTCCAGATGCCCTTCCCGGGCGTGGACGCCGGCTTTTCACGTGCGGTTTGCTCTCCCCCAGGTCTGTGTGCCCTGTCCATCAACCATTCCAATTCCTACGTGGCCTATCCTGGGAGCCGGACGACAGGCGAGATCGTGCTCTACGACGGACACGCCCTGGTAAGTTGGCGGTGACCCCGCCGGCGCAGCCCCCTGCCTGGCCGCGTGGTCAGTTTCAGGTGAGGGGCGGGCTCAGTGGCTGGGGGGCGAGGTGCAGAGGCGCAGGTAGCCCCGGCCACAGCTGTGGGGTGTGGACGGGAAGGTCATGCCCTTTGCCCTCATCGCCATCCGTCCACGTAGCCACAAGGCAGCCTGCCAGGCCCGGACAGACGCCGTGGCAGCTGGGGGCCATCGCGGGGTTGAGTGCGTCCTGCCGGGCCGTGGCGCAGCCTGCGACAGCGTGCAGCCATGTCCCATGTCCTTCCCTCTGCTCTCCGAGCTTCACAGAGCGGGCAGGATTGCTGCAGGAAGCCGGGCCCTAGAGCCGCATCACGGAGAACACAGTCACATCACCGCACTGGCCACCACACGGGTGGTCGCCCATCTCCCCGAGGGCAGGAAAAGGGACAGAAACACAGCAGCCCTTGCAGCAGCGTCTAGATACACCGGGAAGCGACGTGCAGCTTCTATGCATACGGCCTGGTGGAAAGAGGGAAACAGGGAACCCAGCAGAGGAGGGAGGGTGTCTGGGAGGGAAAGAGGAGGGAGAGGAGACGAAACGCGTCCTCCCTCTGCCCCAGCATCAACCTCCGTTTTCCCTTTCGCCAACAGAAGACAGTCTGCACCGTTGCTGCCCACGAGGGGGCGCTGGCCGCCATTGCCTTCAACGCCTCGGGCTCCAGACTGGCCAGCGCCTCCGAGAAAGTGAGTTCCTCAGGGGCTCGCCTCCTGCCGGGGTGGTGGTGGCGGGTTCCGGGGGCCCTGGGCCCCAAAGAGCTGGCGGAAGGGGCCCGGTGACCCCAGCGCTCAGACCTCACTCCGGAGGGAGGCCTTCCGGCCCCTGCGTGAGGCGCTGCATTTATTAACTCGGCCGACCAAGGGCCTCTGCTGTGCAGGACACAAGCCGCTTTGCCCAGAACCTTGTGGTCTGATTAAGAAACGTGCGTGCCCATCATCACAGATACGGAGAGATGCCACGTTCCATAAACACAGTAGAAACAAAATGCTTGGCTGTTCAGCAGGAGAGACTGACATCTTCTGTCTGGAATAACCAGGGAAGGTGACCGAGTTGAATTTCAGATGCCACGAGAAACAGGTGTATTTTTGACGGGCAGAGATTGAATATCTGAGGGGGCCACAGCAGACTGAACGAGCGCGCCAGCGCCTTGGGCTGGGGGGGAGGGGCCGGGAGACGGAGGCTGTTCAACTCACCTTCCAAGAATGGTTTACACAGCGCACATACAGAAAAGCCTCCGTGCACAGCCCTCCGCGCTTCCTCTCCGGAGACAGATGCTCCAAACCAATCTAACAAGCTCGTCTCTAAAGGGACGTGTCTGCGTGAAGCTGTGCACGGTACGAAACGCCTACCTGCTTTCTCTTCCAGGGCACCGTCATCCGGGTGTTCTCGGTTCCCGATGGGCAAAAGCTCTATGAGTTTCGGAGAGGCATGAAAAGGTCTGTGCTCATCGTAAAAACACACTGTAGAGTACGCACAGGGGTCCTGCAGTGGACGGCTGGCAGCCGTCCGGGGAGAGGACGAGGGGCTGTGTGCGCCCCTCGCCCTGCCCGGGAGGAGGGATGATGGTCCTTTCTCAGGTGACTGACTAGAGGCCCCGCTGAGCACTCAGAACACCTGAGAGCTGAGAGGGCTTTGTGACCTGGGCCTCCAGCCTGGGGAGCCCTTTCTCGACGCGCCCAAGGGCGGCCCGTCGCGGAGAAATGAGACAGGCGAGGGAGTCGTGGCCCGAAAGTAACTGCTGACCCTCCTCCCGCGGAATAGAAAAGTGTGATGGTCTTGGTCCTATCCGCTGTAGGGCTCACAGACGGAAGACTTCCAGCGTGACGGGAAGGGGCGATGCCTGGTTTCTTCTCACCTGAGAAGCGACCCAGTGTGACTCTTTCCGATGTTAATTTCCAAGTATGAATGATACAGTGTTGAAGGGATTTTAGAAAACACAGGCAGACCTTGGAGAGAGTGTGGGTTCCATCCCAGACCACCGCAGTAAAGCCAGTATCGCCATAAAGCGCGTCACGCACATTTCTTGGTTTCCTCGTACCTACGAAAGTGACGTTTACACTGTCCTGCAGGCTGTTAAGTGTGCAATGATGGCATGAGTCTAAGCAAAAGTGCCTATGCCTTAATTTAAAAATGCTTCATTGCTAAACAGTGCTGACCATCACCCGATCCCTCAGCGAGTCGTAACTGTTTGCAGTCATCACACCAAAGGTCACTGGTCACAGGTCACCACGACAAATAGAATCATCATGAAAAAGCTTGAAAAATGTTGAGGATGATCAAAACGTGACCGGGGGCGCGAAGCGAGCAAAGGCTTTGGGGAAAACGGCACCGACGGACTTGCTCGAGGCAGGGCTGCCACAAACCTTCAGCTTATAAAAAAAATCGCAGTATCTGCGAAGCATCATAAAGCAAAGCCCAATAAAACGAGGTCTGCCTGTGCTCAAACTCTTCGCGATACATTTAGGTTTTCTTACATATATATGTGAAGCTGATTTTTGTACTCTCAGGCTGTTACCCTCATTCCCCGGGCTCACCCGTCCCTGTGTGGCTGTGTTTGCAGGTACGTGACGATCAGCTCTCTGGCTTTCAGTATGGACTCGCAACTCCTCTGTGCTTCGAGCAACACGGAGACCGTGCACATCTTCAAGCTGGAGCACCTCGCCAACAGGTAGGACACGAAATGCTCGTTACACTAAAAGAGTCAGATCCTGGTTGTCCGGCCAGAGCACATGACTTCTCTCTGTCAACGCCACGGACTTGGCTTTACTTGTTCTGTCCCCACCAAGCGGGGAGCGAGTGTCAGCAAAGACTAGGTGATGTGAGCTGGGGTCGCCCTCCTGAGTTTGCAGCCCGGCTCTGCCCCGTGTGAGCGGCGAGACCTCGGGCAGGTGATCTAATCTGTCTGAACTTCTGTTTCCTCGTCCGCCAAACCTAAAATATTAATGGTCGTATATGCATCTTCGGCCTGTGGTGAGTGCCCGGACTGAAAGCACGCAGCGTAGTGCCGGGCACGGAGTAAACCCTCGAGCGCGTTTGCTCGCTCGCTACAAGTGCCGTGACGCACAGGCCGACCTCGTGCTGTTGCTTCGAGCTTGGTTGTGCTTCGCGGATTCTGCGTTTTTCACAAACTGAAGGTTTGTGGCAGCCCTGCCTCGAGCAAGTCCGTCGGTGCCGTTTTCCCCAGAGCCTTTGCTCGCTTCACGCCCCGGGTCACGTTTTGATCATCCTCAACATTTTTCAAGCTTTTTCATGATGATTCTATTTGTCATGGTGACCTGTGATCAGTGACCTTTGATGTTACCATTGCAAAAAGATTACGACTCACTGAAGGCTCACGTGATGTTCAGAATTACGGTATGCACATTTTTTTTTTAATCAAATGGAGTTTATTTGAGACGGGGCTCACATATGAATCTCCGTAACCTGGCTGCAAGTACTGTACTTTGTTTTCTGGCCGTGCTCTGAGGCATGCAGGAGCCCATGCCCCCTGCGATGGAAGCACGGAGTCCTAACCACCGGGCCACCAGGGAAGTCCCGCATGTCGTTTTTTAGACATCACGCCCCTGCGTGCTTACTAGACTGCAGGGTAGTGTAGACATCACTTTTATACGCACGTGTGCGACATGCTTCATCGCTGCGGTCTGGAGCTGACCCCGCAGCGTCTCCGGGGTCTGTGTGTATTCGTCACCCCCAGCACTGAGGGCCTGGCAGATCCTTCCAGGGCCGCTGCTGTGCCCGTGAGAGGAGCGGAGCGGGGTCGACAGCGTGTGCTGGACTGCAGCCAGGGGTGTGCGCATGTTTCCTGTTGCTGCTGCAATAGATCATCACAAACTTCATGGCGTAAAGCAGCACACGTTCACGGCCCCATGGCACTGCCAGTCAGGGTGGGCGGCCCGGGGGTGGCAGGGCTCGGTCTGCACTCAGGGTCGCGAGGCTGCAGTGCAGGCGTTGCCCGCTGTCTGCCTGAGCTCAGAGCCGTCCCCGTCCTGGTCGCTGGCAGGAATGCAGGCCCTCGTGCTGCAGCAGCGAAGCCCCTGCCCCCGCGATGGCCCCCAGATCCCCCTCCCTCCTCACGCGGCCTTCAAACCAGCAAGGTCGCGCCGATTCCTTCTCAAGCTCCTGATTTCTCTGAATCTCCCTCCTGCCTCTGGCTGGGCAAAGCCCCCTGCTCTTAAGGCCCATGCGATTGGCTAAAGCCGTCTGGATCATACCCCCTCGACAGCCACCTGGGCCGTACGACATGACACAGTCACGGGGCTGCGGTCTCCTCCCTGGCACAGGCTCCGGGGACCAGGCCGTGGCACCCTGGGGCCCCTCCTAGGGACTCCGCCCGCTGTCGTGTGGGCACCAGTGCAGGTGCACAGGTGTGCAGCCCCTGTTTCTCCCGGGAAAGCAGTGAAGGGTCTCCTCCACGCAGGCCTCGGCCGTGGCAGTGTCATGCCACCCAGCCTGCCCCTGGGGCCCAGACCCTGCCCCGCGCAGCCCAGGACACGGCTCACACCTTCCTAGGGGGCCTTCAGACACCGCGTGTCTCCTGACACCTCCCCCTAGGGTCGCTATAGGAAATGGAAACATGAAGTGTTAGCGATTAGCTCAGGGACACCCAGAAAGCGGCGGTGGCCTCGGCAGCACGGCCGCTTGTCCGGGTCCCGTGCTTCTCGGTCCGTGGAGCCTCCCGACACTCTCCGGCCCCTGGTTGCCCACGCGCTTCCAGAAGGAAGGGAACGGGTTCAGAGGAGTTCAGCGTCTCGCCTGGAGCCGGCCTCCGTCTCCAAAGCCAGGGTCCACGTGAAAGCGCCGCGTCTCACACCCGCCAGGCGGCACCGCCAGCGACAGCTCAAATCCGTGTCCCAAGCGTGGTGTCCTCTGCTGGGCCTCGCCTGGTACCAGGAGAGACAGGCTCCTCCCCCAGAGTGGGACTTCCACCCCTTCTACCCGCTCAGGGAGATACAGAACCCAGCCTCCGTTGTGTGTGTCAGTGTGTGTGTCTGTGTGTCTGTGTGTGCTTGTGTGTCTGTGTGTGTGTGTCTCTGTGTATGTGTGTCTGTGTGTGTGTGTGTGCCTGTGTGTGTGTGTCTGTGTGTGTGTGTGTCTGTGTGTGTGTGACACGGTGCCGGCCTCTGTCCCACACCGTCTGGAGCTCCCTCCCTCCCGGAGCACCCAGTGACTGTGGGGCCCTGGCTCCGGCCGCCGGCCAGGGGCTGCTCTCACGCCCTCTGAACCTTGGCCCCGCAGGGCTGTGAAACACTAGATGCTGCCCCTCCGCGCTGCTCACGTGCCTGGAACCCTTCCAGCACCCGCCCCCATGTGTGCGTGCCCCAATGCATGCTGCTTGCCCTCTAAGCTTTTAAATAGATGTCATCTGTCTTCTGGACGTTTCTATCCCTTCTCGGACAGCCTCTACACCGTAGGACCCGCTCTCTGCCGGAGCTTTAATCCCTCGTCAGTCGTGCTGGGTTCGGGCCCCCGTGGGCAGCAGAACCATCCGGGCGCCCTGCCACCCCCAGGTCCCGGGATCCGGGGACCCCACGCCGCTGCCTTGGTCGCATCTCCATCCGAGTCTCTTATTGGTGCTTAAGGTGGGAAGTGGCCACTTGGGCTCAGTTCCGCCTCCAGGCTCACCTGCTTCTGTCCGTCTCAGGTCACCAGGAACACACCTTCCCGTCACTCTCCACGTCCCCCCAGCCCACCCCGTCCGTGAAGCGGTAACTCGTACAGCACGAGATGACTCTGCCTCTGCCTCCGTCCCACCTCTCTGGCCACCGCCCTGAACCGGGCCTCCCTTCCTTGGTCTCCCTCCTTGTAGCCTCTTCTGACCATCACACATCTTCTTGCTGGACTAATCGTTGGAACATGCCCCTCCGTCCTCAGACACCTTTATTCCCCTTTGCCCTCAGGAGTAAGGTCCCAGGTCCTCCAGCCTGGCGTTCGAGGCCTTCCTTCCTTCCTTCCTTCCCTCCCTCCCTTTTCCCAAACAACTAGAGGAATATTCCTTTGTCTTTGGCATTCACAACGTAATGGATACGGATACAACACACTTAAAGATTTAATCTGCATTATTGTTTTCTCAGTCACTATAGAGATATCAAATACGTGTTGAAGTATAGTGTTTTTTTGTTTTTTTGATTTTTGGCTGCATCGGGTCTTAGTTGCGGCACGCAGGATCTTTCGTTGCGGTGCGCAGGCTCCAGAACACAGGGGCTCTGTAATTTGTGGCACATGGGCTTCGTTGCCCCACGACATGTGGGATCTTAGTTCCCCGACCAGGGATCGAACCCGCGTCCGCTGCACTGGAAGGCAGATTCTTTACCACTGGACTACCGGGGAAGTCCCGAAGCAGAGTTGATTTACCATGCTGTGTTGATGTCTGCTGTACAGCACAGTGATTCAGTTAAACACACACACACACACACACACACACACACACACACACACACACACACACACACACACACACACACACACTTTCTCATACTCTTTTCCCTTCTGGTTTATCCCAGGATGTGGAATGCAGTTCCCTGTGCTCTACAGTCGGCCTTGCTGTTTCTCCATCCCGTATACAGAGTTTGCATCTGCTCACCCCCACGCCCACTCCCTCCCTCGCCCTCCCCCGCCCTTGGCAACCGCCAGTCTCTTCTCTGTGTCTGTGAGTCTGTTTCTGTGTTGTAGATGAGTTCATCTGTGTCGCAGTTTCGATTCCTACAGATTGTCAGACTAAGCGAAATAAGTCAGAAAGAGAACAAGTGCCGTACGATGTCGAGGCTTTTCTCGCCGCACCTTGCCTGAGCTGAGGCCTCCCTGCCTCTGCCCCCTGGGCCGGCCCAGCGTGGCCCTGACTCTCAGATGCTTGTCCAGAGCATCTGATGGGCCCCCCTCCTGCCCCCTCACCCCGCTCGGAGACAGACCTGCCTCGGGGCCTAGCCCGGCGACCAAGCCTCTCAGTCCCGCCAGCCCCGGAGACGCCCTCTTATGGGACAGCACTCGCCGGGCGCCAGCCCCTACGCTGTGCCGCCGCTTTAGTTCTCACGGGCAGGGGACCGTGATTGTCCCCGTGGTCCCCGGTGAGGACAGTGGGATATGAGGGGTGGAGGAACGCCCTCCGCCCCTCCCTCCTCTGTGGTCTTGGAGTCGCCCCGGCCTGGGCCCTGTCCCGGGCACCCTGTCTGGAGCGCCCACGCGTCCTCCCTTTCACACCTGTGCTGCGCCCCGCCTCGGATGCAGGACCTGGGTGTGGCTGGTACCCCTCGGTGACGCCCCACCCTTAGTGCAGCGCGCCAGGGCGAGCCGCGCAGGTGTGTCCCACGATGCTCAGGATGTTAGGGGGACGGCGGGAGCCTGGAAGCGCCCGTCGCCTCCAGACGAGAACCTCGAGACCCAGGGAGGTTTGTCCAGGCGGTGACGGGGGGAATAAACCCCAGGGCTTCGGAGCCGCGGGCCGTGTCCCTCACCAGGATGCATCCTCCGGACAAGCGGCCTCTCGGCCGGGGTGCCTGGGGCGCATGCGGCCACCCTGGTCCTCGCCGGGCTGCTCGGCGCAGAGGCGAGTGTCCACCCTGCCCACCCGCGTCTCACCACACAGCCGTCCCCCCTTGTCTGCCAGAGACCCCAGGATGCGGCGTGGGGACTGCAGGGGGCACACCAGGTCCTTTTGAATTCCCCCGACCTTTGTGCATTGCCAGCACCCACCCGGGTGGCTCGAGGGCTGTAACCAAACACCTGTCCAAGCATCTTGCCCGGAGGTTTGCTTCCCACGCAGTCTGGCTGGGAGGCCTTGACGCTGAGATCGGCCTGTTCTTTTCTTCGGTGAGCCCAGAACAGGCCTGGGCTTAGGTTACAGAGCCCAGGGACTGATTCCAACTCACTCTCTGCCCAGCCCCCTTCCAGGAACCTAGAAATCAGGCTGATAGATTCAGCTTGCTTAATGCAGGAGGGCCGTCACACTGGGAACCTCTTAACGGCCGTGCAATGGCTCTTCCGAAGGACACACGAGCCCTTGACGCCCTCTGGGTACGGCCAGAATGGCACGTCCCGAGCGTTCGGGTGGGTGGAACGTCATGCCCGGGCACAGTCCCTTCCCGCTGCGGTGAGCACGGCTCCCAGCGTCGGCCGGGGATGTTGGACGGCTGCCAGGCCTCCAACATCCTCACCCTCACCTGGCACCGTGGAGGCTGCAGAAGGGCTTGGCCTCACCCTCGCCTGTGCCTTTTGCTCCCCAGCCAGCCAGAGGAGCCCTCGACCTGGACCAGCTACATGGGAAAGATGCTCATGGCTGCGACCAACTACCTCCCCACCCAGGTGTCCGACATGATGAACCAGGACAGGGCCTTTGCCACCGGGCGCCTGGGCTTCTCTGGGCACAGGAACATCTGCACCCTCTCTACGTACGTGCAGCGCCCCCCCTCACCAGGCACAAACCATGACAGATTTGCTTCCCCAAAGCACAGGTTTACTTGCCCCAGACACACACGCACAGGTTTAAAAGAAAGGCAAGAGAAGGGAGCCAAGAAGGGCACGTAGGGTCAGGACCCTCGGCACCCCGTGGCTGGCCAGCCACTTTCCCGTCCGGCGGGACCCTTTCTCCGGGGGCTGAGAAGCTGAGCTGGAAGCTGGCATGGGAATTTTAACCTTCTCATTCCAGTGACACTGTCTTGAAGACAGTTCCCATTTTTACGGAATTATGTAAAAAGGCTCTAGTTCCAAAGTCTCGGTCCAGATACCTATGGGGTCGACAGGTGTTTTATCTAAGACATTAAAAAGTGTTTATTAAAGCCAAACATTTGAAAAATTTTGTAAAACTAGCCAGCAAAGATGGGGGCCAGTTTTGCACCTGCCTCCTTCCTTCCGCTGTTAAAGGCAGAGACACACATAAGGCAGGTAGGCGACGCTTTTGTTGGCAGGGGGGCCTCACAGAGCAGCAGGGCGTGTGCATATCCTTCTGTCTCACCCACACAATCATGGTCAAAGACAAGAAGTCATCCTCAAGGCAGATCACTAGGACACACGCAAGGAAGTCACCAGAAACCCAGACTCTGGGGTCAGCGGGCTGCGGGTTCATGGATGTCGGGACAAGGCGCTGGTGATGTCCCCGGGGTGGGGGGGGGCGTTTCGTCCCTGGAAGCGGATCTGCCGCCCACGTGCGTTGCCATCCCAGCACATGTCTTCTTGGCCCTTAGGATCCAGAAGCTACCGAGGCTCCTGGTGGCATCGTCCAGTGGACACCTTTACATCTACAGCTTGGACCCTCAGGACGGAGGAGACTGCGTCCTAATCAAGACCCACAGGTGGGGAGACCGGTGTTCAGAAAGCCGGCCTTTCAAGGGCCGCCTGTGTCGTGTGCCCCTCGGCCCCGACGGCGCCCAGCCTCAGCGCTCTTGCTTCCCTTCCTCCTTCAGGGGCGGGCCCAGGGGCAGAGCCAGGGGGGCCCTGCTTGGCGCTGGGCTCACGTAGGGCTCAATGACATGCAAAATGGGGTCTCCCTGCTGGGCCCTCCTCTTCCCGGGGTCCCTCAGACATAACAGGCGCTCCGAGCCGTGTACCGAACTGAATTGAGACGTTCTCCTGACCTCTGCGGCCAAGGGCAGGGCAACCTCCTGCTGCGGACAGGATGCCCCGAGCTGCCACTGCCCCGTCACCTGGGGCTCCCGGGTGCCCTTGCCTGCGCGTGCCAGGAGGAGCACAGGACCGATCTCGGTTTACTAAACGCCAGAGATGAGAACTCCCGTGATCGGCAGGTGAAGGTCACGCTGGCCCACGCTGACCTGGCAGGCCTTGAACCCCAGGGGCCCAGCACGGGCTTCCGGTGCTTTGCCTTTTGCAAGGGCCCTGGGCGTGAGGTGACCTTCTTGTCTCTTCCTTCCCCCCACGTCAGCTTGCTTGGCTCAGGAACTGCCGATGAGAATAAAGAAAACGACCTCAGAGCTTCCTTACCTCAGTCTTACGCAGCAACTGTGGCCAGACCAAGCCCTTCTGCAGCCTCCACGGTGCCAGGTGAGCGGGCACGGGGGACCTGTGTGACAGCGGCCCTCTTCTCCCGTCACCACTGCCTGTGGACAGAGCACTCCCCCGAACCACGCGTCTCCTCCAGACGCGGCCCTGGGCGTAGCCTTAAACGCGGGTCCCAGAGCAGGGCTGGCAGAGCCCCCAGCGGCCGCCTCCCTAACGAGTAGTGGGAACGCTTTGCCTCCTGGACGGTTTGTAATCAGGTGGAAAGCTGGAGGAGCTGGGGCGGGCGGGTGGAGGAGACCAGCCGCCCAGGGGCTTCGGGCCGTAAACGCTGAGGATTTGCACTCGTGGGGAGCACAGTCCGTCCCGTGGGTCCCCGGACGCTCGCTGTGCTGAGGCCCAGCCCAGGGGTCGCGGCCTAGGAACAGACCCCATGGCTTCTCTCACGTCTCACTGTTGGTTTCCAGGTTATTCTGAGGATGGCGGGGCGCTCCGAGGAGAGGTCATCCCCGAACACGAGTTTGCGACGGGACCAGTGTGTCTTGATGATGAGAATGAGTTCCCCCCTGTGAGCATTGGGCACCCTTAAGAGCATCCAATCCGTGTGCTTAGACAGAACCCTCACCTGTGCACGGGGCGGAGTCCTTTCCCTGTTGTCTCGTCTGTCACAACTAATCCTCCCCTAACACCCAGGAAGCCTCAGACCCCACAGACTAGCCCACCTGACAGTGTCAGGATAACCGCGCGCTTGCCCAGGGAGCCGTGGCGGCCTCCCCGCGTTCGGAGGCCCGGGCGCCTTGACTGCTTCCTTAGCACCCTCTGCTGCTCACAGGGAGAAACCGGTCCGTCTAAGCTCTTCTTTTCCTGAGGCTCCCGACATGCTCTGAGCAGAATGTTGCCGCCCTTGTGATGCTGAAGGTGATGCTCTGACAGGGCTGGGCCCTCGCCCTCCTCCGGCTCTGACAGGACTGACCCCTGTGCGTTAACAGCCACTCGGAGAGCGGAGCGGCGGTGGGAAGCCCCCCGGGCACCTCTAGCCGGGCACCTCCCCAGCATCCTGCTTCAGCCGTCCCGGCAGCGAGGGCCCAGGCTTAGCTGGGCGCTGGGCATGGCTCCTCTCAGCATCCTGGGGTGAAGAGAAGCTTGTCCCCCTGGTTCTGGTTCTTCGAGCTTCTGTTCAGAGCAACATAGAGACCCCTCTTATGAGCTTCAGTCAGAAAACCGCCCAGACGGTCCACTTGAAGTCGTTTCAAGATGGAAGCAGTGTTTAGGCCAAGGCTTGGAGAGTCAGCTGACTGTCCCTCCTGGAAGCAGAGAGAAGTAGCCATTGGGCATAGATCTTGGGCTGCATTGTTTTCTCTTGGTCATGATTTTGGGTCAGTTGGATTCCATTTGCCAAAGGGTGGAGTGCGGGTCTGGCGTCTCTCTTGCAGAGGTCCATAGGACAATCTAGTAAGTCCAGTAAAACAAAAACAAGAGCTGCCGTAGGGCCCTTCGTGCAGGACTGCAGGGCCGTGTTCCTGACTTCCCAGAAGGCTCTGTGGGTTGCAGCTTGAGATTGGCCTTTCTGGCTTTTAATAGACAGATTGTCAAATACAGTGCCAACCAGTCAAGTTTACATCTTAGGGGTGGAAAGCAGTCATTCTTAAAAATACTAATTACACGTTTAAAAACGTCTCCCAGTAGACCCCTCCCAAGGGACCAGTTGTTTTGCTCTTGGGTTCTCCTGCCCCTACTCGCTATAGCGGGAGCTTTTCTGTCCCCCACAAAAGTTGGTGGTCATTTATCTGAAGTTGTATCTTCCGGGAACCAGAGCAGGTCAGATGCAGTGGGTATACATGTGGAATCTAATGGAATCAGCAATTTTGGTAAAAGTCTGTGACTGCTATAAAAGATTAGATTATTAGATACTTAACTGTAATCAGGGTAGACCTCGAAACCTCTTACATTTACAGAATTTGGATATCGGCATTCAGAAGGTGATCCCTTGCTAAAGAAAACCTGTATCAAATAATACGTACACCATGCAGATCATTTGGAGTTAAAAAAAAAAAAAAAATTGGAGACGCTTAAGAACTATAGCACTAAAATGAAAGGCCTGTTTGCTTATTCGGTGCCAGGAAGCCTGGTACAAGCCATTCGTCCTGTCTCCCTCGTAAGGACCAAACGAGTGGAAGTTGGTTTAAACTGCGTCGATTTTTATTTATGTAGAAGGAAGGCTTCCTGCCAGTGAGAGTGCCGATCACTGAACGAGCTTCCCCAGAACGGTCGCTAGGCCCTAGCAATTTCGGAGCAGCCCCCGTGTGCGGAGCCGGTGGTAGGGGTCTCGGAGACCATCAGACCCCAGCCCTGCCCTCATGCCTGCAGGCAGAGCGATGGGGTAGCAGGTGGGCTTCTGCATCTCAGTGCACAAGGATCGGGGCCTGAGTGCCCCTGGGATGTTCTTGCAAGAGGGACCATATTAGTCACGTCCTCATTGGCAGTGATAGTCCACTGGAGATGCTAAACAGCTTCCTCTCTCTGTCTCTGTTCTGAACGGTCATGCCTGTTGCAAACATCTGTCCAGAATCCTCCTCTCTACCCACATGCCTTAACACCTTCCGGGATCCTGACGGATCTTGGGGTCTCAGCTTCTCCCGGACACGAGCCTAGGTTTGCTCGGATAATCTCCTGAGGGGCTCGCTGGGTCATCACTGCTGGTCTTCTTTTTTAAATATACTGACACTAACCTGGGTATGAGCCCTCTCATCTCCTTGGGATTGACTTTGCTCCAAGCACAATGAGGGAAAAGAGAATTGATCCTTTCTGGTCCCTTAGAAAGACGCTGTATTCAGGAAGAGAGTAGCTTTGGTTTCGGTAACAAGCCAGCTTGACAGGTTTGCATATATTCTGACATTCGTCTTACTCTTGGGACCAAGGGTGTTTACTGACCTTTTCATGGTGATCTAGCAGTCTGTGTTTACAAGTAAGATGAGCCTTAAAAAAAAAAAAAAAAAAAGCAACCCATATACACGTCAATACACACATATATTTTTACGAAAAGTGTTTTCTGAAACTGCCACCTCGTCTACACCTAAAGACGACGGGTGCCTCTTCCGTGACCACACGCGAGGGGCGGCCTGTGGACAGACAGGCGGGAAAGGTCTGCCGGGCCCAGCCTGCCCCCGCCGACCCCGCGTGGGCACAGGTCTGCTGACCGTGCAGCCGGCCCGTCAGCCCCTTCCCGGAAAGAGTAAGGCCGTTCTGTTTTGATTTCGGTAGATAATCTTGTGCCGCGGCGATCAGAAGGGCAAAACGAAGCAGTCATGGTGAACGGCAGGACCGCCCCTCTGTCAGGCGGTTTTGGAGACGACCAGGAAGGTGGATGCAAGGCATGCGGTTGTGTGAGCAGAATGGGGGGTCAGGAACCCGGGACGCGGTTTGCTGCCCAGCAGGCTCGTCTCAGCCCCGGTGGCCGGTGGGTGCGGGAGCTGCTGCGAACCCACATCCTGCCGTTGTTGAAAGTGCGTCCCAGCCAGAGCGTCCACGTGGACGAACCATCTTGGTCTATAACTCTAATTTGATATTACAGAGAGCATCCTTTCGAGAGCGTATGCTGCGTAAAAATGTACTTACCGGAGAATCTCTCTGAACTGTATTTCTTGTATATGCGACATAGAGAGAGGGGCTATTTTAGCCAGGCAAGAGGTTTGTGCAGTGATTGGAATAAATCATTTATGACCTTTCAGTCCCATTTAGGACACTGATAATAAAACCATGGCAATGCACTTTTGAGGCTTTAAAACTTTACTTCTTTGTGGTTTCTGAGAGCAGGAAGCACCCCTAAAATCTTTAAATACAGCCGCTTGACCTGCCGCACGGGGTGGTGGTCGGTGGGCAGGGCTGCGGGCTTCCGCCGCCCGGAAGCAGCTCTTACCTTGTCAGGTCTGCAGCCCCCTGGGGAGCTTCCCGGACACGGAGCGCCTCGGGCCCCCCAGCCCACCTGGTCAGAGTCCGCAAGGTCACACAGGCTCCCAGGTGATTTGTGCGCCTGTGAAAGACGGAGGTGCTGCTCTAGATGCCGGCCGGGAGGAGCCTCTGTTCAAATGACCGGCAAAACCGGGTGCATAAGAAAAGGCAACTAGAACATATCGAGCGAGCAGGCGTCACGCCGCGCGCCAGGCAGGCACCTGCATGCACCACCTGTCTCCTCCTCAAGATCAGCTTGCGAGTCAGGTTAAACAACTGCCCAGGTTCAAAGCTGGGGCTGGGACCTGGCCTGACTCCTGACTCCACAGCCCAGGTGCCTTTTCTTACAGCTCGGGCTCGGCATGCCCTCAAGCCGGCACGCGGAAGGGACAGCGGGGGATGCGGAGTGGTGGCTTCAGAACAGACTTCTGAGCCTTATTTTTAAAGCACACGTCACTGCGAAGTGGGCAAAACCGCAGTCGGGATGTGAACCCGCCCGTCTCGCTTCCCGGTGTTTCCGTCACGCGGCCTGGCAGCGGCAGGCGGTTTGGTGGGGATTACAGCAGGGGGTCACGGAAGGGTCCTGACTGTAATCGGCTCGGGAGGTGTTGTCGCCGGCAATGTCTTCAAGGACCTCCGAGAGAGCTGCTCTGACCTCGGGCAGCACCCGCTGGTACTCGGCACTGCCCCGGTCCAGAGGCGCGGCTTCTGCGACATCGTCATCCAGGTTAAAGATGAGGGGAGGCTCGTGGTGCCGCTCGGGGCCGACGCTGCCGTCGCAGGCTCTGGCCCCACCTGGAGCGGGTGACAACAGAGACCCCGTCAAGCCCAGCACCGGATTACGAGTGAGTGCAAACATACCAGGACTCCAACGTTCCGGTGACCGCTCCCCTGCCACTAAGACACTGACTCAAGTATCTTTCCCCTCTACCCTCTGGGAGTACATGTGATGTGTCTTTTGAAAATTGATGTCTTGAGTCCACAGGACACTCAGTTTGGCAAATCAGGCAGGGAGGCCAGGGAAGTCGTTTCACTTCGGGCTGCAGTTCAGTTTCTTGTCTGAGTCAGAATCTGCCCGAGGACGGGTGACGGAAATGTTCGGAGCGACGGCAGCCTCCTTGGCGTTAATGATTCAGATGACTTTTTCTTTTTGCCCCCTTTTCCGTTCAAAAAGTAGTTAGGGCTTCTGACAGGAATGAACACAATATAATTATATCAACAAAAGGAATTCAGGCAGAGGACAGCCCTGGCACACACAGGCAATCCTGAACACTTCCTTTGCCTCTGGTGTCCTTAGCGGGGAAACATGAACAAGGTAGACATTTACCAGCCACTCGGGGAAGCAGAGCCCTGAGGTGTGAGAGAATTTTTTCCACCGGCTCCTCCTACAGGATGGAACACTCGACAGCATCCTTATGAAAAGCACAGCTGTGTGATGAGGCCGGTCCAGCTGACAACTTTCTATCCCACCCTCCGCTACAAGCTGAGGGCCTGAAGCCCAAGTGCAACTCAGTAAAAGCGAATCTCCACGAAGGAGCCACAGTCACACCACGGGAGGACGCAGCTTTCGTTCTGGGCCGATCTGAACAGAAACGTAAAGTGTGAACCACTGAGAGGGAAGGACGGGTAGATCGCGCAGCCTTCAGGAAGCCCCCATTGATGCTGCTCCTCCTGGGGTGGATTTCAGTTTGTCCAACGAAGAGGAAGGGCCATTGCCTAGTGTTTGGAGTTGAAGTTGGCTCTTCTTTGCCAATAAACAGAGGTGACGCGAGCTTTGGCAATCAGTCAGGCGAAGGTGGGGACTGACTCCTCTTATAAAAATTAAAGGCTTCCGCTTAAGGGAATAATGGAGTAGCTCACATAAAACTCATCCTCCCATAGATGACAATTTTAAGTTCTAGGCAACATACAGAAAAAAACCAACCAATTGAAGGCACCAGAAAATCGTCCATGCAGGCAGAAAGGAACTTGATTTTTGAAAGCAGGAGGCCGCACGGGGTGGGGTCTGTGTTTAAGTGTTTTCCCCTGGGGACACCCCCTACCCACCCAGTCAGAGCAGCGTGGAGCAGCTACAGCCCCAGGAGGGGGCTGTGGTCTCTTTGGCTTGAGGTGTCAGGGAACAGAGTTCAGAGCTGCCACCACAGATGCAAATTGGTGGGCCAAGTCCTGGGAAGGAGAGCGCTGGAGAGGGGAAGGCTGCAAATCTGCAAATAAACTCCCTTCAGAACCCTGGCTGACCCCTGAACTGGGCATGCACAGATTCTAGCAACAGCTACAAGTCTGAAGAGCTCAGCACGCATTTCCGTGCTACCCAGTGCAGGGAAGGCAGAATTTGGAGTGTGAATTCTGTTAAGTTAGCAAGGCTTGATCAACACTTCATATTTTCCACTGAAGTCCCAAAAGGTTCATGCTAGGGGTAAAGGCTGTATCCCGGAATGAAGGCGTTTACCCAAGATTAAGGATAAAATCCAACAGAGCCCAGTTCTGACAAAGCATAAAATCAAGCCTCCTCAAGTCTGAGGGGATGAGGCAGCAATTAACTGCCCGTGAGAACCAGAGTCAACACCCCTCAGACTGGAAGTCAGAATCTCTACAGTGCATCACACACAATGTCCAGTTCTTAAAAACTACTCAATAGGAAACTTCTAGTCTCTGGCCCAGCATTTGGAGCTCTGGAAGTCAGCCCTCCATCCTAACAAGTAAAAAGCTGAACAAACTACAAAGTCAATGACTTCTGAGATCCATCAGAGAAGTGAGGTCACAGGGCAAACCTCTGCCCCCCGAACTGGAGACAGACAGGTGAGAATACAGAGAAGCACAACATACCAGAGCAGAAACCCACAAGCGGACACCTCTGGGAACCAGTGCCCTGGTAGGAAATCCCGAACTGTGATGAACAAATGGTGGGAGGCTCAGTGTAGATGAGCTTAAGAGTTAAAAACCCCATGGGGGTGGGAGTCCTCTTTTAGATGAAAATCCTAAGAAAAAAGAAAAAATAAACGCCAGTGATCAAAAGCACTGTGACAGAAATAAGAATAAGAATGCCTTTGATGGGCTCGTTCGTAGATTCCACGGCTGAGGACAGAATCTCTGAGCTTGAGGATATCTCAAAAGAAGCTTCCAAAGTTGAAGAGCAAAGAGGGAAAAAAATCTGCAAAACGCAGAGCAGAATATCCAAGAACTGTGAGGAAACTACAAAAAGTGTAACGGGAACACTAGAAAGAGAAGAATGCGTGAAAGGAATAGAAGAAATCTATGCAACTATAATGCCTGACATTTCCTCCAAATTCATGTCAGACACCAAACCGCAGATCAAGGAAGCTCAGAGACCCCGAGAAAGACCCTGTCGAGAGAACAAGAAGTCAAGCCACGACTCGAAGAAAATATTCTCACAAGGCACATCTGATAAAGGGCTGTTATCCGAAATGCACAAAGAACTCTTAAATCTCAACAATCAGGATGATGGGAATGAGAACCTGAACAGACACCTCAGCAAAGAAGATACACAGTTAGCAGACAAGCATACGAAAGGGTGCTCAATGCTGTACGTCATCAGTAGTTGCAAATCAAATAACAAGACCCCACGACACACCTAGTAGAGTGGCCAAAATGAAAAACAGTGGCGACACTGAATGCCGATGAGGGTGTGCAGCAGGGACTGTCATCACTGCCGGCGGGGACGCTAAACAGTGCAGCTACTCTGGAAGACACCTTGGTGTTTTCTTACAAAATTAAATACACTCTAACCGTACGATCTAGCAGTCACACTTCTTGTTATTTATTCAAATGAGTGTATGTCCACAAAAAGACCTCCATGTGGATGTTTATAGCATGATCGTCAAAACGTTTACTCCTAATTGTGAAGACTTGGAAGCAAGCAAGATTTTCTTCAGTGGGTGAATGGATAAATTAACTGTGGTACGTCCAGGCAATAGAATATTATTCAGCTTTGAAAACAAATAAGCCCAAGCCATGAACAGACGTGGCGAAGAGCCTTAAAGTGGTATTTTAGTCACAGCCTAGGCTGCCATAGCAAAGTACCATAGACCGGGTGGCTTAAATCATAGAAATTTATCTGCTCACAGCTCTGGAGGCTAGAAGTCCAAGATCAAGGTTCTTGAAAATGTGGTTTCTGGTGAGGGTTCTCTTCCTTGGCTTGCAGACAATAGAGATACAAAAAACGCTCGATACATACTAGCAAACTGATTTCAGCAGCTTATAAAAAGGATTATACGCCATGTCCAAGTGGGATTTATCCCATGGATGCAAGGTTGGTTCAACCTATGAAACTCAGCCAGTGTAAAGCAATGTATATTCACAGAACAAAAGACAAAAAAATGATCATCTCAGTAGATGCAGAAAAAGCATTTGACAAAACCCCACACCTGTCATGACATAAACACTCAGGAAACGAGGAATAAAAAGGAACTTCCTCAACCTGATAAAAATTATCTGTGAGAAACCCAGAGCTAACATCACACTTAGTGAGGAAAGACTGAAAGCTTTCCCCCGAAGATTAAGAACAAGACATGAATGTCCACTGTCACCACTTCCATTCAACATTGTACTGGAGGTTCCAGCCACAGAAATTAGGCAAGAACCAGAAACAGGAGGCATCCAGACTGGGGAGGAAAAAGTAAAACTACCTCTATTTGTTGATGAAATGATCTTATGTAGAGAAAAGCAAATAGTCAAAACTCGCCAGTTAAAAAGCAGAGCCTTATCAAACTGGATGAAAAAGCAAGATTCCTTTCTTTCCTGCCTACAGAGACGCATTTTAAATAGAAAAGCAGTTGAGTTGAAAGGAACAAAATAGATATATCACACAAACAGTAAGCACAGGAAACTGGAGTGGCTATGTTACATTAGACAAAACATACTTCACGACATGGAGTACCAAGATGACGAGGGATATTTTTCACAAGGATCGAGAGTCCGTTTCTAAGGAAGACAAAACTAAAGGGAAATATAGGCAATCTACATCCTAAACGGAGATTTTTAAAACGCTTCTCTCAACAATTGATAGAACAACTAGACAAAAAGCCGGAGGGATATAGGTGATCTAGACAACTATCAACACCTCCACCTGATTGAAATTTACGGAACATTATACACAAGAACTGCAGAATACACATTTGCTTCACTTCCACATGGTGTGTTCGCCAAGACAGATCATCTGCAAGGCCATAAAATAAGTCTCAATAAGTTTCAAAAGACTGAAAACTTCCAGAGTATGTTTTCTGATCACAATAAAATTAAATTAGAAATGACCAAGACAAGAGCTAAAAAAGGCCCCAAAATTTGGAAATTAAGCAACAGCTTTCTAAATGACCTATACAAGGTACTAGAAAATATTTCCAACTAGATAATGAAAGTAAAACATAGAATTTGGGAGATACAGATAAAGCAATGCTTAAAGGGAAAACTGTAGCTATAAACGCTTATATTTGAACACGAGAAAGGTTTAAAATTAATTATATAAATGTCCTCTTTAGTAAACTAGAATAAGGAGAGTAAAGTAAGTAAAGAAGGAATGGAAATAAAAGCAGGAATCATGACATAGAAAACGCTAAAGGAAATTAACAGAGCTAAAAGTTGCTTCATTAAAGATTAATTAAAAGGATAATGAGGAAATATTATGAACAAATTTAGGCCAGTAAACTTGACAACTCAGATGAAACGGACAAATTATTTTAACAACTTACCAAAGCTGATACAAGAAGAAATTAAAAATCTGAATAGCCCTATACCTGTTAAAGAAACTAAATTGATAACCAAGAACTTTTCCATCAGGAAACCTCCAGGTCCAAAGAGTTTCACAGATGAATTCAATCAGACGTGAAAGAAAGAATACCAATCTCCCATAGCCCCTTCCAGAAAACAGAGAAAGGAACACTTCCCAACTCATTTCCCAACGTTAGCAAAACCCTGATACCTAACGCCGACACAGACATTGCAGGAAAGGAAAATTATAGACAAAATCTTGGCAGATCAAATCCATCAATATATAAAAAGAAGAATACATCACAACTGAGTTTATCCAGGAATGTAAAGTTGACCTAACATGTGAAAACCAATCGATGTAATTCACAGCATTAAGAGGGTCCTTATGCAAGTATATACATTTATAGGAACTCATCAAATCGTGCCGTTTAGGTCTGTGGCTTTCGCTGTGTGTAAAGTTTCCCTCAATTACTCTTGAAAAAGGAAAAAGCAATAAGATCGCTTCATTCTAGGCCACACAGCGAAACAGACTCGCTGCCTCTTAAGCTCCTCCTAGGACACGACCTCAGAAATCACAGCCTCATCATAGAGGGACACACACCTCGTTCTCTAATCTAATGCAGTAGATGTCAGTTCACCTCACTTATCCCAAAGCAGTTTTGTGTAATTAGCACGCAGATCTTCAGCGACGGGGGTGGGGAAAAGGAGGAATCAGAGCACATCCGGGCTTCATCATGTTTCATCCTATTTCATCCCATCTGTTGAGATTTCCATTCTTCCCTTGCTAACTTTCCTGGGAGTTTGGTGATGCCTCAGAAGAACAGACCTCCCCTGGGTATCATAATTCCTGTCTGGCTGTGATCCCTTCAAACAGTCCTATCACTTCATAGTAGCTTTTATGATCCCAGCGTCACGATGACAAGGGCTTTCTGGCTGGGTTATGACTTCTGAAATTAACTCAGCCTGGAGAAACCATACCTCTGAGATAGGGTAATGTAAGGGCTGGCATCTGGACACTTTCCATCTGAAAGAATAACAAACATCTCACTGGTTTGCATTTTAGGTCTTGGAAAGTCGAAGATTCTTGTGGCGTTTTTAATATCTTTCAAGTGATGAACTCAAAGAACTTGTTTTGTTTTTATGCCACATTTTCTTTGGGGTCACTTATTCACCCTCAGGGCAAATAAATTTTTGTTCTTTATTATATAATTCTTTGGAAAGCTCTAACTTTAAATAACTGAATCAGGACTTCCCTGGTGGCGCAGTGGTTAAGAATCCGCCTGCCAACGCAGGGGACACAGGTTCGAGCCCTGGTCCGGGAAGATCCCACATGCCACGGAGCAACCAAGCCCGTGTGCCGCAACTACTGAGCCTGAGCTCTAGAGACCGAGAGCCACAACTACTGAAGCCCATGCGCTTAGAGCCCGTGCTCCGCAACAAGAGAAGCCACCCCTATGAGAAGCCCGCGCACCGCAACGAAGAGTAACGCCTGCTTGCTGCAACTAGAGAAAGCCCGCGCGTAGCAATGAAGACCCAACGCAGCCAAAAATAAGTAAATAAAATAAATAAATAAACTCATTTTTTAAAAAAGAAATTGAGTTAAAAAAAAATAAGTGAATCAAATTGGAACCCACACCAGATCCCAGATTTGGGTTAGGGTTTTTTTTGGGGGGGGGGTGCGTGGGGGGGGAGCTTGTTTTTCATTCATTAAAAAAAAGTGTTAGGGTTCCTACCAGATGCAAGATTCTGTGCCGAGCATGTCAAGACAACAACGATTAAAGAGCTTACAGAGGCTGAGTTTAGAGAGCTTAAAGCTACTAGAAGAAAGAAAAGATGCACTTAAATAACTGGCGTATACGGCAGAATGTGGTAAGTACCGGAGTTCTCCATGTCCTACCCAGCTGGGAGGATGAGAAGCAGTTCTCAATCCAGGTGGCCTTAAAAGCCGAGAGGGAGTTTAACCTGGAGGCCAAGGAGAAGGACCGTCGCTCTTGGAGAACTAAGACTAGGAAAGTACAGGGACCCAGGGTGGAGGGAGTCCGAATTCACTTGGAAGCAAAAAGCCACGGCAAGACTTTGAGAACCATGCTATCACCCTTCTAAAATATACGTTTAAGATGGTCACAGGGTGAGCCAAGTAGGAGAGAGGCTTGGCTTTGCTAAATAGACCTCTAACATCTATTTTCTGAAACAGTCTCTTGCTTCAAAACATCTCTAAGCTCCCACTGAATGTTCAGCCAGACTGGCATTGAAAGCATAACCGTGGGATGAAATGTTTTTCACGTGAAAAAGTGGACAGTGTGGATGTGCTGGACCAGCTCTGAGCTGGCTGGAGATCTAGGCGAACGGCAGAAAGGCCTTATTAGCGTA
This sequence comes from Tursiops truncatus, assembly GCF_011762595.2. Classification (NCBI taxonomy): domain Eukaryota; kingdom Metazoa; phylum Chordata; class Mammalia; order Artiodactyla; family Delphinidae; genus Tursiops; species Tursiops truncatus. Next base: position 56,506,068 of record NC_047053.1, read on the forward strand.
CCTGTAGGTGCAGAGGGCCTGGGCAGGGCCCTTGCGTGTTGAGCCCTCCTCCTGGGCCCGGGTTTGGGGCGGCACCATCGGAGATGCTGAGAGCACCCTGAAAGGGGGCAGCCCACATCATCCTGGAGGCTTGAGCGAGAGTCCGGGTGGGACAGGGCCCCTCAGTAACTCACCAGTGACGAAGAAGGCCTTGTACCGCTCCACGCGGACAGTCTGAAGGGCTCCATCCTCTCCGGCCGCCCCACTGTTGGGGTGAAACAGCACCTGGGAAAGGGGGGCAGGGTTTACAGACAAGAAAACCATGCTAGAGGCTCCCTGGAAAGCATTACTTTCTTTTTGCTTTTCTTTTGGCTGTGCTGTGCGCGGCATGCGGGATCTTAGTTCCATTGGAAGCGCAGAGTCTTAACCACTGGACCGCCAGGGAAGTCTCAGCATTACTTTCTTTGTCGTGGTCCCTGTTCCCCATCACCCGCCAAACCCACCCCCTGACACCCAGCCCAGCCCCAAACACAGACGCAGGCCTGTGGTCCACACCATCCAACTCCCGGGAGCCTGTGTGAAAGAGCTCTTTTGCTAGTCAATTAATCGGAGTGGGTTACAGCTCTGCTTGGATTCCTAGGCCCAGTACTAGCCATGTCATCTGCAGAGTCCAGTGCAAGATGAGAATGAGAGAAACCTTGTCCAAAAATTAAGAATTTCAACTGTATAGCACAAGGAATTATAATAAATATCCTGTAACAAACCATAATGGAAAAGAATATGAAAAAGAATGTATATATGTGTATAACCGAATCACTTTGCTGTGCAGCAGAAATTAACCCAACATTGTACATCAACTATACTTCAGCAAAATAAATTTCCTTTTTTAAAAAAAATTTTCTTCATTTCTTCATTTATTTTTGGCTGCGTTGGGTCTTCGTTGCTGCACGCAGGCTTTCTCTAGTTGCGGTGAGCGGGGGCTACTCATCATTGCGGTGTGCGGGCTTCTCATTGCGGTGGCTTCTCTTGTTGTGGAGCACAGGCTCTAGGTGCATGGGTTTCAGTAGTTGTGGCACATGGGCTCAGTAGTTATAGCTCGCGGGCTCAGTAGTTACGGCTCGCAGGCTCTAGAGCGCAGGCTCAATAGTTGCAGCGCACGGGCTTGGTTACTCCGCGGCATGTGAGATCTTCCCGGACCAGGGCTCGAACCCACGTCCCCTGCACTGGCAGGAGGATTCTTAACCACTGTGCCACCAGGGAAGTCCCAAAATAAATTTCTTAAAAAGCTGTTTTCTTTTAATTACTACCCACCCCACACACACACACACACACACAATTAAGAATTTCAAGGTGGCCACAGCACGTGTGCTCTAAAGCAAGCACAGGGTCCTTCTAAGTGCGGGTCCCTCTGTGACAGCAGGGGTCACCCACCCAGGAGGCTGGCCCCTGCCTGAGCCCCACCCCTCAGGGTCAAGACGGGGCCTGGGATCTGCATGTTTTAGAAATATTCCCAGGGAGCCTGACACAGATCGGTGGTGAGCCTTGGATCTCTTTGGAAAACAGCTTCTTCAGCATCCAGTCGACTCCAACTCTCACGTGAGGGCGTCTCCGTGTGACTTCTCCAGAACCGTGCACGGCCTTCCCTCCAAACACAGATCACCTTTGACTCCGTCCTGCCGCACTCAGACCGAGCAAGGCATCAATGACAGAATCACCCCCCAACTCCGTGCTTCCACTGCAGGGGGCACGGGTTCGATCCCTGGTCGGGGAACTAAGGTCCTGCAAGCCAAGTGGCGTGGCCCCCCCCCCCAAAAATAAAAAGAATCACCCTTCAGAATGGAAACACCTAGTTCAGGGTTCCCAAGGACAAGGTTTGATAGAAAATAAAAGACCAGCATCCTTGGCAATTGGTGGCTTTGGGCTGGAAACGTGAGACCGCCTTGGTGTGAATCATGACCGATATATATCACTGGAAAGGCGCTTACGTGATTCAAAGTTTCCATGGAGCTAAAAAAAAAAAAAAAATGAGAAACATCTGTTGGAGCGGTAAACAGCTGTCCCCCCAAGTTTCCCGGCTCTGAAAGGATGCCAGCGAGGGTGGGGCTCCTCCCACACCTGCTGCTTCCGTGCTCTCGTGACAGGGCCTGCCAGGTCCCCAGCCGGCGTGATGACAGCAGGCTCCTTCCAAACAGGAAGAGAAGTCGTAACTCAAAACCCTCACTTCTTCCAACCCTGAAGGAAGCCAAGCCTCTCACCACAGGAGGCTGTTTTGTTTCCTTCTGGAGAGGGCAGGAAGTGGGGGACTTGGGAAATCTATTGTCAACAGATCTAGGATGTACTCAGACATCCAGGAGATGGGAGCCCAGGCCCGCGGGTTCGAGCCATTGACATTATGGCTCAGTAACAGAAACAGAAATTCCGTAAGCGGCGGCTGCCGTGTGCAGGACATTCATTTGGTGTCACCAGGCGCCACTTCCAGAATCCAAGAGCAAGCAAAATGGCTTGCTCTCGGGAGGGCGGATGGATCTTGGAGATCTCGTATGTGCCCCGCTTTTCCCCTCTGAGCAGACTGATGGTGGCGTTCTTGTTTATATCAACATAGGAAGCAGGTTGGCAAATTTACACATGAATCACAGCTGAAGACATTTCCTCTCCAGAGGACACCCGGTCCGAATTGCAAAGATAACTTTATCTTCTGCAAACACGTTGCATCTTCTTGGTTGCCTTTCTTACCTGTTTGCTTTGTTTTCTTTTGTTTTGCTTTTTCAACCAGGGAGCGGCTCCTTACCTCTCTGGAGGCTGGTGCCTGGGTAGCCTCCCCAGAAGGAGGGGTCTCCCACCCCTTCAGGTCTGGGTGCACAGACCCAGGTCTCCAAAAGCCGTCAGCCTCGCGCCAGCCGCTCCAGACAGCATCTTTTGCCACTAGGGGGCCTCCCTTATCCCTAAGAGAAGTGATCAGCGGTGCAGAGACCAAGACCCGACTTCCGTTTCTACAATGTATGGTCTCCAGGGATGGACCAAGCATTGTATGACTACACAGCCCCAGACTGGTCGTGACAGGACAGATGCAGAGCCATTAAGAAGCCTTCCCTCGGCTGACAACTTCTGGACTTGGTCATGGCAACCTGGGGCTGAGGTAGGACTTGACCAGCAGTGATGCTGCAACCTCCAAATTCCATCCAGGAAGCAGGCGAGCCTAGAGTGGGATGCCTGCCCCCAGGCTGTGCACCCTCTCCTGCCCGCTCCCCTCTCCCCCTTTGTGGTTGCCCTCGTTGCCTGGACACAGACCCCTCTAGATCAGAAGCAGAAGGGTCTGCAGGTGCAGGAATACACGACATGGCATCAGTGACGCTAGCTGTCCATGAAGTGGGTGGTGAGACCGCTCACAGCAGGAAGACCTATAGCGCAGCATTTGCCTGTAAACCTCTCAACGCAGGACCTGGGGAGGGTGCCAGGGCTTACGTGGCCCTAGGTTGCTTCAGCTCTTCGACTTTCCGTTACTCGTTTGCAAAATAGGGAAGAACCCAACCGCTGAGACTTTTTGCATATTGTTTTGAGATGACGGTCTAGGAGTTACTTTGAGCTTCTTGAAACTGGAATGGTTTTCTAAACCAACCCATACTCGAATCTTGTAAGCCCAGCATATACCTAAGGGTGAACACAGCTGTGTTTATTAACATATATATGTGTATGCTGTGGGAACTAATCAATATATTCTAATTGGAGTATTAAGGAATGTTCCAAACAGGTGGCAATGTTCAGATCTAACCTTTAAGGCTGTTATACACAGTTGGATGCCCCAGAATGATACGGTGCCTTGCACGTGATAGTTACTCAATAAATGATTACTGAAGACCAAAACCAAAACAAGGGACTTCCCTGGCGGTCCAGTGGTTAAGACTCCACGCTTCAACTCTGGGGGCGCCAGGTTTGATCCCTGGTCGGGGACTAAGGTCCTGTACGCTGCACCAAAAACCAAAACCCAAAAGCAAAAAGCACGCGGATACGTGCACGTGCGTGTGTACCCACGTGTATATGTGTGCATAGGTATGTATATTTCTACAGTCACTCATATATTTTTCACTCCTGGCCCTCCATCAGCAGACTCGAGACAATGTACTCCGGTTTCCGCAGCGGCTGAATCTGGGGCCAGCGGCGGCCTACGTTGAGCCCTAAGGTGTCTGGACTTACGCTGCAGGAGCCCAGTCCTCTGGGGCGCTGGGCCGGGCCCACAGGTGCCAGCGCCCACGTGCCTCTACCCTGGAAGGTGCCACCAGAGCTCTGGGCGAGCAGCGAGTGGCAGCTGTCCCCTCCCGGGACACGGGGCAGCCCACACACATCACACGTCCCCACGAAAACCCCAGCCGGTGTTGCGGCTCGTATCTGCCTCTCCTGCCGGTCCCTGGGCCCAGCCCCCTGGGGGCCCAGACCAGCAACCGCGAAGCCCTGAAGCGGGGCCTCCGTGGGTGCGCGGAAAGCGGCAGCTTGAGAAAGGCGGCGAGCCCTCCGCCGTCTGGAAACGGAAGTTCCGCGCCCGGGAGCTGGCCTCCCCCTGTGGACGGACAGCGTCAAGGCGCCCCCAGTCCTTGAAGCGCTTCCTGGTGACCCCGATCATTCTGTGCGCGGCCGTGGTCATAAACACGCGGGAGCATCTCTCCGCTGACGTCGTCGATAACCCCCCAGGGTCACATACTGCGAACTCCCAGCCAGAGGCGGAAGCCACCTTCCTGCTTGGCTGTCCTGCGGGAGCAGGGCTCAGCCTGGAAGGGTCTGCAGCTCCAGGGGGTCGGATAGGCCGGGAGCAGCCGTCCTGGTCTAGAGGCCACTCCGAGCATGGTCAAGAAGCCCTGGTGCCCGCTCAGGACCAGTGTGCCGGCCGTGGGGAAGGGCAGCTTCAGGAACTGCCCCAGGACATTTGACTCACTTCCATGTGACCCGCAGTAAAGCCAGAAATAAACCCTTTGATGTGTGGGTCCCTAACTGAGGAGCCGGGCTCACGGGGCCTTCCAGAAAGAGCTCCGGGTTCCGCCGGCCTCCTTCCTCCTCCCCCTTCCTCTTCCTTTTGGCAAAAGTAAAACACACAGAAAGGCAGGGAAAGGCCATCCGGCCCGACATTTCCTGGCTGTCGCTGCCACCGAGCGCTTCAGAGCACCCCGAAGAGGGGACCCTGGGGGCTGGAGAGCCGTGTGTGTGCTGAGTCCTCGAGGACCGGCCCTGCCACCCAGGGCATCTATCCTTCATTTGTTTATTCATCCAGTCCTCGTTTATTGCACGCTGGCCGGACGCCAGACCCTGTGTTAGGTGTTCTGAGAATTCCATGGTGAGCTCCCTGACCTTGGGAAGCTTCCGTTCTGGCCGGGGAACCCCACGATACACAACTCACAGACACAGGTCATGCACCCCATCCAACAAAAATGTGCCGCGTGCCTAGGCCATGTCAGAAAATTAAATGATGGTGAGGGGAAAAAAAGTCATTCGGTATAGGGAATAAGCCCCAGTGGACGCCCACCCTACACCAAAACTGCTGCGCAGAAATCTGGGCTGAGGAACTGGGCTGACTCAGGAAGGAGAGGGGGAGGAAGGACAGGTTCATCTCAGAGGAATCACCCCTCGGCGGCCGACAAACTGGATCTCCAGGGGCCAGTGCAGGCACCTTCTGACGGTGGTTCTGTTTGGGCAGAGGCAGCCAGACCCCGATAGGGGGCAGGGGCCCCACCTCTGGAGGAGCCCAGGTGGGACACGCACCACCTCCACTTACCCTGTGCCCAGCCTGCGCCCTGCCGAACAGCACCTCCGAGGCATCCAGACCGTCAAAGTGTCGGCCTTGGGGCAGGCTGGCCCCAGCCAGGGCCACCACGGTGGGGAAGATGTCCAGCACGCTGCAGGAAGATCAAGACAGTGTTGGCCCCAGCTGTCCGCAGGCTCTCTCCCTGGCCGCGCTGGGGTCAAGAGCCGCCCAGCCCAGCCCGGCCCAGACGGAGCCCCGGCAGCCTCCCATACAGCCCGCCCCCTCTGCCTCCTGTCCTGCCTTCAAGCCCCACCTGGATTTCCTACAGGAGCAGCACCCAGGCTCTGCAGCCAGGTGTTGCCTGGGCTCAGATCTCAGCTCGGCCATCTATCTGTCTAGCCCTCAGTTTTCTGCTCTCTAAAATGGGCATGATAGGGGACTTCCCTGGCGGTCCAGTGGTTAGGACTCCGCACTTCCACTGCAGGGGGCACGGGTTCAACCCCTGGCCAGGGAGCTAAGATCCAGCAAGCCTCGCAGTGTGGCCAAAAAAATAAAAATAAAAAGGGCAATAACAACAGTACCTGCCTCGCTGGGCGGCAGTGTGGATGAAAGACGCAGGTCATACGCGTAGAGGGCCTGGCACTCAGAGAGCTCACTGGATGTCTGTGTTATAGTCACTCACAGGGACACCCCTGCAGACCTACCTAAGAACTAGGGGGCTGTAATAAAAAGGAATGAAATAGTGCCATTTGCAGAGACATGGATGGACCTAGAGACTGTCATACAGAGTGAAGTAAGTCAGAAAGAGAAAAACAAATATCGTATAATATTGCTTACATCTAGAAAATCTAGAAAAATGGTACAGATGAACTTATCGGCAAAGCAGAAATAAAGTCACAGATGTAGAGAACAAACTTATGGTTACCGAGGGGGGAAAGGGGGGTGGTGGGATGAAATGGGAGATTGGGATTGACATATACACACCACTATGTATAAAACAGATAACTAATGAGAACCTACTGTAGAGCACAGGGAACTCTACTCCATGCTCTGTGGTGACCTAAATGCGAAAAAAATCTAAAAAGGAGTGGATATATGTATATGCATAATTGATTCGCTTTGCTGTACGCCTGAAACTAACACAACATTGTAAATCAACTCTACTCCAATATAAAATTAATTTAAAAATAAAAGTTAAAAAAAAAAAGAAGAACCAAGGGGCTCTACCTGTCACCACCTAGGCCACCGCCACCCGCTGAGGGGGAACAGTGTGTGACAGGTGTCTACAAGAGAACATTTACTTCATTTTTCCCACCCTGGGTCTCCGTGTCGCAAATAGCTAGTCTTTGTCTAGAATGCCGTCATGTGTGACACATTCCATCCGCTTTCATTTAGCTCTGTTATTCCTGTTACAAAATAGTCAGTGTTCAGGGTGGACAAATAGGATGACATCCAGAAATACGAAGCAGCAGCACACACACAGCCCCCCGCCCGAAGGCAGCCACTGTGAACACGTTGGTGGATTTTGTGAATTTGATTTTCTTTGAAGTCACGTGGTACCATTTCCCTCTGCTCTAGGGCACATCTCCCTCCAGCCTGCTGTGCTCAGGTCAGACAAAAACTCTTCGGCAAGAACAGAGCTGTTTATCTGAGGGCCAGGCTAACGGAGAGTCGGTGGGACTCGACAGAACCGGAGGGCCAGGCCCGCACGAGGCTGGACATCTCGGGAAAGAGGGTCCACCTGAGGCTGGGCTCATTGGGAGGCCTCCAGGCCCCACCTGCTGCTTCCCCAGCCCAGAGTTCCGGGAGCGGAGGCTCGCCCCCCAAGATGGGCCGCGGAAGGGAACTGCCACGTGCCCGCCTCCCCTCCTCCTCTGCTCCAGGGCTCTGTCTACAGCCCCGAGCAGGATCTCTCCCTCGGCTGCGGTACAGAGCGTCCCTGGTCTGCCTCTGGCTTCCACGGTTCACAGAGCCGGAGGCTTATCTCTCGCGATGTGCGCTCCAGGGGCTGGCACCCCACGCGCGTGCAAGTGCAGGAAGTGCACAGTAAGCCCTTGCGGAGTACAGAACGGTCCAGAAACCTGTCCAGAGTCCCAGGCCCCTGCCAGAAATCAGGCAGCCCGGCGGACTGCAGTGCAGGCTGAAGAGGCCGGGGTGGCCGGCACTGCTGTTTGGGGTTTTCTCTCCGTTGCACCCCTAAGAGAGGCGTGCCCCCCAGAGGAGTCAGGTCAGTGGCAGAAGAACGGGGTCTGCCTTAGATTTGGGGGTGTGCGGCACATTTTCTTTTCCCGTCTCATTCCCCCCTCCGTCATCGTGAGGCTTAGCACCCTCATTATACAGCAGAGTCTAACGTTCATGGAGTCCCAGTGTCTCAGAATCGGGCAGGAACCTCCAGAGCACAGAGGAAAGCTCGGGTCCGCGACAAAAGCTTCTGCATCTCCAGGACTTGCCAGTCCAAGCTCAGGCTACCAAAGAGTCCTTCCTTACGTAAAGGAGGAAAACAAGCCCCCGAGGGGAGCCCTGGAGGAGGGAGATCCTCCCGGGACACAGAGCCCCAGACCCTGGGCCCCTGCGTGAACTTGGAGAAAGCATCAGTCCTGCAAAGGCTACCCAAGGGACCCCGCTACTCCAAACCCTCCCTAAGGAATTGGTCTCGGGAGTCTTGGAAACCTTGGGGAAACAGACCAAAAAACCCCAAACCTAATTTTCAAATTTCCACAGTTCATTCTAATACCTGGGAAGGCGCATTCTGACTTTCATGGAACCTCAGTCCGTTTGCCTTTGTGGTTCCTTATTCCATATAAAATACTCAAAATTATATTTTACAATTCTGTTGACATAAAGATTATATAAATATATAAAGAGGAGATATGAAGCCATTTTTCTTCAACCTAAAAGTTTTTGTTTTTTCTTCTGGTTTCAAAGAAAATGAAAAGGTCGTGTGCCCCCAGCACCGCGCCTCCAGCCCCGATGGGCAAATCGGCCTTGGGTTCTGGAGGCCTTGGTTACGAGACGGGCCGTCGAGAGCCTGCTCGCGGACGGGCAGGCACGGCGACCCAGAAGAGAGCCCCCTGAGTGGGTCGGCTCCAGGGGGCACACACTGCAGGTTCTGTTGCCCACGTGAGAAGATTTTCTTCATGCGGCTTCAGCCAGCCCAAGGCGCTGAAGACTGTTCAGAGGAAGCGTGCATATCTGTGTTTTTGTCCGAGGAATTGCCAACAGAACCTGCGTGTGGGGACTGGGCAATCGCGAGGAGGATGCGGGGAGCTGCAGGGCTGCGGGGGGCTGGCCTGGATCTCAGGGCACGTGTCAATGGCACTGGGGCGCTTGCTGGGGTGCCGCGGGCGGAAGGGAGGCTGCTTCCTAGAAGCGCGGACATTACATCCGGGAAGTGGCCAGTGTGATCTGAAGACGGGAAGTGAGAAGGGCCAGGGCTGCTGGAGTGTAGGCTGGGGTGCGTGGGCCTGGACTCTGGGCCTAGAGTGAGCGAGAGCAGAGCAGAACCCTTCCAGACCGTGGAAGAGTGGGAACGCTCCTGGATGTGGCGAGCGAGCTCTCTGGCCTCTGGCTGTAAGTTCCTTCCTGCGGGAAACTCGCTCGCGTTATCTCTGGGGAAAGCTAGGTGCCCACCCCTTCCTGGCCTAAGTCCCTCGGTGGAGACTGGAGAGGCTGCAGGTCCCCCTTGGAGACCAGCAGGGCCCGGCAGCAACTTTGCAGGGAGCACGGGGGGCCCACAGCACCACGAAGACCCAACACCGAAGCGCGCACGTCCGTTACACAGCAGAGTGCCGCAGCAGTGCGGGTGAGGGAGGGTCCGCTGCCCATCTTCCCCCATAACCCACTGCCAGATACGGGAAAGCAGTGGGGGGCGGGCCTTGAAAGGAGATGCGCGGCTGGGCCTCGCCCGGGGGGGCGGTGACACCCAACCCACAGGACACCGACGTGAGCATCACCTCTTTGCAGATCCTACTTCCGGGACTCAGTTCTGTGCCTAAAGACAGCCCAGAACCAGCCGAATCCCCCTGCACATAACTGCCTGCCTTTGGGATATGGGAAGACAGCCTCGGGGTCCCCCAGCGGGTCATCCGCTTTCCGGGCGAAACAGACCTTTAGCTGTTTTTCAGATGAGATTATTGCAAGCCCTCCCCTCCCCTTCTAGCCACTGTAGGCTTGCCCCAAGAATCTCCAAGGGAGCGTTCCTCCGTTCTGAGCAGAGATGGGGGCCTCCCAGCTCAGATGCAGAGCAGACCCCCCCCCCTTTTTGTACATGACCAAGAGAAATCACTTGAGAGCTGTGATTCTCAACCGACATGAGTCTGTCCTCCCCAGGGGACACTTGGAGCCACCCGGGGACATTCTGGTCATCACAGCTGGGGCTGGGGAAGCCATGGGCATCCAGTGGGTGGAGGCCAGGGGTGCTAGTAAACGTCCTTAAACGCCCAGGACACCCTCCACCCCAAAGAACGGTCCAGCCCAAAATGTCAGCAGTGCCAAGGTTGAGATACCCCGCTTTAGAGTTTTAGGATCAAATCACCAGGCCCTTTTCAGACGTGCTGCCCTCCCGAAGGGACGTCAGCTCCTCAACAACAGAAGCCTCCTGTCCGATGTGCCCGTTCTTACAGTCCCTGGAGCCATGCTTGACCCATAACTGGACCCAACAATTCACCTCCGTTGAATAAATGAATTTCCCCCATGCTGCAGTTGTGTTGCTGGGCTTTGGGGTCAGGGCATCTGTAAGACCTTTCTTTTGATCTTATCACGTCACCTCGGTGCACACCTGGCGATTAACACACCAGTTACGTCTAAAGGTAACCAATAGGCTTAGCGTGGACCCTTCTCCCCGAGCCCCTAACACACACCTTTTTCTACTTTTCCCGTATTCACGTGAGTGTATCAGCTTGTCTACTCTCTGGTGTCCGTAATTCCTTAGGCACTGGGGTATTGGGTTAAGAGATCCTGGCCTCAGCTCAGAGTGGCTGAAGGGAGTTATCTCTGATCTGGAAGGAGATGTATATCCTCTGGGGAAGAAAGTAGGAGACTAAGTGATAGAAGAGGTGATTAAGTACCTAATACGTGGGAGCGCCTGGCTGGGCTTCCAAGAACATGAAGCATAAGAGCCTCAGCTTCTTGCATACGCGTCGTACCACGCTTCTCCTCAGTTTCTTCAATACGCGTCGTACCACCCTTCTCCCGAGAGCCAACCCGGAGGGGGTCCTGGCAGTCAGGGCGCTCCACCCAAGTTTGCTCTCCATGGATTCACGTGAGAAAACAGCAAGAGGATGAACTGTACGGAGACAGACCGTCCTGCTGCCATCAGGACTAATTTAACACCAAAAATACCCTAAGAGGGGCTGGCCTGGTGCATCGGTAGAGTGTCCTGGTAAAACTCCCAGCAAATGTTACCTCGTACCAAGGCTGGCTTCCTTTGGACACTCACCAAAATATCCCCTAAGTCAGTTGTCACCTCTGAAGCCCGCAATTATCAACAAAATGATGCAATTTATCACGGAGCCGTAGTTGACTGAAGGTGAGAACGCCATTCTCAACTGAGAAGCACGAGCTTGGTTTCCGGTGATGTCACTTGAGAGACGGCACGTCCAGCCCAGCCCGTGAACCCTTGGCCTGACTGCAGCAAGTCGGGCCCATAAAAAGCAGCCCGCCTGGCCCTCTTCCCGGCCAGCCTGACATCACAGGCTCCGGCCAGAGCTGTTGTTGTCACGCCTGCCGGCAGCACCCCGCCCCCATCCCCACCCGCGATTGTACGGGGCTGACCGGGCGTTCCCGGGGGCCCAGAGGCTGCCAGGGACAGTGCCTACTCACCCCCGACTTCGGCTGTCACCGCTGTTCACCCTTCCTTTCCCCCCGGGGTTCAGTCTCCCCGCCTTCTCTCCATCACCTCCCCTCTGGGATGCTAGAGGAAACCAGTGAAGCCTGCTTTCCTCTACTGGGCTGTGCTCTCTAGGCCAGAACCCACTTGGTTAACGGTGAAGGACCTTTGGAAATAGGAAATTAGTCTTCAACCAGAATAAGACCTCTGAGCCTGTGAGCAAGCAGCTGTGTCTACGGAGGGGCCCCCTCGTCCATGGATTCAGGGCAGAACCACGCAGAGGACGGGCCCTCCGGGTGAGCGAGAAGCCCTCGTTATAAGTCACGGTTGCAGAGCTGCGTGGTGTTGCTTTCCGGGTGGCACAGCACAGCCAAGTTCTGTGCCAAGAAGAGGGCCTCCTGGGCCTGCCTGCACAAGGAGGTCAGAGTAATAGCGAGATGTGCTCACGTGTACGATCGTCCTTCCTTCTAGAAGCTTCTTTGCCAGAGGTAGGAAGAAGAGCCTCACCCAAGGATTCATCCCTTCCTTCCCAGCCCAGTGGGTCCAGCTTCCTTCTCCCTCCCCTCGGGGGCACGTCAACATCTAGATCCCTTTCTTGTGCCATCTGATGACCAGTGACATGCTTGACGGAGCCATCCCCAGGACACCTGCCCTACCCCCAGAGAAGGGATCCTTCAGGCCCAATAGACCCGTTCCCGCACCCCCGTCAGCTTGGCCCAGGCCACAAGTGGTGAGGATGCCCCCTGGCCTTTCTGCAGCCACTGTCTCCTCAGTGCACAGCAGCACGACCCAGCACTGATGGCCACCCAGTGCCCTCTTCCCAGAGACAGCCCCCCAGAGGACGGCCTGAAAAGTGTCCCACCGCACTGTTGCTCCGGGCGGCTCTACGCTGCTACAGTCTGAGTTCGGGACGTATCTGGGGACACCTGGCCAGGGCAGGTGACGTGTGAGGTCTCTAGCCACGCAAGCATCCATGACTGTTTCCTACATCTGAAGGTAATCTGGGTCTCGTACCTTAGCAAAGCAGTGCTGGTGACGTTGACGGGGACCCTGCCGGGCCAGTAAGCCAGAGCTGGGACACGGTGTCCTCCTTCCCAGGTGGTCTGCTTGGCTGGACTTCCCCCTGTGAGAAAAGGGGAGACAGTTGGTTCTCTGGGAAAACAGTCCTTCTCCACGGGGACTCTCTAAGAGCTTCTGATAATTCCAACAGAGGAATGACTTCCTTTAGCAACGAGCTATTCTGATTCATGTAGTGAATCTCTTTCAATACGTTCTTTTATTTTACCGGATTCAACGCGCGCAACTAGCGTGTCCGTCCCTCTCTAGGGAATCACGTCACTTAATTTCTTCATGCCGCTTTGGCCACTTCAGACTGTCTGGCTTGTTTACGGACTGGCATCAGTCCTGTGCACCCGAGACGTAGTAGGCGCTCAACAACTATCTGTTGAATGAATGAATGTGTCTTCCTACAGATCATGTTTAGGATGGAAACATAAAACTATTTGAAATGAGATAAAGGCGGAAATTCCCACAGTTATTTGATCCGCCCAACAACCGATCTGGCATAGGTTTTGTTGTTGTATTTTGTTCACTCTGCTTTACTTTTTTGTTTTCCTTTTTTTTTTTTTTTTTTTTTGAATGAATGAGCTCTTCCGATGTTGTGGTAGCTCCCACCTCTTGCCTCTCAGGGGGCGGTAAGAACAATCTACTGCAATCTACGAATTTCCACTGGGTAATTAAAGGAATTATTTTTGTAACCACCAAGTCAAAAGTGACCACCAGTGTAACGATGACCAGCAGGCTGGAAGGGATGAGGTCATGCTTTATGGAAACATCCTGAGTATATGTTGCGTTGAATTAACCATGACCATGCCCGTCCCTCCCACACACACCCCGACCTCATCCCAGCTGAGCCAGGAATTCCGCACGGTTAGCGTGTAGAGAGCCTTTCCAAGGCAAACGCTGTGTGTGTCTCACACATACCATGGTCATGCAACATCCTTATGTTTGGCTGGCGGAAACAACGATGGGGAGGGAGGGGGCGAGAAGATCGAGGCTGCCGTCACTTTGCGCTCACCCTGCAGCAAACGGAACCTTTGATGTCCCTGGCCCAGCACATGACACCAGAAATGCTCGGCATTCTTGGAATTTTCTCATAACCAGCTTTGGAGTCCCCCCAAGGGTTGAAGTCAGAAACGATACACTAAACAACTCGTGTCTATGGACCGTTTGTGGTTAGGGGTGGGGCTCTCGGAACCAAGCGGAGTTGTGTGGGGGGCCGAACGGGAAACTCTTTGACTTGGCCCAAGATGTCTCACATACCTTCTTCCAGTCCAGAGCCACGCCGGCCATAAACACCTAGAGCCCACTCCCAATTATTCACGCATATGGAACAGAGACTCCAGAGCTACAGCCAGCATAAATCGCACTCCCCCGTGGCCTTGGAATGCACGACTTACGCTTCAGCTGAAGGCCAAGGAGCAGGGAGGGAGCACTAACGCTGCACGTGCGGGAGCTCTGCAGATAGTCCCCACCACCCCCCACGAGGGGCGTTTCTATGGAAGCTCGGGGAATAGGTGGGTGAAAACATGGAGTCCATTTATTTGCAAGTCCACGGAGCACAAAATTCAGACGAACTTGCTTAGCCTTTGAGGCCAGATGCTAAGGAAAAGCAAAGGGTTCAATTCGAAGAAACAAGCCAATGGTTCTGAGGGTCGACCAGAAGGCCCAGGCTGGGGGCTTGCACTGTGTTAGGGCTATAGGTGCCAGCGTACAGGGTTGGCACCAGGATTGCGTTTCCGCCTCCAGGGTGTTTCCAGAAGGGTACACTAGCCCCTAATTAATAAATCTGCTAATTGGTCTTCACCACTAGGGGTTCTGCTCATTTGCCATGATCTTTTTGTACCGTTCTTTTTCAGACGATTAACTTTCCTAATTCGTTTTCAGAGAAAAATATGTCAATGCGTTTGCCTTATTTCATCAGAGAGTTGAAAGCTGGAGAGGTTAGAAGGAATTCGGCCAGTTATAAAACATGTATACGTCAACAGAGTGGACAGTGCCCTGCAGAGAATCAGGAACTGGGACAAAGAGAGGAAAATGTTGGCTGAGAGAAGCGGCTCAGTGTGGACACTTGGGGTGCGGAAAGCAACCCCTCCTCTATGTTGTCAACACTGGCCAGCTGGCACCTGGCTGTACCTTGGGTTCTGGCTTTACCAGAAAGACACAATTATATATTCCAGCCATGCCCACAAGGCTTGTACTCAAAAGAGTCCAGAGTGTAGGTAAACAACTATAAAAAATATATCCCCCAGAGCGTGGACACCTTCCCACTCCAAATTCCAGTATCTCATTGGCACTGCTAGGGGTGGGCCAACTTTAAAAGATCCGACCAGCATTCTCTGTGGGTCCCCAGGGTTGATGCCTGATAACCAGGCATCTGATTATCAGAAACATCTAACCGTGTTTGTTGTGGTTCATCTGCACCAGCAAACACTGAAACCCACAGCAGCTGGCCCTGGTCCCCTGATGTTCTCCAGTGATACCTGCTCCTACTGATGGAAACTCATCCTCCGTTAACCACAACAGTAACAGTAACAATAATGTCTCCTATTGACTGAGCCCTTTCTAAGCACCAAGCTAAGTGCACCCACCTATAATGCTAAGTGCTTCCCGGTGTCATCTCCCTTAATCCTCAGGACAACTCTGTGAGCTAAGCCCTGTTATCCTCATTCTTCAGATGAGGAGGTTGAAGCTCAGAGACGTTAAGTAATTTGCTCAAGGTCACACAGCAAAGAAACACTAGAGTCAGGATTTGAATCCAAGTCTAACCACACAGCCAGTACCCTCAGCCATTAAACCTTCTAGGACTTTTTAGGACAGTGGTTCCCATCCCGGAATGCATACTCGAATCACTAGCTTTTAAGAAGTACCCAGGCCAAGGTCCCTTTCCCAGAGAATTGTGATTTAAATTGGCCGGGGGTGGGGCCTGGATACCAGTATCTTGTAAATTCTCCTGGTGAGTTAGTGTAGAGCGGGCCGTTCCAGGCCGAGGGTGAAGAGAGCAAGGAACAGAGTCAGAAGGTGGACACAGTGCGTTTTGAAACTAATTGTAGCTTATGTGCTTTTTAATGACAGGTTTTATACGGCCCACAGCTTTATAACTTTACGCCACTGGAGCGTGAATGTGACCCTATGTGTTATAGTGAGTGAGAACAATAGCTAAGTCCACAAAGTCAAACAGGCACTTTTTAATTTCAAAAGCTACTCGTTAGTTGAGAGCAACCTTCATACTTTGATTAGAGGCCCTGGCACATCAAAAGGGTCCATTGCGTTTGGCTTTCTGTTGAGAAACGCAAGTCTGATGGTCATGAAAACGCATTTCAGCGCACTTGCGGTTAGTTATGACTCTAATTAAGGCAGAACCTCTTACTTAAAGCAATAAATATTTAGCCTCAGCAACCAAAATATAAACAGAACGATGATTCATGGAAATGCTTTTGCTCGTTCTCCCCTGGCTACGGAAGAAAATGCCACTGCACGATGCAGGGAGAAAAGGGCAGCCGAGGAAGGCTCACCACGACCTACGCTTGGAACAGGGTCCTTCCCAGAAAGGACCCCAATGCGATGCCTGCCTGAGTCAGAAAGGCAGTGTGGCTAATACAGAGGTTGGCAAACTTCTCAGTACACGGAGCCGCCAGAAGGACACCCAGAGATGCTGATTTAGGAAGTCTGGGGTGGGGTCTGACTCCAAGTCATCCTGACACCAGGCTCTGAGGACCAGAAGTTGAGAAGTGTTAGTAAGGTAAATGGGAGGACGCCTTCCCAATTCTCAACGTCACTGCACATCCATCTCCTCAGCCGTGAAGGGGGAAATGACTGTACTGATCTCACGGGATGGTGGAAAAGTTACGCAAGATAATGTACATAAACTTCCAAGCCAGGTCCTCCGGTGTAGTGCCTGCCACGGAAGCGCCCACTAACAGCCATCCAAAGAAACCCCTAGCAAAGCGGAGACAAAACAGAATCACCTACAGATAGAAGACAGCAGGCTGCAACCTGGCAAAGCACACACTGAACTCGGCCCCCTGACAGTTTGGTTTGGCACAAATCGTATTTCTCTTTAAACTAAATCTGAATGTCGTTAGTCAGAGCCCTCGATCTGATTTCCCGAGTCCCTAATGCTGGCCACAGTGGAAGCAAACAAACAGTTGTTCGTTTATACTACCTGCCTGGCCCCTCAAGGCATTTATGTTTGTGACTCGGATGGGACACGCGTGTTCTGAGGCGCACACGTCCTATAACCTTCTAAAGAAGCAGGCTTCATTTCTAAATATATATACATGCCTCTCCCAAGGCTGCCCGGAGCGCACACACTAGTGTTCTAGAAACACAGGGCAGCCAGGCCTCTGTTGGGGCGAAGGACCCTGGCTGCCCTGGGGCGGCCGTGAGTGTGGGCATGGGGACTTCCAAGCCCGGCAGGGGACATCATTTGACTTCCACTGGGTCCCCAGTAGCTGGCCCTGACCCCAGCCGGGGCCAAGAGCCCCTCCCTTGCCCCTCCCTCCCTCCCCCAGTCCCCCGCAACCCCGACCCCTCTCCGTCCCACCCCCTGCCCCAAATGGACAGAAGGCCCAGGATGTAGAGAACGCTTCCCAGAGGGAAAGGTTATGTAACCACCTGACAGCATCGAGTTACAACCAAGGTCTCCTAGAGGCCAAGGATGCCAAATTCAACAGCATGTTTCCTCATCACCAGGGGGGAGGAAGGAACAGTTCTGCTCTTCAAATAAAACAAGGAAAGATTTTCCAGACAGAGGAGCCGTCAGTTAGGGCACAAACAAGGTGTTGGTTCTGTCCCGGAGAGGAAATAGGTCTGGAGCAGGGAAGGGGGGCCGGCGGCTGGGAACCAGGGGGGCCGCGGGCTCGGGGTCGGCAGCGGCCCTGCTGTGCTCCCTGGCCCCCGGTTCGGTCTCTCCTCACCCCTACAGGACGCAGGCCAAGCCCGTGGAGCACCCTCACTCCAGCACGGGATGAAGGGATGACTGCAGGAGACGCTGCCTCATCACATCAGCTGAGCAGAGCGGCTCAGCCAGGAGAGGGGGTGGGGGGTGGCCCGGGGGCCCTGGGAACAGGGGAGGCAGCGTGTGGCCTAATGCGCTGGGCCGGCTGCGGGGAGAAAGCAGCAGGGCTCTGGGCACTGTTTGTCCTGCTCCATCGCGAAAACACTGACTGTCTTCTCTCTTTCACCAGCTCCCGAGACTGGCCTCGTTTACAGCAGGATACACAGGCCTCCCGCTGACAAGGAACCTGCTCGAAGAAGAGCAGGAGGTCCAGAGGGACCCCCAGCCCCTCTCCCGTGACCCGGGTCCCCTGGCCATGGCCCTTCCACCCAGGGCTCTGCCCGCCTTCCCAGAGCCCCCCGCAGTGGCCTGGGCAGTGAGGAGAGGTTGACGGGAAGCCAGTTTGGAGACTGAGGAAGGGGAAGTGTTTACCCCCCACATGGTGCGTCTCCAGGATCTGCTGGGAAAAGAACAAGGTAACCAGGTCCAGTCCCACCACGGATTCAGGTGCTGTGCCCCACAGATACCACATCCAGACCAACGTTTGTGCAAGGCCCTGCCCCCCACAGAGGGTGTTGCCTCGACATGAAGGAAGTCCAGCCTCAGAGCAGTTTTCCAAACCACAGGCCCAGAACTCCTGGGAAGTGACCCTCATGTTGCTTAAGGTGCCTGTGTGCTTCAGCAGGAAAATCCTTCTCAGGTCATTTCTTCCAATTATTCTCTTGGTAGGAACCCTGCCCCCACCTCGAGTTTGTTTCGGCTGGGAGTGAAGAGGTGGAGCTGTACGGGGGTAGGAAAGGCCAGGCACCTCCCGGCCAGCGTCCCAGTTGGCCCTGCACCGTCCCGCGAGGCGGGTCTCCACTGCCCTTACTGAGGAGGACGCAGGGCTGGAAGGGGCCGCCGGGCACCGGGTCCCGAGCTGAGTCGAGAATCACGCCTCCAAAGCCCTCTCTCCATCTCTCCACTCTGCCTCCCAGATTTAGAAAGACTCAGACTGTCACAGGGGCTAACGAGGTTCTCCCTGACAACCATGGAGGGGGCAGAGAAGTAAGACAGGGTGTTGCAGACAGCTGGGCAGTCAGTCGGGTATAACAGGGCGTGAGGATAGTGAAAACGTGGGTTGAGGAATGAGCCGGGTGGTGGTCAGAGCGTGTGGCCCCTCAGTCGATGGCTGGCCCCAGGGAAGCCCTCTGCCCCGCTCAGCCTCAGATCCCTCTTTGGCCAACAAGATAGTTGGAGTAGAGCTCGCTGAGGCCTCCCTGGCACTGTTTGAATGCGGGGAGATTCCTGTCACTCGCTCCCCTTTATTTATCATCTTTGACTCAATAGAAATGTCTATATATACACGTACCACGTGTTCTTTATCCATTCATCTATAGATGGACACTTAGGTCACTTCCACATTTTGGCTATTGTGAGTAATGCTGCAATGAACATGGGGTGCGTATATCTTCTGGAATTCGTATTTTCATTTTCTTCAGATAAACAGTGCGATTGCTGGATCGCGTGGTAGCGCTACTTTTAGTTTTTGGAGGACCGTGCGTACTGTTTCCCACAGGGGCTGCACCAACTTGCACTCCTTTTCGTACACACCTTCCCCAACTTTGCTTCGGATTCAGTAGGTCTGGGGTGAGGACCTAGAATCTGCATTGCTACCAAGTTCTCAGGTGGTACTGATGCTGCTGGTCCTGGGACCTCACCTGATTACCCACTGGTCTAGATCTGACAGTTCTAGACTCGAAGGGCGCTAGATGTGGATATCCCAAACTGCTGGCTCTCACTGTGGTCCCTGGACCTGCTGCATCAGCATCACCTGGGAGCTGGTTAGAAATGCAACATCTCCATCACCAACCCAGACCGACTGGGTGCAGGACCCCCACGGGACCATCTACACGTTAAAGTCTGAGAAACACTGCTCTAGACCGTCATTCTTTAAAGCCGGGGCTTTGACGATCTTTGTGTCCCCGGCACTGAGCACAGTTCCTGGCACATAGTAGGTGCTCAACAAGTAGAAGGAAATAGAAGGAAAGGAGGATACGCCCTGCTGATACATGTGTTTCTCATAAAGTTCTTCCCTCAAAGAATGGGCTACAGTCCACACCCGTAAACTGGTTCACTATTTTAAAACTGCCTCCTAGGGCTTCCCTGGTGGCGCAGTGGTTGAGAGTCCGCCTGCCGATGCAGGGGACACAGGTTCGTGCGCCGGTCTGGGAAGATCCCACATGCCCCGGAGCGACTGGGCCCGTGAGCCATGGCCGCTGAGCCTGCGCGTCCGGAGCCTGTGCTCCGCAACGGGAGAGGCCACGGCAGGGAGAGGCCCGCGTACCGCAAAAAAAAACAAAACAAAAAAAAAAAAAAAACAACTGCCTCCTAAGGGGGAGAAGAGAAAAGATAAGGCAGGTCCTCAGATAGGAGATCAGAGGTCGTCTTCTTAGGAAACAGAAAGATCCCCACAGAGGGGCCACTTACGGACAGATTTTTATCCCCTCAACCTTGGTCTCTGTGCCTTTAGGGCTTTTACTCTTGAGAGTAAAAGTGATTCCAGGCTCTTCTAACTGAGCATTGAAGACGGCAGCCTGGCCCGAGGGTACCCCAGGTACAGAGAGGAGGAATTATCATCAGCGAATGCAGAAGAACCACTCCCAGTTGGCACTATATTTCTCTAGACCGTGGCTGCAGCTACCGGACACATTTCCACCACTTTTGGTCCTAGCATCTTTTCCTGGTCCAGCTCTCCAGGAACCAGAACTAAATCACAGTGCTCTTGAACGAACTGGATGGGCCAAAGAGATCCATGCACAGAGGAACGCCACCACCCAGAGGGATGAAGTGGTCTGGTCACTGGGCAGCACCCAGTTTCCCTGACTTCCACCACATATGTCCACACACGAGATGTGGTCACAGCTCAGCAGCCACTCACCTGTAAAGTTCTCAAGGGATCTGATCCAAGGGACGCCAGGGTAAAGAACTTCCTTCTCACAGCTAGCCGTGGGACACACGAAAATTCTAGCTTCTAGGTAACTACGACTATTCTGCCAGGCCCATCTGAAAGGGAATTCGTGTCCTCCGACTTGGACACAGCTGGGGCCGCAGGTCAGAAGCCAGCCAGACAGCAGGGCAAACCCAGCCCCAGGGCGTAATCTTGCCAAGTCCACCTCTGCACCCCTCAGATACAAGCACCTTCTGAAATTTTTATTTTAATTTTTTCATTTAAAAAATTAATTTAAAAAATTTTTTAATTGGTAAAAAAAAGTGGGAATAACTACACTTAAACCCTTCCTCCCCTACCCAGAGGTAATCACTGCTAATCTTTTGTTATCAATACCTTTTGTTGCCTCTCTCAAGATTTTTCCGAGAATACATGCACTTAGTTTTATACAATAAAATCGTACTTTACATATGGTTTTGTGACCTGCTTTACTCACTGAAAAGTATTTAGTGTAACTGTTTCCAGGTCAGTCATATGCACCATTTTCAGTGGTTCCTTAGTGTTTCTTTAAATGCATGTATCATAATTTCTTTGAGCACTCCTCTCTTGCTGTACACTTGGGTTATGTCTAACTATTTTTCTCAAGAAAAACCTACTGCAACGAGCATTCTTTTACACACAACATTGTGCACTTGGCTTATTATTTCTTGAAGACAAATTCTTTAAAAGAGGAATTAATGCATCGCCCAGCACGCACATTTTTCAAGACTTTGGTCCATACTGCCGAATTGTCCCCAGCAGGACTGCTCTTTCAGAGAGTGAGGTCCTTTTGGGGAAACCTTCTCAGCAGATGGGCGCTGAGCTGAGGGCTGAAGGGTGTTTACATAAAGAGAGGCAGTACGGTGTAGTGGGAAGATCACCAGCTTTAACTTGGTAGCAAGCCTGGCCCCGTCCTCCCAAACTGTGTGACTCTAGGCAAGTTCCTTAGCCTCTCTCATTCTTCAGCTGTAAGTGGAGGGATGACTACCTGCCTTTCACTAAGGTTTAGAGCTAATGCCTACAGAAACCTTGCAGAGTTGTGCACAAAATACTTCTTGAATGAATGAAATGAATTAGTGTTTGGATGGGTGGAGGGATGACTTTTCAAAAAGGAAAGAAAAGAAAGCAAGGAGGAAGACTGAGGACATGAGGGTGAGGGTAGAGGCAAAGCATACTTGCTGGGCTGCCTGTCAGCGGGCCGACGCCCTGGGAGGGAAGGAAAGGGAACCCCCGGGGTGAACACGCACCTTCTCCGCTCCAAATTGTTTCTCTTCTGGGAGCTAGTGGCTGTGAGTAATCTGTCCCTATTTCACAATGATGTCCCAAGACCCAGCTATAAACTGGTCCTCCCAGAGGCCGGATCTCATGCCCCAGCCCAGACTCAGCACCTGCGGGGAGATGCCCCAACCCCAGCTGTGAGCCTCTACCTTGACGAGTCTGCCATGATCCAGTGAAGGGCCCCATGCTCCCTGCCAGCTCACACTTCTGAGCCCACGGGCCATTGTCTCCTAGAAACCAAAACAAGCAACAGGCAGCAGTTACTGGAGGATGCTTCTGCCCGGTTCTCTCTCTCTCTCTCTCTCTCTCTCTCTCTCTCTCTCTCTCTCTCTCTCACTCCGTCTCTCTCTCTCTCTCTCTCTCTCTCTCTCTCTCTCTCTCTCTCTCTCTCTCTCTCTCTCTCGTCCCACATCCCTGTGCACAGCAGGGGACTGGAGAGAAAAAAGACCTGTGCAAACAAATGCAACCCCACCCTTGAAGGACCTTTTAGAGGGGGCTGCCTCCGATGGGCTTTCCGGAGAGGTGGGCTGTCCTGCCCCGAGCGCGCCCCACGCTGAGGCTTCTGCCTTTGGATCTGGGCTCAGCAATTCTATTGCCACTATCTTCAGCCCAGCAACTTTTTCTTTTCTTTCCTTTTGTTTTTTGTGGGTTTCTTTTGGCCGCACGGCATGTGGAATCTTAGTTCCCCAACCAGGCATAGAACCCGTGACCCCTGCAGTGGAAGCACGGAGACCTAACCTCTGCACCAGCAGGGAAGTGCCCAGCAACTCTTTCTTCAGCCCCTCTGATGCACACATACGTTATCTCCTGATCCCCCAATGTGCTATGGAATAGATTTCACTGTCAGCTTGATTCTGCCAACGAGGAAGGAGAGGCTTACAGAGGTTAAAGTAACCTTCCCGGCACTCCCCAGGTGGCGCGGTGGTTAAGAATCCGCCTGCCAATGCAGGGGACACGGGTTCGAGCCTTGATCTGGGAAGATCCCACATGCCGCGGAGCAACTAAGCCCGTGCGCCACAACTCCTGAGCCTGCGTTCTAGAGCCCACAAGCCACAACTACCAAGCCCACGAGCCACAACTACTGAAGCCCGCGTGCCTAGAGCCCACGCTCCGCAACAAAAGAAGCCACCGCGATGAGAAGCCCGTGCAACGAAGAGTAGCCCCCGCTCGCCGCAACTAGAGAAAGTCTGCGGGTAGCAACGAAGACCCAACGCAGCCAAAAATAAATAAATAAATTTATAAAAGATAAAGTAACTTTCCCAAGAGTAGAGATTCAAACCCAAGTGTCCACCACTCTCGCTCCAGACAGGGACCCGAGACCAGTGATGCCTGTGTGGGCCCTTTAAACAGCTCACTGGTCCAGCACTCAGCCAGAAGATGTGACCTGCTGACCGCTGGCAACCTTTGGGATGGGGGAAGACGGTAAAGAAGCACTCTTGGAATTGCCCGAGGATTACAGAGGTCCACAATGTCAAAGTCACTCATTAACAATTAACAGCAACACCCAGATGGCCCTGATCAACACCCAAGGGGCCGGCAGGGTACCCGCTCTCTCTGTGCGAAGCCTTTCCAGGGGCACAGCCCTGGAGGCCCCAATGGACAGGTGCTCGGCACGCAGGCCGACGGACGCGAGCAGGGCCCCCAGTTCGAGGCGAGCCCCCTGCCCAGCTGAAGAGGGTCACTCGCCCAGACTCTGCTCTTGTGTGGGGCGTGTGCGGGGTTATCCATTAGATCCCAGCGAGGTTGGCTGGGTTTTACTACTTCACCTGTAAACCAAAGGAATGTGTTGTTTTTAGCTGTGAGGTCAACTTTGTCCTTGATCTGGCCCACGAGGCTGTCCATCTCCCGGAGAGCCGCACTGTACGGCCTTCGACCCCCGGGTTCTGCTGACAGCAGGGTCCTGGACAGGGGCACGTGCATGTGGGCCAGGCCCACGTAGAGCAGGAAGGGTCTTCCGCTGGCACTGAAACGACAGAGCCGGAGGTGACTCTCCAGAAGGGTCCCGTGGCCTCAGAGAAGAGCCCAGAAGCCCTTCCACCCGGTGTGCTCAGGAGGTACACATCCGTCTACAGCCTGCAGAGGCAATGGGGGGTAAAGCTAGTTAAAGACTGAGAGTAACTGTAATACTCGCTTCTGCCCTTTTAACGTTTACCGGGAGCTCATTGAACATGACTCACGTTGCCTGAATTCTGCCTCATAAAACCCCCCAAGTTCCCTTTTCCGGATGAAGCATCAGAGGCTCAGGGAAACTGAGAGACTTACCCAGGGTTAGGAAGCGACCAAGTCTGGGTTTAAACTAAGGTCTGGCTGAGAGCAGAGCCCTGGCTCTTGGCAGCTTCATGCTAACGTCCAGCGCAAACGTATTTTTAAGTTCCAGCTGCTCTCTCGCAGCATCCAGGCCATCGTTTCCATTCCCAGCCTTGGCTCTTTCTAGGAGATGAACGGATGACTGAAACGGACCACGGGAAATTCCAAGGCCATAGCTGGGAACAGCTCGATCAAGGTCCTGGTGGAGGCCAGGCTCCCGGCTGCCCCTACTCTGATCCTGCAGGTTCCCCTGGGAGGCCTCTGCTTCCTGCCTGCCCCCCACCTGCGTTCCCAGGCCAGGGGCAGGGTCAAGGGCAGCGGCAGGGACCCTCGGGGAGTCTCTTCCCACAGCCCACCCCTGTGGGGGGTCTTTCAGAGGACACAGGGAGGGCAAGGGGGGAACTTCAGGCGAGTCCGTAGGCTGGCGACGGAAGCGCAGCTCTTTCACACCAGGCCACCTGGACACTCGACTTTCAAACTGGCCTGAGTGCTCTTGGCTGCCCCCGATTCACACCACTTCACATCAAGCTCTCTGAGTCCCCCAGCCTCAGCTCTGCACCAAACCTCGCCCTAGAGACGCCCCTGCACCCCAACTCCCAAAGTCCCCTGATTGGGTGGGACTGTACTGCACTCGGTTCTCTTTGAAGGACAGAAGATGCACGTCCCAGACGGGGGCCTCTCCTTCCCCATTCTAGCCCACAACTTCTCTGCAACATTTCACGAGCTGTATCGTCCATGTCCACAAGTCATGAGTGGCTATTCTGATTTCAATTCACGAACATGAAATAAAGCTAAGAGTTCAGCGTCTCACATGCTATACCATGGATGAGGCTTGAAGACACGATGCTCAGTGAAATAAGCCAGTCACCAAAGGACAAATATGGTGCGATTCCCCTTACAGGACGTACTTGGAGTGTCTGCTTCATACAGACAGAAAGTAGCGCTGTGGAGGCCAGGGGCTGCAGGGAAGGGAAAACGGGGAGCTGGTGTTTAACAGGTACAGAGCTTCCATTTGGGAAGATGAAAAAGTTCTAGAGATGGATAGTGGGGATGGTTGCAGGACAGTATGAATGTACTTAAAACCACAGAACTGTACACTTGCAAAGGTAAATTAAAAAAATAGGGAGGGTGGGAGGGAGGGAGACGCAAGAGGGAAGAGATATGGGGACATAGGTATATGCATAACTGGTTCACTTTGTTATACAGCAGAAACTAACACACCGTTGTAAAGCAATTGTACTCCAATAAAGATGTTAAAAAAATTTTTTTTAATTGAAGTAGAGTTGATTTACAAAGCTGTGTTAGTTTCAGGTGTACAGAAAAATGATTCAGTTACACATATATATACTGAAAAGGAAAAATTACGCTATGTACAGTTTACATCTATCTATCACCTATCTATCATCTATCTATTATCTGTCTATCTATCTATCTCTCTCTCTATGTCTATCTCTTTCTCTATCCGTCCATCGGGTGTCTCAGTTGCCTGAGCCACATTTCCAATGCTCAGGCCAGTGGCTACCATCCTGGACAGCACAGAGAGAACATGTTCTTCCTTGCAGGGAGCGCTATTGCATGGTGCTGATGTAGGGCGTCTGTTGCCTGATCTCACAAAGATGATCATGTACAGTTGTGTAGGTTGTGCACAAATCCGGCATGCGGACATCCTGCTGAGAGAGCGGATGGGAGTGTAATGCCAGCCCACAATCCACCGGCCGAGCTGGGCGCTCTGGCACCGGTCAGCACACACTCAGCGGGGACGCCTTGTCATAATCTGCAGGTGGATACCACGTGGCAGCAGCATGCCGGGTGGAGCTGGCTCAGATTTCGGGAATTTTGCAAGCCAGGTGTTAAACATGGCTGCCATTAAAAATTAAATGAAATCAACTTACCATTAAATAAATGATATTAAAAACAAAGGTGGGGGGGATAAATTGGGAGACCGGGGTTGACATATACACACTACTATATATAAAATAGATAACTAATAAGGACCTACTGTACAGCACAGGGAACTCTGCCCAATACTCTGTAAAAGAATCTATATGGGAAAAGAATCTAAAAAAGAGTGGATATATGTATGTGTATAACTGATTCACTTTACTGTACAACAGAAACTAACACAACATTGTAAATCAACTGAAAAAAAAAAACAAAGGTAATAAACTTGCACGATTTATCACATCCTAGTTATTCTACCACATTTTACCATTATCTGTGCCCTGGAGTTTATTTTGCGGCCGCTGAATCTGTGCGGTGGGAACACCACATGATGAGGTGCTACGCGGCACATCTCTCCAGCCCCATGGTCAGAGACATCTCATTGGTATCTTGAATTCAGCCACAGTGAGAGTATTTACGCCACAGAAATGGGCAAATCAGAGCTTTTTCTCTGACTGCTGGTTGTTAAACATTTATCAGCTAATAGCTACCTATGGGCTGGGGGCGTGGTCCCATCACCCACCCTCTTCCCACCCCCATCATTATCCTGCAAACTCCCACCCATTATCAAAATCCTGTTGGCACCCTGGGCTGTGAAGATGAGGGAAGACGGGCATTGGAGACCCACATCCGAATCCCTGGGATTTTATTTCATGGTCGTGTGACCCTGGGCAATTCACTTAACGTCTGTCGTCTCCACGATGGGGACAGCTATGCCTCCCTGATACAGCTGTGAGTATTTAATGCCATAGTAAGGTTTTCATAAGTGGTACCCTTTTCTTAATAAGTATGACTAATACGAGCCTGCAGTAGTAAGCACCCACGGTACCCAGGGAGCACCTCTCTCCCTGCATCCTGACACCACGCTAGAACTCGTAAAGACGGCATGTTGTAGGAACCGCACAAACTAGCTCCCTGGGGGCATCTATCCCCTGAACCACTCCTGTGCTGAATGGCAAATACAGAGTGGAGGATGGGCGGTTCTCTGGTGGCCTGGTGGTTAGGGTTCTGGGCTTTCACTTTCGTGGCCCGGGTTCAATCCCTGGTTGGGGAACTGAGATCCCACAAGCCATGCGGCCCAGCCAGAAAAAAAAAAAAAAAGTGGAGGAGACTTGGTGCTTTAAAAAAAAAGGCTTCCCTGGTGGCGCAGTGGTTGGGAGTCCGCCTGCCGATGCAGGGGACGCGGGTTCGTGCCCCGGTCCGGGAAGATCCCACATGCCGCGGAGCGGCTGGGCCCATGAGCCATGGCCGCTGAGCCTGCGCGTCCGGAGCCTGTGCTCCTCGACGGGAGAGGCCACAGCAGTGAGAGGCCCGCAAACCCAAAAAAAAAAAAAAAAAAAAAGGCCAGTTATAAGGCAGTATGATTTCATTTTTATTTAAATATAGATACATGCCTGTGTGTGTGTGTGTGTGTGTGTGTGTGTGTGTGTTTATTCACCAGCACAGAAGGAGGCTAGAAGAACATGTTCAGATTTAACAAAAGGGGTTAAGATATCAGAGGAATTAAGACGCTGGAGGGGACATTCCAGCAGAGGGAGGGTGGGGCGTGGTGTGGAGATGCACAAAGATTGAGACCTGGGGAAGCCAAGTCTGGAGAAAATCTCCTGATCTGAAATAGAAAATGGCAAGCGAGGGATGCCCATCTCTCAGGAAATGTCCCCAGTGGGCTCCTGGCAGGAGAGCCAGGCCTGAAGGTGGCAGCAGGGCTGCCCTCGAGCCGGGCTCCCTCGGCTGCCCCTGCAGCAGCCCCCAGGGCTGACCGGTCCAGGAGGCATCGCTGCAATAGCCACTCGCCCCCGCCCCGTCCCAAATCTCACCGTCACCCTCTGGGCCTCAGCGTTCCAGAGAACCTTCTGGAATCCAGACTGGACCTGACAGTTCTCAGTTCAGAAGCCCACCGGGGCTCCATGAGCCTGCGGGCAGTGCAAAGCCCTAGCCCGGTATCCGCGGCCTTCCCAGCCTTGCCGTCCTTCCCACGCCGGGGCCACCTCACGTCCTCCTGCGCCTGTTCACTCCTCTCCCGGCAGCACCCTGCCTGGTATCTTGCCTGCAAACACTTAATCCATTAATCCATTGAGATCCCACTCCAAAGCCATCAAGATCCCTCTCTGCTCCCAGCTCACAGGTGGCTTCCTCCTCCCTGGCCCCTTCTTCCCCTCCCTTAGAGAGCTGATCAGTGTTGACAACGCAGCCTATGCGAAAGCCGGCTTTTGAACATCATCTGTTTCCCCACTGGCCTGGGAGACGCTCGAACGCCGAAACAGATCTAATCCACGTGTGTATTCCCAGCACAACACTGGCACACGTTTGGGGCCAGATCAAGCAACTCACTCTTTATTCACGCATTCAATGAATACTTATTAAGTGCTAACCAAGCCCCAGGCACTGCGGAGACAGCTACAAACACAGAAGCAGGATTTCCACCTTCTTGGAGCTTCACATCCAACTGGAAACAGCAGAGGGAAAGATGCAACTAAGAAATGAATCAGGGCTTCCCTGGTGGCGCAGTGGTTGGGAGTCCGCCTGCCGATGCAGGGGACGCGGGTTCGTGCCCCGGTCCGGGAAGATCCCACGTGCCGCGGAGCGGCTGGGCCTGTGAGCCATGGCCGCTGAGCCTGCGTGTCCGGAGCCTGTGCTCCGCAATGGGAGAGGCCACAACAGTGGGAGGCCCGCGTACCGCAAAAAAAGAAAAAAGAAATGAATCAGATCATTATTACAAATGTATAGTAGTAGGAATGATGGAGGAGAAATACAGGGTGCTGTGGAAGAGCATAACAGGGGACCCAAGCTGGGCGGGGGGGAGGCGGAGAGGGGAGACATCTCTGAGACAGTGTGGCCCGAAGGACGGGGGGGCTCCAGGGGGACAGTGCATGGTCGCCCTTCAAGGCGGACAGAACAGCAGAGGGAGAGGTTGCAGGAGGAGGACGGCCGTCCCACTGCCCAGCGGTGCGTGCAATCACTCATGTCCTCACCCGTCATTCATCGGAACACCCAAACAGGAGAAAGAAGAGAGGAGGTGTCAGGAGGACAGAATGATCTTCAGGCTGAACCCGGAGCCCTGATGTGGGTGGCAGGTGGTGCGCTTTAGGTGGGAGACGGGTGAGGACGGAGGTGAGAAGGGGAAGGAGGCTTAGACCAGCAGGGGGAGAACGATGCAGGCGGAGGGGTTGAGTCAAGGAGAAGAAGGAATCAAGCCCTTGATGTGGGTCCCAGGCTCCAGCCCAGGAGGGCTGGGGCTTCTTTGTCCTCTGTGCCTCTCTAGGACCTAGTTCTAAGTGCGCAATTCCATGGAATATGGACCATACACTCTGATTTCAAACATCCTCAACTACACCTCACACCTACCCCAATACGCTCAGCCCATCAAGCCCTGTATTCCCAACTCAGGTTAAATGCGCCATCCTAGACCCTGTGGGAAGCAGAGGACCAGCCAGCTGCATGACCTAGAAGCCCAGACGCCCAGGCCATCCGCTGCCTCCTTTCTTTTTCTTTTTTTTTTTTGCCAATTCGGAGCTTTGCCTGCTGTCTAAAAAACTCGAATCAGGAATTAGCTTTCAGGGGAAAGACAAATAACACATGATACCACTTGTATATGGAATCTAAAATATGGCACAAGTGAACCTGTCTATGAAACAGAAACAGACTCACAGACATAGAGAACAGACTTGTGGTTGCCAAGGGGGAGGGGAGGTGGGGGAGGGATGGAGTGGGAGTTTGGGATTAGCAGATGCAAACTAGTATATACAGGATGGAGAAACAGCAAGGTCCTACTGTAGAGCACAGGGAACTATATTCAATATCCTGGGATAAGCCATAATGGAAAAGAACATGAAAAAGAATGTATATATGTGTATAACTGAATCCCTGTGCTGTACAGCAGAAATTAACACAACATTGTAAATCAACTATACTTCAATTAAAAATTTTTTTTTTTTAAGAATTAGCCTTCAGCATCACTGCTAGGTTAGGGGTCTAAAATCAAGTGAAGCCCCAAGGAAAAACGTTCAAAGAAGACCCCCTTGCCGAGCAGGGGCAGGAAACCACACTCCAGGGACCCCCGCTAGTTTTGACAAACAAGTCAAGGTGGCGTAAGGGGTCATGGCGGAGAAAACAGCACAGATCTGGGGGCTTTTCTGCTGACACGTCAAAAATCATGGATGAATTGGCAAGTCCAATCCTAAAGAAATCAGCATGCCTGAGGATTCTTTTCTGTCAAGCAAAAAGCCAACAGGATTCATGTGACTTTTCACTTAATAACTAATTAATAAATTAGCAAACTCTTCCCCTCTTTCCTATGATAAAGAGTTTGTTCACTGATTTGTTAGTCTTTCAACTGGTTAATCAAGTGGTAGATGAACAGCACCATGTCCTCTTCAGAGTTAATCAGTCCCCAGCCGGCTGCTACCCGCTACCGTCCCCTGAGAACACTGTGCTTTCATTGCAAAAGCAGGGGTAGACCTTCCTCACCATGGCTATACCTCCACCCTCCCAGCTGCCCTTCTGTCTAGAAAAGTCCAGCATGGTGGAGCGAGGGGCTGGGGGAATTCTTGCACATTCAAGGAAATGATGAGATCAGTTATCCCAAGGTGGAGTCTATTCTTAATTCTGGGCAAGTAGACGGGTGTGCAGCACACGTTTTCCTGCCCACTTAGGCAAAGGCTGTGGAAAATACCAAAGGACCTGTTGGAAATTGTTCCCCGGCCCTTGAAGAGTTTGCAGTCTTGGGACTTCCCTGGCAGTCCAGTGGTTAAGACTCCACGCTCCCAACACACGGGTTCAATCCCTGGTTGGGGAACTAAGATCCCCGCGTGCCGCATGGCGCGGCCTAAAAAAGAGAGAGAGAGAGAGAGAGAGTTTGCAGTCTTAGGAGAAAGATGCACCAGTGCACATGAGAGAGGCAGCGGGTGGGGTGACTGTGTGTGTGCACATGTGTGTGTCTGGGCTTGCACCCCGCCACCTATGTACATGCACCCCAAGGTCAGTAGTAGTAGCTGACTGTGGTCTCGCACAATCTACTCTCTGTGCTGATCTCTGATCTGACAGAGGCTGGAAGCGAGCAGCTCTCACACAGAGACAGCTTGCTAGAGACCCACTGTGGTATGGCTCTGGGGTTTCTGCTTTTTGTTATTTTCAGTTAGTGGTTGCTAACAGTTAGAGATCAGGAGATCCGCCAAGGGCCAGGTGGCCTGTCTTTCTTGAGAAATGGAAAGGCCTGACAAGCCAGGCCCCCGTTCCCACAAAGCAGCAGCAGGCGGCCTTAGATGGGACAGGTGCTCGAAATTCACCGCAGGCCCCACCACTCCCTACTGCCTCACCGTCAGCCTGCTTCCCGCTTCAGGTTACCTGGGCCCTGTAGATGCTGGACCCCTGTGTGTTATACTGAATACTGGCCCCCAAGGATACTCAGGGTCTAATCCCTGGAATCTCTGAGTGTCCCCACAGCGGACGTTGTAGATGCAATTAAGTTGAGGATCTTGAGATAGGGGGATTATCTTGGATCATTCCCAGTAGACCCTAAACGTAATCACGAATGTCCTTATAAGAAGGAGGCAGGGGGAGATATGACTACAGAAGAGGACAAGGCACGCGAACCACAGAAGTGGAGATTCAAACGATGTGGCCAGGAGTTCCCTGGCGGTCCAGTGGTGGGGACTCCATGCTTCCACTGCCCAGGGTCCAGGTTCCATCCCTGGTCGGGGAACTAAGATCCCACAAGCCCAGTGGTGCCGCCAAAAAAAAAAAAAGGAATATGATGCGGCCACGGCCAAGGAACGCCGGCAGCCACCAGAAGCTGCAGGAGGCAAGAAACAATCCTCCCTGGAGCCTCGAGATGGAGACAGCCCTTCTGATAACCTTGATTTTAGCCCCACAAGACGCATTCCAGACGTCCAGCCTCCAGATCTGTAGGAGAATAAATTGCTATTGTTTTAGCCAATAAGTTGGTGGTCAGCTTGTAACAGCAGCAATAGGAAACAAACATAGCCTGTCAACGAATGAACTCGACAAACACCTTGAATGCCCAGAAGACAGTGGATGGACCCTGCCCTCAGGGAGGTGATACGCTAGCAGGAGAGGACACCTGACAATGACGGGAGAGTGTGGTCTGAGCAGGGACCCTGGGAACGTACCCGAGGCACTTGTAACCGAGGCCTGGAGACCCCAGGACAGACAGTTTTCTAGCTTTATTTCCAGGAGACATGCACGCGCGCATCTTTATCAGGCAATGGAGCTCTGCCGCGGTCTGGGCCGTGCTGGGGCCAGGGGACACGGGGGGGCTCACCTCGCCCGCTGGATGAACTGGGTGGCCTTCTCGGCATACTTCTGTGCGAGGCCGCTCAAGTTCACGGGCTGCTCCACGATGCTGAGGTTCTCATAGAGAGGAAGGGCCACGTCCGAGTGACAGTCCTTCTCAGGGTTCCTGGGTGGAAATCACAGACGGTGGAGCGTTCATTCCCACGACCTAAGTAGTCACCGAGTCAAACAAAACGCTTTGATGCGGTGATGCCCATAAATACAGAACACTTAACAGCCTGGCCTCAAGTGATTCTTCCAGTCTGCCATTTCCTCCAAGTGCAAAACCAATATAACACCTTCTCCTATTCCCTTTGAATAGACGTGTAGGCTCCTTGGACAAGCCTGGCCACTCTGCAAAGCTCACGACTTTTTTGAGCTAGGGGTATGATTATACCCATTTTGCTGGCAGAGAAGCTGAGGTTAAACAAAGTACATTACACAGCAGAGTCCCAGAGACAATCAGTAGCCCTGGTTTTTTCCACCGGCCCCCTTAAGTCATGACTTCCGTCCATGGGGTACAACGCTTGGTATTTTCCCAAGTCAACAATCAGGACTTTGTGTGACAAGACGTCTGACGAGAGGACAGATGGCTAGGAATCCAACAACTTTGGAATTTCAAACCGTGTTTGGAGAATTTGGGGAAATTTTAGCAATTGGAAAAAGTGGGGGTCAAACCTATTGTATCTCCTGGAAAAAAACAAACTCAGCCCTTGGTCTTACAGATGGAGATGAATCTGACGTACGAATGACCCAGCAGAGCAGCTGAATCCTGACCCCGGCTGTGATCTCGCGTGAGTTACCTAAGCTCTCAGAGCTTGACTTTCCTTGTGGGAAGTGTGGGGCTGCCCGGGCCCCTTCCAGGGATAAGGAACGGTTAGCATTCACACTGCTCGGCACACTAGGAATGCAATCAAAACTCAAGCCCTCTGTCCTGGGGGATACAGAGAACTGGAAGAGGAGCTGAGGACAATGGAGAGAGGCCGTGGTCACGGGGGGCCTCTTGGGTAGGGAAACTGTCCTCCTGCTGCAGGGAAGAATCTGGGAAGAAAGGAGAGCCCCCGTCACACATCTATGTGCACACAGACTTGTGCCGGAAGCTTAAGAGACAAGGTCAGACTGGGGTAATCACCAAGGACCACAGTGTTTTAAAAAGAGAAAAAGAGCACGGTCCCGGGTGTCACAACGCTAACCTCATCTTCGTGTCCAATCTTCCAGCTTTGGATGATCCTGTGGCTGCTCCATCATCCCTAACCTTCTCCCCCTTTTCCTCCTTCAGCCAACACTTTTCTTCTATTTGATTTAACACAGACGGAAAAGGGACCAGGCTGTGGTCATCGCACGAGACGGCAGGGGTGCCACAGGTGTGAGCCCCAGGCGCCCGGCGGTGATGAGAGAGCAGTGGCAGGTTCTCACGTGGTGACGTCACTCCTCCCACTGCCAACAGGCTCTTGCATCTCCTGGGCATCTCGTGAAAAGGTAGACCTCTGGGAGGGGTCTGAACACCGGCATTTCTAGCAAGCGTCCAGATGATGCCTGCGCTGCTGGCCCAGCGACCACCCTCTGAGTAGTCAGGAGAGAGGAGACCTGGGCTCTAGACTCAGAGACCCAGACGGGACTCTCCATCCTTCCCTCTCATGACTCCACTGTGACCTGGGCCACCAGGTAAGCTTCCTTCTCAGGACAGTCAGGAGAAACGCTTGCCTCACTCAGAGGTCCGGTGGGTCACGGATAAGCACGCAGAGCGCTTAGGATGTAACAATTTCTCAACAAATGGCCATTATGATGCTAACTATTATTAATAAGCCCCAAGACACGCTTTCCCCGGGCGGCCCAGACACCTGCAACGTTATGAACAATCCCAGTACACCGTCCGAACAGCAGAGCACCTGGTCTGGGCTGCTTTATTACCTGAATACGGTTTATTACATTTTTCTGATAATAAACGTACTGCAAGCTCATTACAGAATATTTGGAAAATACGAGAGAGGAAAAAACTGCAAACTCCTTAATGCCACAACCAGAGTGAATGAACCATGGTTACCATCTTGGCGTATTTCCTTTAGGGCTATTAGAGGCATAAATACAGAGGTAGTTCAGGTCACAGTGTTGATGATTTATTTCCTGCTTTTTTCACTTACTATTCTATTGTGAGCATTTTCCCATTTCACTGAATACGTTTTTAAAACATCCTGTTGAGTGCCTGCACGGCATTCCGATGTCGAAACGCTGGCTTATTTCAGGGCGGGGGTAGGGCTTATAGGGAGCCCGGTGGACTTTTTCTCAGTCTAGCTCCCTCCTTATGTCCAGTGTCAGGGCCAGGTGAGTGGTCCAGGAGCAAAGCCAGCAGGCAGAGGAGGGAGGCCACCTGCGTGAGACCCTGGGTCGCACCAGCCTCTCCCCTGCTGAGCTAAACAGTCCAAGGAACCTGGAAAATGCCAACTAAAAAAATGTTGTTCACCTCATCTTCGTGAAAAGTGTTCTTGCACTCCATGCAAATAATGCACTTAAATTTTTTGCACTAAAGGTACTCGATCTTTTTTTTTTTTTTTTTTGGCTGCATTTGGGTCTTCGTTGCTGCGCACAGGCTTTCTCTAGTTGCGGCGAGCGGGGGCTAGTCTTTGCTGTGGTGCGTGGGCTTCTCATTGCGGTGGTTTCTCTTGTTGTGGAGCACGGGCTCTAGGTGCGCAGGCTTCAGTAGTTGCGGCATGCGGGCTCCGTAGATGCGGCACGAGGGCCCTAGAGCACAGGGGCTTCAGTAGTTGTGGCCCATGGGCTTAGTTGCTCCGCGGCATGTGGGATCTTCCCAGACCAGGGCTCGAACCCGTGTCCCCTGCACTGGCAGGCGGATTCTTAACCACCGCGCCACCAGAGAAGTCCCAGGCACTTGATCCCTTTTTGCTACTGTAACTGTTCCCCGTGGGCCTCGCTCATTTCCTTCTGATGGACCACACCCCCAGGACTTCACCTGGCTCTGGAGCCCAGAGCTGATGCCTTGGCTAGGATTACCTTGACGGTCTACCGCCCCGTGGACATGCCGGGCAAGGGGGGTGGTTGTAGCCGGGGGTATCAGTGCAGCCCATGTCATGGCTGTACGGGATTCCAAAGTAGTAATCAAACCCTGGAAGAGAAGGAACGGGTTAGGCTATGAGCCTGCATTCTTACACCCAGGACAGAAATTTAATTTTCCATGATTTAATTCTGCAGTGTTATGGCGTATGTAATTAAAAGAGGATTTGATTAATAGCCCTTTGTAGTGTGCAAAGAAAACACTTTGCTGGGTCCTGGCTGCAAGACTAGATTTGCAAAACTTCTTGTGATTAGCATTAACCCTGCGTGGAAGGAAGTGGGGAGAATGTCTTGAACACCTCCCGTTCCCAGTGCGATGATGGACACCGCTGGGAAATGTCTGGTGAAAATCTGCTACCTGCATGACACTCTGGGGAGTAAAAGAATATACTCTGCCCTCAAGAGCGGGAGGATAAGAAGCAGAGATTCAGCTCTAAGAGATGGATTGTCAGCAAGCCCACAAGAGGGATCAGAGGATGAAGTTACCCCTGGATGCTGGGGGTGGGATGTGGTTGGGACAGGAATCTCAAAATGCTTCTCAGAAGAGTTGCCGTTTCAGCTGGACGCAGAGGGCTGGCAGGATTGGACTTGAGAGGGTGGAGGGGTATTGGAGGGAGGATGTGAGGGTCAAACTGAGACCTGAAAACCCTGTGTTGACTTTTTTCTGAGACCCTCCCATATCCCAGCTCTTCTCCAGCACAAGCTTCCGTGTGAAGTTTCCCACAGAATTCCCTACTCCCCGCCGAGCCCCTGCTTCAGTGAACCCATCAAACGATCTTTACTTCTTACCACGCGGGGCCTCACGGGGGCCAAGTGTTCCCAGACACGTGAAGGACTGGGTCGAGGAGAACACTGATGGCCTCACGATGGGGTAGCCCGAAGGGTAGACAGGCACCAAAGAGGGGGGCCGGGAAAGGTGCCGGGCAAGAGGGATGTGCAAACAGAGGCAACGCTGGCACCTCAAACCCACCCAGGTGAGCCTGTGAACGAAGGTGTCCTGACTCAGGAGAGAGGCCCCTCAGGGGCAGGATGGCTGAAACACTTATAGAGTCCTTTTACACAGAGACCTTTATTTTCTGTTTCCCAGGTAACCAATCCTCCAAAGAATTCTTACCACGGAAGTTGGGGTGATAAGAGCCATGGTGTCCAAGATGCCACTTGCCTGGAGGAAAACGAGAGAGAGAGAGACTTTGAGAGGAATCCCCATGGGGGCTCCCAGCCCCTTGGTGGAGCTGGTCACACACTCAGGTCTCCACCAGCTTTGCCCTTTCCTGAGCACAAGCAAAGAGAGGCTCACGTGCTGTGTGACAGCCAAGCCTCGTTCTCTGGGACCGAGAGGGAGTCCCCAGGGAGACAGAAAGCAAGCAAGGATGACTCATGACTCAGGCAGGAAAGCGTGCGGGGGGTGGGGGGGGGAAGACGAGCCATTACCGGGAGCCCAGAGAAGTTAGCAGGCTGAGCTCCTGCCCCACAAAGAGGGTGCAGCGCCCACGGCAACGCCCCCCCCCACCCCCCCCACCCCCTCCAGGGCTCACCACACCTTCCACTCGGCCCTCCTGCCTGGGGCCCTGCAAAGGACCCAAGGAGCAAGTGCACGGCCCAGACAGTCCCAGAGATGCCGCTCCCGCCTGCTTTCATCATCGTCCTCTGCAGAAGCTGAGCGGGGCGCCGCCTCCCTGCGCCGCCAGAGCCAGGCCAGCAACGAGGAAGCTCTGCCGCAGGGCTGCTCCTGGCGCTGTAAACGCGTTCACTGGGGGGCACGAGGCGAGGCTGGGACCCTCTGACCTGCTCATTCTCTGCTCTCCGGGTAAAGATCCCACAGGGAAGTCACCCACGAGGTAAGGGGAAGAATCAAAAACGCGGGGCAAAGACCAGTACGGCGGCAGCGTGAAACAACGCCAAGGACGGAAAGAAACAGGCAACCACAGGAGTCTGACTCAGTAAGTTATCTCACGTGGCCTCAGTACAATGCTTCCAAACCATCTTTTCAAGACACACGCCTGTGGCCAAAACGAGCAACGGTGAATCGAGGTGAAGGGTATATGGGGGTCTAGGAGTCCCTTCTTGCAACTGGTCTGTAGGTTTGAAAACAAATGTCATAAAAAGTTGAGGGAAGTGGATTAAGCTAAGTGGAATGCTTAGATTCAGCATGACGTGGAAATATAAAATTATAGTACAATTTTAAAATTGCTTCTAAAATTATAATAAGCGTGTAGAATTATATCACCAGGACATAGAAAATAATAGGAGGGGGAGAAAAGTAGGGCCGAGTGATAACATGTGCAGCTGGGGACAAACACATGAACACAGAGCAAGATGAGAAGCAAACAGTGAGTGGTGTCAGTGGACTCGGTGTTCCCTCAGCAGGCTTCTCATTTGCCCTGTAAGCGCGCTGCTAGGAAGTTCACGATCTCAACAAGGAGCTACGCTTCAGTACCCTCTCCCAGAAAAGCAAAAGGTGTCATGAGAGGTGAACAGTCGACCTGTAATCAGTTGCCTTCTTGGGATTTAAAGGCCTGAAGAAGGAGGGGCAAGTGAGATCGAACCCAGCTCGAGAAGAACCCAGTGCCCCTGATGCTGCATGACGTGTTAGGGTCAGAGAGCCCAGGGACCAAAGCCCTCCCGCCCCCCGGGCTGGGAGTCTTACACGGATGCAGGGACAGGGCGGGTGAGGACGCTCAGCCCATAGTGAGAGCCTCAGAATAGTTCGTACCTCCGGGTATGGAGAGAAAGGGGTGAAAAGGAGAGCCGGTTGGGACCTTAATGGTCTCGTCCTCCCAGGACAATGAAGGCCACACTGCAGTCTGATCTTCTGCAAAGTTATGTCAGGCTCCTTGACCCAGAGGAGGAGCCAGGCCGACACACCAGGAATGCCAGCTTCCTGCAGGTTAACGGGGAGCCCGGGGCCCCGAGGACATCCCCACAGGGACCCTCGTTGCCCCTTCACGTGGTGGAGGGAGGCGGGAACCCCGCCGGACCCAGCTCTTGGAGAGCCAGGATCCTAAGCACAGGCAGCCTGAGGATGCCGTCGGGAGGCTGGGTTGTCTTGGCCTCTGTAGGGGGCACCAGGGGAAACTAGTTCCATACATGGTTTAGTCCCCTGGCAGGTCGTTTCAGTTGCTTAGAGCTGAAAGCATTCCCAACTCCTACAGCGAGAAATGAGCAGAAAAGCGGACACGAGCAGGAGAGGCGGCAGCTCTGCAGACACAAAGCAGTCAGCACAGAAAATGCAGGGGGGACGGGGTCTGGGCGGTGGGGGCCACGTTACCAATCAGCCCGGTGACGTAGCCAGCCCGCTGCAGCACTTCGGCCAAGGTGGTCTCGTTGAGTGGAAGGCCCCCCACAGAGGTGACCGCAAAGTTGTGAGGGACTCCGTTGCGGAGGCCAAGCCGGCCGGTGAGCAGGGCGGCCCGGGAGGGCGAGCAGGTGGACGCAGCCGCGTGGAAGTCCACAAACCTGCGCGGAGAGGAGAGCGATGGGGGTCGGCCTGACCACAGAAAGCCGGGCCAAGAGGGACTCAATCCCTGGGGTCCCAGCGCTGGGGAAAAGCTCCAGGACCCGCCAGCCGTGGGGCAGGTAAAGAAAATGAAGCCCAGAGACACATTATGTGACTAACCCAGGGTCACACAGCTGATTCGAAGGGATTTAATCCCACATATTGAACGGATTTTCCACATTTTATATTCACCTACTCACTTAATGCATCTGTAACCCCAGAAATCAACACTCGTGGCTCTGAAGGGATAGTTCACGGATATACGCAGACCTGTGAAAATCTGCACATTTCCAGCTGAGGTTGGACAAGGTGACCTTCTTGTTTGGGCTCTCACAGATTCAGTGTTCACAGGGACGTTATAGAACATCACCACTGCTGACACAAGAGCTGACTATCTATTACTCCTTACTGTAAGCCCAGCCCTTTTTCAGACACTATGTAGAAACAGAGAAGTCCAGCCACTTTCTTACCCTCAAGGAACGTGAGTAAACTGAATGTCACTAATGAAGGGGCAACCTGACTTCATGTGTCTCCTGACGGGATGCAATATGAATTCATGACACCAAGGATTCTTACTGAAAACGTTAAACCTGAATCTAGTCAGACCCCTGGACCTAATTTCCACATTACAGGGAAAAAAAAGCTAATGCAAGACCAAATTAAATGACCCCACAAGAAGAGACTTTACCAAACCATTCTCTAGACGTTCGATAAGACAACCAGTCCCATCTCTTCAAACAGTCAACATCTGAGGGAACGATGGGATGGACGGGGTGATACTGTGCATAAGGAAAGACTAAAGAGACAGAACCAAGTGCAATACATGAATCTCGCTGGATCCCAGTTCAGAAGCGCTGGCACCACACCTGAGGGCTAATTAGGGAGGGAGATTTAATATGAACTGGATATAAAATGATATTGGGGATTATCGCTCATTTTCAGGATTACGGCCACGTGGGAGAACGTTTCTATTCTTTTCCTTCTGGTTTTAGTGAGATATAATTGACACATAACCTTGTACTAGTTTCAGGGGTACAACATCATAATTTGATATAAGTGCATATTATGAAATGATCACCACAGTAAAGTTTAGTTAACATCTGTCACCTCCCACAGTCACAAACTTTTTTCCTGTGATGAGAACTTTTAAGATCTCCTCTCTTAGTGACTTTCAAATACACAAGACAGCATTGTTGACGCTTGTCCCCATGCTATGCATTACGTCTCATGACTTACACCCAGAAGTCGTCACCACCTTCACCCATTCTTCCCCACCTCCGAAACCATCCTCCACACTGATGCAAATGTCCTTCCACAGTGGGAGTCGGATCACACCAGTCTCTTACTGGAAAACACAGTCTCTCTCTGCCTGCTTCTCGGAGCTCAGCCGCTGCCCCCCTCCTGCCCTGAGCTGCTTCCTCACATCCTCCCAAGCCCCCACTTACTCCTGTCCGCTGTGCCTTTGCCCATGCTCTTCCCCCACTCCCCAAACCCTTCCCCTAGTGTCCCACCTTATCCTGACTGACCAGTCCCAGTCGTCTTCAAGACCCCGCTCAAAGACTCAGATGTTACCCACCCAGGTCACCCTCCCTGCCTCTCCCTGCCTCTCCCCCAGCCCCCCAATCTGCACCTCCCCACCCCACGTGGAGTCAAGGCCCCCTCTTCTCTACGTGATTATATAGCCTTTGGCATCTCCTTTACAACACTGAACTCTAATTCTTTGTTTTCCTGTTTGGGGCCGCTTCCAGATGGCCACGAATCCGTGGATAGGCCTCCCCGTGACAGGCGGGGCCTGAGGTCCCCCCGCCCTTGACGTTGTGAGTGCTTTGAGCCCCAGAGGATGTGAAGGGGACACTGCACCAGTTTCTGGGCTCAGCCCTCACGAGACTGGTAGCTTCCACCTCCTCCCTGAAAACACTCTGTGAGCCGCTGGGTGAGAAATCGACTCCCCCAACACGGCCCAGCTGGACAGGCCATCTGTAGGTGCTCCGGCCCATGACCCCAGCTGAGGCCACTGCGTCTAAACGTCACAGGTGTGCGTGAGGCCACCCTGGACCTCCCAGCGCAGCCATCTGCCTGCTGAATTTCACCAGAGCCGCCTTGGTCAACACAACAAGGTAAAGGATCACCCAACCGAGAGATGCCTGAATTCCTGACCCTCGGCATCATGAGACGTGATGAAATGGTTGTTGTTTTGAGCTGCTGACTTCGGGGATGGTTTGTTACTCAGCAGTTCGCCACCAGAGCAGCATCTGTCTCCCACCGGACCATCCTCTCCCCACCATTCAGTCCTCAGCCCAGCACGAGGTGGGCACCACCCAGCGCATGTGGAGAGGGTGATGCCACCGTACTCTTTGCTTTTGTACAACGTGGTGAGTCTCTGCTAAAGAGACCTGGGCCTCAGTCCCAGAGGATGGGTGAATTCACAGAGCGGTGACACGCACCGAGAGGTCCCAGCAGTGCCCGTCTGAAAGCGCCGGCCCAGCCCTGAAGCCGTGCTCTTCAAGCAGACGTGCGATGCCTCCATCTGACAGAATGAGGGCAGGGGAGCGAGGTGCTCCAACGCTCATGCTGGGTCCGCAGGTGCTGGGCGAGGCCTCCCTCCAGCCTCGGGGAGCTCCAGGGCCCCCGACTCTGGCTTCACACCCCTGCCAGCACTTCCTTCCTGTCCCTCCGTCCCCTGGGGCTGGAAGTAGCACGTGCAGCCTCCCTTCTGTCCCTCAGTTGCTGGTCCCCTGGGTAATTTCCCAGGCACCGGCTTCTCTCACAGCATCCCAGCTGCCCACATACTGCGGCCTCAGGGAGTTCAATCCCTGGGGCAAAATCCAGGATTCTGGACGTTGCATGCAGCTGGCAACCGCTGCCCTTGGAATCCCAGACTGAGCTCCACTTCAGTGTTCATACTTTTCTCCCAAGAAAACGTTCATTTGTACCCAGCCTCTTCTGTTCTTTTCCTCCCAAGATTAAAGCACAAACATCCTCCTAGATCACACTCCTAAATGTTCCTTATAATAATGACTACTGGGACTTCCCTGGTGGCGCAGTGGTTAAGAATTCGCCTGCTAATGCAGGGGACACAGGGTCGAGCCCTAGTCCGGGAAGATCCTACGTGCCGCGGAGCAACTAAGCCCGTGCGCCACAACTACTGAAGCCCACGCGCCGTAGAGCCCGTGCTCCACAGCAATAGAAGCCACCTCAATGAGAAGCCTGTGCACTGCAATGAAGAGTGGTCCCCGCTCGCCGCAACTAGAGAAGGCCAGCGTGCAGCAACAAAGACCCAACGCAGCCAAAAGTAAGTTAATTAAGATAATAACGATGACTCTTACTACGACTAGATTACTACTACGGTACCACGCACTCGGCGGCTTTTATTACTCTCACGGCTAATGCTCAGGCTTCTAGAATCCGGGCACTCCTCTAAGCCACGAGCACTCACTGTCCCTGGACTCACTCTGCTCTGCAGGTGTAGCTCCGTATGGGTCACCTCCTTACCCACAACAGTGGGAGCAGCTGCACAATAGGCAGGGCCCGGAGCAAAATGAAAATGCAAAGGCCCTTATTCAAAACCCACCAAGCATTTCAAGATGGCGACGGCAGAGCATTAACCCACCATCCACACCCCGGTGCGGAGCTGAACAGCGCTCAACCCGCCCAGCTGAACGCGGCAGCCCTGCTCCCCACTTACATTTGCTGCCCCCAGTTCCTCCTCTCCCAGTTTTCCATGGGGCG
Organism: Tursiops truncatus; assembly: GCF_011762595.2. Taxonomy (NCBI): domain Eukaryota; kingdom Metazoa; phylum Chordata; class Mammalia; order Artiodactyla; family Delphinidae; genus Tursiops; species Tursiops truncatus. Next base: position 56,548,739 of record NC_047053.1, read on the forward strand.
GCCAAAGTGATCTTGAAAACTGTTTATCAGCTAACAGTATTCCTGGCTGGAAACCCGCAAATAAGTCCTCATTGCAATTTAGGTAAACCCAAAGTCACGGTCGTGAGCTTCTCAAGCGGGGAGCTGGAGCACACAGATACAGCCAAACACTGATAGCTAGTAGGTTTTCTGAGATCCAGCTCCTCCCAGCCCCAGGGGCAGCCAGGCGGGACCCCGGGCAACTGGAGGTTCCTGGGCGTCCGTGCCCTGCACAGTCCCAGGGAAGTAATCCCGTTAGAGCAGAGAACGGAGAGAGCCCTGCAGGTGCGGCGCCAGGCATCCTTGTTGGAGTCCCACGCTGGCCACCTCCAACCACCAGCAGCCTGGGTGGAGCTCCTTGGAACGGGGTGCAAGGATCCTGACAGCGTGGGGAAAGGTGGGAACTCCACGCCCAGGGGATCTGCACCCAGGCGTCATCATCCCTATTCCCACCCCGGTTCCCCCCAGCAGCCACACCACCCAGAGCGGCTCTACCGAGATCACCCCGAGCTTGTCCCTGCCTCAGGCCCTTCTCATGTCCCCTCCGTCTGGAAGGCTGTGTTCTGGTCTCCACATGACGGGCCCCTTCTTTTCATCCGGGTCTCAGCTCTCATTTCACCTACTCAGTGAGGGCTTTCCTGACCTGACCACTCTCCACTGCATCACTGTTCTATTCTGTCTTGAGCCTTTATCCACTCGGACCTCACCTTGCTCATGGACTGGTCTCCTTGCTTGCTGCCCGGCTGCCCCTCTAGAACGGAGTCCCCGAGAGCCTGGGTGTGTCTGCCCGCTGCCACCGCCGCCCCCGCCCCGGGGGGCTGGTTCCCGACCTCAGGAAGGCGGGTTCTCTGATTTGGGCAGCTGGAGTCCTGCACTCCACCAGTGAGATGGCTCTTCCCATCTGGGGGGACTAGGGCTTCCTCGGCCGGGTTCCCTGCTGGAACCAGACCTTGAGACGCTCCCAGTGGACATTCACTCCTGCCCTCACCCATCTGTGCCTCTCGACAGATACACACGCGCATCACCGCTCAGCCCAAACCCTTCACTCTGAGCTGCTGGTCTTAGTTCCACCAGCCATACCTGGCGGAAGGACGGCAGGGAGGGGACCACAGCCCTCTCCGTCAGAGGCTTACACTTCAGCAGAGGGTCAAGACCTATGTGGGCAACCAGACAAAATAAGATGAGCCCGGCCAGAGAGACACAGTGAGTGAGGTATGGGTGGTGGAGCGGCAGGAGGGATAGAAGTGCGGGCAAACAGGTGTGGGTTCATCTCCGGCCCCGGCTCCCTCCAGTGTGAGACAAGACAGGTAACTCCAGCCAGGTCTCAGTATCCTCATCTGCAAAGTGGGCACAACCGTAGCAGCCTCACCAGGTCATCTGAGGGATCTGATGGCACGATATGCGTCAAGCCCTTTAGCGGCGCTCCGGGGTCAGAGTAGATTTTTTAATTCATCGTAGTCTGCGTGATGGTTATCATAGCTAAATGGGGAGAAAGAGCGCATTTCAGGTGTGAGAGGGGAGCAGTGTGCAAGGCATAAACGGACGGGATCCTAGGGGTGGTGGCACTTGGCTCCTGTCGGGACCACTCGGGCATCCTATTTGCTCCGCAAATCCGTACATCACAGGTCACCCCGGCCCCAACGTGCATCCTCCCTGCGAGAGCCCGTGTCCACCCCCTCCGGTCAACCTGGCATCACCTCTGAGTCCCTCTGCTGTCCCCCCACCTGAATCACTTCAGCGACCTTCCAAGAAGCCAGGTACGCTCTCTCCAGCCCGGGTTTGCCCGCGGGTGGGTCATGCCGGGCCCCGGCCCCCGGTCTTCAGTGACTTCCGGTCTTCAGTGATACCTTCTGCTTGGCCACGGTAACTCACCACGCACAGGTCCAACCTCCCTCTCCAGCCCCTGAGCCACTGCTGCCTGCCTGCCTGCCTGCTATGGGTTGAACTGTGTCCTCCCCAAAAGATAAGCTCAAATCCTAACCCCCATACCTCAGAAGGCGACCTATTTAGAAACAGGGTCATTGCTGGTGTAATCAGCTAAGATAAGGTTAGCTGAGTCCTTAACCCAATGTAACTGGTGTCCTTAAAACAAGAGGAGAGAAACAAGGTGCTACTGTAGAGCACAGGGAACTATATTCAATATCCTGCGACAAACCGTAATGGAGGGGACTTCCCTGGTGGCGCAGTGGTTAAGAATCCGCCTGCCAATGCAAGGGACACAGGTTCGATCCCTGGTCCAGGAAGATCCCACATGCCGCGGAGCAACTAAGTCCGTGCACCACAACTACTGAGCCTGCGCTCTAGAGCCCGCGAGTCACAACTACTGAGCCCACGAGCCACAGCTACTGAGCCCGCATGCCTAGAGCCCGTGCTCCGCAACAAGAGAAGCCACTGCAATGAGAAGCCCACGCACAGCAATGAAGAGTAGCCCCCGCTCACCACAACTAGAGAAAGTCCGTGCGCAGCAACGAAGACCCAACGCGGCCAAAAATAAATTTAAAAAATAAATAAATAAAATAAAATAATTAAAAAAACCATAATGGAAAAGAATATGAACAAGAATATTATATATATATGTAGAACTGAATCACTATACTATACTTCAATAAAATTTAAAAAAAAAAAAAAGAAAAGAGGAGAGAGACACAGCGAGGAGACCTGCAGGTCTCTCGGAGGGCAGATGGCCAAGTGACTGAGGAGACAAAGACAAGCGTTGGATCCACACGCGACGGAACGCCTGGGGCTACCAGGCGGTGGAGAGGGAAGGAGCTTCTTCTTGCGTCTCAGAGGGAGCGTGACTCAGCCAGCACCGTGACCTTTAACTGCCAGCCTCCAGAACCGTGTGACAGAACACATTTCTGTTGTTTTAAGCCCCTCCGTTTGTGGTGCTCGGTCACGGCAGCTCCTGGAAACGAACACACCAGCCTACAAATCCCCGAAGTTCAGCCCGACAGGACTCTTCTTCCTGGAACGCTTCCCATCCCCTCCCTGCCGTCCCGCACCCCACGTGCAGCTCGCCAGCCCGATGCCCCGACTTGGCTGTATCTCAGCCTGCAGGCCCGCCTCTCTCCCCGCCCCTCCCAATCCCTACCTAACCTTCAAAGCCTCCCATTGTCACAAAGTCTTCCCTTATTCCCCAGAAGGACGGCTCTTGACTCTGACCTCTGGAGCTCCTGAACCCTCCTGGCAGCCTGAATGTAGACACTCATCTGACAGTATCCGGGCGCTGACTAAAGGGGTTTCCGTGGGGCCCCCTGCCCTCACATCCACGCACCCCGACGTGGGCCCATCGGAGCAGCACAGCCCTCTCCTCAACGATCAGGCCCACGACCTGAGCAGGGCTATTCAGAATCCAAAACTGGCATTTTCTGAACCAGGCAGAGAGGAATAGCTTTTTCTCCCCACCTCGAATCTCAAGCTAAAATGATATAATCCCAGAAGGGCAAGGGCCTCACCTCTCACCCTAACCAGGAGCCTGAAAGAATGGGTCAACGGGCCCAGAAGGCCAGACAGAAGACCGAGTCTCTCCAGAGTTTAGTCCGTGAGCCAAAGCTGTGCCCCGTTTGCGCTTCGGCTGGTAGAGCTGCGCTTCTCCTGTTTACAACCAGCCTCCTGGCTACCTCACTGGAGCTGAAACAGGATAGGGGCCTGGAGCGCAACAGGTAACAGGACAAGGTCAGTCTCTGCCCTCAAGCAGCACATGGTTCAGAGTCAGAGGTGGGTGACCCCAGCATGTGAGAGGCCTCTGGGAATCACGTGCTCCTCAAACAAGTCACGTGTAAGCTGAGACCTATAGATATATACGAAGTATAAAGATCCAGTCTGTTCTCTACGTCTGTGAGTCTGTTTCTGTTTTGTAGAGAGGTTCATTTGTGCCATATTTTAGATTCCACATAGAAGTGACTGTAAATCATCTATACTTCAATAAAAAAATAAATACAGTATAACTATCCCTTAACTTTATGTGTGTTTGTCTTAGGATACTAAAAATAGCTACCACTTATCACGTGGCTACCACCCTAATCATATTACAGATATCGTTTCAAATCATCAGAATTCCGTTTTACAGATCAGGAAGGTAACGCAGAGAATGGAAGTAACCTTCCCGAGACCACGCAGCCGGCGTGAACACGCATCTTACTCTGTCTGATCCCTGTTCAGTATCAAAGACTGTGGACCCCTGCGCGTAGGAAATGACAGCGCTAGAACTTGAGCCCAGGCCAGCCCGCCCCACATACCATGTTCTTCCCAGGTCCCTTTCCATCTGGGAGAAGGCTGGCTGCAGCCGGGCTGGTCCACAGAAGGAACTACCTTAAAACTAGTCACTGGCCTTGGGCTGGGACAGTTCTGAGACTCATTCTTGCTGGTGCCAACCCTGACAGCCTGACTCACATCCACGCAAACCACGTGAGCTCGTGAGGGACACCGGAATGCCTGCTTCCCAGATGACGTCCAAGGGCAGACAGAGGAACCAGAGCATCGGCAAGGTCAGTGTGTCTCCTTCCTGCACACGAAATCAGAATCCAAAGGCTGCCTTGGGGAGTGTGGAGTTAATGAACACAAAGGGAGTTCAAATGGGTCATAGAAAAAGTCTTTGTTTGCTAAGCTAGGGGACTTGTGTTCACTGCGGACTGACCTTTGCCAGTGGGTCTGGGATGCTCAAAGGCTGTGACCACCACTTCTTCTTGCCTGGTGCTACTGACTGAACGCTTGTGTCCTCCAAAAAATACGTATGCGGGAGCCCTTCTGCCCAGCATCATGGTACCTGGAGGTGGGGCCTTGGGGAGGTGATTCCCTTTATACGAAGTCCTGAGGGTGGAGCCCCCATGATGAGATTAGTGTCCTTATAAGAAAAGGAAGAGAGACCAGAGCTTTCTATCTGCCACGTGAGGATGGAGGGAGAAGATGGCCCTCTGCCAGCCAGGAAGAGGGCCTTCAGCAGAACCTGACCCAGCTGGCACCCTGATCTTGGACTTCCCAGCTTCCGGAACTGTGAGAAATAAATGTCCGTTGTTTAAGTCACCCAGACTGCTGTATTTGTTACAGCAGCCCGAGCTGACTGATACACCTGGGCAGTGCCAAAAATACCATTCTTGGGTACCATCATGCTTGCCTGTTTTTACCACCTGTGCTAAGCATGGTCTCTCCTTGAACATGTTAATGCCGTCCTTTTGGAACAGCTATAGCATATTTCTATGGCAAGATGTAACTCTGAGTTCCTCCCTAGACTGTAGGTTCTACAAGGATGGGGCTTCGAGGGGCAACTCCAGCCCCAAACAGAATGCTTTGGTGGGACAGGCCGCCCCAGCAAAATCTGGTGAATGAACCAACAAAACGTGAAGCGAGAGGCCCCCGTCATTTGGTTGGAAAAGACACATTAGTCCATTTTCCACATAATCGCTTAAGCTGATGCTTTTAGGGCTCAGTTCCTTCCCCACTGTGTGTTAAAGTTTATAGCTTAACTCTCAGGAACAATCTTATGTCCTTTGTTTCCAAGTCTTTAGAGAGCCCTGGCTATACCTCCTTCTCCAAAATACCGACCGACACCCCACACAGCTGGATGCACTGACCTCCGTGTCACCCTCCCCCCTTCCCAGCCTCTCCCTGCTTTGGGCAGGGACTAATTAATAAACAATAAAATGGTCTTGCTCTTTGGAAAGCTTCCTTTGTTTTTCCCCAAATCTATCTGGGTAGGCTCAGACCAGTTCACCAACAGGGGTCCTAATTAAAGTCTGAAACGACATTGTAAAGCGAAGCTAGAAATACAGAGCCAGACATTACAGCAGCCCGTGAACAGGAAAATCAACGCAAATTAAGACACAGCCAGACAGAAACCAAAGCAACTCGCCATTGCATCAATTACGCATATTAGAATCCGGGAACGTAAGCGCAGGAAACGTCGCCCCGAAAGCCCCAGAGAGATACAACGTCGCGGAGTGAAGCGTGTCCAGCCTTCATTTATAAGGAATTTAAAACAAAGGATGTGGCCTGCTGTGGCCACTCTCTAAATTGCTATGTGACTGGAATAAAAGCTGTCCGTGCTCCATTCATAATTTAAAGGCTTGGAGGTGGAAATGGGTTTTTAAAATCATCTGCTGAGGCCTTTGCGTGCAGAGGGACACAGGTGGGTAGTGAGACCTGGAAAAGGCTGGAGTAGGACTTAGATGGACCAGCTCAGCTCAGCCTCCACGTTGCCTTCTGTTAAATGGGAAGGATGTTAAGTGAGACCATTGAGACAACCAATAGGAAGGCCCTTTGAAAGTGCAAGCAGGGACCTCCCTGGTGGTCCAGTGGTTGGAACTCCACGCTTCCACTGCAGGGGGCCCAGGTTCGATTCCTGGTTGGGGAACTAGGATCCCACAAGCTGCACGGCCAAAAAAAAAAACACAAACAGGCTTCCCTGGTGGCGCAGTGGTTGAGAGTCCGCCTGCCGATGCAGGGGACACAGGTTCGTGCCCCAGTCTGGGAAGATCCCACGTGCCACGGAGTGGCTGGGCCCGTGAGCCATGGCCGCTGAGCCTGCGCGTCCGGAGCCTGTGCTCCACAACGGGAGAGGCCACAACAGCGAGAGGCCCGCATACCGCAAAAAAAAAAAAAAAAAAAAAAAACAAAAAACATACACACACACAAACAAAAAAACTGAAAGAAAAATGTGGCAGCAAATAGCCAACTTGGTGTGTTTTGCTGACTCATTCACTCATTTATCCATCCATCCATCCATCCACTCCCACTCTTGTTCTTTTCAATAAAAGGGTTCCTGCCAGCCAAGCTTGGTATAATCCTTGGCAAGTCTCCCCTTTCCTTTCCACACTCTTGCAGTGGACATGTGTGCATTCACTCTCAAGGAAGGACTCCAACAAGATATGTGACAACGAGACGGACGCACAGGCATCTCAGGGCCTCCTGATGGGACACTTCTGCCCACTGCCACAACCCTGGGCTGAGCCCTTCCAGCCACCAGCATGGGCCTCGCCTAGCGAGTGGCGCAGTCCATCCCAAATGCAGTCGATGAATTCAGCGCTCAGGGCCCCCGAACGTCTGAGGACACACAGGAGGCCCTTCGCCAGCTGCTCAGTGCACGGGTCCAGCCTTAAAATGCCCTATCCCAGCCGTCCTCTCCCACTGGAATGCCAGCCAGACCCCGCAGAGTGAGGCTTGTTTATTGTTCGGATGCATCTGCAGCACCTAGGACAGTGCCTGCGGGGTGGAGTCCCTCTAGGAATATTTGTGGAGTGAATGGGCACCTTTCAATGCTGGGTCTTTGCCCTTTCTTTTCCCTCTGCCTACAAGACTCTCTCGTCCCCCTTCTGGCTAATTCCTACTCATCCTTAAGGGCTCAGCGTTCAGGTCCTAACCAATAAGCTTTATGAAGTCCCTCCTGGCTTCCCTCTGGAGAAGTGGCCTTTCTTTCCTATGGTCCCACAGCACCATCTTTCACATGCTTCTTGCTGCGAGCTTTATCGCCCAAAAGGTGAGAAGCCCAGCACGGACCTTTCTCGTTTGCGCCTGTGACCGATATGTTCGTAATGTGCTAATTCTGTCCCCCCGAATGTCAATTCAGTTACGTCCAACTCAGCTTATAAAAGCCCCAGGGGTGGGAGAGACGTCAGGAGTTCCTGCTCTGCCTTCTAAAGGACGGCTTTCCTGTCTTTTTATCTGCCACCAGGGTGTAACCCTCTTAAGGGCGGAGCTGGCTGAGGTCTCCCAGTATGACTCATGACCTGCCCTTAGTAGAGATCTGTTGTTGAATGACTGTAGTTAGGAGGCTTAAAGACAGAACAAATGGTAGCCACTGGACAGGCCATTCTGCACCGACACTTGCGAAGCAGGCTGGCGCCAAGGTCTCACTGGCGAATATCTCAGCTCCTCTTCTCTGAGATCGGCTGTGACCTAGATCATCACATTCCTGCACGTCCCCGCCTGCTACACGAGGATAAAGCCCATGGTCTCCACCTTGCCCCAGTGGATAGGTGGGCATCACGTGACTTTTATGGCTATTTGACCTACTCACCCAAGAACAAAGAGGCAAAACTGCCTGTCCCGTGATGCTGAGCATTTACAAGGGGAAGACAGGATGGGACGTCCCAGAGCAAACAGCTCAGAGGTGAGGATCACAGACAAGAGGATTTCTCCCCAGTGAGGGTCCTGCACCCCAAACCTGAATTACTGTATGGGGTCAGGGAGTGGGGTGGACAAAGCTGTAAGGGGATGACATGGTGGGGGGAGGGTCTCTTGCTGATATAAGTCTCGTTCAGAAAGTTCTTTCTGCCCTCGCCCTCGGGGCATCTACCAGACCTCACTCCCCTGCAGTTTCCAGCGCCAGCCCGGCTCCTACAAAATCCCAAAGGCGGCAGAACGGCTGAGAAAGTCCTGAGAGGTAACAGAGTACATGAATTTCTGCAAAAAGTCAATTCTGAAAAAAGAAGTCACACCCGGCTTTTGAGTGCGTTGACAGCTCGCTTCCTTCCTCACCGGGGTCCTTTAGAGAAACCGCCTGGAGCGCCTGGAGCCTCTGACCTACCAGGGTGGACACTGACCTCTGATTCCAAGCTCAGCCGCTGCCTAGAACTCTCAGTGCTGCAGGGACCTGACTCAAAATTAAAATGAGGGCAGAGAAGGCGTGAGGCAGGGAGGAAGAGAAATCAAGGTACACAGTTAACAGATTACACATCAATTTACAGAAGGAAACGCATGTACAATATACTGTCACCTTCACCCCGTGTTCACTGCAGCTCTATTTACAATAGCCAAGACATGGAAGCGATCTGAGTGTCCAGCGACAGATGAATGGATAAAGAAGATGTGGTACATACACACCGTGGAATATTACTCAGCCATAAGAAAGAATGAAATAACGCCATTTGCAGCAACACGGATGGACCGAGACAACATTATACTCAGTGAAGTAAGTCAGACAGAAAAAGACAATTACGGTGTGGTTTTACTTACATGTGGAATGTAAAAAGGAAAACAAATGAACAAGCATAACAAAATGGAAATGGAGTCACAGACACAGAGAACAAACAGGTTGTTGCCCAAGGGGAGAGGAGACGAGTGAAATGGGTGAGGAAAATGAAGAGGGACAAACTTCCAGTTACAAAATAAATGAGTCACAGGTATGAAAATACAGTGTGAGGAATAATCACTCACTAGGTGACACCTTTGTGTGCTGACAGATGACAAATAGACTTTATCATGATGATCATTCTGATATGTATAGAAAGAGCAAATCGCTGTGCTGTGCACCAGGAAATAACATAGCCTTGTAGGTGAATTACGAAAACAAGCAGGAACCTGTGGGGCACTCCCGGGCACAAAAGCCTTTCCATGTCCCCCATTTCTTGTTTGTAGGAAACAGGCTTCATCCAGCCTCCTTGACCTTCCCTGAGTTCCAAAGGTCAGATTCAAATAGTTGTTAATCAGGGAAGGGAGGGGATGCAGAAGCAAGGGAGGGGCAGTCAAGAAAGTGTAGTGCAGCCTTGGGGCAGGTCCTGGTTCCCCCTCAAAGGATACACATAACAATATATCTTTGAGCTCTTCTGTAGGAACTCCCCCACCCAGCCAACTTCAGGCTGAGCACCAGATCCCTGGAGCCCTGCCCTGTTACCTCAACACCAACCAATCAGAAGAAAGGCACACACCCTGCAGCCCTCATCCCGAATTTTGCCTATGAAAACTTCTCCCCCAGAACCATCAGGGAATTCGGGTTTTTTGAGCACGAGCCCCCCGTTCTCCCTGCTTGGCCCTGCACCAAACCTTGTTCTGCTCCAGACTCTGACTGTTCCGTTGGTTTGGCCTCTCTGTGTTTCAGGCAGATGAACTTTTTGGTTGGTTTGGCCTCACTGGGCGTCGGGCACACAAACTTGCATTCGGTAACGATTGCACTTCAAAAACAAACTCAGAGAAAAGAGATCAGATTTGTGGTTACAGGGTGGAGGGAGTGTGTGCCAAAGATTGAACGAGGGGCTCAAAAGGCACAAAATTCCAGCTACAAGATAAATAAGTGCCAGGAATATAACGTACAACGTGATCAATATAATTAACACTGCTGTGCGTCACATGCGTTATGTATCTTGAGAGAGTAAAACCCTGAGTTCTTGTCACAAAGAAACAAATGTTTTTCTATTTTTTTAATGTTGTATCTCTGTGAGATGCTGGATGTTCACTAAACTTACTGTGGTCATTTCATGATGTGTGTAAGTCAAATCATTATGCTGTATGCCTTAGACGTATACAGTGCTGTATCTCAATGATACTGGAAGGAAAAAGAAAAAGAAAATTAAAAAAGAAACGACACACTGCCAACGTCATTTCTGAGCCAGGCTGGCAGACAGTTTAAGTGAGTGGACAGTATCTGGGCTTAGCTGGTGGGGTCACTGCTGTCTCACTGTCACTGGTCATCCTCTTCCCTCCAAGACACCTATGGCTCATAACCACTCAGGTCCTCAAACCCCGGTCTGGACAGCCTAAGTCATTGCTTGAATCCAGTCACCCAGCCAGGAGACTTATTCAAGTTACTTCTCAACCCAAGAATTTTCAAGAAATACGTTGCTTGCTCATCACAGGTGAAACTGAAACCAGGCAACTTACATTAGGGCTTGGACCCACGTTCTTTTAACTGAGATCACACACCTGGTCTCTGGACTTAATGCAGCTCAGGCTCTGGATGTCTCATCGCAGAACGAATTCAGTGAGAGACAAGGTAAGAAGTAAGAAGTGGGTTTATTTAGAGAGAAACACACTCCAAAGACAGAGTGCGGGCCATCTCAGAAGGCAAGAGCGGCCCCAGGGTACGGGGTTGTCAGGTTTTATAGGGCTGGGTAATTTCATAGGCTAATGAGAGGGAGGAGAATTCCAGCTGTTTTGGGGAAGGGGTGGGATTTCCAGGAATTGGGCCACTGCCCACTTTTTGACCTTTATGGTCGGCCTTGGAACTGTCATGGCGCCTGGGGGTGTGTCATTTAGCGTGCTGATGGGTTACAGTGAGTGTATACTGAGGCTCAAGGTCTAGTGGAAGTCGACTTGTCTGCCATCTTGGACCCATTTGGTTCTAACCAGTTTATGTCCTGTCCTCGGACTATGTCATTCTTTCAAAGGTTTTGCCCTAACCACTTCCCTCCTATTTCAAAACTAGCACGAGCCTTTCCCTGGATCCTCTGTGGGCAAGACCCAAACGAGAGCTGCATTATCAAGCTCATCCACTGGGCTCTCGTAGACATTTAAACACTGTTCAGACCACTTGAAATGCTGGCTGAGATGCCCGTGAAAGGTATCTGTCCTTTTCTCTTTTTTCAAGTATGAGCAATTCACTCCTCTAACCCCTATTGTGATGCAAGTTTTCCAAGTGCTTGAAAAGTTTAGGTTTTAGTGGATTACGAAGTCCCTGGCATTTTCACTGAAATTCCAACATTTCGATTTTCTTCTGGTTATCACATCATTTTTAAACTTGCAAATGTTCAACAGCACTGCCCAGCTCAGATCTGCACAGGACACTGGCAAAACGGGAGCCCACAATGTCAAAGGCAAGACACGCTGGCTGTTGAACCTACTGACAAGGGCAGGAGGCCTTGCTGCCCCGCAGGGCACATGTGGGCCATCTCTGGACACAGGGAGCCCCGAACAGCGATGCCCCCGAGAAAGAGATGCGGCAGCTTTCGTGTATTTCACAAATGAATCGTTTACCGTTCTCTTGGTGGGAATGTAAGTTGGTGCAGCCACTATGGAAAACAGTATGGAGGTTCCTCAGAAAACTAAAAATAGAACTACCATATGATCCAGCAATCCCACTCCTGGGCATATACCCTGAGGAAACCATAATTCAAAAAGACACATGCACCCCAGTGTTCACTGCAGCACTATTTACAATAGCCAGGACATGGAAACAACCTAAACGTCCATCGACAGATGAATGGATAAAGAAGATGTGGTACATATATACAATGGAATACTACTCAGCCATAAAAAAGAACGACATAATGCCATTTGCAGCAACATGGATGCAACTAGAGATTATCATGCTAAGTGAAGTTAAGTCAGAAAGAGAAAGACAAATACCATATGCTATCACTTATACATGGAACCTAAAATATGACACAAATGAACATATCGATGAAACAGAAACAGAATCAGGGACATAGAGAATAGGCTGGTGGTTGCCAAGGCGGGGGACTGGGGGGTGATGGGGGAGGGATGGATTGGGAGTTTGGGGTTAGCTGGTGCAAACTATTATATACAGGATGGATAAACAAAAAGGTCCTACTGTAGAGCACAGGGAACTATATTCAGTATGCTGTGATAAGCCATAATGGAAAAGAATATGAAAAAGAATGTATGTATATGTATAAGTGAATCACTTTGCTGTACAGCAGAAATTAACACAACATTGTAAATCAACTATACTTCAATTAAAAAATGAATTAAAAAGAAAAAAAAAAAAACCTCACCAAAATGTACTTTTAAAATGGGGCCATTTGGGACTTCCCCAGTGGTCCGGTGGTTAAGAATCGCCTTGCAATGCAGGGGACGCGGGTTCAATCCCTGGATCGGGGAACTAAGATCCCACATGCTGTGGGGCAATGAAGCCCGTGCCACAACTACTGAGCCCGCCCGCCTCGACTACAGAGAAGCCCGAACGCCGCAGTGAAGAGCCCGAGCACCACAATGAAAGATCCCGCGTGTCGCAACAAAGATCCCATGTGCCACAACTAAGATTCAACGCAGCCAAAAATAAAATAAATAAATAAAAATTTTTCCTAAAAAAAAAATAAAATGGGGGCATTTGATCATATGTAAACTAGACCTCATTAAAGTGGATCCCGAAAAATGCTGGTCAAGAAAACAGTTGTTTATCATCATAAACTGCAAGCTGGAGAACCCGCACCCGCATGTCAGAGAGCTGACTGTAACAGTAAAAACGCTTCCTTTCCCCCTGGCCCCCAGTTTCCCCCACGTGATATGTGATGTGGACGCCCTTTGATCTGAGCTGCTGGAAATGAGTTCAAGGCCATGGGGTCTTAGGCCGCAATCCCTATTTTATCTCCCTGGAACTGGAGTTTAGGAAGTCTGAAAAGGGACACCAAAATCAAGGCTCTGAAGATGTTGCTGCTTCTTTTTCCCCCGGCTGCACCATGCACCTTGTGGGATCTTAGTTCCCGGACCAGGGATTGAACCCGGGGCCCCAGCAGTGAGAGTTCAGAGTCCTAGCCACAGGACCGCCCAGGAAGTCCCAAATTTTGCTTTTCTTTCCCCAAGGATTCCTTTTTCTTGCAACCACGATGACATCATAATTATGTTGTGAATGGTGCCTCTTCTGACCACAAAATTGGCAAATTCTGGCATCGACCATAGTCAGATGGAAAAAAACACGAATGGGGACTTCCCTGGTGGTCCAGTGGTTAGGACTGGGCGCTCTCACTGCTGGGACCCCGGGTTCAATCCCTGGTCCGGGAACTAAGATCCCACATGCCACGTGGCAGGAAGGAAGGAAGGGAAGAAGGGAGGAAGGAAGAAAAGTGACTTGGGGACTTGGTGGAGGAATGAACAGAATCGAGCAGATTCCGAGAGGACAGCTGAGTCTCACGGCCCAGCTTGGGGAAGGATGAGGGTCCAGCACAGACAGAGGGAGGAGCTGCTGGAACAAAAGCTAAGCCAACATGCTTGACCCTCCAGCCAAGGGAGGGGGATGGGAGGAGAGCAGGGCAGCAGAGCCAGAGGTTCAGGGGAAACACAAGAGCTCACACCTACCAGGGACCTGCTGCTGTCTTACATGACTTAACCCATTTCCTCCTCAAAATGACCCACGATGATGCCACTACTGTCCCATCTTAGAGATGGTCAGACTGAGGCCCGGCAAAGTTTACTCATGAGCCTGGTGTCCCAGAGCTAGTAAGTGACAGAGTCGGGCAGCCTGGTTCCAAGTCCTGCTGCGGTTAACTCGCCTCTGCCTGTCCAGAAGTCCGAAGCCAGGCACACAGATTTTGTTGAGCAGCTACCATGCTCCAGGCATTGTTTTAAGCACTGGAGCCATGAACAAGATAGATTAGACAGCTCCTCTAGGGAGCTGACATTCCAGGATGAGAGACAGGCAATAAAGAAATAAACAAAGATCATGTTGGCGGTGATACGGGTCATGGAAACAAATCAGGAGAAGAAGTGAGAGACACGCTTGGTGAAGGGTTAGGGAGGTCAGAGAGGCCTCCTCCAGGATGTGACATTGGAGCCGAGACTGACCGGCCACTCAGAGCCTGAGGGGAGAGCTTGCCGGGAAGAGGGAAGGAACAGCCAGTGCAAAGGCCATGAGGCAGACGGAACGTGGGGAGGGGCTTGGAGATGCAGTCAGAGCCAGCACGGGGGAGATCGCAGGCGTCTGCAGCCTTGGCAACCACACATTCTCGGCCGGTGGAGCCTTGTGTCCAACAGCTGCATCGATGACTGACACCCCAACCACATCTCTCGGTTGCCTCTTCCACCTTCACGGCGCAGAGGTCCTTTGTCAGCTCCAGAGGGACGAGAACTGTCGAGACTCTAATCTGCACCTCCTTCGACCACCTCCTTCCCTCTTCGTGGCAAAGCCAGCCCAGGCCTTGAAGGACACTCTTGGCAAATTCACCTCTACTTCCCAGCCCTTAACGATAAGGCCCTAGAGTGAGAGCACGTTGATTCAGCCACTCGCTAACTCTGGGCGAGTCACTACCTTGATTTCCTCATCTGTGAAAGAAGAGAAGCATCAGGTGGCAGCACGAATTGGACGGGGCGACGCCCAGAGCCTGGTGCCTTGCGAGCGCTGGTAAGGCTTAGCTACTGTCACAGCTGTTGGCTTGATTCAAATACAGCTGTTGGCCCGGCGTGCACGGGCCACGTAGAGGCTTACTGGGGTTTGTCCCTGGACCCCGTTCCTCCTTCCATGAGTTACATCACTTAGACCTTTCCGTAGGCAGAGTAGCGAATTCACACTGACAATTCAGATGGATGTTGCTTTCTCATAACAATAACAAAAATAACCACAGCTAACATGTATCTGCGTCTATGGCGTGCCAGGCTCTGTGCTAATGCGTACACAGCTAATTCTTCATTTAACCCTCACAACATCCTAGGAGGTGGGTGCTGCCGTTGCCCCCCTGCAGAAGATGAAAGCAAACCTCCGAGGAATGAGGTGGCCCGTCCCGGGCCATACAGGTGGAAATAGTAGAGCTGGGATTTGAACCCAAGCCATGCGGCACCAGAGCCTGCCCTCTTAGGCAGGACGCTTAATCTTCAAGGCAACAAGCGTCTCATGAGTAGGTGCTGCGTTTCAGACTACGTTAGGAGCAGAGGCACAGATATGTGTAGAAGAATGGCTAATTATAGTATTATGGGTGTAGTACAAATTGTATGTGTAGCAGTAATGTCTCTGGGTTGAATCGTGTCCCCCCAGATTTCATGTCATTCCAGAACCTGTGAACGTGACTTTATTTGGAAATAGGGTCTTTTCAGACGTAATCAAGTTGAGATGAGGTCGTACTGGATTAAGATGGGCCTTAACGCCAATGACTGGTGTCCTTACAAGAAGAGGGAGGCTTAGACACACACGCAGGGAGGTATGTGAACTGTGGAGGTGGACGGTGCAGGGCTGAGGCTGCAAACCAAGGGCTGCTGGCAGAGTCACCAGAAACAGGAGAGACGCCTGGAACGACTCCCCTCCGGAGCCTCCAGCAGGACCAGCCCCGCCCGTGCCTCGATTTAGCACTTCCCGCCTCTCAACTCTGAGAGGATAAATATGACTAGTGGCCTATTTGAGGCCACTAATTTTTCTTATAAGTCTAGTTGATTGACTACGTTGTGCTAGTTTCAGGTGTACAGCAAAATGATTCAGTTATACATATATATATTCTTTTTCATATTCTTTTCCATCAGGGTTTATCCCAGGATATTGAATACAGTTCCCTGTGCTCTACAGTAGGACTTTGCTGTTTATCCATCCTATATATAATAGTTTGCATCTGCTCATCCCAACTCCAAATCCATCCCTCCCCCACCTCCCCTCCCCCTTGGCAACCACAAGTCTGTTCTCTACGTCTGTGAGTCTGTTCATAAGTTCATTTGTGTCATATTTTCGATCCCACATATAAGTGACAGCATATGGTATTTGTCTTTCTCTGTCTGGCTTACTTCACTTAGTACGATCATCTCTAGGTCCACCCATGTTGCTGCAAATGGCACTATTTCATTCTTTTTTTTTTTCCCCCACACGTGGGAACTAAGATCCCACACGTGCAGCATGTGGGATCTTAGTTCCCCGACAAGGGATCGGACCCGCACCCCCTGCAGTGGGAGCGTGGAATCTTAACCACTGGACCGCTAGGGAAGTCCCAATATTTCATTCTTTTTCACACAGGCCACCTAATCTGTAGTAATTTGCTGCGGCAGCCGAGCACACTAATAAAAGGGAGACAATAGAAAAGATAGTTTCTCAAGTCACCCTTAGCCCCTGTTTGGCAATAAGCGTTCTTTCTGAAAGTCATGGTTCCCCACGGGCGGTGAGTAGGCAGGGAAAAGCCCGTGATGAATCAATCCCTGGCCTCACAGGAAGCTTGCTTTCCTGTCAACAAAGCACAGAGTGAAAAGCCGTCAACCTTGGGCCAGAGGGCTGTCTGCCTGGCCACTGTCACAAGGCTCCGATGGAGAGAATATTTTCATCCAAGGAAGGATGAGCAGAGCCCACCCAGCTGTATTTGCCTCTGGTCCCCGAGATGCCCCTTCCGCTCAGGCGGACAGCGTGCCGGTGGGGACAGCTCATAAGAAGAACCCCAAGGCTCACAAGTCTCGGTTTAAATAATGGGCCAGATATTTCCCCACAAACCCTCGACACGAAAAGCAGAAGTTCTTGAGCACTTGGCAACCCAGTTCCCTTTGAGGATCTGTTAAATGCTCTGCATTGACTCTCAACCCGAGGGAGAAAAAAAAAAATCTGACATGCAAAATTTGGGGTGACATTTCAAAGCACCCTGAACTCCTGAAGCCCATTTACTGATGAACAAATACTTCTGAATGGCCCACTAGGTGCCGGGCACCGTGTTAGGAATACAAGGGTGGAAGAAGAGACAAGGCATTTTTCTTCCTGAGGCCCAGAGCTAGAAGGGCAGTGTATACTTTCCTGTGGCCGCCATAACAAAGTACCAGAAGCTGGGTGGCTCACAAGGATAGAAATGTATTCTCTCACAATTCAGGAGGCGACAAGTCTGAAACCAAGATGGCAGCAGGGCTGGTTCCTTCCGGAGGCTCAGAGGAAGAGTCCGTTCCAGGCCTCCCTCCAGCTCCTGGTGGTGTCTTTGGCTGGCAGGCACATCACCTTCTCTGCTGCATGTCCCTCTGTGTCCCCTCCTCTTTTTACAAGGACACCGGTCGTTGGATTTAGGACCACTCTAAACCAAGTAGGATATCACAGAGGTCTTTAACTAATGACATTTGCAAGGACCCTATTTCTAAATAAGGTCATGTTCTGAGGCTCTGCGTAGACATGAATTTGGGGGTGACGCTATTGAACCCAACACAGGTGGTTAAGCAGTCACCATGGAGAGCAGCAAAGGTATACCTGAGGCATCCAGGAAAGGGTTCCTGAGGACCTCCTGTGGAATTAGGAACCAGATGGTGAGTAGAAACTAAAACAGGAGTAGCGGAAAGTGCATCAAGAAGAACTAATCACTATACGTATCAACGCGATAGATAACCACCAAGGACCTACTGTACAGCAAAGGAAACTCTGCTCAACATTCTGTAAGAACCTGTGCAGGAAAAGAATCTGAAAAAGAATGGGTATACATATAACTGAATCAGTTTGCTGCACACCTGAAATTAACACCACATTGTAAATCAACTATACTCTAATATAAAATAAAAATTAAATTTAAAGAAGAAGAAGAACTAATCACATAGGTGAGGCCCAAACAGAGGGAGGCAACAGCTGAAGAAGCGTTCAGACAGGCGGGGCCGTGCAGAGGACGGTGCGGAGGGTGGGCCGGGCTTGAACACTGCTCTTCGGAGTTTGGATTTTGTTCTTAGGGTCACCAAATGCCTTTGAAGGACTGGAAGCAGAGAAGTGCTTCTAGAAAGTTCACCTTGGCTGAGGTGAGGAGGATGGATTGGAGAGGGTGAGACCGGACGCAGGGACACCAAGGGTCCCTATCTCAGGGGAAAGCTCCCAGCTTAAGGATGCAAGTGGCTGAAACTCCAGAGACACCCCATGTGTTGTCCTAACAGCCGGTTGGGATGATTCCCACGGAGCCAACAGGAGGGGTTTAACCCAGGCAGGTGGGATCTGAGCGGGCCAGTCAGATCAACGTCAGCCCAAGAAGAAAACCGATCTAAAATATTCATAAAACTTCGGCCAGTTCAGATATACACCCCCTCCCCTTTTGTGGTCCCTTAGCGTTAAGTGCGCCTTAAATGGACCAGTAAGTCCTGTCCGCTCACAGATAAGTAAGCCCTTTGGCCTTCATGTGCCCCACTGACTTTCAGTCACTCTTCAAGGGCACCTTCTCCCTTCAACCCCCAGGCTGGGGTCCACACCCTCCCCACAGACTCCAAAAATTCCTGATGCAGCCTCTCGGACTCGACTGTAATCTGTACTTTCCTTTCAACCTGTCTCCACTACGAGAGCTTGAGGGCAAGGACTGTTATTTGTTCACCTTTGTGTTCCCAGCTCCTAATACACACACACACACACACACACACACACACACACACAGAGACACTCACACAATAAGCGTTATCAGAATTCCCTGGCAGTCCAGCAGTTAGGACTCAGTGCTCTCATTGCCGGGGCCCCAGGTTCGATCCCTGACCAGGGAACTAAGATCCCAAGAAGCTGTGCAGCATGGCCAGAAAAAGAACAGTTATCGTATGGACAGACGGATGGATGGACTCCTGCATGACGCTGTACTGGCTTCAAACCAAATTCATCAATCAATTAATTAAATCAACATGGACCCATCAATTGCTCTTTAAGTGCTCTATGCGGCCCCCTCCCCCCAAAAGAGTCAGGATGAAATATCCAAAGAGATGCCGGCTTGACATCTCAGACTCACCTCATTCCTTCTGCAGCCATCTTATCAAGGTTGGCAGTGTCCTTCGTTTCTGCCCAGTTTGCTCCCAGGTCACCCCACCCCATGTCATCTGCCAAAATGATCACGAAATTCGGTTTCTGTTCTCTTGTTTCCCCACTGAAGCTAAAATCCACGAGAGGATAAAGACATCCCAGGAAACTCACCCCCACCAACAAAACCTTTAGGAAAGGGCAGGCCATGGCGATCAGGGGAGGTTTCCAACTGTGTGCAGTGATGCAGTGGTGGAGTTTCCAAGAAGATGCTCGTGGTGATGGTGGTGGTGGTGATGCCTACAGGGATGGTGGGCGCTACAGAAATGAGGCCCGCGTCTGGAATCCTAATTCACGAGAGTTGGGAAACTCACGACCCTGAACTTGACTTTCTCCAGCGCAGCCCCGTAAGGTGAGGGGTCGTGTGCAGCAATCAGACCTCAGTGTCAACAACTGCTCCCTGGCCACTTAGGAGATGACCCCTCTGTGCTCAGAGATGTGAGAGCCGGAGCTCGAGCCTTGCATCTATTCGGGGCTCCAGCTGGCAAGTGTGGGATAAGTTTTCACATCTGCAGAACACCTGGACGGTCTAGAAGCCACAGTCAGTCCCAGTCGAGTTTCTGAGTTCCAGATGGTTGAAGGCTTCATGTGTCTGTAAGGTTTCCTGAAAGAACAGAAATTGACAAGAAAACAGAGTTGAAACTGCCGGTGCAGCTGTGTTTTACTCAGTAGCTTAGGAAATAATCACTTTTCCATGCCGACAGATGTTCTCCTTCTTATTCAACTACTGAACGGGTTCATCGCTTTCTCCACCGGAGAAAGAGTGATGCTAATATTTGCAATAGACCTACAATTACAGGGTTGGAAGCAACAGTAGAGATGATCTCTCATAACCCGCTCACCGTATAGAGGAGCATATACCGAGGCCCCGTGTGCCGGGTGGAGGGGTAAAGGGACCAGCACCGCAGCACTCTGTGAAATCCCAGCGCACCCCACCTCCTACCTCACTGTGCTTCTCTGATTCACAAGAAATTCCCAAACTAAGCGCGACCTTGTCAAAACCCACAGGGATTCTAGAAGAAAGGGTGAGACCCTTATTACCTTATTACCAAGACATGATTCTTTCTAACAGTCATGCTGTAAACTAGCATTTCTATATAAAATTCTTTTTCTTTCTTTTTGGCCGCACCTTAGTTCCCTGGCCAGGGATTGAACCTGGGCCCTCGGTAGTGAGAGTGCTGAGTCCTAACCACTGGACCGCCAGGGAATTCGTCAATAAAGGAGCAGTCTGTTTTTGTTTTTGCTTTTTTGCCACACCGTGTGGCATGAGGGATCTTAGTACCTGTACCAGGGATTGAACACAGGCCCCCCGCAGTGGGAGCTCGGAGTCTTAAACACTGGACCACCAGGGAAGTCCCTCTATATAAAATTCCTGATAGAAATTAATTGGGAAGAAAAGGAAAGGAAAAAAAATCAGTTAATGGCAGAATCTAGGTGGACAGTCTAGGGAGCTCACTGTAGAACTCTTTCCATTTTGCTGTACGTTTGAAATGTTTCATAATAAAATGTTAGGGGAAAATGTCCAAAAAATGTTTAACGGAAATGTGTCCCTTTACATCTTGACAATGTAATTTTTAATAAGAAAATCTTAAGACATGCTCAACCGGTGCTTCTCACATTTAGATGTACACACAAATCAGCTGGAGATTTTATTAAAATGTAGATTCAGTAGGTGAGGCTGGGACCTGGGGTCTGTATTTCTAACGTAGCCGTTAGATTACATTTTGAGTAGCAAGATGCTTAGTTAAAAATATCCAGATTCTGGTCCGAGAAGAAAACTAACGTAACTGGAGGTGATTAACCTAACTGATACTTAACCTAACTAGAGACCTAACTAGAGATGATTCAGCTTCAGTGGAAAAACACAAAACAATAAATCAGGTTGAGTTCTGAAAGACAGAAATGGAAGGTTATGCTTTCAACTGCAGGTTGCAAATGGAAACACAGAATAAATAAAACCGTATTTTATCCCTAGTTCACCTAAAAGCCCTAAACTGACTAGGCTAGTAAGGAGACAGAGACTTGAAATTCTGGATCAG
Source organism: Tursiops truncatus (assembly GCF_011762595.2). Lineage (NCBI taxonomy): Eukaryota > Metazoa > Chordata > Mammalia > Artiodactyla > Delphinidae > Tursiops > Tursiops truncatus. The sequence continues at coordinate 56,569,925 of NC_047053.1, forward strand.
ATTTTAAAAACCTCCGTGGAACACCCAACCCATTAAAGGAGAACCAAGTTATTATAATATACAAAGATGCGGGACTTCCCTGGTGGTGCAGTGGTTAAGACTCCGCACTCCCAATGCAGGGGGCCCAGGTGCAATCCCCAGTCAGGGATCTAGATCCCACATGCATGCTGCAACTAAGAGTTCGCATGCCACAACTAAGGAGCCCGCCAGCCGCAACTAAGGAGCCCGCCTGCCGCAACTAAGACGCAGCACAACCAAATAAATAAATAAATGAACAGTCGCATTCTTCAAAAAATAACAGTAATACTAATATATAAAGGTGCTAGTAGGGCTGGGGTTGTGACAGATGCCATTTCCAGTTGTGTATCCCTGCCCTTGAGGAATGAATGCACAGCCGACCAAGCCGGCCAGCCAACCCAGATGGACGGGAGTGGTTGGAGGTATGTAAGTTCTGGAAGATCCAGATAAACTCGGAAGGATAGGCAGCTATGCACTTAATCAAAATAAAAGGAATTCCGAGTCAACAGTCATGGTCATCTGGAGGGCAATGAATCAATTGTTCAGCAACGCGAATTCTTCTGTTTTCCAAAAGGAAAGTTATTATTTCAAACTCAATTAGATTCAACTGGTATTTGTTGATCTTGAGGCCCCAAAGACTTCTCCCTTTCTAGAAGAAAGAGGCTTTGCACAAGCAGGGTGCCTAACAAACACTTGTTGACCTGCCTTATTCTACTGGCTTCTGACCATGAGCAACAGTTGCAGGAAGCTTTTCTTCCTAAAGCTACTTAGCTTGGAACACTAGAGCGGCCTCATTCTTCACCCATAATCCACTTCAGAATGACCCAACACAAAACGCCCCAGGGGGGGAGAAAAACCCACTTAAGAAGGAAGTTAAAATTAAGGTGGGAACATAAGTAAACAGATTGTTTTTCTTAAGAATTCTGTGGATAAAACATTCCTCTGAGGTTTTCAAAGAGAATCATTAATACTTAAAATTTTTATGGCCTGGAAATAAGCTAATTTAGCCAGTACACCATTGCCCTAGCCTTCACGCCCACACCTCCAGGGAGACATTTAATCCTTTCCCCACTTATTGTTTTTAACTAAAGGGAAAAAGCAAGTCAGACATTCAAAGAATGGACTTCAAGCCACGGACCTTGATTAAGATCCAAGCTGACATTATGGAAAACAGTATGGAGGTTCCTCAAATTAAAACTAGACCAAACATATGATCCAGCAATCCCACTTCTGGGTATATATCCAAAGGAAATGAAATGAATATCTTGACGAGCTACTGGCACCCCCATGTTTATTGTAGCATTATTCACAAGAGCCCAAGTACCCAGTAATGGGTGAATAGGTAAAGAAAATGTGCTGTGTGCATTGTACACACATAATGGAATTACTGGGCCTTTAAAAAGAAGGAAATTCTTCTCCATTCGTAACAACCTGGATGAACCTGGCGGATACTGTGTGAGGTGAAACAAGCCAGGCACAGAAAGACAAATACCACATGATCTCACTCACATGTGGAATCTAAAAAAGTAGAGCTCACAAGAGCAGAGAGGAGAACGATGGGTGCCAGGGGCTGGGGGGTGGGGGAGATGGAAGGGAGTTTGTCAACGTACAAACAACCAGTTACGTAGAATCAATCGCTTCTGGGACTTCCCTGGCGGTCCAGTGGCTAAGACGCCACTTCCAATGCAAGGGGCCCAGGTTCGATCCCCGGTCAGGGAACTAGATACCACATGCCTGCCACAGCTAAGAGTTCGCATGCCACAACTAAAGATCCCGCGTGCCGCAACGAATATCTCACGCGGGGCAACAAAGATCCCACGTGCCGCAACTAAGACCCGGCACAGCCAAATAAGTAAATAAATATTGTTTTAAAAAAAAGAATCAATTACTTCTGAGGATCTAATGTATAGCATGGTGACCAGAGTTCGTAAAACTGTATCACGTAGTTGAAATTTTGCAAAGAAAGTAGATCTTCAATGTTTCCACCACCAAAAAATTTATAAGGTAACTATGTACGGTGACGGGTGTGTTAAATTAGCTTGGTTGTGGTCATTTTATAATGTGTATGTATATCAAAACATCACGTTGTATATAATTTTTATTTGTCGATCCTACTTCAATAAGGCTGGGTCGTTGTGCTTTTTTTTTTTTTTTTTAAAGATCCAACAAGATCTTTTTTAAAGCTCTTTTTTTAAAGACTACCGGCTCAGTGTCTTATCTGAGGTTACTTTCCCAAACTTTCTTTACACGTCACACTCCCCATCTCAGAAGGGAGAGTGGGGACTTCCCTGGGGGTCCAGTGGTTAAGAATCTGCCTTCCAATGCAGGGGACACGGGTTCGATCCCTGGTCGGGGAACTAAGATCCCACAAGCCACGGGGCGACTAGGCCCATGTGCCACAACTAGAGAGCCCGCGCGTTGCAACTAAGACCCGACACAGCCAAATAAATAAAAGAAGGGAGAGTGGACACAGGCAAGGAGCACTCCTGGGGGCTTAGGAAGAAGGGGGAGCATTTGACAAAGCCTTCGCCGCTCCTTCCACTGGGCTGGAAGGTAACCAACCACCTACTCAACAAACACGCCCAAGGAAGGGCCATCTGAGCTCACTGGGATAGGTTTTGCTGAGCACAGCACCAACCCCGCCCGTGTCCTCAGGAGCTCCGGCTGCCAATCAGCTCTGCGATGGTCTGTGCTCTCTTCCACGACCCCGCCGTAAAGCAAGGCCACTGGGCCTGCTAACGTCCGGCCTCCCTGTGGGTTCCCGGCTTGCTGATGGGGAAGGGTACTCATCACGGAAACGACTCACAGGCGGGCTGTGGGCCTTGGAAAGGAGGAGCTGCCCTGAAGATGTGCTCTGCAGGCTGCACACCCAGGCCGGCTGCCCAATACCTGACCCTGGCTCCCCGCGGGCCCCCCGTGGCCAAGCAGCCCGCAAGAGCGCCTTGCAAACAGCTGAAGCAACAAGACAGTGGAGCAGACCTTTCTGGCAGAGGGCTCTGTTGGTTTTCCAAAGACAAAGCTTCGGATGAGCTAAGGCCAAGAAAGACAAAGGCGCAGAGGGAGTGTGACCGCTGGCTACAGAGTTCTGTGGTTTCACCCGCCCAGTCGGACCGCGGTCACTGGGGGCGCTGGCTGCAGCCAGGAGTCACGCGGGGGTCCCGGGGCACCAGCTGGCCACGTCTGTCGGAAATGACCCCCCCCCCCCCCGCAAACCCCGCGCCTTCAGTCATCCATCCGGCGAACGGGGACCGAGGCACAGGTCTCGATCTGGGCGCTGTGCGTTCAGCAGTGAATGACACACAGAGCCCACTGCCTTCCTGCCACTTACCTGCTGGGGGGAGGAGGGGAAGACGTGGACCCAGGAAACGCATCAGGGAGAAAATCACCACGGGAAGGGGACTGGGGAGAGCGAGCCAGTGAGCAGGTGCGAGTTAAAGGAGAAGGGCGGGGACCACCTCACTGACAAGGTGATCTTTCTAGGTGGATCCAGGAGAGAAGGGGAGGAAGCTCTGCAGCTCTGGGAGGTTCAGTCGGGAAGGGATGCCGCGGGCAGAGAACCCAGCAGGGCGCAGGGCTGGGGCACGTGAGGGCAGCCGAGAAGCCGCAGGACAAGCCTCGGAGTGAGGAAGGGCGAGGATTAGCTGGAATCGGGAGGAAGACAGCCTCTCCTGAGCCAGAGGATTCAGGCAAGAGCACCGAGCTCTGACTTTCAACGTAACAGAATCCCTCTGGCTGCTCTACTGAGAGATTAAGAGTCCATTGTCACAGTCCAGGTGAGTCCAGGTGAGCCCAGGTGAGTCCAGGTGAGAGACAGTGCTGGAGTGAGGCAAGCCAAGCGGCCAGGGCGCAAAACTTAAGGAGGCGGCGCTGCAGCTCAGGTGCCCTGACCGTCAGCGCAGCCCTGCCGGTGAGCACCTCCTTAAATTCTGCCTCGCCCTCATCCAAGCCCAAGGGCAGAGGAAAATCCGGTTACTGTGGTGGCCAATATCAGATGGTCATTTAACATCTGTGTGTAATAAACATCCTCAAGGCCCCTTCCCTTTGCCTCTAGACCCCAACATGTCAGTTTGGGGCTGGCCCAACTCGGAAAGATTTCTTAGAGCATATGTGCGGGGCCGCAGTCTTAGCTCAACAGAGGATGCACAGGAAATCTTTTTTCTGTCATCTTTTTTTCTTTTCATTTTATTGAGATATCTTTGACGTACAGCACCTGTGTAAGTCTAACGCACGCAGCGTAATGACTTGACACACATATATTGTGAAACGATGACCACAGTAAATTTAGTTACCTGCCATCATCTCGTAGAGACGCAAGAAAATGAGAGACAGAGAGAGAGACAGAGAAGAAAAACAAATGCTTTTTTCCTGTAGTGAGAACTTTGAGAATCTACTCTCCTAACAACTTGCAAATATTCCACACGGCAGGTTCATTCTAGTCATCCTGTTGTACGTTACATCCCCCGACTCATTTATCTTCTAACTGGAGCAAAAGAAATCTCTGAATACCTCCATCCAAACTGGGAGAGCAATTCCACTTAGATAATTTTTTAAAAAATGTTAAGCTTGAAGACCTATAGCCACACCCTGTTGGGAATATCAACCTCTGTGACCCCAGGGATGCCAGGAAACTCATCCACAGGAACAGATGACATCCTGCCTGGCTTTAGGCTGGAACCACTTGCTGGGACTGTCCCAGAAGGAAGCCACATGGCAAGAGCCAACTTGGGAAATCAGAGGTGACATCACACCACGCATCTAAAACTCAGCAGCCCTGCAGAAATTATATCTGGGTCCTTGAACACAGGTCAGAAAAACAGAGAGAGCAGATGGGTCTCTGAATAACATCCTTCCTATAAAACTCCATCCTCCACTTGAGAAGAAAAATCATGAGGGGTGGGATCCAGTGAAAAGGGCTTACAGTCAATTACCTGAAATCCACTCCCTTAAAGCCTGTTTGCCAAATGTCTAAGGACTTTTTACAAAGCGGTGTTTATTATTACTTATTAAACTTTTTGTCATGAAAGTTGTCAAAATACAGAAGTTGAGAAACTCACACATACCTACCCAACATCTAGGTTCAACAATTATCAACACAGGGCCAGTCTGGTTTTACCCGTCTCCCCTCCTACTTGTCTTTCCCTCATCCTCCACTTATACTGGATTATTTGGAAACAAATCTCAGATATCATGCAACTTCATCAACAAACATTTCTATGTAGCTCTCTAAATTGTAAGAATTATTTTAAAATATAATCACAGGGACTTCCCTGGCGGTCCAGTGGGTAAGACTTCGCCTTCCAGTGCAGGGGGTGCAGGTTCGATCCCTGGTCAGGGAGCTAAGATCCCATATGCCTCGCGACCAAAAAACCAAGACATAAAGCAGAAGCAATATTGTAACAAATTCAATAAAGGCTTTAAAAAAAATTCAAAAATTAAAATAAAGTATAATTGCAATTCTAGTAAAGCCCCCTTTTTTAAATAAACAATCATTTGTTAGTATCATCAAAAATCCGATTGGGGCTTCTCTGGTGGCACAGTGGTTTAAGAATCTGCCTGTCAATGCAGGGGACACAGGTTCGAGCCCTGGTCTGGGAAGATTCCACATGCTGCGGAGCAACTAAGCCCGTGCGCCACAACTACTGAGCCTGCACTCTAGAGCCCGGGAGCCACAACTACTGAAGCCCACGTGCCTAGAGCCCGTGCTCCACAGCAAGAGAAGCCACCACAAGGAGAAGCCCGCGCACCACAATGAAGAGTAGCCCCTGCTCACCGCGACTAGAGAAAGCCCGCGCACAGCAACAAAGACCCAACGCAGCCAAAAATAAATAAATAAATAAATTTGTGAAGAAAGAAAAAGAAGACTGATTGGGGTTCATGTGTCAAAGCTTCATTTTCTTCCTGTGTCATTTTTGCATGAGAAGAGGGAAAACTTTCTCTTAAACGCTACCTACTGTCTCTTCTGTTTTTGCAGATTTATCCTTTCCCCAGATCTGTTGCACCTCTACAATGAAATATGTTAGATTCCATTATGGACTGAATGCTGGTGTCCTTTCCAAATTCCTGTGTTGGAGGCTTAACCCTCAATAGGATAGTATTTGGAGATGGGCCTTTGGGAGACAATCAGGGTTAGAGGAGGTCATCGAGGGGGAAGCCCTCCTGATGGGATTAGTGCCCTTATTTGAAGAGACAGGGGAGAGCTTTTTCTCTCTCTCTCTCTCTCCTCCCCAAGAACCAAATCAGCTGGCATCTTGATCTTAGACTTCCCAGCCTCCAGAACTGTGAGAAACAAAGTTCTGTGTGTAAGCCCCCAGTCTGTGGTATTTTGCTATGGCAGCCCAAGCCTGCTAAGAGAGATTCAAGCTAAGTTTGGTTTTTTTAAAATAAATTTGTTTGTTTATGTTTGGCTGCGTTGGGTCTTTGTTGCTGCGCGCGGGCTTTCTCTAGTTGCGGCGAGAGGGGGCTGTTCTTCGTTGCGGTGCGCGGGCTTCTCATTGCGGTGGCTTCTCTTGTTGCGGAGCACAGGCCCTAGGTGTGCGGGCTTCAGTAGTTGTGGCACACGGGCTCAGCAGTTGTGGCACACGGGCTTAGTTGCTCCACTGCATGTGGGATCTTCCCGGACCAGGGCTCGAACCTGTGTCCCTTGTACTGGTGGGCGGATTCTTAACCACTGTGCCACCAGGGAAGTCCTCGAGCTAAGTTTTATCTGAGAACCTCTGTGGCTGAAGCAGGGGCAGAAGTAAGGATAAGACCAAAACTTGGGGGGAAAAAATGCTTAATTCAGGGAATTCGCTGGCAGTCCAGGGGTCCAGTGGTTAGGACTCTGTGGTCTCACTGCCATGGGCCGGGGTTCGAGCCCCAGTTGGGGAACTAAGATCCTGCAAGCCTTGCGGTCTTGCCAAAAAAAAAAAAAAAAAAAAAGCTCAATTCAGTGAAGTAGTTACTTGGCAAATCTGCTTTTTGGAGAATTGGCTTTGGGGATGTAATGGCCTGTCTGCAGAAGAATATGTGTCCAGGATTCAGAAGAGTCATTTCCTAGCTGTGTGACTTTGGATAGGTTATGGAATTTCTCTGGGCCTCAGTTTCCCCACTTACCTGAAAAACAGAGCCATAGAAAAGTTCCTCCACCCCAAACCCAACATGAGGATGAAATAACCCAACACGAGCGCCTGCTCCCGATAAGTGCTCAGAGATGTGGACTCTTATTCTCCCGTCTCTCAACTGGCTTGAGGACAAGGAGGTAACAAACATGAGAGTGCTCTGGAAAAGTACCATATGCAAAGTCAAAGCGTTACTACAATTAACACTAAGCAAAACTGTTCCGAGTTAGATGGTGAGACCAGACGCCCTCCAGCTATTGGCTGACTCTTGGTCGTAACTGTCTGTCAGCATTCCTGGCTGTTGGATTCTGAACCCAGAAAAGGTAAAAGATACAAACACTATGGTTACAACAAGGCCAAAGGGAAAGTGAAGAGTCATCCTGATTTGCATTTTCAAAGCTCCAAACTATAGTTCCTGGTCACACAATCCCATGGTTGTCGGTGCTGTTTTGGGAAAACCTGAGCTGGGTCCTTCTGTCCCGGGCAGACCCTGGTGACACCTAGCATGGTCCTTGGAGTACACTGCCTACCAGCAAATCTGGTTTTGGACAACGTAGCAGTACGAGGTCAAGATGTAGAGGGGCTGTGAGGGAAACCGTCCTTTGCTGATGATGCCAATTGAAAGTGGGAATTACGTAATACCATTTGCAGCCACGTGAATGGACCTAGAGATTGTCATCCTGTGTGAAGTAAGCCAGACAGAGAAAGACAAATACCACATGATATCGCTTATATGTGAAATCTAAAAAAAAAAAAGGGTACAAATGAACTTACCCATAACACAGAAATAGAGTCACACGTGTAGAAAACAAACTTATGGTTACCAGGGTAACAGGGGAAGGGATAAATTGGGAGATTGGGATTGACATATACACACTACTATATATAAAACAGATAACTAACAAGGACCTACCATACAGCACAGGGAACTCTACTCAATACTCTGTAACGGCCTATATGGGAAAAGAATCCGAAAAAGCACAGATATATGTATATGTATCACAGATTCACTTTGCTGTACATCTGAAACTAACACAACATTGTAAATCAACTATACTCCCACAAAAATTTTTTAAAAAAGAAAGTGGGAATTACATTTTAATATCAGAAACACCCAGAAGGATTACCTGTCCACGACACTGAGCTAACTGCTCCAACAAGAAAACACCACAACTCTAAGATGTGAATTCCATGAGGGAAGGGATGTCTATCTGCTTCACACACTGCATAATCCGGTTACCCAATCCAGGAAGCGTTCAACCCATATTTGCCAAATGAGTGCATCTGACCTGAACCACTACGGCCGAGCCTCCATTCCACCCTGAAAACTCAGCTTCATCTCATCACTTCCCTAAATTCAGACGACCTTTCTCAGTTCCCCTGCCTCTGAGATTCTCACTTGCAAAAGCGCCCTCTGAGATTCTCACTTGCAAAAGCGCCCTTGCTGACGTGCTGCTTTAGGTGACAATCACATATGTGTCCTCTCTTTAGAGTAAACACTTTGAGAGTACGGACCACATCCTCCGAGGTGTGGTTTTGTGGCCTGGGAAACTACTGCATTCGCCAGTGCGCATGAGTGGGCTGTATGAGCAGAGGCTGTCCGGACGGAGGAGCGATGGACGTGGGATGGAAGGATGGATGGATGTTGCCTGTACCCAGCCCCGCCCCAGATCCCTACTAAGCATCTGAGCTCAACACAGAGGCCAGAGCCCTCCACCGACCACAGCAGGGCAGGGTCCCTCCTTGCCTCAAACGCCTAACGCAGTCCGGGAGCATCCTTCTAGCTTCCTTGCCTCATCCCGCTAGCCACCTGGAAATGCATGGATGCACTGCTCTGACAGGGTTAAAATAGAAGCTTGACAGTGTGTGTTGTTCCAGGGAGCAGCCGGACAGGCTGTGCGTGTTTAGACAAGATGGGGAAAGCTAGCATCTCCCTTTAGGCAAGAAACATAGCAGGAGAGCAGGTTTTCATTCCTTGGACTTTGAGGAACATGATGGGTGGGACGTCAACAATTATCCAAAGGAAGTCTGGTTTGGTGGGGACAAAACCCAGTGGTCCCACACCCAGCACTTTCCAAAACTTCATGACTCACGACCGTGCCATGAGTCTAATATGACATGTATTTGTTTCTGAAAGCAATGTGATTAAAATTACTTGGTTCCAAGAATTTTAATTTTTGTTTTGTTCTGTTTTTAGGACTCTTGCAACAGGCTTGAGATCATTTATAGAGGCCTCCTCAAGGCCATTGTTCTATTTTTTTCTTTATAAGCAGTGAGAAAATGACAAAACTACAGGAGCAGTAAACAATGGAGACAAAAAAGGACAAATGTCAGTGTTAACATCCAAGTAAAAGTTACTCCAGAGTGAACGCAATGCACACAGTGATACATCAACACTGCCCAGAATGGTAACCAGGCGTGAGAGAATTCAGGTCACCAGAGGCCCCTGGTACCCTGGGTGGGGAGGTGATCTCCCTGTCCCCAAATCCAGCATACTCTCCCCCGACCACCACCTTCCTCTCATTCTCTTCATCCTTCACCCCTCCGCCTTGCCAGTGCTTGCAAGAACTTTCCTACCCATTCTAGGCCCACCGAGCTCCATCTTCCTCAACGCCCCCAGCCTCTTACACAGGTTAATTCAGTTAACCTAGCAACACAGCACTAAGCTCCCCACACAACTACCCTCTGAGGGAGGTATTATTATTATTATTATCATCCCCCTTTCGTGGATGAGCAGACTGAGGTGGAGAGAGGTTAATTCGCCCAAGGTGACACAGCTACCAGGGCAGACCTGGGGTTCCAAGTCGGGCCTTAGAGTCCATGTTCACGTGCATCTTAACATTTATAGCATCTTCCACCAAACCTCTCAATTACACAGCCCCCTCCCTTGCCTCTCACAGTCCAGTGTGGTGACTCTTGGGTTTGTTTTCTCTCTCCAGGGAGAACAGGGAACCTCATCTTGCTTGTCCTCATACTAATACGGATCCTCCTCATTGGCCTGCAAATGTTTCTGCTTGGGTTCCCCACTAAAAGAATCTGGAAAAACAAAACACCCCTTCCGTATTAACTCAAGCTGCCATAGCAAAGTACCATAGACTGGGTGGCTTAAAAAATAGGAATGTATTTTCTCCTGGTTCTGGTGGCCAGCAGTCTGAGATCAGGGTGCCGGCAAGGTCAGGTGCTAGTGAGAGCTCCCTTCCTGGCTTGTAGATGGCTGTCTTCTCACTGCACCCTCACATGGCCTTTCCTCAGTGTGTGCTCACAGAGAGAGACATGGAGAGACAGAGAGATTTCTCTCGCTTCCTCTTCTTATAAGGGCACGAATTCCATCATATGGGCCCCACCCTCATGACCTATCTAACCCTAATTCCTCCCAAAGGCCCCATCTCCAGATACTGTCACATTGCAGGGGGGAGGGGGGAGGGGGAGGAGCTTCAACATCTGAATGGTGAGGGGCACAAACATTCAGCCCCTAAAACCCTCACACAGGGTTAAGTTACCTTCATTGCTTCATCACAATTCTAAGTAGCTGCAAAAGTTATCACTTCAATTGTATCCATAAATGTTGACTTTTATAACAAAACTATTAAACCATGCTTTTCAATGTATCCCATGTCATATAAACACCAGAGCAATTGCAGGATCTTAGTTCCCTGACCAGGGATTGAATCCAGGCCCCAGCAGTGAAAGCGCCGAGTCCTAACCACTGGACCGTCAGGGAATTCCCACCATCATTCATTCAAAAATTACTTGAGAAGAGTTCTCATTAGGTTGGAAATTTTCTATCATTTCTCTCTCTTTTTTTCAAAACTGTATTTCCATTCTATCTCAATATACTAGACCTTTATGTTCAGAAGTAGTGAATTACCTTATCCTACTTTTCTGGAACACAGACTTTGTGTAGAAATTGAAATTTAATTGCTTATGCTTTGCTCCAAGTGTTAAAAAAAAAAAAAAATCTCTTCTGGGTCGAGCCACTATCATTACTACTGTAAGTAACTGTTTGGAATCAAACAACATATATTATCAATTTTGACAAATCATTATTAAGCACAAGGTAACTTTCTTGGAAATGCATCTTTAACAAGATGCACTTGGGAGATGGGACATATTGACTTGAAGAGAGGAGCTTTCCCTGACATAATATTTTGACCTTCCCCCCAGAGGTGTTTACAGCTAGAGCAGGGCACCCTAGTGAGATCTTGGCTCTGACTAAGCAAGAGAAGGCCCACCAGGCAGGAATAAAGGAACAGCGGGCCTGCCCCATGCTGAATTCTCAGACAAATCAGCTTCAGGAAAGAGCTGATGCTCTGAAAAGTGATTCCCCCAAAACTGTGCCTCAGAACAGATCTTCCCATTGGGAAATCTTCAAATTCTCCCCAAAACATGCATTTCTGTTTCCCTCAAACCATCAAATGTCAGGGTTGGGGGAAATCCTGTAAACCTCAAGATAAACCCAGCACCTCCACCTCGAGAGTCAGGATTCCTAGAGGGAAAAGTCTGTGAAGTTCCGTGCTGTCCGGAGAAGCAGATATTAACGTTTTAAAGCGAGAGTTTGAGTTCATCGAATACTCATGGTAAGACAGGCACGTGGTGCCGACACAGGGAAGGAGGAGAGCGGGCGGAGGGCAGGCTGTCCAGGCCTCCCTACGAGCCCCTCCAGGGCTCCCCCTCTGCCTTGGCTGCTCTCAGGACCCAGCCCTTAAAAGCGGGCTTATACTTCCCTGAGCTCCAGACAAGATTCCTTTCAGTCTACTTAGCCCAAGTTGAAGTTCTCACGGGCTGGTAAATGCAGGCAGCTTATTTGCAAGCCAGGGTCATATCTGCCTAGCAACCCAACATGCAGACTAGAAGGACTCGGAACGTCGACAGAGACCCGGCAGGCCAAGTCTGCACAAAGGAATCTGTTCTCATGCAAATGAGCCAAAACAGGAGGGCTAGAAAAGAGACAGCAGTGGGGACAGCTCTCGGGAGCCAATGCATTTCCAGAGATGTTGTGGGACTTTCTAAAGGCATCATTATAGCCTTGCCCCCTGTAAACGAAGGGCCCTAGGGGCTCTGCCGCCACTTGGGTTGCGACAGACACAACAGAAGAGGCTAAGAGGGGCGCTGAACCCTGAACTTAATTTCCTGATTTTTCTGGTTCTGTACTCCAGGTTCTAAAGGTCCTTTTGTTCGTATTTAGAACTAAACAGAGTTAGTTTTGTTTTTCTTTTTTTTGGGGGGGGGGAGGTAATTGATTAGCATGGTAATGCAGTGCTTTCCCTCCTTTGCTTTCCCTGGAAGAGAGAGAAAAACAGGGGTTTTCACACTTGGTCTCACTAGGATTCAGGGAACAAGGTGAAGCCAGCCTCTAATCATGGTGGGCAAATGTCACCAGTTTGTGGCTGGCAAGACTGGACAGGGGTTGGGTTTCCAGACACCTTTTGCTGTTATCCGAGAGCAGGTGGCAAATGTCATACTTGGAAGCGCTCTCAGTTGCAAAAAGAGACAGTGTGTCTAAACCTTGGGGAAAATCCCTTCCATGCTCTGTGCCTCAACTTTTCTCATCTGTAAAATGGAGATGAGTGTCAACTGTAGAAGGTTGCTGATGGGCTTAAAATTAGATCACATGAACCACACCTAATACAGGGAACAAAGCAAAAGTGCAAAAAAAATACTAATAGGTATAATTAATATTAACAAAAGAGCATTACATTATTATTGTTATCATCATTACAGTCATATGCTCCTCCAACAGCTAGCCATCTTACCTGGTCATACGCTCAGATGTGACCTTCCCAAACGTCCATTCACCCCTAGGGCTTTCTGCATTATTTGCCTAATGTTTAAAACCAAGAAGCTGAAGCACCAAGATCTTTGGTGACTTGCTTGTCACTCAGCTATAGCTAATGGGCTGCACCCCTAGGTTCCTAAGCAGGTCTCAATACAGTATGTGCTGTGTCATGTTAAATATGACATTTCCACACTCAGCAGGGACAGATCCCAAGGCACTGTAAGATCCTAAACTATATTTACAGGCATTCCTATTTTAGCATCAAGTGCTTTCATGCCGGTGGTTAAAATCACATTCTAAATTTCATAACGTGTGGAGTCCTAGAAGAACAGCTCGAAAAAGGACCGCGTGCAGGATGTGTGCTGCAGTCAGCTGTTGGACTTGGAAAGCCACAAACAGCAGTAACAGTAAGAGCTACTGGCTAGTGAGGGCGTACCATGCATAACGCCAGTCGCTGTGATCCGTCCTTCACCGGCATCATCAATTAGATCCTTTGATTCTGGGAATATCATGATTGTCCCCAGGAAGCTAGGTTACTCGGGCAAGGTTGCAAAGCTCATCAGTGGCCCCCGGCTGTACCGTCCCGGTCGTAAGCAGGCACTCTGCGCCAACACACCTGCTCCCCGAACCCACGCCAGAGCTTGTTAACAGCACAAAATGGCACTTAACCCAGTAGACCCGATGCCAAAATCACGGGAGAAATCAGGCAGCGACCGCAATGGGCTTTTTATTACGATTCAGACCGCCGACTCCTCCCGGTGGCGACCCTAGGTACACGCACCCCCAAAGTAGGCTCTCCCGAGTTTCTCACACCAGAAGCACATTCTCCGAACCCAATGCAGGGAGCGGCTGGTGCGAGTCGGCAGGGGGACGCGGAAAATAAGGCATTCTGCTTCCGAGCAGTTCTCAAAGAGGCCCTGGGGACGTGAGGTGGACACCGGGCGGCCGAGTCTGTGCCCCCGCGGGCTCCGAAACGGCTGGCACCCAACACACGGCTTTGTCCCCGTGACGAGCTCCTTACTGAGGTTCCCGAGCATCATCTGCTGAGCCCCCTGTGACCCTGGGGTCCGGGACTCAGGGATGAGGGGCACGCAGCCCCTCGACGTCCGGGTCCCTCGCCCACCGGAGCTCCCCGCGAGTTCTGCGGCCTGGCACCTGTGTGGACGTCGCCTCCCGCTTGGCGGGGAGGATGCGCGCGCGCCCCGGGCCGGGGATGCTGACTCAGCCCGGCTGCTCGCCCACATCCCTCGCGCGCAACGCGATGCTGTCGCTTCTGCAGCAAAGGGGGGAAAGCAAAGCGCCCATGACAGCCGGCCGCGAGCTTCCTGGGGCCCGCACACCCCCCCCCCCAGGGGAACCGCTGGGGTGCGCGAGTTGACGAAATCGGGGGAAGCGGGCATGAGAGGAGGAACTCGGGGTCCGCGGCGCCGCGCGCGCAGCTCACACCCGAACTGGAAGGAACCTGTTCTGCCCGGGGCGGGCGCTGAGCCGCCGCAGCCCGGAGCCCAAGCCCTCCGGGCGCGGGCGGGGCCGGCGGGAAGGGAGGCGGCCCGGGGACCCCGCACGTCCGGCCGGACGTGTCCGCAGAGTGGGTGCCGGCGCGCCCCGCTTACAGTGCGGCCGAGCGCCGGGGTCCGGTCGCGCCAGGCGCGCCAGGATGCGCGGGGCCGGGGCGGGTGGGGGGCGGCCCCGCGGGACCCCACGGCCGGTCTGGGGTCTGGCACGGCGAGGCCGTTACCTTCCGTGACCCACGGCCCCGGCCCTGGGCGGGCGCGGGCCCGGCACGGCCTCGTCCACGTGGGCCGGCGCGCGCACGCCGGGCCGGCCCCCTCCTTGGCGGCGCTCCGCGCTCGCAGCACATGGTCGGCGGCGCGCCCCCGAGGCCGGCGGAGACCGGCTGCAGCCGGTATAGGATAAGCGATAGGCAGCGACGCGGGGCCGGGGCGCGGGCGGCGGCACGCACGGCTCGGCGCGGCGCGGGCGGCGGGGAGGGGGGCGGGGGGCGCGGCGCGGGGGCCCGAGGCGCGGGAGCGGGCGGGGGGCCGGAGCCGGGCGCGGCGGGGCGGGCGCCCGGGGCTCGCCCGCCGGAGCCAACTTGCCCTAGGCTCGGGCCCACGCCCTAAGGGGTTAATCCTCTCTCGTGTTCCCGAGCGGCTTATAAGGAGGGGGCGGCCTGGCCTCCGCCTTATTGGGAGCCTTTTGGGGTTTATTCTCTTCCCTTCTAACTTGGTGAGTTGGTTTTATCATTTTACATGTTTAAAAGTTTGATGGTGGGGTGTGGGTGGGTTTTTTCTTAAGCTATGTTGGGAGCTTTGGGGGGCTGGTGGTGGGGGAGGCTGGAGGGAGGAAGAGGAAACCACTTAACTGCTTAACATTTTGGAGAGGTTATTCCCCCAAATCTTCTCTGACAGTTGGAAATGCCCGGGGCCCCCGGGATGGCGCGCTCTCACCATTGCGGGCAGCCGAGAGTTGCCTGTCGGTGGCCCGGGTACAGTCGGTGTCCGGAAAACACCTAAAGGCAGGTTTGGCCTTTGGGTGCCCCCCGGCCCAGGCGAGGGCCCCCAGGCTGTCGGGCGAGGGGGGCGCCGCGCTGAGCTCCCTGCACGGATTTTCCGCATGAAGTTGCCCGCGCGTCACAGGAGCGAAATGTCAGAGGTACCGTCCCCAGGCTGGCGCGCGCGCGCAGGGCGGCCCCGCAGACAGCGCCAGGGAAAGCAGGGTTCCCGGCCTCCCCCCGCCTGACACACGCACCCGGGGCGGCCGACGGGGAGGCAGGCATGTCCCCGCCGAGAGCAGCTCGTCCACCTTGACCGTCAGGGCTGTCAGCGGCTGACGGCTGGTCCCGCTCAACTTCCAAGGTTCCCAGGGCTGCCAACCACGGGAAAGCGCCCGGGTAGCTGAGCGGCGCTGTAGCCAGGGAGGATGGTTTTGCAGAGGAAATGGGTTATTTCCTTCTGCTTCTTTTTTTTTTTCTTTTTTAAACCAGACCGCCACACTCTCCCACAGACAGATGATAGAAGTTTGTTAGGTGGCATGTAACATGTCACCAAACACGGGGGGCGTCAGTCTTAGAGAAAAGCTCCCCGGAGTCAACCGGGGAAGAGCAAGCAATGACACCTTGTCATCCTGGAAGCTGGTTTTGTTTGCAGTTATAGACACACCGTGTCAGCTCTTTCTCAAAGGAGACGGTTTCTACCCTGGGAATGGGATTTCTCGGTAATCTTACTATTTTGCAAATCATACTAAGTGCATTGGGTGGAGGGTCTTGTTTGCAAAAACAGCCCCAAGTGCTATGCAGAGATCTCTAAGTGATGCATCTCCCCATGTCCAAGCACCAGTCCCTGTCATGGGGTGGGGGGGCGATCAATAATACGTCCTGCCTGCCTGGTGGATACAGAAATACCTCTTCTCATCATTAAGTGTCCAAGATAGTTCCAGTATGTAAATAAACAGTGCAGCCAAGTGGAAAAGCTCCTTCTCTATGAGAACCACCAACCCTGAGTTTTCCTTCTGTGGTTTCCCAAAAAGGACTTTCCTCGGTGGAACTCCTGAGGACGACACTTAAATTAGGGGATAGGTTTCTACATCACGATCTTGTAAAAGGGGGTGAATCGGTGCTCTCCAGGGATTCAGAGCAGCTGAGGCTGCCGTCCAGGTTAGGTTTGGGGGTTTTGTTGTTTTTTTTTAAAATAGAGAATTGAAGTGAGCTTCACCTAAATACAGACTGGTTTTGACAACTAGGGCTGGAAACAACTTGTCAAAAGCTGTTCTCCAGGCGACGCCTTTAAGAAGAATGGAGATTGGCAGTGGCTCGCTGAGGCTTTGTTCACACCAGCCACACCAGCAGCTGCCACCGCTGCCCATCCAGAGGCTGCATTTTGAACTTTGCTCTGATCTGACCCTGGACTGGCACCCTGACGGTCTATCATAGTCCAATATTTTGCATTCTTCATGCCTCCAGGGGACAGCTTTTCTCAAGAAATCAAATCGCAGTTGAGAGTCCCAGCTATAGCAGATTTCCAAGCCTTGGCAGAATTCTCGTTTACTTAAGATTAGACAACCAAATGCTCATAGGAAATTACTCCAAACCACCCAGTGCATTTTGTCCGTTCTGCTTCCTTTGGGAGAACATTTGGAGGAAGGCGACATGGCTGCCAGGAACCCCTGTTCAGAATCGTAGCATTTTACCCTCCAGACCTCTGTGTCTCACCCTGCTTTTAGAGGATGAAACTTAGGAACAAAGTCATTTTCCCATGAGCGTGAGGCCAGTTAATGGTAAACAGAAATTCAACAAATAACGCACAAGGGCCTCACAGAGACAGACCTGTGGACCTTGCGTCAAAGGACTCAAAAATGAATTGAGAAAGATGAAAGGGTAACTTGGAGCAAGTGGGGGTCAAAGGCTATCAGAGAAACGTAGATTTTTAGGGCAGGAAGAGATCTGAGATCACCTCCGTCTAGTTCAACTCCCTTGTTCACCTCTTGGCAGTGAAAATCAAGCAGCAAGGTGATTCTCCCAAGGCCGTGGGGTTGCTCCTCGCTCGGCTCTATCCCCCCCACAGTAAACGAATATCCCATCCCATCCCGTCAGGGAAATTCACATGCCCGTAAAACCAAAACATTATTTCCATGTTCTGGAATTCTTAGAGCCTTGAAGCCACAGGCCTTTCTCTCTTTCGTTTGTAGAGGCCAACCCGTTTGTTAAGCCAGTCGTCCTGCTGAGGGGATGGTAGGAAGGAAAGAGTCCAGGGGAAGGACTGATTATGCAAGCAGGGACTTCCTCACTTGATGACTGGGCTTCAGGAGGCTAGAGCCGTGCATTGCTTCAGGAGTGCCCAAGACGCATGCTTTGTTTAGTGAACTTTTATTGAGCACATACTGTGTGCCAGGCACATGGCCAGGCACTGGGTCTGGAAAGAGCTGCCGACTGCCCTGTGTGCAAGGCGTCCTCAACCGTATGTTACAGAAACCAGGTTATTCTATTATCATTCTGTACTGTGATCTTCAAAGCTCAATATACCAGGGCATAGGCTGCTTTAGGATGATGAAGGCGTAAACTTGGGAGTATCAGTGGGTTCTGGGGTGTCATCTTTCTTTATGATGATCCCAGGAAAACAATAAAAAAGCTGTCCTCCCCAAACCTAAGAATGCAGGTGAGAGTTATATTTGGATCTAGCTTCAGGGGAGTAGCCCAGATGTAAAGTTTAAAGAAACAAAGGAGTTGAACACCCAGAAGGAGCTCAGAGAGTGAACAGAAGGAAAGCAGTCAGACAGCTGCCACCTTCGAGCCGGCTGTCCTAGATCAGCTCCAGCCAGCGTCCGGCTCCGTTACACCCGCGTCTGTAAGAACCGTCTGGCACCTGCACTTTCCTCCCAGCTCCCAGGTCTCCTTGGGCCACTAGGTTTCACCTGAGCAATCGGGTGGTTGCGAACTCAGTGCTGAACAACAGAAGTGTCAGCTGCCGAAGCTGGGGGGCTGTAAGGGCCCCCAAAGCCAGCCTCTTCATTTGACGAGTGAGGCACTCCGGCCCAGAGAGGTGCAGTGACTTTCTCCAGGTCACACAGTGACGCGGTGGAAGAGTCCTCACAACCTCTGTAGGAAACGCCCCCTCCCTGGCCTTCAGAATGCTGTTCTGCATCCTGATACAGCGGGGCCCCGGGAGACAGGAGATCAGATGCTGGACCATTTCGGTCCAGTCCCTTCCCCTCTCTGGGGGTCGGCTTCCCCATTTTGCAAAATGAGTGGGATTTTACAAAGAGGGTATGGACCCAGATGGGCTCCAAATCCCATTTTGGTTGTAACATTCTGTAATTCTAACTCCACCCACCCCGGGGCCTCCAGCCCCACCCATCTTGCACATTTAAACCACCGACGGCAACAGGCAAAGAAAGAGAGAGATGGGCACCCATCACCAGAACTGAAGCGCTGGCCTCGCCCAGAGCCTTCCCATAGTAGGTAACCTCGTCTTCCTACAAAAACTGCAGTCTAGTCTTGACCCTCTGAAATGCAACCCAACCAAAAGGTTCTGCGCCTTGGTCCTGCAGTGCTTTTAGGCTAGAGAGGGCTTCTGTCTGTCTCTCTGGGGCCTTTATCAATTTTACCCAATGTGTTTTTATTCAAGTTGGCCCCGAGCCCTCTCTTAAAATGCTAAGGTCTTATGGGCACCCTTCGTGCCGACCTGGCCTTGGACTTAGTCGCCACTGCTTGTCAGAAATGTTCTGAGCTCCGGGAGGACATGGCTGAATGGTTTTAAAATGTGATGGGATTTCAGTCTTAAGGTTCCTTATCATTATCATCAACAAACAATTTCATCCAGGGAGGCAGAGGCCATCTCTGTATTGTCACTGTCGCCCCTAGCATAGGCCCTGGCACCCAGCAGTTACTTTGTTGGAAAGAATTAATTAAAGCTGTGTGCAAGGTACCTGGGGGGGGGGGGGGGGAAGGGATGCAAAGAGAAATAGGCCCAGATTTGTTTTCCGTGAGCTTACAGTTTAACTGAGCAAATAAGATAAATGCATACAAGTAGACAGCAGCCCATTATTAAAGGGCGCCTGTCCCGTGAAGAGAGCTCCTTAGGTCGAGTGGGTCAGAGCAAGCCTTATGCAGCAGGAGGATGTGATGAAGC